>NC_067116.1:39392846-40107431 GCF_021347895.1 Acanthochromis polyacanthus | reverse complement strand
CCCTAAGCAACCACAAAATACAACAAAAATGAGTTTTCACTAAGTTGGACCTTAAATTAATCACTCAAGTTGTCCCAGCAAACTGTTAACTTTAGGGAACCTTCAGATAATGTTCCTTGAAAGTTACTGTTTGCTGGTTCCTTGAACGGCCACAAAACACAATAAAATTGAACTTTCTCCATGTGCGACATTTAATAAATCACATCGGCAAACAGGAACCTTCAAGGAACCTTCAGTGAATATTTCCTAAAGGCTACTGTTTGTGTCTTCAGGGAACCAGCAAGAAGAGTGACTTCCAAGGAATTTTCCCTGAAGGTTATTGTTTACTGAATCTTCATAGAGTGTTACCTGAATGTTTCCTGAAAGTTGCTTAAGGTATGGCCAACTGTAACCTTCGAGATCTTTAGGGAAAGTTTCTTGATGGTCACTTAATTCTACGTTACTGTAATGATTCACCAGCACATATCTCAAGACAAATACTGGGAAATTCCTATTTCATTTCCCTTAAAGGTGCAAAAAAAAACAATTAAGTTCATGAGTGTAATCTGTTACAACACGTCACCCACTCTGATAACGCATTTCGTTAACTGTCCAGTGGAAACTTCAGACGTCACATCTGGTCAGCTGTCGTTTCCAGATGCGGTGAAACAGTGGAGGAACAGAAAAACACAATGCGTTCATGGATTAATTAAAATGATAAGAAGCTACATGTGAAGTTGGAGGACATGGCAGCACCGTACAACATGGTTTCTTGGAGACAAGTGCTGTTGCTGGAAGCCGCATGTAAAAAAATAAAATAAAAAAAGTCACCATGTTAAACTTTTAATTCATCATTTAAGTCATCCAAACAAACGGGGAACTTCAGAGAACCTACAGGGAACTTTTCTCTGAAGTTACTGTTCCAGTGTTCCCTGAACACCCACACAATATGCACAACTTGATAAAATTTGTACCATATAAGACCTTTAATTAATCTCTCCAATCTTCTCAGCCTTTTAGAAACCTCCAGGGAATCTTCAGGGAATGTTCCTTGA
The DNA here is from genome assembly GCF_021347895.1 of Acanthochromis polyacanthus. Taxonomy (NCBI): domain Eukaryota; kingdom Metazoa; phylum Chordata; class Actinopteri; family Pomacentridae; genus Acanthochromis; species Acanthochromis polyacanthus. Next base: position 40,106,397 of record NC_067116.1, on the reverse strand, counting down.
AAGCTACTGTTCGCTGGTTCCCTGAACAACCACAATGCACAATAAAAATGGATGTTTCCAATATGAGGCTTTTAATTATTCAAGTCAACTAACCTTCAAGGAACCTTCAGGGAATATTTCCTCAAGGTTAATGTTTGTTTCTCTGTGGAACCACCAAGCAGTGACTTTAAGGAGTTTTCCCTTAAGGTTGCCGTTTGCTGAGCTAATTGAATGTTCCCTGATTTTTTTTTAATGGTTTGGTCAACTGTAACTTTCAGGAGACCTTGAGGGAAAATTTCTGACTCACCAGCACTTATCTAATGACGAATACTGGGAAGTTCACTTTTTATTTCCTTCAAAGGTGAAAAAAACAATTAAGTTTACGAGTGTCATCTGTTACAACACGTCACCCACTCTGATAACACGTTTCCTTAATTGTCCAATGGAAACTCCCTACGTCACATCCGGTCAGCTGTCGCTTCCGGATGCGGTGAAACAGCGGAGGAGCAGAAAAACACCGCGCGGACATGGATTAATTAAAATGACAAGAAGCTACACGTAAAGTCGGAGGACACGCCAGCACAATACGACATGGATTCACGGAGACAAAAGCCGTCGCTGGAAACTGCGTGTTAGCGGCGTTTTACCGTCGGACGGTCCGTTAACGAGCCTTGTTTTCACTGAGTGGCCGTGTTTATGTCTACTTGCTAGCTTAAGCCAGCGTAGCTTTAGCCGCGCCGCGCAGACAAACAGCGTCTATCTGCGAGGAGATAATGTGACCTGCCGTGTTTTTGATATATAACAGTGGGAAACAGTGCGGTGCCTGTTTGAGTACAGCTAAAAAGAGTTTGCTTTGGTCGCTTTGGGGCACAGACGCTGTTGCTTCTTCTTCTCACCGACAACACAACATTTACTGTTGTTTTGAAGCGCCCAGGACACTTTTGGGAATCGCATCTGAAATCAGCTTTTGTACCCTCGGACGAAATGGGTGTAATCTGGACTTCAGTCAGCACAAAGACAACAGAGCAGACACTTTGTAAATAACACTTCCTTGACAGCCGGTAGGCTCCACTACTTTTCCCTTGTTCTGCTGACAGGGCACATAAACTGCATCCTGTGTTTGGATTTCGCTGAAGTGAAGGAAAGCTTCCTTTTTTTCTTTTTAGTATTTTATTTATTTTTGTTTGTTTCCGTGCGACTTATTTTTGTTTATACTAAAATCTTCAGCTCAACAGGTAGGTCTGTATTGGCTTTGGGGTTGTATCATGCCGGGATGTGTTTGTTTTTTGTTTTGTATTTTTGTATTTCTGACCTACATATTTATTATTTGTTTATCGCCCACGATTTACTAGAAATACACGAGACTTTTTACTTGCCTTATTTTGAGAAATGCAAAACTGATATTTGGTGTAAAATATCACAGAGTTTTAGCCAAAGACTGTATTTAGTTCTGATTAATCTGTTGATTTATTTCACAAATAGTGTCACATCGAATCAAACCAAGTTTATTTTGATTTTAAAGCAACCTGAATTGACCAAAGTGCTGTGTTTTTAGACGGTCAACAACAAAATGGGCAACAAGCAAAACAGGGCAAGACTCGTAAAATCTATTTGTTAGTCAAAGCCACATAAATGTAAAGCACTAACAAAAAGGAAAAACAGGAACTAGTAGGAACTTCCATGACTATTTTTTTATTAAATGCATATAAAATACTACAATATTAAGAAGATTAAGAGCAACCGAAAGCCATTAGGGCATTTCTTTGGAGATTTTTCTTGAACATGTCAATGAAGGAGGAACATTTTGAATTGAAAGAGGAAGGCTATTATATAAAGCTTTGGAGCTACTACTGCAAAGACACAATTGTTCTTTGTAAACGGTGTTTGTTCTGAGGATCTAAGTGGCTTATCGTAAATATAATAATAGTAATAACTTGTTTGATTATTAAAGTTTCTGAAGTCCAAGCTGTCATCTTCACGTCTTATTTTGTGTTTGGTTACCATTCCAAAACCCAGAGACATTAAGTTTACTGTAATAGAAGAATTAGTAAACCAGATAATGCTCACTTTCTAGAAAAAAAAGAAGCTGAAAGCCAGACATTTTTTACAGTTTTTGTTTGGAACGACTCAAGTATTCACTCAATTATGTGAATTAATAACCAGTGTTGTTGTTAATTAACTTTCTGTTGACAATTGATTATCCTCTGATGAGCCCTAACATCAGTAATGTGTTGCTAGTGTTCATAACATGCATCTGATCATGTAAAATCCATTTCTGTTGCAAAGTTGGTGTTGTATAAAAATGTCCATCACCACTGTTGGCACCCCCAGGCCAAGTGCCTTGTACATTACATTGTAATGAGTGTCTCATTGTGTCAACATTGGGATGCTGTGGATTCATTAGCACAGTGATCCTCTTGTCTCTCCTCCTGCACAGTGAAAGATGAATGGCCTCTCTCTCAGTGAGCTCTGCTGCCTGTTCTGCTGCCCGCCTTGCCCGAGCCGCATTGCAGCCAAGCTCGCCTTCCTGCCCCCGGAGCCCACATACGCCTTTCTGCCGGACCCGGAGGCAGGCCCCGCGGCACCAGGGGGAACGGGGACGTCGAGCCTGCGGGCACGGAGCGGAGCGTCAGTTGCTGGAAGCGGAGGTGCAGGGGCTGTGGAGGGGAGGTGGAAGCTTCACCTGACAGAGCGAGCAGAGTTCCAGTACTCTCAGAGGGAGCTGGACACAACAGAGGTGTTCCTCGCTCGATCCACCCGAGGGAACAGAGTCGGCTGCATGTACATTCGTTGCGCTCCTAATGCCAGGTGAGTAGCTTTAAAGATTTACTTTCGTGTTAGAACTTCTAAGTTCTGTTGTGTGATACAAACTTCGGCTGCTTGACCTGTCGCGTTCATTTTACGACAGTGTGTCACATTTCCTCAGAAGCGGTAAAGCACCCTTCTATCTTGTCTATCTTCTTCTACGCACATCCAGGTCTACTTCCTTTCCTCCCTGTTTACTCAGCTGACTCAAAGATTTTCTCTTCCTGCAGTTTCTGTGGATCACTCTCATCCAAAACATGCTTTTAGTCTTCAAAATTTGGTGTTTTTTCTTTCTTTTGTTTTTTTTTAGAATTTTTTCCTGCATGTTTGCCAGTACATGAAAGTTGAGTTTCCCCTGTGTTTGGTAACTCATGATAATGATCATAATAAAAATGTGTCACGCTCAGTGAAAAGATACCAGTTTCCAGTGAGTCAGAGGCAAGACATTTACAGCTATGTGGTTTTCTTTCCTACAGCTTTGTATCAGATAATTTAGTGGTAGTGATTAGTAGATAGTTTTATGAGATGTGATGAAATCATTTGACCTAAAAACATACCCTGTATTTTATAAGATTTTAAAGTATTTAACTTCAGTTTGACACCCATCTGGCTGCACTGTGCTGCTGCTGATTGACCTCCCAAATCAATTAAATAGAAATGGACAAGCTTGTGTTACAGTCCATTTGCCTTGTGTTAATGTCTGTCTAGCATTACAACGAATAAATCCAGTCTTGTCCTGATATGGCAGAATCGTTGTTTTGCCACGTTCTATGCCATAAAGCCAAGAGCAAGGCCGTGGGCTGTTGGAGCTCATAAACAAAACCGCTGAGGGAGAATTTCAAAATAGACAGCGAGTAGAAAAAGTATCAGATTTCTTTGGAGAGCACAACATGCATTCATGAATAACAGGCAAGGGCTAGATTACCCTGCGTTTACAGAGGGCACCCTGCTTCTCAGGTTGTGCAAAATGTCTAGAAGTAAGAGTCATTTGACTTGAAGCCATCGTGGTAAACCAATCCTTCAACAAGCAGCTGCTTCAGAACAAAGACAAACTGGATGAGAATCAGAGTGACCTCTTTGTGTTTATCTGAGCAACAAGTTTCTTATGACTTGTTTTAGTTTAGAAGTACAAGTTCAGATTTGTGGATGTTAAAATGTGCTAAACTGATTTTTTTGTGTTTTAATGTTATGATATTAATCCTGCATGCAACTCGTTTTTCTGCTTCAAATGAAAGCTAGTAGAATTTCTAGTGTTTACACATGCCACAGAGCCTTAGCTAAAGATGTTTGTTTTCACTTGTTGCATTTTAATCATTCATGCTTTACTTAAACTCAGAATATAGAGGCTTAAAAATGCAAGTAAACTGAGATGACCATTAAGAATAAATAGAGAATTTAAGATTTAAGACCAGATTAATTAACTATAAAACAAGAGCAACTAAATGTGAAATAAGATTGTTATGCTTGTTGTTTTAGGTTTAAGGTGCACAGAAGGTAAAAACAATTTACAAAGACAATTTTAATCAATGTAAGACATTTACTACACTATAAAATATATAATTTGCTGATGCAACAGCAGGAATAACGGTGTAGTTGATAATTGCCCACAGGCTACTATATTTATTACTTTGAGTACAGAATGAATTTTTGCCTGTCTTATTATCTGTTGGCCATCGCTAACTTTTCTGTTGAATTTATATCCCAGATTTACAGTGCTGTTCTCCCATGGCAATGCAGTCGACCTCGGCCAGATGAGCAGCTTCTACATCGGCCTCGGCACCCGCATCAACTGCAACATCTTCTCCTACGACTACTCAGGCTACGGCGTCAGCACTGGCAAGCCCTCTGAGAAGAATCTCTATGCAGACATAGATGCTGCCTGGCATGCCCTGCGCACACGGTACATCATGACATAATTGGCCCATATGTGTCTTTTGAAGGATGATTTATTATACTGTGTTTTGTTCTGGCGAGACGTGCCGTGCTTAGATTTGGTTCAGAACAAAGAAGGGATGAATCGCGTTGGCAGAGGATGTGATCAGGACAGAGCCACGTTGAAGAGAGTCGAACAGAGTGGGGACAGATACTGTGGGAATTAAAAAGAGTGAGATGGATGGACGAGGGGAGGCTGCAGGATGATGCATCTCAAGGACATTGTGGTGTGATAAAATGTCTCATTAGTGGAAGCATTACCGTCTTAATGCATCTGTAGCCTCAGGGAGACATTACAATACAGAGCCTTGACTAAGGGTTGGCTGAGGTTACCTCACCTCCATAACTTCACTATATTTACTGTAAACTGTTTCAAATATGATAGGTGTCGACGAGATGCACGTCTAAAACTGACCTAAAACAAACAACAGCAAGTTAAAGTTGGATAATTTCAAGGTTAAATGAAATAGATTTTCAATTAAACACACAGAAAAGTAATGCTATCTGATTAACTGAGATGACTGAGATATTACAATTTTGGTAACTAATTTGAAATTTTATTTCAGAACAATTCAGGTTTTGTTGCACAAATCATAACATAAATCATATCAGGGCACTTTACCTAGTATGGCCAGGACCTCACAATAATATAAGACTGGCTTGATTATTTTCAATAATGAAATTAATCATTAGCTAAAGTTATATATGTTTAGATTTTGGTGGTGTGTGGATTCTGATCAGCGTCTGTGATAAGGTTTTCTAATAATAATGACTTTATTTGTGTAGCACATTTCCAAAACAAACTTACAAAGTCCCTACAATAAAAGGAAAGTCAAATTACATAAATAATGAAAATGCTCTTTTATTCTTTTAACCAGGTATGGCATAAGCCCAGAGAATATCATCCTGTACGGACAGAGCATTGGTACAGTTCCCACTGTAGACCTGGCATCGCGGTATGAGTGTGCTGCCGTGGTTCTCCACTCACCTTTAACATCTGGTATGAGAGTGGCCTTTCCTGAAACAAAGAAGACCTACTGCTTTGACGCTTTTCCCAAGTAAGTCTGTGCAGAATGTTCGGTTTCTTATCTCTGCCTCTTTAAACGCTTCGCTGTAAGTCTCATATATGAAATGTTTGTCAGTTTCCATATTGATTGTGTTTCAGTGCGTTGCATAATTAAATTGATTGTTTTTGCCTTAAATGCATCATTAGCGGCAAGAATCACATTTTCATCAAGGAATTATTTCTGTGTACAGCAATGAAATCCTTATGCTGTCTTCTGTCTGCTCCTTGTCTTTCACTGTCTTATAAAATCCCTTAATAAGGTGTTCCTTTAAACGTGATACTCCCTCAAAGATTACACAGACGGTGTTCACAGACTGTTTGGCTTTCTCTTGCCATTTTCGCATAATTACAAATCTGTTAACAGAAAAGCATACTTGCACTTGTGAAAGTGTTTTTTTGTCCAACATGAACATCTGCGCTGATAGAGCTGCTCCTCTTTGTTTGGGTTGCAGTTTGACTGATTTCTGCTTCAGTATCTTTCCTTGGTTAGCATGTTGATAGCTTCTTTTTTCATAGATAGGAGCAGGCCACCTAAGTACTGTCATATTTCAAAAGGAAAATCTCCCAGAGGTGTGTCTTATCTTGCAGTGAGCAATATCGCTGTGCCGTAGTCATTCTCATCTGGCACCTTTTAAAAAACCATTTTCTGCTGCAGCTCACATTTGTCTCTTTCTGCAGAGTCTTTAAGTGTCATTCACAGATGTGACAACCATCATCAAAGAACATCCGTGTTAATGGGAGCTTCCTGTTCAAGTCTTTCTAATATTGCTGATTGGAGTTCAATCATCACAAATGTAATTTTAGATTATTAGATAAGTGCCTATCTCAGAAGCATTAAGTAGTAATCTAGCTTACATTTGGTCACTGTGGGCTGGCTTTAAGGACTTCAGCCAGACTTTAATGGCTTCAGAGTTGCACAAACATATATACAATCATTTGTTTTGTAGGTTCATGACAAAACAGTAAATATATCTAGGCAGGTTGAGAACCGTTTTGTTTTTTATATCATTTTTTGCATTTATGGTGGCAATGTTAGAGGGGGGAAAAAATGAAGCGTGAAGTGTTAAATTGAGTTTTGTACTGATAGTACATTCCTGTCTTTTTAAACTAGTTTGCTTTCATTTCACATAAGAACATCAGTCAGTTATGCAGTCTGATAAACACTGCGCTGAAGCAGAATCGTTTTTATCCAAGATTTTGAATTTAAATTAGTTGGCGTACTTTGTAAAAAATAAATTGTAAGAGAGTTGAAAGAGGTGGTATTAGCTGGCAACAGGCCGCATGACAAAGTCTTCTGTGGTCCATAATGCCCTCCAGACAGAACTCGTGTTTGAGATTCATGAGGGCAGCATTCGCACATCCAGTGGGATTTATAACAAAGCTACCTTTGTCGCCCAAATCATGTGTCTTTTGACTAAAACAACACCAGCACGGACAAACACCCACTGTGCTCAATTTGTGTTATCACTACATCAGTTTTGCCGTATATATTAAGAAGTTTATTTATAAATTTACATCTTGCCACAGATTGTGCTCTCATTACTGTACTTGTGTGACAGCGGATACAAACAAAGCATCAGATGTATGTTTGTGTCGATACCACTCAGTTGAAAATGCCTTAATCATCTGTTGCACTTATACTTTCAGTACTTGTCAGATTGTTCTCGTGCTCCTTCACTGAACATTAGAAGAGACCTCCTACTCCTCCCACACATTTGTGCGCAATTGTGGTGTGGGTGTTCACTGTCAAGTGTTGTTACAGGGTTTTTATTTTTAAACCATGGCTACAAAACAAGTCCCATGGCCAGACAATAAGGACGCAGAGTACTGCTATCATTAGTGAGGCTCTGTCCCTTCTGTTCCTGTTGTCAGTGTGGTTGTAGTGGCTGAGTGTGTAGTGAAGGTCAATCCCAGCCTTCACGTCGACTCAGATGGTACCAGTGGGTGAGGAGCAGAGGTGGTAGGAAACCAGGGAATGCCTCACTGTGTGCGTAGTGAGCTGAGAAAGCCTCCAGTGTTGTTCACATTCAGAGTGAGCAGCTGGCCTCCCTCCATGTGTGTCTGTCTGTCCTTTCTCTGCTGGTTTCTATGTAAAATGTGTCTCTGTTCAATGGCATGACTTGAAAGATGTGCTTCATTTGTATGCATGCTATTATTTTTGCACAAGAAGGCTCCTTTGGCAATAAATATGTTAAATTCTGTTAATTTAAACTATAAAAAAATCCCAAGACTCCAGTTTTTTTTTTTCTCTGGACAGTTCATAAATGTAAAATGTGTGCTACGGACTTGAGTGGGTCTGCTCTGGTGTTACCAAAATCAAAGCACGCATTATCATTTTTCTGCACTCATGCTATAAAAGTCTAATTTCTTAGTCACTGACCTGCTTGACACGGTTCTGTTTTCTAAATAAAAATGACAACACTAATATGTTGGGTTACTTTCAAAGCAATAAATATGATTTATAACCCAACACAAATTACTATTGCATCAGGCTTCCACAAACCCTTGCAACCGTAACAACATATTTTATTGACTTTTTTCCGACCGAGCACACCGATCCACTGGGGTGTTCTTTTTATAACCTGATCCACAAGGCCAGAGCTTTGTGGGCGAGTGCTATTTAACTGACCCGTGTGGACTTTTTTTCAGAGCTTTTTTTTTTTTTCTATTTCTAACATCTCTGCTGCCCTTATTTTCCTTTTTAGCATCGAGAAAGTGTCCAAAATAACTTCTCCGGTGCTCATCATCCACGGGACAGAGGACGAGGTGATCGACTTCTCCCACGGCCTGGCCCTGTTCGAGCGCTGCCCCAAGGCCGTGGAGCCTCTCTGGGTGGAAGGAGCGGGACACAACGACATTGAACTGTACAGCCAGTATCTGGAGCGCCTGCGCCGCTTCATAGGACAGGAGTTGGCGGTACAACACGCCTAACCATCACCTCTGCAATCGGCCCCGTCACTTTTTTTTCCCCTGATCCACTTAAAGCCTCACCTCTCTGTGTCCAAGATGGAAATCTGTCCAAGAGTCATCTAAACCGTCCCTCAGCTTACCAATGCTTCCAGGACTGTCACGTTCAACGTATTTTAGTGCTTCGTTTTCGGGGCGTAGTTTGCCTGTAAAGGACCGTGGATCTGTGAGCCGCAGAGGAATGGAGCAGCGTGTTCGTAATCAAATGTGTGCGACTGCGAAAGACTTGTTTTATAGCAAGGACTTTAACAGTACAGCTGCTATGTGTTATATGGTAGCAGATGTATTCCTATACTGTGCAATAACATGGACGGCGTCCAAAAGAAAAAGGCTTTTGTTGATATTAGATGAAAGAGTTAACAAAAGAACAAACTGAGAAGTAATCACGGAGATCAACTACATCATGGTCCGCATGGACAGATACTTTAAATTTTCCAGCCTGTAGTTTGTTTAGCTTTAATTTCTGCTCTTAACCCAAGTTAGCAGATTAATAGAGAAGCATGGAAGGCGCCTTCATTAAAGGACTCTCCATGTTCTCAGATGGGTTGGGGAATATTTTCTGATAATTATTGAAATCGCACACAAGTTTGTAAAGATTCTCTTTACATCGAATTACCACTTTCTATTAGTTGCACCTGTAAAGTCAAATGCAATCCAGAAGTGTTGATTTAAGGTGCTGTCTTGTCAGTTTTTTAGTTTGTGTGGTTGGTGTAGCGTTGGACTGCATTATATTGGAAGGTGTTTCTAATATTCTGCCTCCCTCATATATGTCCTTTTAAGGATGGATGAAAGTGGTGATTCGTATATATTCCTGGGAAAAAAATGATACATCCATGGATATAAGTTTGTATTTTGAGTCTTTAATTTTGTTTTTATTGTACTGAACTTTTTGCTCAGGTAGCCCTCTTTTAGACATCAGGGTCAGTGTGTTCCACACTTCTTTGTTTTCTATGTGGTCAGCTAAATCGCCTCACATCTTTTGAGCAAAGATTTCTGATAGCAACTTGATCCGGTGTGAGATCTTTCAGTTTTAACTAAGTAAAGAACCAGATTCTGTCACTAAAACTGAGGTACAAACCAAAAGTTTGGTGAGCTGCTGACATCCCAACACATCTGTATCCCAGCACTGGACTGGGATCAGCTGTGTTAACGGGGACAAAAGTTCAAGAGGCTCAAAAGGAAAATACCTCCAGGTCTCTCATTTAGTGGAATGTCTGAGAGTCTGTTCGCCCTGTCCGTTTTGTTTTAGTCTAGTGTCTGTCTCACACCAGCAGGTCACAGCTGTCAACACCGTTTCTCTCAGTGTCTGGAACAAGAGAAGCAACACTAAAATTAAACAGGCCTTGGTCGTTTCCCTCCAGCCTGTTTCTATCCTCTTCTGTGTTTGTATCCTCAAATCTTTTTGACACCATTATTTGCACTCCATCTAAAGGGATGTTTTTGTCAGTGTAGGTAGTGAATTACCGGTCAACTTTCTAATTCTAAGGATTGGTGAATTTCACATTCTGATAATAACAAGCATTCCCTCCATTACTCAGATAAGCACGGAAATATTATCATCACAACAGTAACATAGTTCATTAGTTGTTTTACAGCTTTAGCAGCACTAAGAAGCTCTTCTGAGACACTTTAGAAATTCAACAGGTGAGCAGTGTTGGCGCTGCTTCGTCCACTGCCGTTCTGTGCTGTAGTGTCACAAAAAAACTCTGAGCTTTGTGTAACTAGATCATCTCTTCAGACGTCTGTCCTCTCTGGTTTACAGTCTTTCTAACAACTGTCTATTATATTTGTTTGTCTATGCATACAGGTCCAGCATAGTTCTTAAGTATTTAACTTATTGATTCTGTGTCACAGTAACAGTGATGCTGTAGCTGCAATTAGATTTGTGTAACAGCTGAAAACTGAAGTGTGTTGTTTTGCCCTTGTGGCTAATTGATCTTTTTTTTTTGCGCTGATTATTTGAAGAAATGTCACTTACACAGCTAATTGGCCCACTCTGCTTCACAAACCTTTTTTTTTCCTGTAAAATATTGCAATTGAAGAAAATTGGTACATGGTGATATCAGTGCAAATCATTGTCGGTTAACTTCTGAAAATCATTTTCAAGCTCATCATGGCAGAATCCTGATAATTACAAGCGCAGTCTGAAATGTTTCTGTTAATGTTGTGTTCAGTTTGCCACCAAAGTTTGAAACCATAACCAAAATGTATGTATTTATAGCTAAAACGTAAGAAAAACAAGTGTTTCTACCAGACTGAGTTGCTGTTTTTGAATTTTGGGCACTGAGCGTTGCATCGTTAGACTCCTGTTCTGTTTGTTTGATTATTTTTGAAGAGAAGTCAGGAGTTTTAGGCTTTTGTGTCGATGTATGAACCAAAGTCGAGAATTTTTAGTGCTTTACCCAGAGTACCTGGCGTTTGTTTTGTATCTTCATAAGCAATATTGAAAATTCTCTTATCAACTTGTTATTTATCTATCTTGATATTTTTCCACCACACATTTGGATACAAATTCATTGTACATTTCTCAGCTTGCTAAATAATTCTATTTTATCATATCACGTCTACTTTCTGATACGCAGGAGCAGAATACCAATACTAGAAATTAACCAAACTGTGTGTTTTTCGGGCTGTTTATAATTTATGGTTTGTGCAGGAGTTCAACTAAGCAATGCAGCAAAGTCGTGTGTTTGGATACGTTCAGAGGAAAAGTGATGAACGAAGAGTATTGACAGGAGCTTCAAGCAAAGACATGAAAAGCTTTTGTTTTTTTTAAAGTAACTGTGGATTTCTGTTGAGGAGGCACATCATGTTCAGCATCACACATTCTTATCCATTCTTTATTATACTGACAAATGTTTAGTTTTTAAAAGATATTGTCTTTTTTTCCAAGAATAAGTTAATAAAACATAATCAGAAGTTGATAATAATTGTGTGTTTTTAATGTATTTCCTCAATATAGATATTAAATTGCAACAGAAGTGCATTTTCTGCAGGAATCGAGCTTACGCGTGTCTCTTTCAGTCCCTGATTTTTTTCCAGTCCTGGCGCTCGGTGAATAAAGGCCTGTCTGTAGTAAAAAGGCCTCGCAGGGCTGCAACAGGAAGATCCAAGAACGGCTCTGGTGAATAATTGGCTGATGAGTAAATGAGTGTTTAATTGCCTGGTGTTTTCTCCATTCCTTTTTTTTTTCCCTCCCTCATCTGTAGTTACGTGTTGGATGAGCTTGTTAGCGTCTGTGCCAACGACGGTTCAAGTGATGTGTTTTAATTAAACCAGTACAAGGACTCAGGTCTGTCCCAGCCTCCCCTCACTGTCTGCCACCATGTCGAGTTGTGGGGAAACAGAGACAGATGGATGGTAAGCTGCATTCGCCCTCCTCCTCCTCCCTGAACACACACACACACTCGTGCCAGCTCTTTTTCAATGGACTACATAAACAATCTGGTGTCTCACTCAAATGCTCCTACGGATTAAAAGCAGCTGCGGCGGTACATCCCCCCTCTGCGTAAGGCAAAGTTAGTGCAGCCTGACCTACTGCATCAAACGCCAGCGCCAACCCCTCCACACTTTCACACAGCCCTGAGCACAGAAAAAAAGCCTTTCATGCCGACGTGTATCAAAGGATCGTGCATGTGCTCGACAACAGAGGAGTCAAAACAAGGCCTGTGAATCAGAGAGCTGCCTTTGAATCTCCTCGACTTACAAAGTGTAGAATGATGAGCGTTGACTGCATGTTCATCAGCTCGGACGTGTATAGTGAAATCAGATATGAGAAGGCCTTGTTCAACCACACCATGAGGGAAGAAAAAAAGAAGAAAAATACTGCTGATCAACCTCCATAATTCCATGACCTGATGGTGACACAAGCCTGCACGTTCAACATCTATAATAGCACTCGCAAACAGTTTATAAGTTTTTGGGATAAGCAGTAACATGCACTGATGTGACATTTACCAGAGGGCAAAAGTTTCTTTCAATCTCATTTATTTCATACCTTACAACCTGCTGCTTCATTGGCCTACACACACCTTCACTGTATCTGTAAGGCAAACAGAAAAAAAAATAAATAAATCCTGTGCTGTCGTGCTGTATTTTTGCCCTGCTGAGTTTCTCATTACCATTCTTGCTATACCATCCTTTTTCCTGTGCATTATCTCCTCACTGATGGTGTGTTTGTTGCACTCTGTTGTCGCCTTAACTGTTTATGTCTGTTTCAATTTGGCTTTCCGTTATATTCACTTGAAAGTAGTCGAGGAATGCTCACACACACAGAGCTGCTCCTGTTAAATCTAATTGAAAATCTGCTTCCTTACATGTACAGAGAGCTGGTTTTCTTTTTGTTGAGCTTGTACGTTTGTCTCCATTTGTCAGTACGTGGCCTGCATGGCTGAGCAGAAGCAGCTTGCTCCGTCTGACGAACAAGCTTTCACACTTTCTCAGGAGTAAAAGCCTTTCTTGGCCGTTGACGTAAGAAGCACGTCACGCAGAGCAGCCACCTGTTTCGCTGTTTTCACTGTCGCTCTGTCTGCTTGGAGCTCTTTGATTACTGCCATCTTGGCGGTCTGTCAGTGCAGCTGCAGACTCCTGAGTGTTGAAGATAAATAATGCAGCATTTAGATTAGAAATCAGTACAAAAGTTACAAGTGGTGTTCATGACTTGTAAAAGAGCTTTGTGATGAGTACAGATTGAGAGGAGCAGTGAGAAGTCAGCCTACAGAGGAAGACACCGGCTATTTAAAATGAAAAATGCAAGATTTTTGGATAAAAATACAGCATTATATACAAATAGCTGCAATATAAAGCTACACTGTGGGAAAAAAAAAGTATGTTTTTAACTGTAACTTTTTGAACAATTTACTGTTATTTTACAGATGTATTAGTGGTTGCTAGTGAAACCACAGAACAAAAGTATTAGTTCACATGTTAAACACAAAAAACAGGCCTAAGCTGTAAATAATATCCACATCAAACATTTGTATTTCTATAATGATAATTTGCTCTTTTGCAACATCTGACTGAATTTACTCATTCTTTAAATCAACAAAAAATATGATCGTTTTACAGATATTTGACATCATTCGAAAGCAAAAGTATGAACAGTGATGACTGAAAAATTGTGAATTATTATTAAAATGGGGCTGCACAGTGGAGTAGTGGTTAGCACTTTCGCCTTGCAGCAAGAAGATCCCCAGTTCAAATCCCAGCCTGGGTTTGGGATCTTTCTGCATGAAGTTTGCATGTTCTCCCTGTGCATGCGTGGGTTTTCTCTAGGTACTCCGGCTTCCTCCCACAGACCAGAGATATGCTCTAATGCTGTCACTGTAAAAACTGATCCACGTAAAACTGCTGACGAGAACAAAGAAGTGAAAATTTTCTAGTATTTTACAAGAAAACAGCAAAAATTTGAGAGAAGCTAACTTACTTAGATAAAATATTTTCTCTCCTTACCCTTTAAATCTTACAGGATTTATCCTGACACTAAATTTCATGTTTTCATCATTATCAAGTGAGAAACCTCAATCCAGACTCCTCATAATGACGTTTGAGATTTATGCTGCTGTTATTTGTTTAGTCCAGACGAAATGACAGAAATCCACAACTGTAATTTTATTTCAGGACTTGGTTATTGAATGTCGAAACAATCCATGTGACTCTAAAAACTCAACAGCTTTACAAACTCTAAGATTAAAATCCAAAATAAGTTGGACTTCTACATGAGAGCTTTAATTATTCTTAATCTACTTATTTTCAGCTGAACTAAAGACAGACTTTGTGATTTTTCTGCTCACATGTTGTGCTGTTGTAAATTTACACTTTCAAATAAACAGCCTCCTAACCCCATTGAAACCAGCGTTTGTCCTGTTTTTGTGTTGCTCCTCGGCGACGGCCGGTCGTAATGTTATTTGAGCAACACACCATACTATGACGTTTTTACAGTGAAGGTTCTACTATGGAACCAGTTTGACATGTTCAGGCGTTCGTTGTGTGAAAACTCAGAGATTTCAGGTTTCAGAAGGTGATTTTCAACTTTCTTTGTTAACTTTCTGCTTCAACTTTAAACTAAATTTATTTCACTAAGCCAGCCCTCTGGACTTCCAGTAAGCTGTGTTCCTATTGGCTGTCCAGGTGGCTGCTTGGTGTTATCAGGAACACCTGAGCAGCTCAGTGTCTTCCTGCTTTATGTCTGCAGTCAAACATTTCCTCTGCTTCTCTTCACTGAACTGGGTTTGGTTCCGTTGCTTTAGTTTGTTCTTTAGGCGTTGGCTTGCAGCTTCCAGCAGTAAAATCCTCTTTAATGTGTTTCTTGGTGTGTTCTAGGGCTTTGTACTGGATAGCTGTCTTGGTAAATGCGGTTCTTTAGCCACAGTTAGCACATGGTGCTAATTTGTGCAGTGATTAGTGGATTTAGTGCAGCTGAGTTGTGTCTTTATCTTGGCTGT
Organism: Acanthochromis polyacanthus; assembly: GCF_021347895.1. Lineage (NCBI taxonomy): Eukaryota > Metazoa > Chordata > Actinopteri > Pomacentridae > Acanthochromis > Acanthochromis polyacanthus. The sequence goes on along the minus strand of NC_067116.1, from coordinate 40,091,205 downwards.
AGTGAGTCTTTAGAGGTTTTTGGTCAGACACATTCTGTATTCTTGTTTGTGAACCAATGTTGGTTGTCCAGAAGGTAAGAGTTCCTGTCCTGATTCTCTGTTTAAAGAACTTCTCTGGTAGGCTGCAGGAGACTTTAGCATTTGTGTTGTGCTAGTTTGTTTTTTGTACGGTTTCATTTGGACGACTATCTTGAGGCCCCTCCATGTGGTTTAGTGAGGTTTTCTGGAACAGTTCTACAAAGCAACCTGCAGCAGAAGAGACTTTGAGAGTTTCTAGGAAGTTCTGGAGACCAGACTTTAGAGCAGCACAAACATTTGTCAGCAGTTTGAGCAGGAGAAGGTGAGCTTCAGAGTAGAAATGAGAAGGAAACCTTCTTGACCCGTGTGGTGAGGTCCTGTACCAAGAGTTTGAGCAGGTTGTGAAGAGTCTGTAGTTCTGTGGTCTGAAAGCACCAGAAGAGTCGACTCATTAAAGGAGAAAACAGGAGATATTGTTGGTTCTTCTGTCGTTCTGCAGTTTCCTTAGACTGAATATAAAGTTTTTATTTTAAATGATTTGCCATGTGAGCCCAAGAAGACTTCAATAAACTCCCTCAACTCCCTGGACACATTTTATTACTGTTAAATCTTTTTTTTTTTTTTTTAAATATGTTGGAGTTTTAATCATAGTTTCAGCATTTTTTCTTTGCTTGTGTAGTTTTGTCATCTGTGTGAAAGGTGCTAAACAAATAAAGTTGATTTGATAATGAATAACTGACGAACTCATGATTGACAAAAGAAGTATTTTTATTGTGATTTAAGGGTTTGTTTGATTTTTAAGGTTGGGGTTAAAATCTTGATAGAAAAAGATTAAAGGAAAACTACATTTAAAAAACAGTTAAGTCAAAGGAAAAAACATTTAATACAATAAAACTTAAAAAGAAAATTAAACATTAAATGCAATTAAATTGTATTAAAAAGACAAAATATTTAATTAGATAATTAAACAGATGATTCAAAATGTAATTATGAAATTAGACATTTATTCAACAAAATTGTTACATTAAAGATGAAATATTTTAGATAAACATTTAAATACAATTAAAGAAGAATATTAAACATTTAAAAATATTAAAAACATTTAATGAGATTAAACCTTTAAAAAGACAAAACATTTAATTAGAAAATTAAATCTTAAAGAAAAAATATAAATAGGAATTAAACAGAAAATACAATGAAGCATTTAAAAAACTAAACATTTAAGAAGAAGAAAACTAAAGACAAAACATTTGAAAAGACACCAGTTAGGCTTTAGAAGATCAAATTAAACAGAAGAGACAATAAAATGATCAAAAAGAGCAAAAACAGATAAAGGTCTTAAAGCGTTTTCTAGTCTGAAATGAAAACATCAAGTTGTTTCTTCAAGCATTTCCTCTTTCTGTGTTCTTGGTTTGATTGTGGACAGATTTACTAAGAACTCATTTCAGAAAACTCCTTTCCAGATAAAGTCTGCTAGTAGTTGAAGGCATCGATCAAACTAATGTTACCTTCTGATCTCCACAAACTTTACTGTTCAGCGAAGAGAATCAAAGTTTGTTCAGGATTTCTAAATAACCCACAGGTGAAGGTCTGAGAAGAACTCAGATGGATGATCTGAATGTGAAATCAAGACTCATGGTCACAAGTTTTATGGCTTCTGTTATTTTAAGGCTTCTGTTAACCACAAAGTTCAAACTAACACATAAGTACAGAAAAACTTTTAGGATTTCAGTCCTCAGACTGTCTAAAGGTTCAAACTAACAGTGAACTACTCAGGAACTTAGAAGATATCAGTCCTTGGACTGTCTCAAAGTTAAATCGAACAGAGATCTACTGTGGGACTTAGAAAATTTCAGCCCTCAGACTGTGAAAGCTCAGGTCCTGAGGACTCAGGAGGTCTGGAGGCTTTGGAAAGTCTTGGAACTGAGGGTTCAACCCTCCAGCACAAAGGCTGAAGTCCAACCTCCTGAGAAAAACGGTCGAGACGAGACTTGAGTTAAAAAAAAAACCTTGAAAAACGACAAAAAATAGATGATAAATGCGCAAAAAAAAGAAGAATTAGTATCTGAGTGAGTAGCTCAGGGGGTAAGAAGTGAGACTACCAAGTGGAAGGTAGTGAGTTCAAGACCCACCACTGGCAGTTTTCTTTCTCTGTCTAAGTTTTTCAAAAAAATTTAAGAAGGGTCTGGTCTTGAACTGGCAACCTGCAGCTCCATAGACAAACCCTTAACTCACTGAGCTACAGATCAGATAAAAAGAAATAAACTCGTCGTCCCTTTGACATCATAGTTTCTGTTCCTGATAAAGTGACCACATGGGTGGAGCCAAGGCGGAGTCTGGGTGGAGTCAGGGCGGAGAGTAGGTGGAGAGGTGGGTGGAGGCCTCCCCCCTCTACCCCCCTCTACTCCCCACCGCCCACCACACCTTCCCCCGCCCGACGAGTTTTTCGAAAATTCGAGTCTTGACAGGTTTCTTGAGTTTCTGGAGTTTCCACCAGGTCGGAGGCAGAACAAGCTTTCATGAAGAGGTGTTGAAGTCGGCGAGGATGGAGTAACTTTTAACAGTGACTAGAAGGAAGATGACTAGAAGAACAGGTCTTTAACCAGCATCCCTAAAATCCAGAGAAATGAAGGGAGGTCAACTTTTATCAGCCTCCATCCAGATGTTCAACTTAATATCTTTACTTTGAGATTTTTAGCGCCACAAACCTTCAGTATCACACTTTGTCATTTATTAGGACTTTAATGGAATCCACCAGCAGATTTAGTTTTTGTTGAGAAACTTTATTCTTGTCGTCATGGGACTGCAGGATTTAAAACTGATCCTTCTATTGACCTCATGTTTATTAGTTTTAGTGGAGAAAGTTATTTTAATTGTCCATTAGTCTCTTAAAAACCAAATAATAAATTGGATAAGTCAAGAGGTTTAAATTTCTTACTTTGTTATATTTTAAATATGACAAAAAAAATGTATAAAAATAAAGCATCTTGAGACAATTTGACCTGTAATTGGTGTTATATAAATAAAATTGAATTTAAATTGTATGTATCTTGTAATGTTGGAGGAATTCAGCCATATATGTTTGGAAACACATTTTCTTTGTCCATTAATCTGTTGATTGTTTTCTCCAGTAATTCATTTCTTGTTTTGGTTTATGAAATGTCAAACTCAAATATATTCAGTTTACTGTAATAAAAACCAAAAAGATTTACATTCATGATGCAGGAATCACTTTTTATCTTAGTTTAGTCAGAAAGATAGTTGATAATGTGTGAACTGTTGCAGCTTGTGAGCCGTAGAAGGTTTTAATCTTTGGGGCAGAGCGTCAGAAAACATTTAGAAACCAACATCAACTAAACACTCAGCAAAGATTTGAACATCATTAAAGGGAAATCCAACTCTTTCATGACAATGTCGAATTAAACGACATTTATTTCCAACGTAAATGTGTGATGTTCATCCTCTGGAGCTTCTCTTCACATCATCTTCCACCTGGACTGGTTTGGTCGGGAGCATGAGCAACAAACATCTGAAAAACTGCACTTTAACATCAATGAACGACGCTGAAGTTTAATCTCTACATAAATGAGGCTGAGTCTGGATGTGCTGCTCTGTCATTAACTCCTAAGTTTAGGGAAAGTTCAAACAAAAGAGGACAGTTCAGATATCTCAGACATTCTGAGCTTCAGCACCTCTAGCAAGATGTTTGAACAACAAGCGACTCAAAAGATCCAGAAGTTGGAGAGAGTTAGCTTTAGCTGAGCCACAGAACATGTGGGACGCTAACCTAGCAAACATTTCAGACTTTTCTCTGTGAATTCTGAGAAATAATTTCCTATTTAATGACAAAGCGACACATCTGAACTCAGTGTCATTAAAACAGACTCTAATTCAGTGTCATCCATCCATATTAAAGTGCAGTTACCCAAAATGTTTGTTGCATGAGCTCCAACAAAACCTGTCCAGGTAGAAGGCCACTTTGACAAACAGGAAGTGGAAAATACCAAGAAGATTTATAGAAGGGGGAACCGGACTGCACTAAATGTGGTCGAGTATTGAGGGGTGTTTTGTGGGTTTTAACGGCTGATAGTGATTATTAGTGAGACATTTGGAGTATATATTCATTTGCAGTAAATAAAGGAATTTAAAATCTTGGAGTTAAACTTAGAAGAACACAAACTCTAACAGAAGACTTTGTTGATACATTTTTGTTTTGTTTACAGATGTCAAGTTAAAGGAGTTTTCTTTCTGGCTGACTTGATGCTGTGAGATGCAGATGTTGGAACTGATTTTGATCTTTCAGGATAAAAAGCTGGGCTGCACAGTGGAGTAGTGGTTAGCACTTTTGCCTTGCAGCAAGAAGATCCCTGGTTCAAATCCCAGGGTGGACCTGGGATCTTTCTGCATGGAGTTTGCATGTTCTCTCTGTGCATGTGTGGGTTTTCTCCGGGCACTCCGGCTTCCTCCCACAGTCCAAAAATACGCTGAGGTTAATTGGTTACTCTAAATTGCCCGTAGGTGTGAATGTGAGTGTGATTGTGTGTCTGTATATGTAGCCCTGTGACAGACTGGCGACCTGTCCAGGGTGTCCCCTGCCTTCGCCTGAGTCAGCTGGGATAGGCTCCATGACCCTATAGTGAGGATAAAGCGGTGTATAGAGAATGAATGGATGGATGGATAAAAAGCTGCTTTTCCTTCACAGACTTTTCAGGAAATTATTCTCTCAGGTTTTCTCTGCTATTTATATTTTTATTATCTGTGATTATTTCATTATTGTAAAATAAAGTTGGAGGCAAGAATCATTTAGTTTTTTTATTCTTGAAATCTTTGAAGTAGCAGAACTAAACTTCCTTTTTCCTTCTTGTATTTCTGATACTAGAACTAAACTTCAACAGGGATCATCTGGTTTTAATAAATCAGCAGCAGCATCACAACAACAAATGAGACAATTTTCAACAAATTCATGAAACTGATGTCATTTAAAGCTATTAGAGTCTGTTTTAGTGTCAAATTAAAGCTGATTACTGACAATTGGAACATTAACGTTACTGTTTTAATCACATTTAAGTTTCCTGAACGTCAACCAGCCACAGTTTTATGAACTTAATGAACCGCATTACAGGAACACAACACACTTCAGCTGCTGACAGGAAACAACACAAATATCATTAGCTTGATGCTACATTTAGCTACTAATTAGGCCTGGTCAGCCAGCTCGCTAATTCACATTAAAGCTAATACTCACTGGATGCTAACTCTCTTCTCTGGTCAACACACACAAATAAACTCCACCAACTCCTGGGGTTCACTGCTCACATATCTGATTCTGAAGTTGAACATAAAGTTCATTAAAACCGGCACCAATCAGTAAATTATCATTTATTATTTTATTAGTCCTTCAGTGTCTGTTGGTCCAATCAGCCGAAGGACTGAATTACTGAACTGAAAACTGATTAAAACAAGACAACAGACAGTAAAACTGTGGAAAATGTGCTGCTGCTCCACCGATAAATACTAGAAACTAAAACAAACTTGGTGGAAGTGTTGTTTTTAGTGATTTTTTTAATAAATAGCAAATATGAGGCTTTTTTTCTGGAAGTAAAAGGAAACGTTGCTTATCCGTAGTTTCGCTAACTTAGCTTTAGCTGCACTTTCACCATGTTCCAACTGATAGATCATTTTTTTATATTAAAACAGCTGCACTTCCTTTGTATATTTGGTCATTTATGTTGCTGCTATTTCATTGCAATTATGTTTTAATTATATAACTTTAAATACAGATACTTGAAAATAAAAAACAGGCTCTGAAATACTCAGTGAACTGATACGTCATCTAGTGTTAAACTGAATAAGAATTCTTAATAATCTAGAATGTAACTGACTGAGCTGTATTAATTAATTCGAGATATTTCAATTTGAAAGAAACACAACTTTGACTGAATGATTTCAGGCAATTCAACCTTAAATTAATTTATCTAAGAAAACCATCCTTTAATGTCTTACCTTAAAATGACTAACATTTTTAAAAAAACAAAGCTGTAAAGTAAAAGTTTCACACTTAAGATGAATCACTGATGAACATTTAATGGCATTAACTCAATTATTATGAGGAAACAGAAATCCATTTGCAATATTTCTATCAAATATGTGTATGTCTATAAAATATACTGGACATCAATAAAAATGTCTGCATAGTGAAATATATGAAGTCCATCTGCATTTATGCATCATATTGATGCTTAAATAACGGGAACTGCAGCCCACGTTCAGACAAGTTAGCGGAATTACGGACAAACAACGTTTCTAGGGTTCTTTGACAAAATAAAAGACGTGATTTATTCTACGGAAAAATTACATGATTTGAAAAATGTGACTTTGAAAATGTAAATCAAACTGTAATAAGCGTTAGCTAGCTGCTCCTCTCGCTCTGAATATTTTTGTTCTTGTCTTTGTTCTGCCCAAATGAAAAATTAATCCATATTCTCTGTATTTATGAACCGAAAACAGCATCCCTGGAGTGAGCGGAAGTTAGCCGATTTAGCGGAAGTGCTAATGAGGGCTGCTCTGGCACGGATTATTACCGTCACACATGTAGCTTTGAAAATAAATCCTGTCCAAAACACTTTCAGTGTGAGCTCTAATGTTTCTCTGTGTGACTGTGTCTGACTTCCTCCAATAAAACCCTCCTGTCCACTGGTAGCTGCAGCTATAGATATATATCTATCTACTGATTCATATCTATGCTCACTAGTCTAGTCTGATGCAGTCTCGATGATGATGTTTCATGAGTACGTGAGAACCAGGTACGGACAGTTACGTACTGAGAAACGGCCATAGTCTTCTTACCGCAAAGGTACAAAGCTGCTCGTCTTCTCCTCAGGCATCAGGAAACTTCTTCAAAGCTTCTTCAAACCAAACCAAATACAATCAGAAGATCAAACTAACGTCATTGGTGCATTCAGATGCAGTCGGACAACGAAGATGCGTTCAGGAGCGTCGGAAATCGGAGTATCAGTAATGTAAATTTCCAACGAAAATATTGGGGTGGGGGGTGGGGGGGGGGGAGTGGCACGGGGTGGCCAATCAGATCACAGGGGGGACCACTTCCCCGTGCCCCCACGGAAGATCTGCCAATGCTCTAATCTAAATCCAATCTGAATCCTAAAAGCAAACCTCAACTCTTAAATAGCCCTTTCAATCTCCGTACTAAAGTGACGATTCGCCAAAATGTCTTCTCTTCCAAAATCTAAGACTCAAATCAGTCCGCTCTAAGATAGACTTAAAAGTAAACTAAGCACAAATGTAATTTGACTGGTCTTTTTGTTTCATTTCGTGTTGTCTCTCTTACAATAATTGCTTGAAACAATCTTCAGTAGGCTCTTTGATTTCTTGTTTGAGTTTTATTGAAACTACAAGGCCTTTAGTTTCTTTTACTTCTATTCAGTTTAGTTTCTCTGCCCGCTGGTTGTGTGAGTGTTCGAAATAATGAAGCACATCTAAGAAATCCACAAATTCAACTCATACTTACCCATCACCTGCTACAGCGTAAGAATGTCTTTTGTCTCTCAAAGTGACAGTGAACCTCATTTGCATTCTCCTGTGTTTGACAAGCTCATAAAAATAAGTTGTCGTTTTTTTTTGTTGTTTTTTTTGAGTTTCTGAATTAAATCCTCTGAATGTCAAAGACATGTTTTTCCTTTGAATTCCCGGAAAAAAACGTTTGACCAGCACACCAAACCCAGTTTCAGGAAAGGAAGGTCATGGCTGCTCTATTCAAGTCAGCAGAAATGTCTTCCACTCAGCAAAATAACTTGGGCTCCATCCAGAACAGGCTCGGGTCCTTTTATTGACAATGTCAGTCCTAACAGGGCCGAGCTCGTTGTCCATCAAGGGTAAAAAGACAAACGTACATAGAGCTGCTTTCCTTTGTTCAGCACGTTCATGTAGATGCTCTTTAAGAATCTAAACGTTTGCAGGAAATCAAAACACAGAAGGCAAATGCAATAATAATAATGATAATAATTTATTCATTCAGGTAGAGTAAGAGTCTTTGGCAGTGGAGAACAGGAAGTGATGTATGAGAACAGTTTAAAGTGAGGTGCTGCATGGAGAAACATGATTGGGCCCAGAGGGTCATTAGCATTAGTGCTAAAGTGAACCACTGCTCCCAGTCCTGCAATATTAACAAGGCGCATTAACTGGTTTTACTAACATGCAGGATCTGAAACAGAAAGAAGATACTGAAAATATGAAGGTTTGTTGGTAAAAATGTCCGTTGCTGTGAAGCTATGATGGTTTTTGGAAACGAGAAGATGAGCCAAACAGATGGGAGTTTACAGCGTGAAGAGGTGTCTTGGCTTTTGAGCGTATAATGAAATGAAATGTATCACAGTAAAATCTGGCACTGGCTTTTCTCCCTCTCTCTCTCTCTCTTTTTATGACACTGTGAATTAATTAACACTGATGTTAAAAATTCCTCTCTCACTATCCAGTCATTTCTGGCCTGAATTGTGTTACAAAAAAAACATATAAAAAGCAACAATTACAAACAAAAATAGCATTTAGTGAAGAGGGAGTAAACCTCTTCCATATTCACATCCCATTGGCATCTGCTACCAACTGACAAGTGCAACTCTATAGTTCATATAATGAAGGGCAAAGAGGTACAAATACGCATCAGTCTGAGATACACGATGCTTTCCATTCCAGTAAGATACACTCATCTTCTCTTTTCTTATACAATTTTATTTTCTTATTTTTTCCAGGTTTAAAGGAGCATCTTCCTGGAGCAGAAAGCAGCCCGTATTGCATCTGTACACCCTAAAGACAGGGCAGGTAAGGCCATTTCTATATTTGTCGAGGACTTGATAAAACCAAGTACTGGAACCAATCAGAATGCACGCCAATGCTGCATTCGTCACACAGCTCACAATATGAGAGGGGGCCCAGGACACACACACTGTGCAAACTGTGCACTAGCAAGACATAGCTGGTAAAAGACGTCTGACGGGGGGAAATAATGACATCACAGCTCCTGTCAATTTGTTAATATCATTCAGAATACTGCTAGGAGGTCCATTTGTTCATTAATAAAGGCAAAGAAAGGCAGCTTCTCCTTCTAGTCCGCCAGCCATGAAAAGTAAAGCTTCAGCTACACAGACATCACAGGACAAAAAGTTCAGAATACTGTCGAGGTCAGGAGTTTGGCTGCTCCCACAACATGTGCAAATAAACTCTGTTGTTGTAAAGAGTGAAGGCCACTTGGGGTCGCTGTTTCACTCCGTCACAGGCATCACAAGTCAATCACAGCAGTCGCACTACACATTAATGTTCCATGTTAAGGCTGGGCGAAGGGATGGCACAGTTCAGAGTCAAACAGAGTCCGAGAGCTCGTTCTGATCCGTCTGGAATCATCTGGAGCCGTTTTCTTCTATCCATCCGTCCACCATCCAGGCCTGTGTTGAACCTGTTAGTGGTGTGAGGGCAGACTGCTGCTTCACTGCAGTCCAGGGTCACAGTGTGACTTTGCTGAGTCTGAGCGACAGGCTGGAGCGGTGCTGGGTGCGAGGGAGTGTGGAGCTACACCGGCTACGCAGCTGCACCGGCCGACCCGCCGAGCCTCGCACCCGCAGCAGGAAGTCGAAGTTAGCCGAGGTGTTCATGGCGTAGAAGACGTTAGCGTTGTCTGGAATCACCAGCTCTGAAAGAAAGGGAGAAAAAGCTGGTTGTCAGCGGTGTGCTTGTACACAGAAATACAAAGATCACTGCAGTTTAAGTCTGAAAAAAGATGTAAAACTAATATAAGTAGGTACATATGTCTGTGTAGATTCTCAGAGCTTCAATAAGACTTTTTCATATTTATTCTAGCCATTGACCACTTTTTGAACCGAGTCACTGTAAACACCACATTTACCAAAAAAGACCTATTTAACTTGAGCAACTTTGCTGTTTTTTGATGCAAATTTCTCTATAAAATACAATTCCATCACCTAATTCACACCTTGTAGCTGCAAAACAGATCAGATTATCAGTGACTCAGTGCAACTGTGCATGAAAATGATTAAATAATGGTGTATATTTCTGAGTTTTTGTATGTGCATTTTTTTCTCAGAATCCATTAGAATCATCCATCCTTTAGCCTAAAGGGGAAAAAGCCCTGTTGAAGGTTTATTGAATTTTTATGGAGGTTTTATACATCTTAATGCTTGTTTTTAATTTTTATACGTGTATTTTTCATTATGCACAGTATTTTCGCAAGTATATTCTTTTAACTAGCCGTGCTTTTGCGCAATAGTTGCTGGTTAAGTTGGTCCTGGTGCTGTAAGTTGGTTCTAACACTGGGTCTATCATCCAACTCAGTCCAGTGTGATGTTTTTTTGTGATTGTTTTTGTAATATATTTGATCGATTAAAGCTAATTTGGACTTTAACGTGTACTTGGACAGCTACACATATTTTTCCTTCATAAATGAATGCTTTTACACTTCTTGTATTTGAGCTGATTTATTATAGGCTCTTTGTTTTTTGGGATTTTATGTTTTTTATGGCAAGACTTCCATTGTACTTTCATGCCTAAACAAGTCTAGTCAAGGTTAGTTAAATACATACATAAATTGTGTGTTATAGATTTTTTTTAAAGTGACTGCTGCACCAACATCTGCTTGCTGTTGTTACTGTGAATCTGACTGGAATTCTACTGTGACAAAACATCATAACTGGAATCAGAGTCTACATTTAGCTACAGGCTACTGTCTGAAATGTAAGAAGAAAGGTCTGCATGCACAGAAAATGATCATCTCAGATGATTCATGAATTCTACATGGAAAAAAAAAAATCAATCTGAAAGAGCATTTTTCACCTCTTTCCTCAGAGATGACCTGCACCAACTCGTAGCCTTCCTCAGGCTCCACCTCCAGGTTATGCTTCGCCATGGCTCTAGAAATAACAGCCGGCGTCTTGTCTTGATTGGTCAGCTGTTTAAGGAAACAGACACATCACGTCAGACAGAGCTCAACATGAATTCCGTGAAACTCTGCAGCGCCTCACTGAGGAATACGACGTGTTTACTCACCAGTATGCTCTTGTACAGGTTCCCGTTGCCCTGCTCCAGGCTGACTCGTATGATGCACGCGTCCTGGGCCTGCATGTTGTACGCCGGGGTTTGACTGGGCGAGCTGGGAGACAGAGGAGTGAGGGAGACGGAGCGTCTGTGAGTGCAGAGAGGTCCGGGGAGGGGGGGTGAGGCGGGAGTCATGGAGACGCTGGCTGTCGATGAGCTGGTGTCCATGGAGTGGAGTGAAGTACAGGAAGAGGATTCTGATAGCTGAGGAGACACACAGACAAAAACAATCAGAAAAATATACTATTATTTAATCATTTTCATGCACAAATGCACTGAATCTCTGGTAATCTGATCTATTTTGCAGCTACAAGGTTTAGATTAGGTAGAGGCGATACATGAAATTAGATTTTCAGGATCAATAACTAGAGTAAATATGTGCAAATTAGTTATGTTGTTTAGATTTTTGGACACTTGCTAATTCCACTGCTGTAATTTAATTGTATTTTACAGCAAAGGAACTCTTCACATCTATTTTATGAGGCAGGTGTGTAGGAGAGAGACGAGTGTTTCCAAAAGTTTAATAAAAACTCCCCCACACTGTGTAAGTTGCAAAAACACATTTCTAAGCAATGTAGTGATTTTAGACCTTCATCAGTAAAATGGTTTCCACATTGAGAAGCCAACTTACAGCTGCAACCAAAAGTATTCAACCCCCAGTGCCAATTTGGGTTTTAAGTACTATCTACAACTTTTAAGTTGTTTGGAATAAATTTAACATACAAGTTGATTTTAAACAGCTGAATGTAACCAATAATACAAGGGTTTTCTCTAAATTCCACACAAAATGTTAATTTTAATAACTAGTGCAGTATCAAAACTTCTTGCCTTACACTAAAATCTAAAAATAAAAATTCTTAAACTCAATAAACACTAAATCATCACAATAATGAAGTTAATTTGCAATGTAATTGTGCCAAAATTTTAAAACATAAACACACACACAAGTTTAAGTTGTGCACCATCTTAAATTCATGGTAGATTTATTTTTTAATATCAAACATTGCATTAATTATTCATTATAAAGCTACTGCAGTAAGGTATAGCTTAGTTTTAAGGATTAGATTTTTATCTCATGCTCTCTACACAAACCTTTTTTTTTTTTTTTTTTTTTTTTACTGGGCTGTAGCCAACCTTGTTTTGCTGGGAGTCGGAGTTGTGAGTCGGGGTTGCGAGTCCTTCGCTGTCTGAAGGGCTGCTGGAGTCGCTGGAGGACACGCTGACCGAGTCCATGCTCTCCCCTGAGCTGCCAGTAGGAGGCGAACGTGGCGTCTCTCTGACTGGAGAACTGGCTGAATTACTGTCTGTTCCAAGGAACAGCCTGGAAAGTAGAGGAAGCGGATTATTAGATAGTGAAATAAAGAGGCTCCACAACTCTGGTGCCTGGAATCATCGATGCAAAAAGGGAAGAAACTGCATCCTGCAAATGGAACTCTTTTATTAGGGGCCCATTTTCGGGATGTACTCACAGGCTGAGTCTCTTCACCATGCTTTTCCGAGGTTTTTGTAAAGTTGGGCTGCCGTCGCCGAGACCTTCAATCTCACAGGACAAGGCGTAGCTGCAAGAAAAAGCATCAGTAGTAAACCTTGAGCATCACAAAACATCCCTGGATGACGTGGTTTTAAGAGCTCAGTGAGGGAGAAAGTCAGTGAGACGAAGAGAAGGGAAGGAGGGAGAAACTGAGAAAAAAGCAACAAATACAATGGACCAGTAGGGAGTAAAGACATGACACAAGATCAGCAGGGAGAGGCGATGAGAAAAGGAGCGAAAGAAGCGTCTCTTATGCGTTTGTGTGCGAACAACAGATCCAGCAGACCATGCTCTGATTTGCTCGTTATCTAACGGGTGCAATCAAGAAAGAAGGTATTCTGAGTGAAGTACCTTTCTTCCTCGCTGAGCTGAGTCTGGCTCTTAAACCAGCGCAGGAAAGCCGGATCCGCAGTCAGACAGTAGCTGTTACAGGCCGACTGGAGCAGCTTGATCTGAGCGATCACCTCAAACTCCTGCAGAGACAAAAGTTAGCAGAGTTTAACCTTCAAGCACCGTGATTGTAATGCTGTAATCATGTCACAGGAGGTGGACTGAAGCTGCACTCACCCTGCGTCTCTTCTCAAAGTTGATCAGACCACCCTGTGTAGGACACAAAGAGCAGGCTGTCAGACTCAGGACATCACATACCAGCGGCCGCTTAGACAAACAGCATTAGGTGGACCACTCCGACAAAAATTCCTCACGCACTCATGGAAACTTACGCCCCGGTTTTTCTGACAGCGGTTACACACACAAAACTCTCTGATCTCTGGAGCTGTGCAAATTCGCAGCCCTCCAATATCGAAACACACAAGTGCAAACACACAAACCAGCAGGTGCTTTATTTTCTTCTTTCTTTACCTCGATCAAGTCGGGCAGCGCCGTGTCCAGCATGGTCAGGTCAGTGAGGAAAGTCCCCAAGTAGGGTATCGTTCCTTGCATCGCTCCCTGTGGAGAAACAACTAAGTGAATCCACTGAGATGTGATGGTAAAAGTCAGATATTTATTTACACTGTGGTCCTCACAGATGGCAAGGCGGGTTTGTGAAGTACAGCGCACGGCACACTGAGTAAACAAAGCTAAGCATGTGGCTTCATCATCCTGGAGAGGCTGGGATTCGCTTTACAGTACATTGCATGGGAGGAATGTGTTGTTTAAAATTATAAAGCTCCACTGTTGCTCCTTATTTTTTGAAAAAGATCCATTTGTTTGGCATTAAAGCTCTCAGTATTTGGCTCACCATTTCCTTCTGCAGCTGCAGCCTCTTGTGGGTTCGTTTCTGGTGCTCCTTGGCACAACTCTCCAGACTGGCAAACTTTGAAGTGCCTTCCTGTAGGGCAAACGCAAAAAATAGCTTCGGTCCTCGAGATTCTAACCAGCCAATGAACGAATGTTTTCAGGATCTCCACCAGCTTCTCACTTTCAACTGTGACGGTAATCTAAATTTGCTCATGGACAGCAGAGTTTGGACTCACCCTCATGAGTAGCTCCCTGCTGGTCAGGTAGTTGTTGTGGTCGGAGAAAATGTCCGAGAGTTCCTCAAACGTCTGCATACTGTCTCTGCAACAAGCAACAGAGTCATGTCAGCTAATGGGATTGGACATGGCAGCTAAAATACACGTGCAAAACAAACCGTAACAAGATTTGCTCGAATTCCACCCAAAAAAAAAAAAAGGCTGATTCTTCTATCGAAACCAGCTGAGATTATCTGCATAGCTGAGAGATTGGAGGCTTACTTGTGCACGCAGGCCCAAACTCTCTTCAGCCGGTACAGAGGATTGGACTGCAGCGCCGACACAATGGCTCGCAGGGATGAGAAGTTTTTGCGTATTCGACACTCCTGTGAGAAGGGAAACGTAGGGCAATCATGAGTTGGTTCAAGTTTTTTTAAAGATCTTATGAATTTCTGTGCGAGTCTGGATGTTCCACCGACCTGAGCGATGTCTATCCAGCGCTGGATGACCCGCGCTCTGACGTGGGGTCGGATCTGTCGGTGTTTCAGCACCGTGCTGACCACGCAGGCGGCGACAGCGTTGAACTGGGTGATGGTGGCGCGAATGGTGGGAGCGCTGTGCTTGTTGTGCTTCTTGTCCCTCTGAGACCAGATGGAGCCCAGGCAGTGGTGGGGTACGACTTTTTTGAACAGCAGCTGGAGCACAAAGTTAAAAAAAAACGGTGTTAGGAATCTGCAGAAACGTCACAATGGTGTGTTTTTATCTCGTTTTCCTTCACTTACCGCATCCATGTAGGTGAGCTGCTCAGCCACAAGGTCGGCTTCAAATGACAGAAAGTCCTCCTGCACCTCAATCTCCACTTCCTCCTCTTCCCCCAGGCAGAAAGAGCTGTTGCCGTGGAAACCAGCTGCAGACCAGCGAACAAAACTGATTTAACTCCATCAGAGTCATCAAATTTGAAAGATGCGTGAAGAAGAGTTTCAAATCAAAAAGGTACCCTCTGTGTCGTCCATGCTGGCTTGACCCTGCAGCTGCTCCAGGAGACCCTCCGCCCGTCTGAGAGCCTCTGAACCTGGGAGAGCTTTGCGCAGGTAGTCCATCAGCCTGTGGAGACATGGGTAGTCTGGAGGCTCCTGGAAGTCTTCGGGACACTGGTCCAGCCAGGCACGCAGGATCGAAGCCAAGGCACTGTGGAGACAAACAGCAGGGAGATGTTTAAGAGAGCTGGCAATAATAGATGGACTTTATTCAAGTGTTATCTTTAAAAAGTTCACCACATGGACAGATAGTACAAATTAATCGTTGGATCCATAGTGATGCACGTATAAAACTCACTTTTTAATGGCTCCATTGGTTTCAGAGCTTTGGCATCTGTCTGCATTATGTTCGTTTTCTTCCACACATCCATATCTGCCACAGAAAATCAGCAGAAAACAGAGTTAAAACCATCACGTCTTACATTCGAGACATTATTTCAGCTCATTCGTATCTGAATCAACCTCCAAACGCCTCATTCCAGCCCACCTGTCTAGCAGTAGCTGCAGCACAGTCTGTGTGCTGGCGAAGGCTCTGTAGGTGGAGAGGAAGATGGAGGTGTAGGTGAGGTCGTTGTCTCCGAACGCTGTCAATAACGTCTCCACCAGACGCTCCAGCGTTCCGGCACGGATGCTTCGGATTTTACAGGTTTCCAGCTGGCTCACCGTGTGGCCGGGAGGCAGGCGATCGCCCTCCGCCTAAACACAAACATGTTTTTACAATCTCACTTGCTTTTTTTTGGCTTCAAAAGCAAGCATTGCATATCTAAATTATGGCACTTCACATTGCTTAACTTGTCATCTTCTATATTCAGTGAGAGAATGTGAACTTTAACACTTCAGGTGAGTAGAAGTAGGTTTAAAGCTTTGCAACAACGATGGAGGGAAGGAGGAAACCGCAAAGACAATCGTGACCTATATTTGATTCTGATTTCTCCAGATGTGTCCGACTATTGTGTCTACATGGAAAAAGAAGCGAGCGGTTACAAAACAGGCTGGGAGAGAGCAGAAGAGGTGGGAGAGAGCAGAAGAGGTGGCACAGACTCAGAAGAGAGGGAGAGAGAGAGAGCTTTGGTGAAGCGAGCACGCTACAACAGGAAACGCTCCAATCTGCTTTTAATCACGCCGAGGCCCCTCCTCCACCGTCCCTCCAGACAGAGAGGAGGACAGCAGCAAAGGCCGACTTCTCCCACCACTCCCCTCAGATAACACAGCATTATTTATCTCTGCGAGGTGATCCACACATTCACAACGCAAGAAAACGCGAGGCCAAGTCCTGCTGCACACACTTGAACAATGCACAGCTGCACCGATTCCAACTGCTTTTGTTCGCTCACAATTGACTTGTTTACGGTAAATAAAGTGATATCTCAATGGGGGAATTCTCTCCATTCTGCTCCACTCAATAGAAAGCTCTGTATAAAGTATGCAGATTGTTTTAATTAGCTCTTAAGCCATTGTCAATACATCAATACAAGTCTTCTGGCCTCTGGGCTGTTATCTGTTTCTTCATTATGTGCCAGATCCCATCGCCCATGTCAACAACGAAGGCACAAAGAGGCTAACAACGCAGCAAGATCCCGACTTTTCTTACAAAGGAAAATCCTGAGAAACTCACAAGGATAAATCCCCTAATTGGCCCCTCTGTGCGGCATAATAACACACTGTACAACATCTTATTATGTTGATATAAACAGGCCAGTGGAGGAAGCAGCAATGCCTCATATCCAGTGAAAAAGAATGCACAACTCAAGGGAAAGCCTTTAATGCTCCTCTATTTTTTTTTTGTCACACCAGCATTTCGTTAAACACCGTACGGAGGGAACCAGCAGTTTTGTTGGCAGCTGGGAAAGTCAGGAAATCACATGCTTTGGCTAAACAGTCCAGGTTCTTTGCGAAACTGTTGGTTTTCAGCAGGCGACTAGAAAGGTGTTGTCCAAGCTGGGAGATTTACAGCTCAAATGTTAAAACAATAACAGCCCCGGTGGAGCACAGCGCTGTGAGTGGGGGAAAAAAAAACAGCAGCTTCAGACAACAGACATGAGGTTTTCTGCTTTTAAAGCTCCAAACACAGCAAATTAGGCTGCTTTTATTAACCATTTGCACATGTAAAATCCTGGGGTTCACATTTTATAGAGCAAAAGCGGGAAAAGCATCAGGGTTTTTGTATACATTTGCTGCTTTCTGAGCATGATGTGGCTCCATCAGCTGTGATTCTGTGTTTTGAGGGCAGACTCACCCCCAGCCATCTTGCTCCCTTGTTGGCCGCCTGTTGAATCTGAACCCTCTTCAGTGTCACGTTGTAGATGGCTCCTTCCTCGACTTCCTCCCCCCAGTCCTGCACCGAGCTCTGCAATACAGAAGAGATTAAAAATACATGACAGCTTCCTGTAAAAAAGCAACAGGCTGCAGAGGTAACAAGTGTTCCACAAGTGTCATTTCAACAGTTTAACAATCAGGTATGACCTATATGTGAAAAGCAGGAGGAAGAATATGAAAAAAAACAACCAAACCACTCAAACGAACTAGGAAAAGGAGGACTGAAGTGCAGTAAAACATCAAGAATGACCAACTCCCCAACCCCCACCACTGCAGCCAGCCAGCCAGGCCTCCCTTCCTCCCTCCTTCTCTTTACTCCCTCTTTTATTCCCTATCAATCTCTTTCACCGTGTCCCCGTTTCTCTGAGGGTGAAGTCAGAGCTGGACAGCTTTCTGAAAAGCTGCAGATAAGAGCCAGAGTGGGTCAAGTCTCTTGAACAAACACCCAAGTGGTAGAATATGCATCGTTTTTCTTCTCTGTTGATATATCTGTCTGTCTAATTATAAAAGCTTGATTACAAATCCGTGCCACAAGAGCACAACCACATATAAATCGGCTCACAGGACTAAATGGATCCACGGACTCATATGTGCCGTGTCTGGTTGTAAATCACTTGCAAAGAGCAGAGCACATAAACAAACTGAGGGAGCAGAGAGAAATGAAAATACAAAACTCCTGCTCAGAGACAGTCTGCAAGCAGAGGCTGAGATCTGCTGAGACATCAACACAAGGAGACGAAAACAGAGGCAGAGAGACGGTGAAGGAGAGACACCGGCCAAATATAAACACCACGACTGCATTATTACGGCCAAGTCCTCGCACACACAAAAGGCGACGGCGGCCAAGATTACTTTCACTTGTCCCCACTTTCATTTACACAACTCAGTGATGGCAAAGTCCACGCTGCTCCCTAAACAGAAGGACCGCCAGAAAAGAAGATCAAGGTTCAGA
This sequence comes from Acanthochromis polyacanthus, assembly GCF_021347895.1. Classification (NCBI taxonomy): domain Eukaryota; kingdom Metazoa; phylum Chordata; class Actinopteri; family Pomacentridae; genus Acanthochromis; species Acanthochromis polyacanthus. The sequence goes on along the minus strand of NC_067116.1, from coordinate 40,072,779 downwards.
GTCGGCGTTAGCAGGCTCAATGGTCGGTCCTGGAGGGCCGGTGGCGCTCGGCCATGTCTGGGTTGTGTTTGGGCTTGAACAGAAACATGTGATGCAGAAATGAAAAGAAAGGCACCCAAAAAAAAAGACAGAGAAAGAAAGAGAAGGAGAGGAGGAGTAAAAGGGGGAATGTAACAAGCAAACCAGCAAGATGTCTGTTCCTGAAACATGTCAACATGCACATCTCATGCTGCTGCACTGCATCTCATCTTATGGTCAACAACATGTCTCTCACTCCCTTTTCTCTCTGCTTTGGCTGCTGCTGTTGCTGGCTGGCTGGCACAGAGACAGATAAATACATCAGTGCATGAGTCATGCAGTCCACACACTCCCAAAACAATAGCGGGAGGTCTCTGTGCTGGCCGGCCTGGGCTGCTGAGTTCACAGTCTGCACACACAAGCCTGCTTTTTGTGAGCTGGAGATGTTTGTCAGAGCAGATTTTTAAAAAGGGGGCGGAAAGCTCTTTGTGCATTAAAGTGAGGGGTTTATTGGGTGCAGTGAGTTTGCATGAAAATGGAAACCTAAAGCAGTCCCAGTGGATGTGGATGGGATGAGCTTACAGAGGGCACAGCAAACCAAATGACACTGGGCGAGGTGTAAACAGGAGATGAGCTGTTTACTCTCTAGTAATTTGGATTCTTCTACGAAAGATGCTCCAAAAAAAAAAGGCGCACAGGGAGAACAGTGGTGCTCAAATACTACTAATCTGCATATCAGTCCTATCAGATGCACGTGAAACAACACTCCCAAAGACAACAACAACAGCTGAGGTCAATCTTTGGCGCTGATCTGTTGCTTGATGGGCTTCCTGAAAGCAGCTGGGGCCTCCTGGAGAAACAGCGATGGCCCCCAATTGTTCCCTTTTTTCTTTATTCTGGCCCACACTAACACACAAAAGTTTTTATACCCATTACGATCATGAACGGATCGACTTCATTCACTGTCTGGATTAGCGTGAGCTTTCATATTCTCCTCCCCGTTCCACACGTTTCCAAACTTTACGCGTCATTTTTAGGCACCGGCTATGTGGGTTAAACTGGATTTAAAGCTTAAAAACAATTGAAACTCAGTGTTCAACCCGCTATTCCTCCCCTCCTCCTCCTCTTCTTCTTTTCCCCCGTTATCCGCTACTTTCCCAAGCCTCCAAACACCCCCCTTCCTCCCCTCACTCCCCCGTTTCCCTCTTTAACCTTCCTCCCCCCGCTTCTTCCCCCTTATTCAAAACCACAAACAACAGAGGAGGGGGGGTAAACCACGAGTGTTTTTTTGTTTTGTTTTTACCATTTTAGTTTTCCAGGCGAACTTCATGGTGAGCGTTTCTTTCATGATCCGGGGACAGCATCAGAGCTCGGGAATAATCCGACAAGGAAAGAAGAATATGCGCTCCTTCACTGGAATAAAAATAAATTCCCAGATCCTCGCTGCTACAAAAATTTCTTCTCCTTCACTACACACACTTTGGTTCGCTCCTTTCTAAACTCCAAATCTGCCTCCTCAGTCTGTCAGCAGCTCTCTTCTCTTCTACTGAATGACCCAACTCCTCCTACTTGCACTCACAACAGTCCCGTTTAAACTCCTCCTCCTCGGGTTTTTTGTCCGACTTTCATCACAGTGACAACAATACGCGCACTCATACGCAGGGTTGTGATTTCGGTTTGCGCAATTCTCCAATACAGTGGAAACAAAAATCTCTTTCCTTCCTAATTCACACAAAATGTAGGTTTTGTAATTGGGTCATGGGGGGTTGAAATTTGTCAATAGGGATGTATTTATGATTTGTACTTTAAAAATATGCCTTTTTGTCAACATAAAGTGGACTGTTACTCTTTTATTTCTTTGTGATGTTGTTTTTGGGTTTTTTTTCTTATTGATTTTGTCTTTATGCCATCATAAAAGTTGTACTTAGAATATGCACGTCAAATCATAATTATTAATAAATAGTGATATTTAGGTGGAAAATATGAAATTATGTGCCTCTTTTTGAAAACAAAAATGAATGTCTTGGATGAAACAGACAAACAATTATTCATTTCCCCAATATGGAATTTTTTTATGCTTTAGATAGCTATTTTATTCTATTTTCTTTAGTTTAATTACTATGTAAACTTAAAAAAATCTATTATTTTAAGTTTACATAGCAATTAAACTAAGGAAAATAGAATGTAACAGCTATTCATTTCCCCAATATGGAAATTTTGTATTTTAGATAGCTATTTGATTCTATTTTCCTTAGTTTAATTACTTTGTAATTAATTTTTTGATCACTTGGGAGGAATGAAAACAGGTTGCAAACAAAAAAATTCCATATTATCCTTAATTTAGAGTCAATATTGTAGTGTAACATTCATTACAACTCAAAATTAAGGATAATGTTTTTTTTCTGTTGTTTTGCAAATCGTTTTCAATCCCCCAAGTGATCAAAAAAAATCTAATATTTTAAGTGTACATAGTAACTACATTTAGGAAAACAGAATAAAATAGTTATCTAAAGTATACAAAATTTCTATTTCAGGGAAATTAATGTCTTGGATGTTTTGTATTTTACTGTGTCACAGTAAAACAGACAAACAGATATTCATTTAATCAGTAATTTGGAGTTGTAATGAATGTTAAAGTTCAATATTCATTCTTCTTTTAGCTCTGTTTTGGTCACCACCAACTCCAGATGCGGCCATTGTGCTGACAAGCTAAGTATTTACAGTGTCTCTTTACCATTTTGTCGTGAGGAAGTAAAATAAAGTGTTGTTTTCTAGAGTTTTTGTTTTACCAAAAAGACAACTGTTTGCTATAAGAGCAGAGAAAATGAACCAAAACAGTAAAGCTGATGGCCACACAGGTAGTTCACTATAAAGGTGAAGTTAACGGAGGCTGCAGATTCCGGTTATAACTCCATCTCATAGGTTTTCATTACTGTAACCTCCTAGTTTTATGGCTACGGTTTACCAACCAGTTTGTATACATCAGTGGCAGTTGACATATAGAATATAGTGACATACATTCACGTACAGATGTTGTGTAACTGGACAAAGTGATGAACTGTGGTTTCTATAGCTTTGTGTGCAGAGCAGCTGCGGCCTGCGTGGGACAATACAAGGAAGGCTGCGGATGCCGTCACCAGCACTGTGCATTGTCAGTGACAGCAGAGGAGAATAGGCTGAGTGTGTGAGAATGGGCAACACTGTTCCACTGTGAATGCGTCCACACACGTACTCAAACAGCCCACTTGTGTGAATAAACGGGAAGATATGAATCAAACGTCGGCTCTGTAAGGGGCTCTTTTTGTACCGTAAACATATACCAAATGTGAGCAAGCAGCGGTTCATACATTTACAAGTCAATCTGTTCCGCTGATGAAATGCCAAACTAGTGATCCAATCTTGTGATGCTTCTTGTCGTCTGGCTCAGTGGGAGTTAAACCTACTATGGCCCCCTTTTCAGTATTGTGACAGGACGTGATCTTCTTGCCCACTTCTCCGGCTCCCATAACACCGACACGTATCCCAAACGTCACACTCAGCGTCACTGGCCATCACACACTACACAAGATGCCCATTTTTTGGCTTCACCGCCCCCTCAAAGCTCAGCTTAAAGGGCACAGAAAGGCCAGGGAAGCCTAAAGCACATCTCGGTCGGTGGTTCTCCATGTGTGGTAACTGTACAGTATCAGTTTGTCTTCTTGCTCACTCTCTATCACGCTGCATATCTGGCCGGTGTCCAGTTCCCAGGTCGAGCTGCCCCGGTGTCCACTTGGGTCTGCGGAACCCTTGGGAAGCCCAGAGGGGCAGTGGGAAGGTTGCGACCCCAAGTGACCTCCAGCTCGGCCCCGAGGGGATCGGAGTGTTGGTCTCACAGTGGGACTGATGTCATACCTCAGTGCAAACAAGACGTCTGACAAATGTGACATCTGCTGCTCGGTCTGATGGATGAGCACATGAGCATCTTTCAACCTGGGATCAAAATGAGAAATTCATGCTCTTATTCTTGGGTCCATTGGGCCCCATTAGCATCATAAAGGGCCTGTTCTGTAGTTTAAGCTTCATCAGAAACTTTAAAAGCCACATATCTGTAAATGTCAGAGCTGTTTAGTGTCCAGGTCAATCCAAATCCTTTCAGGCAAATCCGAGTTAAAGCAATAGTTTGACATTTTGGGAAATGCATTTATTTGCTTTTTTGTCGAGAGTTACAAGAGAAGATTAATTGCACTGTCTTATCTGTATAGTAAATATGAGGCTAAAACTCGCAGGTCATGCATAAAGACTGAAGCAGGAGGAGATCATTATCCTGGTTCAATCCAAAGGTAAAAAGTAAAAAATACACCTACCAGTACATATCATTCAAATGCACAAAAATATTCTTAGTTTAATCCAACAGAAACTCCAAAGTGTCAACTATTAACTATATACTCTTTAAGCAGAATTCACCATGTCTAACTGTCATAATCTTATATTTTTATACATTATAATAATGGAAGGTCATCACCGATTAATTTACGCATCAGCATTTAAAAATATAGTTAGTTGAGATGGAGATACTTTTCCATTTTTACTTCCTGGTTGTATATAATGCATTTCATTTTCACGGGATGTTTCCTATATAAAACTACAAAACCAGTCTCTAATTAAACCGTTAAAATGTCATTTCTGTGCATTAAGATTACATATTAGGAAGTTCTTTTCCAAAATAAAAGAATTTCTTCCTGCCTCAAAATGGTTAAATAAAACATACAGTTACAAAGTGCACTCCAGTAAAGACAAATTGGATAAAAACTATTCAAATTAAAAACCAGTAAGGTCCCATAAAAACACAGAGAACTTGTAAAAAAATAAGAGCAGCATTTTAGAAAAGGCCATATGGTAAAAGTGAACAGCATCTCGCTCCACCCGCTGCTCAAAATGAACTGCAACTGAAGCACATCAGCTCACCTCCAACTCTGTTCAATGACCATAAAACTCAACAAACCGCAATACTGGAGCAATTCAACCACACACATTTGAACTTATTCTGAAGAAGAAGAATGATACAGAAAGTTCCACCTGCAAGCTGACAGGATTGGTTCCTTAAGTTTGTTCTGCATAAAACCCTGGAAGCTTGAATCAATGTTTCTGAGACTGTCACTGATATGCTGGAATTTCAAGATGGAAATGTTTACTGTTTATTATGCTCAAAATATGATGCCGAGTATATAAATACCGACTTAAAAATATGTTCACATGGTAAAAATTGATATTCAGGGTCTTTAAAGTTAATACAGCAGCCATCAAAAAAGCAATGAAGCAAAAGTGTGAGAGAAAGCACAAAGATCTCAAATTTAACATCCTTATATTTGTGAATTAAGTCAAAGTAACTGAACTGCATGTCTCTATCTGAGCAGGAGATGTTCTGTAAAAGTTCAAAAGGTTGCTGTGTTTGAAAAGCCCATCAGCCACACAGGCAATTCCTCATTCCAAATTTTCCTTTCTAATGGGGGACTAATGACGTAATCACACTTAGGAAAGCCCTCGACAAGGGCAGACAAGTTTTTTTAGAATAGATTCCTTCCATTATTGAGCTTCCCGACTGCTCTCTTCTCTCTGTTCCTCCGTCAGAACACCGAGCGACAGTACCAGCCGACAAAAAGTGGACAAAAGCAGGAGGAGCGCTGCTGGCTCTGTTATTGCACCACAGTGGGGAAAAACGCACATTCCAGGAAATCTCCCACTTCCTGCCTCCAGCCTCCTGACTCCACCGAGGCTGCTGTCCTCATACCTGACTGGCTGCGAAGCCTCTCTGGCCTGGAGCACTGGTCGTAAAAACAGACCAATGAGAAGCAGAGGAGAGGAGATCTAACACAAACAGATAGAGCAGGACAAACCAACACAGTATCACGGTACCAAAAAAACAGAACCAAACCACAGACTCACAGGCGACAGTAATTGGGAGGATCTTGGGTTGCATGTGCGATGTCTCCTGTGTTTGCTTAATAGATAAGAAGGTCATGCATCAGAGAAAGTGTAGTGCGCTGTCGAGATTAACTTGAAAGGACATTATCTGTGCTGTGAGAGACAGACGGGGGAGAGTTCACAGCACAGCCAGAAACTGAGAAGATCCACACTGGCGGGGAGACAAGCGTGATGCAACCGCACCATCTTGCACTTGGTGTCCAAAGCAAAAATCCGTTTCGTCATTTCATACCGGAAATAGAGACGTCCCGCTCTTCCTCTCTGCTGGAAACAAGTAAACAGAGAAGAGGAGACTCTTCGTTTCATCCAGCAGACGACGAGTACCAGCTGTGAGCTCAGACGAAGCCTTCAGCCGAGAGGGGTTGCGTGAAATTAAAAACTGAGAGGATCTTTCCCGGTGTCATATCTGGGCCAAAACGTGTCAAACATTCTCTTTTTCTTGTTTGAACATTCTTCTTGTATTATGCATGTTTCTCATGTGTGCACAGGGATGTATGAGCTTATCACACTTGCCTTTCGCTGTGTGTTTGTGTGCGGTTGGTGGGTTTGTGTTTCCAAAGCATGCTTCCCAGTAGAGGGCAGAGTTCATAAACCGCTGTGTTTATCCAGAGTCAGCAGAGGTTTAGTCAGACCAGGCCCAAAAAACAAAAAAAAAACAAAAAAAAAACACACACACACAAGAGGTTTGGATTTATGCTGCAGGATAATCTGTTCTAATTCAATAAAAATCTACAAATAAGACAATCGGTGTGGCTTAACAGCACATTTTTACGTGGTTTCACGAGGTGACAGATCAGCAGATGAGTGGATTCTGCTGGTAACCACAATCAAAGCGGACATGTTGGGTCATTTCTCATAAAAACACACAGCTGCATTCTCCTTTCTCTGTTTCTGTCTCGTCTTCGCTCAAGTGCCCCCTTTGTTCAGACACTCACATTAAAGCTGTGTCTGCCTCCCCACTCTCCCTCTTCTTCTCTTATGTCATGCCTCTGCACCCCTCAGATCTATTGTCCCGGCTTGTTGTTGAGCTCTTTCTCATTCTCTCTTTCTCTTTCTCTGGATGGGTGACATCATTAGTTTCCAGTAAAAGTCCAGAGCTGCAGACGAGAGACCCCTCCTCCTCCTCCTCCTCCTCCTCCTTTGCACTGCACTTTTAAACTAATACAGCCCTCAGGAAAGAGCGTTTTTTTTCCATCCCAGGTGCTTCATTATCACAGTTTTTTTAATTGAAGCTGCACAAACTTTAAAGACAAGCTTGTTTTCTTACAGCCGCTGCAGCCTCCATATGGGGTCGGCTGGACCGTTGCACTAAAGCAGGGATAATCCACTCAAGAGCGACGATGACTCAGATGCTGCTTGCTAAGGTGATTTCAGGTGTCCATGCATTTAGAAGAGTAAATGAGAGAAATCCCTGCACGACCTCCCCCGACATGGCCCCAAACTCGAACCCCGCACCCCATCTAAGCCGTGCTAAGCCTTGAATCAATCGGTCTGGACTTAGTTGTCTGTCTGACCCCCACCCCTCTGCCTCCCTTCCCCTGCTAATGAGAGCAGGACCATCTGTTGCCCAGCAGATACATGCAGCCCTAAAGTTGTCACATATGCAACAAAAACAACACAGTCAAAGCGGTAGCACGCTGGTGACAACTGCTGCCTCGCCAAAGCTAACTGGAAGACTACCCAACTACACAGCAGCCCGTAAATTCATCACATGTGAATGTGCAAAGTCACACTTGCTTTAAGCTCTGGCCTTTTACTTCATGTGGTCGTCTGAGAGAGGTGCATTCCTTCCACTGCATTTCTGGTGTTTATTTTGAAGTGATATAATGATGCCGTCTGCAGTGCTGAAGTGTGAAGCACTGTAGGAAATGAAACTGTGCAAGCGATACATGCAGCAGCACACACTACAGGAAAAAAGGGACAGTTGCTGCAGCTGTTGTGGCACAAAAACATGCATGAACCACACTGTTGCCATAACACCAATATTCAGGGCACATCAAGTTAAAACACGCATAAAATATATCCTGCTCTTTAGCTTAAACAAATACAGGATATATGTCCTGTTCTAAAGTTAGTGGACCGCTTTGTTTGTCATAGTTTGTGACCTCAGCAGAGTTATTATTGTTAGTAATCTGCTGACCTAAAGACTGTGTGAGTGCTGACCGCTCATATTAATAACTGAACACCAGCAGCCCCCCAGCTTTACACTCTAATGCCACACACACTCACAATCCTCCTCTCTCACACACACACACACATCACAATGCCAGCTTGATCCCAGTCATGCGTCCTGGCTAATGCTGCCTGAGCGGGAAAAGGAATAGAGCACGTATTTAGTGTGTTTGATGGAGGCACCTTCCCACACACATACACACTTCTGCAAAACCATCAAAACCACACACACTGACCTTCATACCAGCCCACTTCTAAACACACACATCAACCGCAGTCACTCCCACTACCATATGCTGTGATGAGTTTCTGCCCCAGTTGTGCAACCTGCTCCTGGGATACACATTTGTGTGACAGGGACAATGCCTGCAGTATTGATTTTTCACACCAGTCCTATTATGTGGCCTAATTAAGCCCAAGATCACAATATGACCCTCAACAGAGCCTCGGGCAGCCAGACAACTTGACACGCAGGAGGTCAGTAGAGCACGTAAACACCATCTTGAGTGGTTGTCTGAATAATTAAAAAAAAAAAGACGACAGAAGCCGGGATTTTGGGGGGAAATAGAGATCTGGCAGCTTTGGCAGCAATGTGAGAAAAAAAAAGGGCTGATAATAATGAACCCAAGTTCCCTAATGTTCCTCTGCTTGTGTTTTGGTACTATCAGTCCTTACTGGTGTTCCTCCAGTTGTGTGTCAGCTTAAATTCAGAGAGAAAACAGGTCAAAAGCTACAAAAACTGGACCCATCCGGTTGAATAACAAAGTTGTTGAAATCGTTGTCAAGTCATCAAAACACATGACAAGCCCGAGTCCAAGCTTTCGGGATGGAAATACTGAGACGTCACAGAGCATCAGCATTAAACGTGCACTTCTCTGTTCAAAAAGACAAGAAAGAGGAAGAAGGAGTGCTGCCTCAGCTTTCTTATTTTTTTTCAATGGAAAACACGGCATCATCGAAACTCTCCGTCCCCTCCTCTTTTGTCCCTGGTTTCCCCTGTATAGAGTCACTTCTGTGTTTTCCAGTGAACGAGCAGCTGAGGTTATTGAACTGCCCTGCTGGTTACTGTAAGACAGCGGGTGGTCATATTCCCTCAGCTGGAGCTTATATCGATAGAGCCGGTGCTTAATGACATTGCTCTATGGCAGACAGGAAGAGGAGGAAAACTGCAGATTTAAAATGAAGCTGAAGCAGTAAAATGTACTTTGACGACTCACTGCGATGTGTGGAGACGTTGAGATGCAGTTCTGGGCAGCAAGGACCAAATACCAAGTCATGTCCTTTAATCCTTCTTACAAAAACACGTCCTACGTTTGAATTCTTGTATTTAAAAGATGCATTTCATTGTGAAGTTACTTTTTTGTCATTTAGTATCATTATTTTCGGTCCATCCCTTCCCCTGTAGGAACAATCGTGTATGTTCCTGTGTGAGCTGACAATCTCTGACACCTCAGCGCTGCTTGCTCGTGTTTGACCTGAACTGTGGACCTGACAGCTGTCAATAACTGCGCAGCAGGGCGATAATAGAGAAATAATCAGTCCTGTCTCCACCTTTATGGCTGGCATAGTTTCATAACCTCATGTAAATCAGCTGAAAGGTGAGTGAGAAACACCCAAGAACAGTGAAGGCAAAGTTCATGCCCTCTGAGCACAGCACATGCTCGCTGATGGACTTAAAACAACAGATTTAGACTTTGTTCAGCTTTTTTAACACAAGATTGCTAGATTTGTCACAATATGAGGAAGCAAACAGTACTCAAGCATCAGCACTTTATGTGTGGTTATTATGAAACCAATGGCTTTGTTGGCCTTTACATAACTTTATGGAAAGTATTCGGTTGTTGATATAAAAATCTTTATTGGCCTCTTTTCCAACTCTGGGGGCAATCACAGCAACAAAAAGCAGTCACAAGGATGAGCTCTTGGCAGCTGCTGCGTGTAACCTGAGTGAGAGCGTCTGCAATCTAACCTCCAGTCTCCTTAACCGTCCAAACAATTGGCGGAAACAGTGCTGTAGGATGGAGCGACACATCAGCCAGGATGTCAGATAGGCAGCAGCGAGGAAGATGATCTTCCCACACTCAAAACATGCATCCAAGCTCCACGGTTTGACAAACATCTTGTGGAAATTTACATACTGTGCACGAATTGTTATTCAAAATTCATTATTGCGCTGCTATGAAACTGTCAGACTCACAATGGATTGTTACAAGAAGGATCGCAATCAGTTTTTGTATTTTCCCCACACATATTCTTCTTCCTTTTCAAAACATGACAACTACATTGCCCACAATGCAACACGATTGCAAGCATTTCTCTCATTCTCTCAGAGTTGGATCTGAGATGCTTCTGTCATTAGAATTAAAGTGGATTTGTGTTATATATACCAAAACGGTTTTCCAAGCCCCGAGGAACCCAAATGTTCTGCACCCTTAAGCAATGTTGGGCCCAAACAGGATGCACATTAGCGTCCTTCTCAGCTAAGCATGTAGGAAACACGTGAAAGCAAGATTCCCGCCATCCAGTGAGGAGAGTTCATGTTGGCTTCCCGTACATATGACTGGGATTCAAAACTTTGCTCTAAGCTTTTCATATGTTTTTGTATTGAATAAATCTAATTCAGATGCTAAGAAGAGTAATTTCACAGGGTTGTGGACTGATTATAAATGTGGACAAGTATCTATTATCAGGAGTCTTTTTATTTTGTTTGCTTGATTCTTGTTGAAATAGATTAATTTTAAAAATGCACTTCTTTGACTCTAATGCAGCTGCTTCTCTTGATCCATAGTCACGTCTTTGTGGTCTTGAGCAACATCCAGCTTAAAGCACTATCTGATTGGGATTAGATCATAAGTAAAGGCCTGTCAGCAGCATCGTTTTTAGTTAGGGACATGTTAAACATAAATTAACAAAAGCATTTCAATTGATATTTATAATGTAGTTTGTGTGATTCAAAAATTTTGATGTTTTTTTTTAATTTTATTTTTAGTTTCATTGATTATTGATAGTCCGTGTTGACATCTGCCCTGAGAAAACCTGGGTTTAATGCAACATTGTACTTATCCAATGATTGTATGTTGGGAAAAATGTTTTTTGGGGTTCGTCACATACAGTAAAACACACTATAGTATTGCAGTTTGTCTGCTATACCAAAATGACTGCACGGCCTTGCCGTGGTTCTTCAGACTTGTCTAGAGGTCTGGTAAACTCACTTTCCAATTCAAAACACCCAACTTCAAACTAGTCCTCAACGCATAGACTGTATACGAAGATGGACAAATCCTCTGAGTCACCCATAGGTTTCGTGAACAGCGGTTTTGAGGCTTATTGTGGTGAGTCACCATCTTGGCAGTGTCTGATTTCTTTTAACTCTTGGCTAATCCAGAAATGACCAAAGAGGTCAAATGTGAGCGGAACTGAGGCGGACTATGGACATGTACCAACCTGTCACTCAAAGTGTTCTGCATAAATTTAAGCCATAATGCAGTTCAAACAAGAGCAATCCGAGATTTCTGACCTCCGCCAAGGGAAGAAATGATACGAAGTGGGAAAATCTAAATCCGGATCCAGAATCCAGATCCTTATCCGGATCAACACAAAATTTGAATGGAGTCTTCCCTGGGCCAAGATCCACCTCTGGTGAAAATTTCATGAAGATCCGACAAGTAGTTTCCGAGAAATCCTGTCCACAGACACGGACACAGACAGACAAATAAATAAACGGACCCGATCGCATAACCTCCTTGGCGGAGGTAACAAATGAGTTACATATAAATTCATTCACTTAACACCTGTACAGTTGTCATAAATGGGGAAAATAGCCACAAGGACCAAAACCAGGCTGTAAACATGTTTATTTCTGCTCTAAAGTTGTACATTTTAACATGGGGGTCTATGGGGTTTGACTCACTTTTAGGAACAGCCTCAAGTGGCCATTTGAGGAATTGCAGTTTTTGGCAGTATGACGTTGGTTTCAAGCTTAATTGTTATATTTTTCAGACCTTGAGCAGCTCCCACTGAAACCACACAGATTCTATTCACATATGTTGGAGTGCTCTCCAGGACCACTTCATAGATTTGATTTTTTTTAAGAGATTAGATTATTTTTGTAGTAATTATATGGGTGGATTTGATTGCTAAATTATTGCCTCTTGGGGAATTTTCTTCATACTATCAGCACTGGAGAATGAGAGGCCTCAGTTCTTTGCTTGAGGATGGTTCAACAGGTTTCCAGACACCACTGAAATGCAAACTAAATGTGTATGTGTCGCTTCAAGGCACCCAATTATTTTCACTTTAGCCTCAATACCACAAATGCGCACGTGCAAACAATCAGCTAAAGCTGATCTGGAATGAGCTGTTGATGCAGGTTGTTTTCTGGTAATCGCTCTGTTGTGAGGAATCTGCGACGTTACAAACGAATCAGAAAGAGACTAATTAACAGCAGCGCGTTTTCTGACACAAAGCGTAATGAGCAACATTTTTGTAATTCTCAGATTTCAGATGACACGTATTAAATCACTATAGGTTCTAAAGTAAAGTGAATAATGGCTTTTCTGCGAACTCTGACGAGTCAGCAACCCACAAGCACGCACACACACACATGCATACAGTACAGTAAATGTGAATTACTGTCTTTCACAAGAGGTCAGCTGTCCTCCCGTCTATGCCACCGAGGGTTACTGTGTGTGTGATTGCACTATGAGCTGTCGACTTATTGCATCAAATTTCAGTGACTCGATGCCAAACAGAGGAACTGAAAAACTGCAAATGACAAACCAGTTGATTGATTAATTTCTCAATTCTACAAATCAATAAGCTAAATGTGTTTCTGGCTTCAACATATACCTATAGTTACTGTTCACCTCTGGGATGCAGGATCACAGGATATGTACCTGTTAGCTGCCCATGTGACCAGTCAGACTGCAGCTGCTGCCCAGATTTACTCTTCAACTGCAGACAAATGCTGTTTTTGTTCATGTGCAGACACAAGCAGCACTTACACCCGTGTTTTTCTCTTCTTATCACCATCCTCGACTTTCTCACAACCACCAAACACATCCAACTCAGACCTTGGGACAGTGGAAAACACCACTCATATCTCATGTTTAGAATTCCACGCTTCTTTTCTCAGCTACTCCTGTTTCCATTTCCATCCTTGAGTCTAGCCGCCTCACCTCTGACTCCAAACAACACAACACCTCACAGACTCCAAACAAAAGAAAGTCACAGGAAGGCCATTCAGGAAGGCCAACATCTGCCGGATTGTTTAAGGAGGCTGGAAGTACCCGTGCTTCCCAGGAATAAATAAAAAACTGATTTCAACAAACAGGGGAGTTGACAGTCATGTGTACTGCATGTGCTGTACTGACCCAGTGGCGTGGGCTGCTCTCCGGGGAACGAGGCTGGTACCTCTGCAGGGCGACACCTCCTTCCCCCTCCAGCAGTAAGCTGCAGTCCAGGTCAAGGCAGTGCTGGCTGGGCCCTGCCGGCCAGGGCAGGAAGGTGGCCAGAGGGTACTGGGAGATCATGGTGACGGCCTGCATCAGCGGCAGGGATGACAGGGACGGCAGACCATACTCCAGTCTGGACGGCAGTGTGGATGGAGGCTGCAAAAATGCAAAATGAAGAGCTTTATCTTCAGGATAAACTTCTTGTCAGTCCTCTTCTCCTCTCAGACTGAACTTGTCTCCAGCTCAGAGGTGTGACTGATGATGATAACCCTCCACTTACAGTCTCTATCTCGCCCTCTTCTATTTTTTCTTTCTTCCCTCTCAGCGGCTCGTGGAACTCGGCTTGCCAACAGCTCTCAGCCACATGAGTGATTAAAGTCTATTGTCTCTCTCTTTCTTTCCTCACCCCTTACATTCATCACAGCCAGGAGGGGAGGAGTTACAACTTTTTGGCCCAGCCCACTTTAAAAAGAAGAAAAAAAACTGCCCACTGACCAAAGAGAGTTTGAATGTGAAGAAAAGAGAAAGAAAGACAGGAAAAGCTGAGATAGAAGGGAGGATGTTGTGGAAGAGTTTCCAAGAATTACCAACAATGGCAACTATTTTCCATGACTGTCATTTTGAAGAATCTCAAACTGCACTCACTGCATCTTCAAACAGATTTCACATAAGATTCCTATTGTTTTTGAATGATTACCATGGTTGAGTTTTCCATGATTTAGCCCTAAATCTTCTTTAATTAAAGTTCTTTTCAAATATGTTGTTGAAATGGTCTCATGATTGTAATTTCAGTTTCAAATAACATATCTGAGAAGTCTATCTGGACTCATGGACATTACTCATGTTGCTGGGCATTCAAAAATAATAAACACAACATGTACAGCAGTGAAAACAGCCTGTACTGCGTTACAAACATGTACAATACAGATAAGAACCATAAAAAGCTTAGTCAACACATACACATAATACATTTTAACAGTTAGGGATCTCTTTAAATGATCCTTACATGAATAATAGGATTGATAGTGGTATTGAATATGATACTGGGATTATGTAATAACCCCCAGTTGTACTGCTAGAAGCTCTGTTTGCAGTAGATTTGAAATTATTTAAGTCAGCCGGGAGAGGAGGAGCTGAAGCTTGCATAATCTTATAAACTCGATAAACATTTTTGAGGTTTCCCAGTTACGCTGGTCAGACTTCTCTTTAGAATATGGCAGTGATATGAATTAATTAAAAGAATAAATAAATAAATAAATAAATAAAATTGTCTAAATAAATGACATTATAATTGACTTAAAACGCATTGGTTTTCAAACAGCAGTTGAATTTGAGCTTTTTTCTTCCATAATATTTCTTCTGTCAAATTAGTAAAAAGAAAAAAATAAAATACATATTTATTTTCTAAAAACTTAGTCTGATCTATGTGAACTAGTGTGTGATCAATTAGGTAATACCTAATTAGTATATTTTAACATAACATTTTTTAATAACTGTAATACTGAAATGGAATTGCCTTCATGTACATGTTCTTCTGGAGAGGTTTCATGGTGATATCTGAACATACACTGTAAAATAAATAAATAAATAAATAAGACTGCAATTTTCAAAAGATTTTGCCTTTTAGTTACATTCTTTTTTGAATTTATTCATGTGATGTAAAATAACATAATATACCTGTATCAAGTTCTTTCAAGAAAAGAGAATTTTGTCAAAAAAAAAAGTATTGGTTTTATCATAATTTCACAAACATTTCCCTTCTATTTAATAGATGATAAAATATTAAAAGAAAGGTTTACAATCTACAATTACAGACCATTTCTGAATAAACTATTAAAATGAATATTTTTTATTTAAATTTTTACAGATAATTTCTTTGTTTCTACTCATATAAACATTTTCTATTACGTGATCTGGGAAAAACATTGAGTAGAAGTACAGTATGCCTTTGTTGCCTCAGTTTACAGGAAGTTTCTGATAAATATAAAGTTTGCCAAATGGAATTCTACCTCATTGCAGACTTTTTAAAATGAATTTTTAAGCTTTCAGTCTAGATGTACTCCTAAATACTTGTAGTTTCTGCAATGAGATGAGAATTTTGCTGCTCTGCATCTATAAAAAACACACACAAAATGTCTTCAAACCATTTAACTGCAAACATTAGGTGAGCTGCAATGCTACATTCCTGTGTAACTATGACATATGTTTGCTTGTTTGCAACCTCTTTTGCAGTTTTACCATGAGTAAAAACAACTGTATCATCAATATACAAAAAGATATCAAACAGAAGTTGTAATGTATATGTAATGTATATAAGCAAGATTGGGCCCAATATGGAGCCCTGTGGGACTCCAGCTGATAGATATAAGGGGTTACATTTACAAATGTGGCAAAAGCGTGGTAAGATTTAATGTTAAAACATGATGCTCAGACCTTTACAGCTTCAAACTTAATGAGTGCAGGTGTTCAGAAGTGTGAAGTGCTTCATAAAGTTACTGATTCAGCTCGGTGATGAGCAGCGCAAGCTTGGCGACATTTGTGACAGCGGTGCAAAGGTCAACCCATAATAAATGTGTAACAATCACAGCGAGTGAGAGAAAGTGTGCGTCTGTGTGATCAAGTTCTGAGCAGAAATAAGAAGCAGTCATGTGTAAAACACTGAGAAGAGGATTATGCGGGACCAGGCAGTGCTCTGACTAACACACACTCAAACACACAAAGTAGATTCAGCAGTTAATGTTGAACGAGGTGTGATGAAAGGTGCTTCCTACAGTTAGAAGTTGCAGTATAAAGTGAGACTTGCCTGTTTCCTTGGGTGAATAAACAGCCATCAGATAAACAACGATGCCAGACAAGCATCCGGTGAAGTTGCTTAATAGCATAGAGGGTTACACACATAGAAAACACCAGCAGTGTAAAGTCATGAAGGACTTTTTCTCAAACACTGTAGTTCTTCTCTTTTTTTCATTGTCTTCTTGCGGTTTTGATGTAGTTTCTGTTTCATTGTGGTTCTCTGCAGTTGAGAAGAAAACACCACACTTCCTCTAATGCTTTGGTACAGTTTGTCATTTCTCAGATTCAGATTGTACACAAAAATTATAAGATGAGCCAATAAATTTGAAATGAATATTAAAGGTTAAGTGAATAATCCAAAATTGCTGTCCTCCTTATAAAAATGCAGTGTTGGGTTTGGGTTCACAGCCACATTTCAGACCTCAATATGCTGTTAGCAGTCCTACAATTTAAATATCAGTTTGGTCTAAATATATTTAATGATCCAGTATTTTCCAAAAGGATAAAAATAAAAGAAAATCCAGAGTATGACTTTAAAAAATTTAAATCTGTTAGAAATTTGTGGAGCAGAAACTCCCCTAATCATCTGTTCTTGTGGTGTTTATTCTAGTAAACAAAACTCCCTAAACTATTATCAATTTTTAGGATAAAGTCATTGAAATTATCTCCACCTGGACCTGCTAAAGCAACTTTTACTGCTCAATCTGACACTTGCAAGATACATTTTCTGCTAAATTTACTTCAACACTTCAATTTTTAACAGAATTTAATATTTTTAAAGCAGCCTTTTGGCAAAACACTCTTGCAAAACAGGCGACTTCTTTACATCACATCTTGAAATCCATTTTTAGTCTTGCTTTTATGTAATGTAGTTTTTTATTGCTTTTTATTGTTTTAGCTTCATCTTAATTTCACCATAATGTCGTCTTGTGGTCTGGCTTATTGTTGCAATTTTGCCGTCTGTGTATTCTGCTTTTGCTTTGTCAGTCAAAACAGAATGTAAGCTCATTTCTGAAAATTGTAAAATTCCCCTTCTTCTACTACTTCCTCTTTTTGTTAATTCCATGGTTTTAGTGAAGTAGGATGTGAAATGCAAGATGTTTATTTCCAAAACGGTGTGTGTTTTTTACATTCTGTGTGTATTGGTCCCCTTTAAACAAGCTTTCTGAAGCTCCAGTTCTTGTTTCATCACAGACAAACACACCACTGGAGTCCTCTTTCACTCACTCACGTCTCAGAACTGGAGGCCGCTGTAGCATCAAATAACCCCTTCAGAGACTCCAGCTTGTTGCAGTTGTGACTCAGGCCTTCGTTCTGACTCAGCAGGATGAAATTCCACCGGATCCTGAACACACAAGAATGCAATGAGACTCCACCTAAACTATGCTTATATTTAGCTCTGATTCATAGTTGTAGGTCATGGATTTAAAAAAGAAAAAGCATTAAAATGCCTCTCTAATCAGAGCAGATAAATGGAGCTCTGGTGAAGTGGTCTGGAGGACGGAGGGAGTCATTTGACCGTGACACTCGGTGACTTTGTGTTGCCTGCTGGGGGAGAATGAGAGGCAGGAAGAGTGAGTAAACTTGCTGCCCTGTCTTCTTGCTGTCTGGATGGACTTCCAGTGAACCGGCCTCCCCCTCCTTCCTCAGTTTCCTCTCTTCTCTTGGGCTACTTTTCCACAAATTACTTCACTTCACTTTTTACTAATGCACAACATGTTGACAAAGCAGCTTTAACAGTAAAAGATATGATGTACTGACTTTAAGATCTTGCGACTCTTTCCGGTTTTTTTTTTAAAATCTTCCCTTAACTTCACCTACACGTACTATATTACTTCTCTGGGTTCTCGTTGTTCCCAAACTTTTTCTTCTTTCTCCACCAGTGTGCTGACACAGTTGCAGTGTGGTCGGCGCCAGTTTACACAGCTGGGAAGCAAAAGCTTTCAACACATAGACACACACACACACACACACACACACACACACACACACACACACACACACACACACACACACACACACAAGCTCTCTTTGGCTTGAGTCAATATAAACAAAAAATCTCTCTCTTTTTCTCTCGTTTTCTCCCTCAAACAGCGGCACACAAAGGCAGATCTTCATCGAATATAATGGTGAATGCTGTGGAACTGAGTGGAAGTCTAAACTAAATATATGCTTATAGATAAGAGAAACACAGTGGTGGGGGAAGCATTTGGGGTCTTTTAAATAGTAAATAAAATAAGGACAATGCTTATCCCTGCATCATAGTACCTCAATAAAACCTCAATCAGTGTTGCATTTTATTTCTTGTTCTGCTCATGTTAATGTTGAGTTATTTAATGTAAAAAAGATGCTGATCATATGTTCTGTTCATTTGACATGAATCTGGTAATTCTATATCAGATTCAACTTTATTGTCATTGCACAAAATGCAAGACAACAAAATGCAGTTAAGCATCTAACCAGGAGTGCAAAAGCAGCAGTAAACTACAATATTTTCAGTATAAACAGAATGAACACAGAACACATTAATATATATAAATATGCCCTACCAGTCCAAAATTTGGATACACCTTCTCATTTATTGCTTTTTATTTGTTTGTATTATTTTCTACATTGTATATTAAAAACTGAAGATCAGCACTTTTTTGTTTACAACATAATTCCATATGTACTCTTATATAGTTTTGATGTCTTCAGTATTAATCTACAATGTATAAAATGATTAAATAAAAACCACTGAATGAGAAGGTGTGTCCAGATTTTTTGACTGGTAGTGTATAAATGTGGACACAACATAAAAACAACTCTATAGCCACAGGAAGAGATAAATTGTGGTATGAGCAGGATAAGCAGCGTAATTAATATGACTAGTATAGAATCAAATAGTATAGTATAACGTAATAGATCATAGCATAGTACCTTATAATTTAGTAAAGTAGACTAGAGTACAGTAGAGTATACTATAGTACAGTCTACTATAGCATAGCATAATATAGCATAGTAGACTAGAATACAGTAGAATATACTATAATGTAGTATAGTAAAGTATAGTACATTATTGTACAGCATAGTAGAGTAGAGTACAGTAGAGTATACCACAGTCTAGTCTAGTATAGCACAGTGCAGTAGCATAGCATAGCATAGCATAGCATAGCATAGCATAGCACCGACAATATAAACAGTAATAATGCTAGGAGATATACGCAGTGTGATTACAGAATTAACGGTATGAACACTGTAAACAAATTTTAGCCATCAAATAAATGTAGAGAAGTAATAAAAAAAAATTCAATATTTGTCATTGGAATGCAGTAAAGACATAAGTAAGTACTGTACTTGAGCATCTATACTTAATTACTATATGTCACTGAAAACAGCAGCTAGAGCAAGAAAAATGACAGAGGTTATAGAGTTTTAAAAAAAAAGGTAATAAAAATGAAAATTTAATGTAACTCTTCATACCAGATGACGACACACCATACAGGCAGTAGTTTAGTAGTTAGTTTCATGTCTCCACACTGCTCCCTGCTGGTTAACAATGCAACTCAGTGCAACTCAGTGCATACAATCAACTTGTTTATTCCTTGTGCAATAAAAGCAATCATATTATAGATTATTATTGGTCATGTGTTATCTGTTCTGTTGCCGGGGTGCAGCCTGGGCCTCCTCCTCTTCCTCCTCCTCCTCTTCCTCCTCTTCCTTGCTTTATGAACACAAACACACTTCATCCAGTCACTGAATGGACGTCTGAGGAGCTTTTGTTGACACTGAACAGTTCCTCATTATCAGTACGAGGAAGAGAACAGAAGGAGACAGCAGATACTTTCTCCGGATCACCGATAGAGAGAGAAGGAAAAATAAAAGCAGAGAAGGAGGAGGAGGCTCTCTGAACAATGTTTTCTTTTTCCCCTTTTCCTTATTATTTTGCCCTCCTGAGTCTTTTCAAACACATGTGTGTGCATGTGTGGATAATGTGTGGATGATGTGTGATACGTGTGAGTCCATTATTGGAGAAAAGGACACAGCCTTACAACAGCGCTGTTAGTCACCGGTCACTGCTCAGCACAGCGTCACTGACTCATTTCAGCCACTTAGGCAACAATATCACGTTGTTTTATGAAGAAGGATAGCAGAGCTGCCAGGAACACTGACAGATCATCAGCTGTTCCCGCTGATGACTAAGAATCCTGCATTTATCTCCACATATGCACTAACAGGATCATCAGCTAACATATGCAGAATGAATAAAACGTCCCATTTGTACACACGGCTGCACAACTGCTCCAACAGATAATATATTTCACTGCTGGTGCCTCACATCAGTCACTAAATTACAATGAATCAGTGCGAGGAGAGTTTTAAAAATTAGACAGCTTCGTGACTTTAAAAGAGATTTGCTTCATTTTTGACATTGTGTTAACTCTTTGACATAAAATAAATAGATTTTTCATGCTTCCTTTGGTTTGTCGCCATTGATAGCCAAATGTTTAGATATTTTCTTGCATTTTTTGGTCTATTTTCCTTAGTCTCTGACATTAGTGTGGACACCGACGTTGGATAGATTTGAAATCCTCGTTCTCTGACAATTGTACACCTTATTTAGGTTAAATATCTATCTAGGACTATAAATATTTGGACACTGACACAATTTTCAGCAGTTCAGCTCTGTGTACCACCACTACTGATTTAAAATAAAGCAAGATGTGCTCAAAGTGCAGACTTTCAGCTTTAATTTGAGAGTATTTACATCCAATTCAGGTGCTGAAATACTGAAAATTATGTCAGTGTCCAAATATTTATGGACCTGACTGTAGCTTTTTCCCTCGTGTATGTGTCTGTTTTGAGTCTGATGAACACACAGTAGCGTTGAAATGTTTGCATCAAGCTCAAGCTCTCATTTTTTTACGCTGAAAAAATTAACACGTGAAACAGTTGCATCATCTGTCCATTGTTTCGTTACAGTAGAGCCCTATTTCATGATCTCTGCCAGATGAACATGATAGTTTTCTTGGCCAATTAAAGCATACATTTACGAATAATTCACCTCACAATGTAACAAGAAATCTAATTTAACAGACACAAGCACATTTGCCTTGTAGAGTAACAGAGAAGTGACACACAAAAGAGTGCCATAATAAATAAAAGAGTGGCACACATTGCGACTGAGTGTTTTCTATTACATGCACACATTTGTCAGTCCTGGTTTATGGATTGTGTTACGCCTCTTTTAAACACCACACAGCCCAAAAAAGATACACCAGCAAGGGTACACCTGTGCATCTTCAGTCATAGCACCTACAGCAAACCTCCTCTGTCATCCAAATGCATTTAAGTGTTTGAAATATCCTCCAAGATGACGCACTAAGATTGATTTACGGGTCACAGGGAAGAGGACAGAGGAGATGAAGAGACTCAAAAGAGAGAAATGAGATGAGCCTCTCACGTATCTGCGGCTGTTTGATCCATATTTGTGTTTTTCCCACTAGTTTTTCTGCTCACTTTTGTTTGACATTAGTCAATCAGTCCCCTGTGTAGGCAAGTAGTCTTTATTTGCTTCGCAAAGTTACTAAATGAATGAAAGGAGAATGATGATAAGAGCTGATCAAGTTCTGAGAAAAGATGCTGAAATGCTTATTTTTCTTATCTCCTTTCGCACAGAACAAACTTGTCCTTCCTTTATGCAAAGAGAGGAAACATTGTTTTCCCACAATTCCTTGTGGCAGCAACATTCAAAGCAACACACCTTCCACAGAACACCAACATCAGCAACGTCCACCGTCACAAGATTACACAGCAGCATTTGTCTTTTTTTTTTTTTTTAAGTCTGACGCTGATGATTCTCTAAGCATCGTAGTTGTGTTTCCTTTGTCCTTATGAATTCTTCCTCACTCTTCTAGAAAAGACAGGTATTTGGAAAAGACACAAGATACAATTTAATTGACTATTCCACCTGTTTCTCCATCTTTCAGTGTCCAGATTGCCTGCTAGACAAGCTTTCCAGTCATTCCAGTTTATTCTTCATGAACGCCATTCATGTTTCCTGTGAATTGCTCTCGTCTGACTTATCTTGATCTATTTCTTTGCTTTTGCCAGACTCCCTGCCAAGATTTTGTGCTCTTTGGCTTTTTACTTGTCTCTGTTTTATGCCTTTTTGCTTGCTCTGCACCTGGATTCTTAGCTACGCTGACTGACATCTTGTATCTATTTGGAATCCAAGGACTTTTACCTGGTCTCTTGTGCGATACCAGTGTTCCCCCCAATATAAGATTATTCTGTACTGCATGCTCCACCAGACCTAAAAGCTGATTCACCTGCCTTCAAAGACTCCTATCAAGAGGTCTCAAGCTCAATTTTAGGGTCTTCAGTAACGTAGGAAAGCAGTAACAATAATTACACTACCATTGAGAAGTTGGGGTCATCCAGACAATTTCATGTTTTCCATGAAAACTCACACTTTTATCCATGTGCTAACATAACTGCACAAGGGTTTTCTAATCATCAATAAGCTTTTAAACACCATTAGCTAACACAATGTAGCATTAGAACACAGGAGTGATGGTTGCTGGAAATGTTCCTCTGTACCCCTATGGAGATATTCCATTAAACATCAGCTTTTTTCAGCCAAAATAGTCATTTATCACATTAACAGTGTCTAAATTGTGTTTCTGATTAATTTAATGTTATCTTCATTGAAAAAAAAAAAAGTTCTCCTTTCAAAAATAAGGACATTTGTAAGTGACCCCAAATTTTTGAATGGTAGTGTAATCTTTTCAAAATACTACAAAATTATCTTTCCAAATATGTGTTCTATATTTAACTCACTAAGCTCTTGTAGTTATGAGAGATGATTTCAAGTCTTCATGCCTCTAAAATGTATGCACATACAACAGATAAACTCAATATTTTTGTGGCCACTGCAAAAATATATGCTGCACTGAGGGAGAAGGTGTCATCAAAACTTGTGGTCCTATATTATTATATTATTTACATTATTTATCTTGAGACTCAGCATGTAACTCGACACTGAAATACAGAGAGCGTCCTGCCTGTGATTATTTATGCCCGTGTCTTGTTGTTGCTTCATAGTAATACACTGGCTGGAGCCCTGTGGTTTGAAGTGCACTAAGATAATAAGACTGTGGCATCATAAATGCAGACCTGACATTCAGGGTGATGGGGTTCACAACTCCAGCCCTCCTCAGCTTGCTGATTATCATGCAGAATGGAAATGCAATGCCTGGAAGGTAGGAAACAATAATCTGAAACACAACAGCAAGCTTGAGAACTGGTATTTGTAGCTCTGTGTGAGCATCATGGCTCATGGTGTGTGCTAATATTTGTAATATTTAATCTCTAACTACCCTGTCACAAACTTGAACGTACAATTTCTCAGGGTAATGTACTGTTAAATAATGTTTGTTTGAACATAAAATCTGAACAAAATACATTTGTATTAACATTGCAATTTGCCAAATACAATTTACCTGAAGAGAAGTGAGAAGACTTCATGTTGAATTCAGTTGCTGTTTCACACGTGGCCAGCAGATGGCAGCACAAATCTTGTTTTACAAACGGCATCGAAAACAGGCACCACCTGAGGAAACCCTGCAAAAGGAGCAGTGCTGAGTTAAATATTCACATCCTTTACTAAGTAAAAGTTTTAATATCAACCTGCAAATGTACTCTGTTAGAAGTAAAAGCCATGCATCGAAAATATTACTGTAGTAAAAGTATGTCAGTGTTATCAGAATAAAAGGTGACACAACTCTGCAGTGCACTTTATACTTACAGTTGTTTGCAGAGTTGATTTTAGGATCTGAAGCTGCTTTGAAATGGCTCCAAGTGACTTTCCTGACTTGTTCATGTCAATGATTTGTTCTTTCAGATCTTTGCTGAGCCCCTCAGGCTTTGCCACTGAAGTGTTTGTAGCTAATGAGTGTGTCAAATGGATCCTGTTTAAACTGCCTCAAAGGAGTCACCAGCTGTAATCAATTGTAATCACTTGCATAAGAGAGGTCATGCCATTTTGAAAGTTTGACTTTCAACATCACCAAAACTGATAATGCAAGTTACTGTACGTATATTTTTGAAAAGAATTGATCAGATTTCTTCTTTCAAAAAACCAAAGGCTTGATTGAGGGCTGCACAGTGGAGTAGTGGTTAGCACTTTGGCATTGCAGCAAGAAGATCCCTGGTTCAAATCCCAGGGTGGGCCTGGGATCTTTCTGGATGGAGTTTGCATGTTCTCCCTGTGCATGCGTGGGTTTTCTCCGGGCACTCCAGCTTCCTCCCACAGTCCAAAAATTTGCTGAGGTTAATTGGTTACTCTAAATTGCCTGTAGGTGTGAATGTGAGTGTGACTGTTTGTCTGTATATGTAGCCCTGTGACAGACTGGTGACCTGTCCTGGGTGTCCCCTGCCTTTGCCCAAGTCAGCTGGGATAGACTCCAGCACCCCCTGCGACCCTAGTGAGGATAAAGCGATGAATGGATGGATGGAAAGGCTAGATTGATTTTTGTGACAAAGATGCATGTGTTTTAACTATTCCAGAGACATAGGAGTAAATGGAAACCCAAGACTGCAATGATACACGTAGTCCTTACAAGTGTACCCAGACTTTTGTAGACAAGTGTACATTCAACCACTGTACAGGATCACTGAATAACTTGAGGACATGGCAGTAAAATCCAGTCAGGCCTGGTTAGTGCTGCTTGTCTCAGGATGGAAAAGAAATAGCTGTGAACTCAGGCTGAAGTTTTCTCTCACATCTCCAGCTGCAGGATATTAATATTAAAACACATTACCTTTGTGCCCTATTTTAAAGTATTTGTCCCTCTCACCCTCTGCCTCACCTCTGCTCAAACAGCCTCCACCATCCCCTCTATTCCAGCTCTGGGTCCCCTGTTTCCTTCTTTCTCCGTCCTTCAGTCTGTCAGATCCCTCAGCAGACAGGAACTATAAAACCGTGAGCAGAATTTCACTGAGCCGGTGAACAGCAGAGCACAGCGTCCTCAATATGATCACCGCTCAAAACCCAGAATTTATTGGGAGGTTGCAGCTCCTTTCATGTTTCACCACAATTTGTGTAAAGCCGCGAGGCTTATTTTCAGGGAGGGGGAAGACATCAGAAGGTCATGGGAACGGTTGCAGCCAGTTTACACTTACTATTCAGCTGACTCAACAATAATACACATTACTTAATGAAAGCTCTATTTTAGGCCTACAGTTTTGCCGCCAATGGCTAGAGGATCTTCTCAAACACACTGCAATGCCAGTAACACAACACAAATTACAGTAAGAAGCTAGATGCTATCGGTTTGTTCCTGCTGCAGAGTGAGTGAAAACACAGAAACAGAGAAGTTGTTTTATTGGTTCGGCCCAGCAACACAACTGAACGAAGCACAGCCTGAGTTGAGGACAAGAAAAATTAAATAACTCAGGTTCTTCCAAAAGATTTAACACATGTAAAGTCTGAAATGGGTTGAAACTGTCCATCTTACATGCTACATCTAACGTGTAACTGATGCTACGTAGCAGGACCAGCCCGCTTAGAAGGTTTCTCTCTCTGCAATGACAGAAGTTTAATATCATCTGTTGCTGTCCCGCTGGCTGGCAAGAAAAGCCTGCATTTTTCATCTCACATGTGTGTGTTTGTGTGGAACAGCATGTGAAGCAATGGCACTCCTGGGTACAGCATGTCAGCCTCCCTCCTCCCACCGCCGTAAACACATGCATATGTCAACGTGCACGCCCGCAAACAGCCTCACACGCACACTCCAAGAGTTGTTCTCAGACAGCTTTAAGACTCCTTTATTCTCCCGCTGTCCCATAAAAGCACATCTGCTTCGTTTAAATAACAATAATCTTTTTTAAACAATATAAAAATTCATTTGTTGGAATGATTCTGTTTTTTCTGCAAATGATGTTAGCCGTCTTCCATGTGTTGCTTAAGTTCTTACAGAATGTAACTGCCTGCACATGCCCAGAGGAGACACATGGGGAATAAATAAAGCTTTTGTCAAAGGCCTGTTGGCCCTCGTCCCAGGTTCTGCTCTTCTTCCTCTTCCTCCTCTCATCAGCGTCGCTCCTCAGGCAGCAGACTGGATTGACATCTCAATTCTGCTTTGTATTTATGTGTGTGTGTGTGTGTGTGTGTGTGTGTGTGTGTGAATGCATGACGTCAGTATGTCACCTTGTAGTTCAAGTGTCTTTTCAAGTGTGTGTACACATGACTTGTACACTTTATATTCGTAGTCTTTCTCTCTCTGTATCAGAGTTCGTCTCGTGATGCTCGAGCTGCTGGAGGCGGTGAGTCTCCGGTGACGCTGTTCTGGGCCACGGGCCGGATGCGACCCTGCTGGGCCGTCTTGCGGTCGTGCTGCCGGTCCCAGTCGGTGGCCACGGCTTCGTCGTCCCAAATGGTGGAGGTCTCGGTGTCGCTGATGTAGCCCGGTTCTCCGGTGTAGTGGGTGGGATAGATGAGCAGCGGCTCCACGGAGAAGGCCTTCAGGTCCCGAGGCTCAAACTGAGACATGTACTGGACACTGAGGAGGGACGGAGACAGAAACAAAAAGGAAAAACTTTAGGCTAATTGTTTATAGTTTGCATAAACATTTAGACACTTTAGTCTGTAAATGTCAAAGCCCAAAGGTATTCAATGTTCAGGGATAAAATAAGGACAAAATCTTCATTTAAATCAGGGATAAAAGTGAATGAAATCACTGCATGTCCAAATAGTTGCAAGATGTATGGAATTTCTTATTTATTGCATTTCTTTCCCATTTTCTATCAACATTTTGGTTATTGCTTTACTCCATACAGGTCAAAACCCAAAGATAAAACAAGAGGCCAGTGAATATTTGGTAATTTTCCAATCCATCCACTGTCTGTACACTGCCTCATCCTCATCAGGGTCATGGGGGGCTGGAGTCTATCCCAGCTGACTTTGGGTGAAAGCAGGCGACATCCTGGACTGGTCACCAGTCTATCACAGGGAACAATCACACCCTCATTCACACCTACAGACAATTTCCAATCATCACCAATTCACTGCATATTGTTTGACTGTGGGAGGAAGCCAGAGAAAACCCACGCCTGCACAGGGAGAACAGGCAAACTCCATCGGTTGGGACGTGAACCGAGGGTCATCTAGCTGCAAAGCGACAGTGTTAACCACCGAGCTACTGTGTAGCCCTTTTTGGTAATGACAAACTAAAAGTAACCATTATAAAGCTGGATACAATCATTGTATCCCAAATAGCAGTAACAAATACGCAGTTTCTTACTTACTGCTTAATATTTCTGTTTTCTATTAACATCTTGATTATTGTTTTAGTCCATTCAAGCCAAAACCCACAAAAACTTAAAATACAATCACAAACACTACCAGTCAAAAGTTATTTGTATTATTTTCTACATTGTAGATTAATACTGAAGATTACCATTTTGTTTGTTTACGACATAATTCCATATGTATTATTTTATAGTTTTGATGTCTTCATTATTAATCTGCAATGTGCACAATAATTAAATAAAACCCATTGAATGAGAAGGTGTCCAAACCTTTGACTGGTGGGATGTGATAAACTGATCAAAATCCTCTCATTTGAGAACATGCAGCCAGAGGTTGGCCTGATAAATTACAAATAAAAAGGACAAAGGTGGATGAAATTATTGCACCTCCAAGTAGTTGTAATATTTTGGGAAATTCTTTCTTTCTGCTTTTTTCCCCCCATTTTCCATCAACACTTTGATTCGTTTTGTTTTAGTCTATAAAGCCCAAAACTCAAAGACATTCAATGTGCAATGATATAAAATCTTCACATTTGAGAGCATGGAGGCAGTGAATATTTGAATTGATGGAGGAAATCATTGCACACCCAAATAGTGGCAACATGTGACCAACTTCTGACTCGGTGCCTTTAAACATTGTAGCCTACAAAGTTGCCAGAGCTGGTTCTCTTTTAAATCCTGTCAAGTCTGTTGTAAAGACTCCTGGTGTCTTGTTTGACAGTAATCTGAGTTTTGATGCAACTGATCAACTCTAGACTCTACAGAAGTCAGAAGCGAGGATCTTAACCAGAACCAAGAGATCACATCAGTCCTGTTTCAGCTGCTTTAAAAAGACAATGCTTTAGGATAGATTTTACAAAGGGCCTCTTTCCAAGCTAAATTTGAACCCTTTAGCAAGTGCAACAGTTTGAGATCCTTGAGGAAATCAGAATCAGTGAAGTCTTTTAAGTCTTTTCTTAAAACATGTTTTCATCAGAGAACATTTCCTAATTTTGTATAATTTTGAATTTCCTTTAAAGTGTCTTTTATTTCTCTCAATAATATTTTGTAGTTGTGTAAGTCTGTATTATTTTTATACACCATGTTGCGTTCTAACTTGTGTATTTTGTTGCCTTGTGATGCACTTTGCAACTTGAATTTAGGAAAGTTCTGTATTAATAAAGATGATTATTTTCACTGAAGCTGACTCATGGCTGCTGTACGTGACTGTTTTGCATTTTGCTCTAACTTCTGACTCGTCATAGCCTCTAAACTGGAAGTTGTGATGTCCATATTGAGTGTACCGGAATGTAACTTCACAGCAGACAGCAGATTTGCAGGATGTCAAATAGAGGAACAGGATGATCTTCTCCTGTGTGGCAACACTGCTGTCGTAACAGAGATGTTTTGGTTGCTATATGCAAATTGCACACTACATACAAACCATGGTAAGAGGTCATGAGACTAGATAGAACCAGACTGAACTACTTTCACTAATTCAAAGTAGTTTTAAATACAACAATTCTCCATACAAGTTGAGCAGTAACTCGTGTCTACAGCGGTGAGAAAAATGCGGCCGTTTGGAATCAGTACATGGACTTTTTTCATAAAATTCAGAATTAAAACTAAGATTACCTAAATTGTCAAGAGGATAGTAACTCATTACTATTTAGATGTTAGTTTCAGTAATTTTTTGAAAGATAAAATTCTAAAAAATATTCTAAGTTTCAGCTTTTAATTTGTCCTCAAGTAAAACACTGTATATCTTTGGCTGCTTCTTTTTTGTTTTTTAAAGAGTCAATAATACACAGTTAATAAGAAAATGAACGGTAATGTACACAACAGTTCACTGCCACTAAAACACGTTTATGCGTTACAAGGTACAAGTAGTGCCTTGCTGCCAACTCATCTGTTATAGTGTGTAATCAGGTTGTCCCAGATCAGACCTTCATCATGAATATGCAAATACAACTGTACTGTTAGGGACTGTGGCACATCTGTTGAATGAAGACGTCTTTTTTTTTTTACTTGCCCTGTTTCTCTTAAGATTACCCTTAATTTCACTGCATAGGTTGCAACATCAATACAGATATTGAACTGAACTGAACTTTTGGATATAAAATGTCGTCACGTCATCAATGTATCCTATTACACATTTGTGAGAAATGTTAGAATTTAATAATGATTCCTAAGGTTTTACCAAAACAGAGTCTCGTCTCAGTGACATTTGACCTACGACCAGCAAAATCTAATCAGTTTACTCTCAAGTCCAGGTGAAAATTGGTGCCAAGAAATTCCCCCAATAGACAGACATATTCACGACAATGCGATGGACACTCCAACAGAGAGACAACGTATTAACATAGGAAGACAGAAATGATTACTTCAATACTCTACTAGGACTATACTTGTTGTGTACTGCTCACACCTGGTGTTATGAACAGCAACGGTTCTACAGGAGTGGAAAAGTCTGTATTGCACACTCAGTTTGTTTATTTTGCATGCTCAGTTGAAATTTGAATAATAACTGTGTAGTTTAATTGTGAGCTCTTGCTGAGTGCACCAGGTCTGCTGTTGGAAGCCTCGAAACTACAGCTGGACAAAAAAGTGTTAGACTGTGGCCTTTTTATCCATCCAGTATCTGTGTAAAGACATTTGGACAAAAAAAGTGTTTGCTAATTGTCCAAATGTCTTTACACAGATACTGGATGGATAAAAAGGCCACAGTCTAACACCGGCAGCAGCAGCAGCTTCCACAGCTGCAGACACCGAGGCAGATCCTGGAAACAACAAGTGTTTGACTCCAGCCAAAGTTAGCTTCACCGTCTCCAGCTCCTTTCACTCCCAAGCCGCAACTTCAACACGTCCCAGACAACCTTGGTAAAGAAGAGCCTGTGCAGGTGAGCCTAAAAATACACCTAGCTGAGGGGTGTCTGTTTTATAGCTAAAAACAGAGAATATTCCTGCAAAAAATATGGTATATTTTGGTGTAATTGTAGAAATGCCAACACTCTTTTCTGTTGTTTGCAATTTTTTTCCAGCTCTGATGCAGCATAATCTGTTCATCATAACACACTAAACAGTCTTATTTACACATATAATCAACATAAATTATGATAATAGATACATATACCACCTGAACATCTGCATTAAGCTTTGACTTTTTCATTATTTTCTACTAGTGGACATCAAACTGTATGAATCCTCCCCTTCCTGCAGGGATGACGGCGTAAACATTGGACAGTTCAATCTAAACAGCAATATCCTTTGCAATATTACTTTTCTCAATAGCTTTCGCAATATCAGCTTCAGCATCATGTTTAATTTTCATATGCAATATTTCGATGACATAACATTTCATTTTTATTTACAGAATTGTCAATTTAATGTGCAACATTTAATTTCTCAGGTGCAATAGTTCAATTTCATGTGTGATATTACTTTACTATCTGAGTCTAAATGCCAGCATTACTTTTTATTTTTCTGTTCTAGTCTTATTCTGTTTTCACTCATGCATCATACTTTTTTTGCGTTTTTTTAACTTTGAATTGCACTAATCATTATATCAATATAATATATATTATTTATTTAGCAGGCACTGGGAAATTAATTTCCTCACAGATTATTGAAGTCTTATCAGATCTCATCAATTACAACAGATTGAACAGATTTAGTTGTGTGTATTTCTATATTTGAACTGTTCAATTCAGTTTAAAACAGCTCTGGATGTATATGAAATGGACAATAACCGGTTTTTGGTGGATGATGGCCACTTTTAGGTGTGTGAACTCAAATTTCAGATGCATTCTGAGTCATTTTGCCTTGAAACTGGACCTGTTTATAAAGAAAACATTTAATCTCACCAGATTAAAATCACACCTTTCCGAATCGTTCAGAACTGCCATCCTTTTGCTGCAGTAAAAGTGGAGCCAGAGGGAGGAATGAGGGCCGCTGGGATGTGACACGTCAGCCTTAAAGGTCACTACAAAGGTTAACTCTCTGCTGCCCAGTCACCTGTTTAAAGGCTGCCGGCACTTTTCCAGGACAGTGAAACTCTAAACCTTTATTAGTGCCTCAGAGGAGGTGACCTTCAACTGCATACGCATTGTTTTGCACATCAGGTCTTTTATTCTGGAATTGCGGCCTTTTTATTCCGTTTATGTGCGTTCCTGAGCAAAAACTGCCTAAAAAAGAAAGGAGGAATGAAGACAACAGTGTGACAGAAAAAACAAATCTGACATAACATCCACTATTTAAACACAGCTCATAATCCCTGCTGTTCACTCAAGTAATACATAACACGTTTTACATATTTTCCTGCCACCTTTCCGCATTTCTGTCCGTATTTCCCATTTCTCTCCCTTTTGAACAAACTCACCTTCTCTCACTGCTGAATACACACAGTGTGTTTACCTAGTAATCTATACACTGCACACTGGACACACATCTCCATGTATTTATATAGTAATACACACACACACACACACACACACACACACACACACACACACACACACACACACACACACACACACACACACACACACACACACACACACACACACACACACACACACACACACACACACACACACACACACACACACACACACGTTTGTTTTTCTATACCGGTGGGGACTTACCATTGACTCCCATTCATATCTAACTCCTAACCCTTACCCTAACCCTAACCTTAACCATCACCAAATCAATGCCTAACCCTAAACAAACGTTTTTGCACTTTTACATTTTTTATTAACAACAATATGGTCAAGAAAACGGTGTTGCCACCCGTGGGGACCTCATTTTAGGTCCCCACCGTAAGACAAGTCCCCACCTTTATAGCAAATAGTCAGGTCAAAGTCCCCACCGGAATAGCAGAAACAAGTACACACACACACACACACACACACACACACACACACACACACACACACACACACACACACACACACACACACACACACTTGCCCAGTGTTCATCTCAATCCCGCCCCCACACTCAGACCTCTATCAATGGGAATCCTGTCCCCCTTCTCCGACCAGCAGGAAGAGCCATGCCGGTCCACATTCCTTTAAAGAGAGCGGAGGAAAGGGGGGAGGAGAAGTGGGTGACACAGAGGTGTGCGAAGAAGTAAATTTGACTTGGGAGAAAGGGAAAGTTGAAAAGAGTTACGGAGGTCGGGACAGCGAGGGACGGGAGAGCAAGAAGAGGACAGACAATAGTGGAGTTTGAGGTAGAAAATGGGACGGAGGGAGGGCTGGTGATGGTCACACGCATGCACCAAATAATAAGATATTTGGCTGCAAGACTAAAATATGCATTAATCTCATAAAGTGTTGACACCCCTTTCATGGAGTTAAACAATGAGAATAAATGCAGACAAAAAAAAAAAAAAAAAAAAAAAAAAGAAAATGGGACGGAGGTGGGGGTTCAGGAGAGCAGGGCACGGCAGGAATCCCTGAGGGAAAAAAAGAAACAGAAAAGCAGCCATTGTGTGTCCTGTGTAAGGGGCCGAATCCACCGAACCCCAAGAACAATCCCTGCCCTGTTTGTGAAGGAGCACAGAGAAGGAAGAAGAGGGAGGTGGTGCTCCAAAGAAAGATGGACGAGAGGAGCTTAAACCGGACATTATTTAGAGCTGAGCGGGACAGAAGTTGTGGTTTAACCACCAGAGCTCAAACTAGAAAACTACTCGCTCTAAAGAGTCTCAAAATGGACATGAACATGCGTGTTTGTGTCTATGTATAGATAATTACTGTACAGCAAGGCCCTTTAGTATTCCTGCACCGTTTATGGCCCTTGAGTCTTTTAAATTTTTGTGCATGCACAGGATGCATGTATGCCAACAGTCTGCTCAGCTTAAATTTAGCTTTTTGCTTGTGCATCTTCATGTTTATTTTTGCATGTGGACTGTCTGATATTTTCTTATGACAGAGTGCAGTGCACCTGCGATCATCTATTTGTGGTCCTCAGTAAATATTTGCCTGTCTGTTCAGAAACCACACTGTCTCAAAGGCTCTCTGTGAACATAATACTGCTCACTGCAGCGGTGTGGCCTTCGACATTACACGTTTTAAATAAATCTTCATTCTTTTGTGTTGCGTGTGTGTGTTATGCCTATTACACATTACATTACTTATGCACTGTGATTTTAAAATAGAGACGCCTGGATTAGAGACTGACTTGGGGTGTTTGTTAAACATGATGGGCAGGAACTCGTCTACAGGCAGCATCTTCAGGAAAGGCTGTGCAGCCAGCAGCTTTCTGGCTCCTTGCTGGGAAAGTGCGTATCCGAGCGTCCAGTAGGAATAATCTGCCACCACCAGATTGTGAACGCCGTCCACCGACTGCTCCGGCTGCTGCACCTGCATACGCTTACGCCCCACGTAGCTGAAAACAGAATGAGATGGACAGAGTGTTACTGCACATGAAAAGGAGCTTCAGTCATTAAAATTCATGCAGACGTGTAGTAATCTGAATGTTCGGGGAAAGAATGTGGAGCAGGTGTTCTTACATGAGGTCCCAGTCCAGCTGGCTTTTGTCTACGTCGTCCATTATGGCCTGCAGCCTTCTTTTAAACCTGGGCTCAAACCTCACGTCGTCCTCTAAAACAAGAACCTTCTGGAGGCCACGTTCTATCACCTGATTGGTCAGGAAACACAGAGACTTAAGTTACAATCAGTCGACTTAAGTCTTACATTAGCAACAGGAAGCCAAAGTTGAAAAAGTTTATCTTCTACATGGAGTGATGTGCAGAGATAAAACAGAGATTTTTTAAAGACCTCCTGAAGCAAAAAACAGCATTTTTAGCCTTGATAGCATGAAGACCAAATGGTGCTTTTTTATATGTGAAGTAAATTGCCACCTTGAAGATGACTCTTAAAAACAAACATGGATTCAGATTTCTAGGGTTTCATACGTAATAAACCTCAGCAACCAATCCTGTCAACTTGCATGATAAGGCTTTCATCATTTTTCTTCAAAATCGGTTTGGCAAGGCAAGGCAATTTTATTTGTATTGCACATTTCATATAACAGTGACAGCCCAATATGCATTACAGTAAAAGCATATATACAAGGTTGAGGTTGAGGTTGAAACTTTTAAATCTGAGTTAATCCGATATTAAAACTTGCATTTTTTAGCATAAAGTGTGAGAGCAGAGTCATTACATGAACTGGTGTGTTCGAGCTATAGCTCAAAGAAAACGTCGACATATGTAACTTTGAGGCTGCACAGCGGCGTAGTGGTTAGCACTTTTGCCTTGCAGCAAGAAGATCCCTGGTTCAAATCCCGGGGTGGGCCTGGGATCTTTCTGCATGGAGTTTGCATGTTCTCCCTGTGCATGCGTGGGTTTTCTCTGGGCACTCCGGCTTCCTTCCACAGTCCAAAAATATGCTGAGGTTAATTGGTTACTCTAAATTGTCCGTAGGTGTGAATGTGAGTGTGACTGTTTGTCTGTATATGTAGCCCTGTGACAGACTGGTGACCTGTCCAGGGTGTCCCCTGCCTTCGCCCGAGTCAGCTGGGATAGGCTCCAGCACCCCCACGACCCTAGTGAGGATAAAGCGGTGTATAGAGAATGAATGGATGGATGGATGTAACTTTGACAGACAGAAATTAGTTTTTAGGAGTTTAAGGAATGACTGAAGCAGGATTTCAACCTGTATGGCAGCATACATGAATAAACTGACAACATTATTAAGCACGAATCCCCAATAGCAGGTCCTAAAAGTATATGCCTAACATCACATACAATACTACACTTATGGAAAAAAAGCATTCAGAAATATGTCAGTTTTAGAGGTTAAATCAGTGACAGGAGACAAATTTTTTGACATGATTGCTGCTTGTCTTCACA
Source organism: Acanthochromis polyacanthus (assembly GCF_021347895.1). Lineage (NCBI taxonomy): Eukaryota > Metazoa > Chordata > Actinopteri > Pomacentridae > Acanthochromis > Acanthochromis polyacanthus. The sequence continues at coordinate 40,037,249 of NC_067116.1, read as the reverse complement.
AGGTCACTAGAAAATGACACTATTTGGCATGTTAGGGTCACTAAACATGTCCTAAAAAGACTCTTTTATTAAAAATTTGGGTAATTTTTGCCTTTATCTGACAGCGGCAGGAAAGGGTGAGCAGATATAGGGGGCAGCAAAGCATCCTGAGATGGAATAACAACAAAGAAACAGCTTCAGGGCCAAGAGACTGTTTACATGGGACGTCTGCATCCAGGGAAAATGAGTTTTCATGAAGTTTGAATCAAAAAGGCTGAAGTAGCTAAATGGCACTACTAATATTTCATTTCAATATTTATTTTATTCAGCTGCAGAAATGGAAACTAGTGTCCTAAACTTCAGCAGGTTGGATTCTCATAGTAAAACCTGCTTATTACAAAATCTTTCTACCTGTAATTAATGCACTGAATCTCCTTGTTGCTCACCTGCATCCATATAGAGTGATGGCTCAGGAAGCAGCCGATCTCCCCTCTGGTCAAAACTCGGCCAGAATACGGGTCCTTGTAGCCCGGCATCATTTCTATTCCCAACGCCTGCAGCTGTGACGTATTCAGAGCCCTGAGAGAGAGGAGAAATTAAAGCTATGGTGGGTAATGAGAGGAGGGGGATCATGCATCTACACAGTCATTATGCAGCCAAGTCAGTCGTCAGGGAAAACAGCGTCACAGCAAAAAAAAAAAAAAAAAAACACAGGAAAGAAACAGCAAAGTCACGCCTGGCAGGTTGCAACAAGTAACACACATTTGCCAGACAAACAAAAGGCTGGAAAAAGGATTAGGGCATTCTCAAAAGTGGATTAAAGTAAGCACAGAGGAGGGAAAGTAAGTCGAGCATATTGCTACAAACCTCCTGCTTGGACAGGATGTTTGGATATACATGTCAGAGAAAGTAGCGACAGATTGGAGACAGGAGACGGAGCATTATCCCAGCGCTGAAGTTGTGTTGGGCAGAAAAAAAACTGTTACGCAGAATAAACTGAACCAAACATCACAGAGATTTCTTTCAGGATTCAATTATCCTTCAGCACAAGTTCATCAAGTGCAAGCAGGGCCGAGCGTTTGTGACCTACTTGCCGTCCACTGCGTCTGTCAGCGTGGCATGAAGGCCCAGAGAGGCCATTGTTTTCAGCATCCGGGTTCTCCTGTCCAGCCGCCGTTTCAGGTTAATCAGGAAAACCTAAACATTCGGGGGGAAAAAGAAACATGTGGGAAACATTTTCATGGGGTCTGAAATGTGATTCTGGAGTTTTAAATGTTATTCCAAAAAAGAAAACACAGGAGGCGAAGGTCGGACAGGTACGAGGATAAAGGAAAGTGGAGGCCTCAGAATAAAACTGGGAGAAAAACAGAACGTTTGTAGATAGGCAGTAAAAATACAAAGAGACACAAGTTGCTGAGCTCAGAACTCACTTCATCGAAGCCGATCTTTCCCTGCAGCGACAGCGGAGCGTAAACGTGCTCGGAGGGCTTGATGTCGTGGTCGACTGTTGACAGAGAGGGGAAGAAGGCAAAGGGTTAAAACAGCAAAAACAGGACTAGAAAAACGACTGAATTTCCTCTGGACTGTGATTGTTTGTTTGATCTGCTGCATTTAAGAGAGAAGAGAGGAGCAGCGATGGAGGCCAGAGGGGGGAAATGAGACGGAGACGAAGGAGGAGTGGACATAATACAGGAGAGGGCTGACAGGATGCAATCAGGAGGGTCGAGGAGGAGAAACAAACCTGAGAGCTGAAGTAATCAAGGAGTGAGACGTGGTAAAGTCACAACAGGTGGAGTGTGTGTGTCACTGTGTGTGTGTGTGTGTGTGTGTGTGTGTGTGTGTGTGTGTGTGTGTGTGTGTGTGTGTGTGTGTGTGTGTGTGTGTGTGTGTGTGTGTGTCGACTCACTCAAAGCCTCCGTGATGGTGTGTATGAAACTTTCCCTTTCGTCCTCCACATTCTGCTGGGCTTTGAGAGGGACGGGCAGGAAACCGTAGTGCTCTCTGTTGCACACATACATCTGCACACCTACAAAAAACACAAATGCACATAAGTTTCTGGAGCTTCTTCACACAATAATTCGACCACCTCTGGGTGCTCATACCTCCTCAAACATGCACACACTTTTTCACTCTAGCATCTACATGCAATGGAAAAGCACATAAAAGGTTTTTCTACTAAATAACTTGCTTGAGGATTCTTAAAGTGCTATTTATTTGCATGCTGGAGCCTGATATCATGAAAAGGAGAGTCTTTAAGTCACTTGGCGTGCTTGCAGAATGTGTTTTTTTGCAGTTGGCATTCAAATTCATGTCATGTAATTGGAATCAACCATCCTGTGTATTATTAAACGGCATAAAATGACACGCAAAAAGTGCATAAAGCATAGAAATTTTATGCAAAATGTGCCACAAAATGGTGCACTACGCATCCTCATTTTTATGCTATCGCGTAGGCATGCAGCTCCTCCACTAAATGAGCGAGACTTAGTGTTGGACAGGCTATCCATAGAGTAATGGGAGGAGGGAATGTCAAGTTGGTGATGAAACAACATTTTAAAAGACATACTAAGTTGTGTAAAATACATAAATAATTTAGATGATTCAACATTCAAATTATTACTCAGGAGCAATTTTTTGTTGCACATATTTTGCTCCTTTCATTTCTTGAAGCCATTTAATTTTAAATGGCACTGGCCTCACTTTTCAAAAAATCTCATGTCTCCTTTCTATTAGATTTAGCCTCTTAGTTTGAGCAACAAACGTCCTTAAATACGTTTGAATCAGATAAAGTTGGTGCTGTAAATAAACAGTGTACAATTAGTAGGCGTAAACACATACTTTTATGTTTGTGAGTAAAAAGTAAGACACTGGGGCCTGTTTCAATTAAATGTAAATCAAAACATGCACATTCTTTATATTTCGGTTTTGTTTGGTTTACTGTAATAGGGGTTCATAATATGCTAATAGAAAGTGAGGCTAGTTAAAGCTAGCTGAACAGGGAACACTGTGGTCACATTTACAGGATAATGTTGAAGGCTAAAACAGAGGAACATTCGGCTGCACAATATATCTTTTCAGCATCTGCACTGCGATGTGCTATGCAAAGTAGGACACAGCTTTTTCATACCGTTTGATACAAAAAGAACATCCACACAGTTCTCATTTTCCGTGACTAATCTACAAATGAAATCGATCTGATAGAGCATTATTTTCTCAGATTTATAGGCTTTTGGATACACTTTGTTGTAGTTTTTTTCCTTTATTAACAAGACACAGAGTTTGTCGGCATGCAGGCTCCACATGTGCACGGAAAAATGAGCAACAACCAGGGGAGAAACACTGAAAAGAAAGATTTGGAAACACAGTGTCAGTTGTATGAAAATATTTCGGCTACAGAAAGGAGGACGTTGGCCAAAAACTGTCGGCAGTGTCGTGGAACTGTTGCCACTATAGGAGGCAACGCATCAAATTTGTTTGACTTTTTAAATATGTAAAATAGTAAATTAAGTAAATTATATTTATATAGCACCTTTCACAGACAGAGAGCCACAAAGTGCTTCACAGCATGAATAAAAAAACAACAATGCACATAAATAGTCAACACTAAAAATAAGATCATAACAGCCCCAGAAACTAAGCGAATGCTTGAGCAAACAAGAAGATTTTAAGTTGTATTTTAAAAGCGTCAACAGACGCAACTGAGAGAGCGGGAGATCATTCCAAAGCCTGGGATCAACAGCCTGGTATGATCGGGCTCCTCTGGTCTTAAACCGAGTAAGTGGCACCTTTAACAGATTCTGATCCACAGACCTTAAAGCCCTCGCATGGGAGTAAGGCTGGAGCAGGTCACAAATATAAGAAAGAGCTTGACCATGTAAGGCCCGAAAGGTTAGAACCAAAATCTTAAAGTTAACTCTGTAAGAAACTGGCAGCCAGTGAAGCTCCTTTAAAATAGGAGATATGCGAGTCCGCCTGTTTGTGCGGGTCAAAATTCTCGCTGCAGAGTTTTGCACAAGTTGCAGCCTCAAAAGCTCCCCCTTGTTCAGACATGAAAACAAGCTGTTACAGTTGTCTAAACGTGATGAAAAAAAAGCATGAATGATGAGCTCTAAATCGTTACATGAGACCATTTTCCTGAGTTTTGAGATTTTTCTTAGTTGAAAGAAACAGTTTCTTGTCAGCTGCTTACAGCGCTGCACTAGAGACATGTCTTTATCAAGGAAAACACCCAAATTTCTAAGACTCGATTTAGCAGACTGCCCTAAGTCACCAAGGTACTGTTTGATCCCTGGAATTGAGACATCGGGGTGACAACGAGTGTTTCAGTTTTGTCTGCGTTGAGCTGAAGAGAATTTTCACTAAGCCATTATTTTATTTCTGCCAAACAATGGAAAAAGGAATCGAGCTTCTTTATCTTGGCCGGTTTAAAAGAACAAAAGAGCTGGATGTCATTGGCATACAAGTGGTAAGAAACATCCCTAAACCTTTGGATGATCTTACCCAAGGGGATCAAGTACAGTAAAAATAAAATAGGGCCCAGGACGGAGCCTTGAGGCACCCCACACAATAGATTCATGGACTCCAATTTTATCTGGTTTGTTGACACACAAAAGCTATGTCCAGACAAATATGAGGTAAACCACTGGAGAACCGACCCCGACAGTCCCACATGATCCCTCAGTCTACTTAACAGGACCTGATGGTCAACAATGTCAAAAGCTGAGGACAGATCCAGGAGAACTAGCACGGTGCATTTACCCGAATCGGCAGACAACATTATGTCACTGGACACTTTCAGTAGGGCTGTTTCCGTCGAGTGGTGTTTACGGAAGCCAGATTGAAATTTGTCAAAGAAGTTATGCTGATCGAGGTAAGAAGACAGCTGATTGCAAACCACCTTCTCAAGGGTCTTTGACAAGAATGGCAGCTTAGAGATGGGCCTATAACTATTTCGGTCTGTCGGGTCTAAACCTGCTTTTTTTAGTAATGACTCCACAATGACATGCTTGAAGGTATTTGGAAACACACCTGATGATAAAGAGAGGTTTATCATTTTGGTAACCCAGGGACCGACTGCCTCCAGTACCTCTAAGAACAGTCTACAGGGGATGACATCAGAGGAGCAGGATGAAAATTTCATCTTGGTTACCAGTGCCAAAACATCGGCAAGAGTTACAGACTCAAAGGTGAACCACATGCTGGAGGCAGGCTCAATAGCAACCGAGGCACCACACTGAGGGGGTAGCATATTATCCTTGAGCTTCTTGATTTTATCGGTGAAAAAATTCAAGAAGGCACGGCTATCGGTTTCGGTGAAAGCAGGAGTTACAGAAGCAGCAGGGCAAACAAAAGAACTGATTGTGTCAAACAGCACTTTAGGGTTTTTCTTATTCACTGCCACCAGTTGACGGATGTAGTCGGACCTGGCACTCTCAACCATTCCATTGTACGATGACATAAGATCCCTGAGATGGAGCCTGTGTAGATTTCCACAGGTGTTCAGTCTTTCGACACAGCGAAAGACTGTACCACAAAAGTCAGATCTGAACCATATGAAAAAGGTTCCAAATGGATTTTTAAAGCAATTTCTTTCATTCTAACCCTATTCCAAATAAGTCATCTAATGGGAAATCATTTGCAATATATATCACAAAAAGAAAAATACTACAATGTCGGTTGTTTTGTCTGATATTGTGCAGTCCTGTGCAGTGTAACAGTAGCAAAACCTACCAAGCAAGGCTGTCTCTGCAAAGCTGCTGCAACAGAGTGTATTTACTTAAGCAAGAGGATGACATATTGCTTATGAACTGATTTTGCTTGTAAGAAGAAGAGTTCTGATCTCTTCTTCAAAGGTTAAATATTCCCTCTTAAATCCTGCATAATTGCATACACTTGCTCTAAGTTCTCAAACCAACATGAGAGATGATGAAACTCTGCCAGTGTCTTTGTGTTTGCATCTGCTAGTAGTTGTGTGAATGTTTTCATGCTTTTCTTTTCAGGCGATTGCCAGACACCCTTGTTGTCTATGAAAAAGAAAATTTAATGATCCTGTTTGATTCTTCTAGATCATTCGTCAAGTCAAACAACACAAATCTACAAACACTGAAACTGCTATACACTTAAAAACACCCACATGCTCAGTCAAAGTCTCCCACATGGATCCATTTATCTGTGCTCTCACTCATCTACCTTAATCTGAGACATGTGCATAAAACCAATAAAAAAAGTCCCTCTATGTTATACAGCAGGGCACATCTGCAAAATAAAAACCAGTTTGGCAGCCAAACTGCTAATCATGTATTGAAGCCGCTGATGATCCTCGGGTCAGGGAGGTGAAGCTGACACGAGGCATTTGCATTTCCAAACATGCGTACATTTAAGACACATATAAACACAAATACACACAGGTTTCTGTTACTTTTTTACCCAAACATTTAGAAATTTGACCACCTCTGGGTGCACACACGTCACTCTAGAGTCCAAATGCAATGCATAAGTACATAACTGCTTGATCATTCTTAGTGTTCATTTATATGCTTTGCAGGAGTCCAACATCACGAAAAAACCATGTTTAAAAGCCACTTGGTGTGTTGCATTTACTGCAGTTGACATTGCATTGCATGCTATATAATTGAGGAAAACCATCTTGCGTGGTATTTAAACACCGTAAAATGGAACATAACAGGTGTAGAAAACCATGAAAAATGTGCCACAAGTGGTGAGCAGCTCCTCCAAGAAATGAGCAAGAGTGAGTGTTGGACACCAAGAGGTGGTGATGGAAGTATGGAACCTCAAAGTAGTAACAGGAAATAAATTGATTTATTTATTTAGAGCCGGTTTTCGGCAGGTACAATTATTGCATTTTTTGCATTTGTCATTGCATTGCATGCAATGTTGATGGGACAAACCATCTTACATGTTTTTTAAGGGACATAAAATGACATTTGAGGTGCAACAAGTGTATGAATGACATGCAAACTTTGCCAAGAGTTGCACTGATACCAATTGGAAATAAGAAACCCCAAAGTAGTAACAACAAATACATGTTAAAAAAAGACCAAATCTGCAAAATAAAAACTAGTTTGCAACTAACTGATAATTCTGTAATGAAGTTGCTGATGATCCTCAGGTCAGCAGGGTGAAGCTGTCATGAGACATTTACATCTTCACTACAAATCTGGTAGTTTGCTGCGACTTGAAAGCTTCAAACTGACCTGCCTGACGTGCTGAGAAAGCAAACACCATGATGTCATCGAACGCCCAGCTGTAGTCAGAGTGAGGAGGGTAGAAGGTCAGATCTCTGCTGGATTCACGGCGCAGGTCCACCAGGAAAGTACTGTGCACCATGGGAACGGGGAAGCAACCGAGCCGCTTCCACTCTCTGATTGGCTGGTAGTCTGGCGTTCGCTTGTAGTAACCCTGAAAGAGAGGAGGGAGACAAAGAACACGAGGCTGAGGTGATAAATGCAGCTGAGTGGATGGATAAATGGATGAATTTAAGTCCAAACTGTACCTGTGGGGTGATGCCACACCAGAAGTTGGAGTAGAGCGAGCGAGACTCCAACATGGGCGCCACTAACGTCAGGTTCTCGGCCATCAGCAGGTTCAGCACTTGAGGATTGGTCAGCAGGTTGTCGCTGTCTACAAACTAAAGAAGAGCAGCATCTGAATACATAAACCACAAAGAAATAAAGGCCTAATCCCAGCTCCACCCCGAGGCCTCAGCGCTAAACCCTCACAGATTTAACCGAGGTCGTAGCTGCAGGGCTCCAGTGTTCGACGTGGAATGAGAAGGAGGAACTGGACACATTATCATGACAGTGCACGTTGGTGAGAAACGGGGCATCAGCAGTGAAAGAAATTGTGAATTTGGACTCCTGTTTGATCTCTCCCTGTTATACATTTTAGCGACCCATCAAAAAAAATCAGTAAATCTATGAACATCTGTAAACCATACGCAGACTTTAGAATGAAAATACAAACAAGTCTAGAAATGTATAATAAAAAAGCATCTTGTCATACGTTGCTCCGTGTGAACAAAAGCACAGAAATATTAAATGTATTATAATGGCAATTGTTACATTTACAGCTTATGTATAAAACTTTTTTAAATCAATGTATCTATAGCTGTCAAATGCATGATTTCTGATATAGATCTACAAATTAACGGAAGGTTTCAGGGTTGTGTGTTCTCCCTCATAGTGACTGATTTTGTGTTATTTCGTGCTTCTCTTAAGTTATCATATTTAACATTTTATTTGTTTTTGCATTGATTTAACCAAAAAGAAATCTTAAAAAAATGACTATAAACAACTGTTATGTGCTTGCATTTCAGCTTACACATAATCATTTGATTTAAAATGCTCAAATAACTAATTATTTTGAAAAAGTACTTGAGTATCAGTTAAAATAAAAATCTTTACTAAACCAGGTGGGTTGACAAAGAACAATCCTCAATGTGGTTCCTAATATAGTAGAACCTATTTTTACTGAATATTATTGGAGCAGTGCATCCGTGGGTTTTCTCCCGTTTCTCCAGCTTCCTCCCACAGTCCAAAAACATGCTCAGGTTAATTGGAAACTCTAAATTGTCTGCAGGTGTGAGTGTGAGTGTGATTGTTTTTCTGTATATGTAGCCCTGCGACAGACTGGTGACCTGTCCAGAGTGTCCCCTGCCTTCATCCTAAATGAGGATTAAACGGTGTATAGATAATGGAAGGGTGGATGGATTTTTGAAGCAGCATTTATAGAGCTTAAAGATGGTTCTATGGATACAAATTGTTTGTGGTTCTTTATAGAAACTGTTGTTAAAAGTTTTTTTTTTTTGTGGAACTGTAAAAGGTTCTCCTATGGCATAGCTGGGAACAAACATGTTTGGTTCCAGTTAGTTACCTTCATTTTTGAGGTTGAACAGAGCACTTTCCTGCACCATACATGCTTGGTTTATCTACATGTTTTGGGGGCAGAACAACCACATTTACAGGTTGTCAGTTTTGCTATGAACAGCACAAGCCCCTCAGGTAAGTCTGCAGATATGTGGACCCACGTTAAAAAATGCGTAACAGCCTATCAGAGTCATGTCAGAACCTTTATGACAATTTGACAGTAATCCAGCGTGAAGCCTTCATGCATTTAACAAGTCTGTGCCTCACCATCTGCACGTCCACGAGTGTGGGGATACATAAGCACCACATATCTAATTAAAAATCATCTAAGCAATTATTTTCTCAACAAGAAAGATCATTTAACATCAACTAGTTATTCACAATTCCACATATGAAGAGTTCATTTGCAAAAACAGGTAACTCCGTTTTAGCAATTTTCAGAAAACTAATTTTTTTATTGTTTACTTAAGATAATAATGATAATAATAAAACTAATAATTTCTTTTTTCTCTATTTTGTCATGTATTTTTCTACTGAATTAAATCCACTCAACTTCAGTTTGATTGATATTATCTCAAGTAAACAGTAAAAAAAGTTATCTGAAAATTTATCAAAACGGAGTTATCTGTTTTGGCATCTCTTCATATATTGTTGAATTCTACATCAGGTTGTACAAGATAAAAACAGTCAAATCCAAATCAAAACATCACTTTGCCATTTGCAAATCTGAAAAACTAACTTAACACCCTCAGTGCTTAAAGTAAGCTTTGCATTAGTTCAAGTAGAGAAGTCAAACTTGCATCAGCTGATTGGCATCATTCGCTGCTCCCTAATCACTTTCTGCTCCACCAGCATCAGGCGACCTGTATAATATTCACACAGCGCAACTATTATAGTCTAATCTTAATCTTCTCTCAGTTAATCTGCTGATCCACTTATGCCAACATCGTTTGCTGCTACGGCTCAATCCACCACCAACCAAAATCTCCTCATGAAATCTCACCTTTTGGGTACATATTTACTATTTAGCTTTTTTAAACAGCAGATTGTAAAGCTATGCAAACATCAATAACAAAAGGTGACACATGAGAGCGTATTTACAAATGAATCAAAGAGGTTACCAGTATGTAGTCGGCCCATCGCTCTCGTGCAGCCTTCAGCGCCGCTTGTCTCAGCTTCATCACGTGGTTGAATCTGGACGGAGGCCAGTGTTTTGGACCCCATTCATCTGTGTAGGACCTGATGGAAGAAAAAAAAAGTCCCTTAACTGGTCTTCAGCGATCTATTAGGACACAAAAATTCTGTTAAACTGATCGATCCTCACCTGGGCTCCTCCATCGGCCTCCACTCCACGTAGTGATACAGACGCTGGGCTCTCTTCAGCCATTCTCTTAACATGGCCGTGGTGTTGTCCACATTATGGTCCGTTGCTGCCCTGAAACACAAAAACACATTCAAGTCAGTTTTAATTCCAGCCTGCTCAGGCACTAATCACAGCACATCTGGATGACTTTCGGAGCCAAACAGAACTTAGAGAGCTGCAAATTCAGTTGAGCTTGATTTAACAGAGAAGAGGTTGTGACAGTCTGAGCCGTGACATTCGGGAGATCATGTTATGGAAGAAAACATTCTGTCTAATTACTGTTTGATGCTACAACAGGCAGCCTCAGTGTTGCAAAGTGTCCTTGCTGCCTAATTTACTGCACTGCTACACAAAGTCTGAGGAGTCACCGAGCAGACAGACATGACTAAGGAACTCTGCTAAAGAAAACAATCAGATGGTAACCCTCCTTTGCAGACTGCCAGCTGCTTTTCTAACAATTCCAGGTTTCTAACAAAGAACTCCTCCATAAAGGCTTCAAATAACTCAACCTGCATGTATCTTTGGCTTCATTTAAATATGAATATTGATGTGTGAACAGCTTAACACCTAAATACTGGAAAGGTAAACTGACAGAAAATGATGTCAGTGTGAAAGAAAGCTGCTGGTTTGTCACCGCTGTGGTTTGCATCTCCGTTTCTTTGCAGAGATTTCCACTTCAGCCAGCAGAGTTGACTCACAGAACACACTGTGGCCACTGTGCGTGTTACCGAGAGCGTGAATGTGTGTATAAATAAATTTGTGCAAGAGAAATTAAAACCGTAAACAAGCCCCAAATCACAGTTTGCCATCGCTGCACTTTTGGGGGCGTCGGATAAATAAAGATCACCTGTCGCTGCCTCTTTTTTGCATTTCAGACGTCATTTGAAGAGGAAAGGTGGACAGAATGTGAGAGCAGCTTGCATGTATGAATACAAACACACACACATAGTGAGATGGAGTTTTCCACTGCTTGCTGTAATATTCCTTTGCTGTGTTCTGCCCAAAATCACGCCCAATTTTAGAGTGGATGGACAGAGATAGAAACACAAACATCGACGGGGAAGATGAGTCTTGGTTTGTCTTAAAAAACAGCAACACAACACCTGTTTTCCATGTGATAAACACACATACAAGCGCACAGACGTGCACATATTAACAAGGACAAATTACACACATGAAATAGCCACCCAGATGCATGTACAGTCCTGCCTTACGCACAAACGCTAGTCAGTTCTCTCGTGTTTGGAATTTCAATCGCCTTCAGTCACACAGATACCGTTGATCCAACAAAGCAACCAGCTGGAGAGAAGGTCAATAATTTTAATGACATCTCATGTTTGTGCCTGCCTGCAACTTACAGACACGAGGACATTCATTTTTGTGTCCTGTGTGTTTTACAGCAGCGTGACCGCTTATTTGCGTGTAGCAGAAGTGCTCTTTTAAAATCTTAAATATATCTGCCCGACTGTGTGTAAAAGCTGGTGAGTGCATATGCAAGCACATGTATGAGCACAGAACTGACTACACTGATGACAAGCTGCTGTTTCTTTTTTGTTTCATCATCGCCGGTGAGGAACACAGTGAAACACCTGACTCGCTGGTAATGAGTAGATGTGCACACACATTTACATGTTTCTTCAACTGCTAAGCTGCAGGCATCGCTGGGGGAAATAAATGTGTTCCTACATGCCATCTCTGGATGACAGACTCGGCTCCAGGCGCAGATTGTAACACGAGAGAGAGCTAAAGTGGGAACATGCAGTGAAGTATGTGTACGTTTATGACACAGTGAGGATGAGGAGTGAGGTAGAAGGGGAAGAAAAGGGGGGATTTGGGTGTGCACAGCTCTGTTTCATGGGGAAATCTAGAGTAAAAATATGCAAAATTGTACCAAAATGGTTTAAAACAGTTTAGTTAATCCTCACAGGGCTCATTAAAGCCTCTTCCAAACTTGTAAAATGATTGGACTGACTTGGTTTCTCTCACATTGCATTAAAATGCTAATGATGCTTTCGCTTCAGCTTAGTAAATAGCATTAAGGGCCTATTTTTTGGTATTTTTAAAGCCTCTTCTTGGCTCTCTTCATTCAGGGAATTAGTTGAAGGTTGAAAAGTGTCTACAAAAGAGCAGCAAACTTGACAAGAGAAGGTTAAAAATATGAGTTTATGTTATAAACAGCACTTGTTTTGCTGCTTTAACTCACCAGCGATAAAAATGCATCAGTTTCTTTAGAATTAATGTTGCTTTTTAACTCTCTTTTTGTCAGTTTTTTCCACAAGCACATCCAGGGAGCTGCCCCTCCTCCTGACAAGCCCCTCCAAGCACTAAGCACTCAGAGTACACTGTGTGATTTTCCATTACCCACATTGCATCTCAGTGTGCCGTATGATGAGGAAACTCAGTGATGTACACATCAAAGCAGCGAATGCACACGGCGTCTACATGCGAAACAAATAGAGAGAAACCAAGAAAGGCTTCTGTTTATTGCCCGGATCAAGCAAAGCTCATGCATGCCTGCCAATATACTGTACATGTGCCTCATGTTCTGCCGCTCCTTCATTTTTATGGGATGTAATTCTCCTCCTTCTATTTTAGAGTCTTCTATGCATTCTTCTCCTCAATTTCCTTCACCTTCGGGCAACATCAGCCCGAGCAGCTGAGCTGTGCTGCACTATGACCCTAATGCCAAGTCAGAAAACCCTTCCAGTTGCTTTAAAACCCTTCAGCTGTGCTCAGGCCTGTTCTGCTCTTCAAACCTCTGGAGTATTTTGTCCATCTGGTTAAAGGAAGTCAACTCAGAGTGGGTGCGTCCTCACGCAGCAGATGGAGACACAACTGTGATGCAGCATAATCTGGCCTTATACCCGCCTTCTCATCCTTCCATACCTCCACATATCTCTGACCTTAACCCTAATGCTGCGTATCCTCTTTACTTTTTTTTTTTTTTGAAGTTTACAGTAAGCTGCTGCCTCATTATTCTGTTGCCTGCAGCTTTAGGGGTTACAGGCTTCCTTTATGATCAGCATCTGGTCAACACATGCCTTCACCTACACACCCCACCACTCCCTGTCTGCATCACTGCACATCACAACAGCTCTTCCCTTGTTATCAAATGTGCATAAGACACACTGACATGATTACAGCTGAACAATGAGTTGAAATATAAGCAAAGCTGCAGAATGTCCAAGTGACAGGAGCCACAGTTTCTTGATAATGCCACAAAATACGAACAAAAATGAGTGAATGTGATGCTATTTGTCTATAAATTACACTAATAAATGAAAAAAGCTTATTACAACTAAAACTGTTACTCATATTGCAATTCCGATAACTGTCAAAATCGCAAAGATGAAATATGTTGCATCAATCTATCTTAAGATAAGGAGGGAAAGAAAAGGATTAAAGTATGATTCATAACTGAAGTAACATACGTAAACTAAGAAAATGCTGGAGTACAACAGTAAAAAGTAACGGTGGCAGTTATACCGGGGTAACAAGTAATATCATACAAGATAACAAAATAATGAAATAAAATATTACATTGCACCTGAAAAAAATGAATGAAAATGAATTATTGGCAATGCTGTACATGAAGGCGATAAGAATACTGCAAATGAAAATGAGGTGTTACACATGAAACTGAAATATTACACCTGAGAAATGGAAATATGAAATAATGCACATTACACATTGGTGAAATGTGACACAGAAATTAATACTGTGCAAACTATTGAGAAGTAATATTACAGCGATATTGAAAAGACTGTTTAGTGTCCAGTGTTCTGGCAGTCATTAGCTTTGTCTTTCTTTTCCACATACTACACCAGCTCACAATCATTCAGTAGTTTATAGTTTAGATAAAACTGTGCAAGACTAAACAAGCAGTTTACAGATATACGAATGTTTGCACGTATGAATGTTACTGCTGTATAACAATTTCCCCTCTCAGGGTGAATGAATGAATAAAAATTAACTGCATAAATTCTACAATCACAAAAATCCAAAAATTGCAATAATCAACACTAGACTTCAGTCAGCTTGCAGCAAATCTGCAGGTACATCGGTCTCATTGTAATCCCTCTAACCTACTTTTATTTTTAACATCACCTCATCACTCTTCTGTCATTCTTCCTCCCTCCTCCACAAAAGTGCCCAATAATCTGGCCTTAAACACAGAGGCTTGTCTCTAAAACCGGCCCTTTCAGGTAAACACAGGTCTGACAGGATCCAGCAGGCGAGTGTCAGCCGGCTGTTGATTCAATAAACTATCTAATATCACTGCCAATAATGACCGGGTGCCGCGTGTAATTAAGGAGAAAGAATGCCTCTTTCAGACCTGAACGTGGATGCTGTTAAAACGTAATAACTATGCCAGCGTGTTGACTCCGCTGTGTAGTCTGTGGGCTGACGTGGCCGTCAGATTCTTGACGGCCTAACAGGGTGCAAGAGAAAGAGGTGGGGGTGGACGGATGAGGAGATGAAGGGAGGTCGGTGAGATGGAACCTCCTGACTGAAATTCCTCATGAGTCTCAGGGTCAACACAAGAAGCCGAGGCCGGCGGAGTTGCACCGGAGTGTAACGTTCAGCGTTTATATTCAAGAAGAAGATATTCATCCTGGTTAAACATTAAAGAAAGCCGGTACTCACTGCTGTAGAAGACTGTAGTGTTACAGTCCCAGCTCCAATCTCTAAACTGTTGCTTTTTGCAGAATACTTACATCAGAATTATGCACAAATATGAATATGCAGCAATTTGAGCACAATAAAAGTGTATCACTGACACACCACAAAAAATGGATCAGTGTCATGTTATAAAGTCAAAAAATTCTAGTTTTGTTTTGTTTTTTGATGCTGTAAAGACATACATTCACATTTTCCCGACATACAGACATATATTAAAACCGGAGCCTGATCAACACTGAATTTTCATGGCGAATACCTAACAAGTGATTTAGACAAAGCTGCACCAGAATCTGCTCAGCTGTGATTCTCTGCTACATGTGCTGCAGACGATACTGAGAGTATCGTACTGCTGCACAAACTATGTGATGAAACCGTTTCTAAATGATCCAAACCATCCGTTTGTATATCAGGTTCTGTAACAGGCAGTTTTTTATTCGCTCTTATATTTGTGTTTCTGTGACAAGTCAATGTCATCTGATGATATCTGCCAACCAACAAAAATGTCTGGCTCTAGTTATGAGAATCAACTTTCCCTGCTACAACAATACACTTTTTATTATGTCATAAAGTGAAATGTTTTATATCATGACATGAAACCTATATTTAAATGAGGGAAATGTGTGCAGAGATAAAATGAGGAAAAAGACAATTTGATTAAGCGCTACCTTCAGCTTGAACTAAAACATGGTGAGGTTCTGCTTGTTTTCAGCAAGGCCTCTTTATTTATTGCAGTATGATGCACTTCAGTTTGTTGCTTCCAGTTGTTCGTAGAAGTCTCTCCTCTGAGTTTAATAAATGCAGTATCAAATAACATTTAAGCATCTGCAAAGCGATAGAGAGGCACGCATTTACCCATGTGAAGCAATAATTCTGGTATATCTATCCCCGACATGGAGACAGGATCTAGCAGGAAGTCACATTGTGTACTTTTCTTCACTTCAGAGAGGAGAGTAGTTGCAGTCACAGTTTATCAGCTGCTGAGCTTTCAGTTGAGTCCTGAGCTCCGTCACAACCATCAGGATATTTTCATTTCACTGCTCACTAGGTAGTAATCAGATTTTTATCACACATGGACAGAATTTTAAAAGCTTAAGAAATCTTTAACAAATTAGGTAATTAGTTATTTGGACACTTTTATAGACTTGGCATTAGTTTAGAGATAACATTTTGTTTATTAATGCATTCTTATGTATTTAACATCCCTTGATGTACTTTCCAATTTCATACTTACTTTTGCTAGCGTACTGTGACTCTTTCCGTTGTTTGTCTTAGGTATGTCTGAATAAATCAATGAAGAACATTAACAGAAAAGTCGTCTACGTCTGAATAACCGAATGACGTTAGTCTAACAGATCGATAAAGCTGACAATGTTGCTTATCCCCTGTCTGAAAAGGTGATAAAGTGCTGCCTACTCCACCTTTAAATGCTAATTCATGTCAATAGCAGGACGTATTAACACTTTTTTTCTAACTATGTACTCTAAATGAACATTCAAAGCAGGTTCAGTCACACAATCACAGCAATTCATTATTTGTAACACATTCTGGCTTCAGAAGATGGAAGAAGTGATGAGTGAAGGTTGGTAGGAGGGAGGGGAACATTGTGGTTAAACAGTGAAACTGATGACACACTCAGACAGCTTAATGTTAGATTTCCTCTGAGAGAACAAGAGTACTTCTACTGAATCCTCCACTGTTCGTTAAAAACATTCCTCTGATCACTTTACTTGACCTGTTTTTTCCTCTTTTCCTGCCTTCACGTCATCTGATCTGGATTCACATCCAGGACTCCCTCCCCTCCAGATGAGAGCGCTCCGTTCATACCAGGATGCCATTGTGTTTCGGTGTTTGCCAGTTCGATCGCTGCTGCACTGCCAAGCTCGAGCAATGCTGCTGGAAGTGAACTGTAACACATGGGGCATCTAAACAAGAATCCACAGCCTGCAGCCAAGGGCAGGAACAACCACTTCCAGGGATCGGAAAGTAAAGTCACTCCGTTTGGTGCACTTGATTGAACAGATACGTCGGAGTTAAAGAGGAAAGTTTTCCATGAATATGTCCATGCTGCAGGCTGAAGAGGAAAAAGCTCGGTCTGTTGGCAGGTACAACATCATCAGCTGCAACCCTGCAGCTCTGCAGGGAATTTGCTGGTTGCTGGCAAAGATTGAGCCTCTGGAGTCACAGCGTTTGGAAAATGCCGCATAGTAATTTCTAGTAATAACGCCTCATCATCAGGTGTGAAAGAAAGTTCCTTTTCCCACAGATGCCCTGCAGCCATGCGAGTGATACAATAAAAATGTGACTCAGTGTTTCTCAAAATGACACTTAAAGCTCATTTCAACCACAGGCCATGTGTTTGGCAGCTTCTCCACAGAACAAAACGCACCAATAAGCCACATTGTTGCACCGCATGATGGCCCTCCACTGCAGATATCCACTGTGCTGCTGCTGAGAATACTCACCAGATTACTAAACGTGTACTAATTTATTGTGGAAAATAGTCCCACAAACATGCAATATTCACTCCCATTTTAGCTACATTTGCTATAAACTACCATATCGGAGTGTTGTAGGAACATACCAAGCATTTTTCAAAAGGCGAACTACTCAATTTTATATTTTGAAAGATTTACTTATTTGGTGAAAACAAAATGTGCCTGGTACAGAGGAACATAAACACAAGAAGTCCAATTAGTACAGCAGCAAAGTAAAGTACTGAGAGCTGGACCTACACAGTGGGGGGTTTAGTTCCTTCTAGAAGAGTGAATATGGAGCAAACTTCTTTTAAAATTAAGAAGAGAATGCATATTAGGCTTGTTTTCATCAAGTATTGTGAGCAAACAAACTGGGCTGTGCAGTGTCACCAGAAGAAGAAATGAGAAATAAAACTAGCTGCTGGAATCCTTAAAAGATAAAGAGAAACGCACAAAACAAGTCCTCAGGAACTGTTCTAAAATCAGGAAAGCTGTAGTTATTCTTCCATGACAGCTGCTAATGTCCATGTTTTATGTTTCCCAGACGCGAAGACAAGTTGTGTGAGTTGGACGCCAGCTACGCCAGAAACTTATCCAAAAAAGGTGTTTCCATCACCAATTAGGATCATCTTCTCTCAGGTTTGCCCATTCCAATAACGTATTCTCATGCTTATTGCTTCAAAATGCACATAAAACACATTATGGAAACAAGACTATGGCAGAAATGGAGAGTAACCGCATCTTTATATGTAATTTTAACGTAGATATTTACTACAAACAGACAGACCTGATTTTCACTGCTACCAAGTAGTGAAACTTCCCTTTCCACAGTGACACAAGCGGTTGGATCAGCTGACTTTCTCACAGCAGGGTAGCAACAAGGCCCTGCCAGATGTTTTCTGACAATTTCAAGTCCCCTGAGTCTCAATTTGTACTAGTTGTGTCTGAAACTAAGCTTTGATGTCAAATGTTGTGTGAAAAGGAGAAGATATGGGTAGCTGAGTTCCTTCGAGATACACAACATCAGCTGCAGATTACTTCACTTTTCCTGACAGAACTATGCGGACAAAAAAAGCCTCTTCTTCTGCTCCGCTGAGCTTTTGTCATCTGGAGCGGCCTCTCTGGGAAATGTCACCTTGAGTTTCTGGAGAATATTTCAAAAAATGGGAGCAGATGTTTTAAAGTTTCCCACGGATTGGATGCGGCTGCAGAATCGGGCTCCTCAGGTGATTCTGATTGGGAGGTCACAGATGATTGTGGTCTGTTTTGCTGCACAGCTTTGGCTCACTGTGGGCCTTATGGGGTATTATGGGAAACTGAATGGAAAACAGGGGCTGAGCCAGAGCAGAACACACACTCATTATGTGCGTAATACAACACACACACCCCTCAAAAACACACATGCGCATCCATAGCTATTGTTGTACCAGAAGACTGCAGAAAATTTAAAGCCGATTTTAGCTCCGAGTTCCAGCACTGTGATGTAATAGATGCTGACACACACCAGCATGCTGATAATCACTCACAAATGCCCACGTTGTCGGCAGAAGATAACACACAATACCCTCCTGATAATTTATTCCATACACTTGTATAAACTGCTCTCTCTTAACGGCCAAAGTTCTTGCGTGACAACAGCAACAACAATCCCTGTTTCCTTGCCGAGCTCCCACAGAGGAATGGGCCCTCAGGTAACACACCTGGCGAGGAGAAACCCCCTACCAGCAACATCACAAAACCGATGACCTTCACAACAAGAACCATCTTTCCATTTTCTTCCATGCTGTCATTCAGAGGGAATGAAAATGTATTGATCTGTGAAGCCAAAAAGGAAAAGCACAGACCTCACAAAGCCTGATCAAACATAGGGGCTGCATTCCCACTGTAAAAAATAAGTCCGTGAAATCTGGCAGCAAAGGCGCCAAAAAATGTGTTGATTAATGCGACAATCAAAAGTGGTCACGAATAAATAAACAATACAGGAAATAATGGCAGATTTTAAATTGAAATACAGTAAAACAGTGTAATTTTACAGCCAAATGTTGTAAAAATTAATTAGTATTTATAAAAGTACCAGTTCATGATGTGAACATTATTCATATTTTTGGCCTGTTAATTTTTTTACAGTGTACAGGTAAATTATGACTTTTATCTCATTGTACAAAATATTATATAAAATTTAACTGAAGAGGAAAAATCTGAAACATAATTTTTAAAAAAAGAATTGCATTTTAAAATTCTTCATGTATTTTTCTTTCAAATAATGTCAAATATGTGTGAAATAAAAACAGCGTTTTACTGATTCAGCAAAACAGCAAAATTTTACACATTGTAAATGAACAAATTACTATTTATAAAAACTACATATTCTGATGTTTACATTATTTAATAACGACCAAAACAAGCATAATCTGCAAATCAACAGTTGAAAAATTATTCAGTATTTTTTCATTCTTAATGTACATACTTTTTCTTTGAAATAATGGCAAATATGTGTAAAATAAATAGATTATATTTTGATTTAAACACTGAAACAATAATATAATTCTACATCTAAAGACTGTAAAAGGATCACATTTTTTATTTGTAAATATACATGTTTTAATGTGGATATTATTTACAGTTTTAACTTGATTTGTTTGTTTATGTTGTTGTTTTTAATAATTAAAGTAAATGTAAATTTGTGCTTTTTTTCTGTAATTTTAAGAACGAACATCTGCAATTTAACAGCTCAGAAAATCTATGAAATGGCAGTAAATTGTTCCAGAAAATTACTTTTAAAAAGCGTTACATTTTTTCACAGTGCATGTTTTGGTAGGTGTTCTGAGAACAGCAGTGCACTGAACAATTCAAGGTCCTGCGTTTGCAAAGGCATGTTGCTGCAGGAAAATAAGTCAGTGACTTTAAAGAATTATTGCGAACAGTGTCGGGGAGCAAAACTCCGGCAAAGCTACAAATTTAGGGTCAAGTTGTTTGCTTTCTTGTCAGACATTTGGTGTAGAGTTTGATCTCTCAGTGGACAGACTGCTGCTGTTAGACTGGAGGCTGTTTGGTTGGCCTCTGGCATAAGAAATACAACATGCCTCCTGATGATGCCAAACTCGCAGCAGAAGTCACTTCTAAAGCAAAGTCTGGCTTCAAATTGAAGTACTGCAACAGCACAGTCAGAATAAATCAATCATATACTCAGAAAAACTGAAACTTAGCCTTCAAGTACAATTTGTTCCGGTCCATTTATTGCTGCATAACTCAGTGCACTTGTCAAAATAACTTACAAGGTACGGTGTTTATATCATGTTATATTACATCATATGGGCCAGATCTCCTCATGACATGATGTAGTAGAGGCAGGATAATTACATATAACTTCTCTCATTATCTGACAAATATATACGGCAAATCTGTCAGTGAGTCCTGCAGCATGGATTCAAAAAACAGTAGAAAATTCTTCACCTATACAGTCAGGTCATGCCTGAGGCTTTGGGGATGCATCCAGGATTACAACTGTCTCATTATTCATAAGAAATATACCAATTTCATGACTGTTAAAGAGTTTATTTGTGGTTGTGTATGATTTTTGCCAGTAAAATGCATTGATGAAAACTATTCATGCAGTCAAAACTGTGAAAATCCAAACCACAGAGCCCAAACATCATTGTCTCTGCGTACACTGACATTTAGAAAACAGGGGATAAGTGGTTGGATGATAAATGACTAAATGAACAACAACAACAAAAATGCAGTGAGCCCTCTGGGGAAGGCAGATGATGTCAGCGCTCTGATTTCCAGATTCAGCTCATCTCTGACAAGTCCACAAATCACGTCGACCCCCAGCTCAGCACCTGGGAAAGCATTCCAGCACATGAATGCTGCCAGCAGGCAATAAGCAGCGGGCAGCCGGCAACGAGCAGCGTGTGGAGGGAAATAACAGCGGGCTGGCCTGAAACCTACCAGGGCTTTAAGCTCCAAATGTCAAGACAAACGCAGTATATGAAATCCTGCGTGATTTCCTTTGAAGCTGCTTCTGTAGGCAGCGTGTAAAATTCAGTTGACTGAGGATAAAAGCTGCTGAACTCTCAATTTAACCTTTCAGTAGCATTCAATAATTGATGCATACCATCCCTCCTAATTTATTCCTTGCCATTTTCAGTCATTGGTTTATGCTTTAAACCGTTTTGAACAAAAATAATTCCCGAATCCACTGAGTTTGACAGTGACTTGCATCAAAATTCACTTTTATCTATTTACGACCAGTAAAAAGTGTTGTTTAGAGTGCTACACTTCACCTTACACTGTAAAAAGACATTTTTAAAAAAAATCAATAAGTAATTGTGAATCTGGCAGCAAAAGTACCAGAAAAGACACGGCACAAAGCAGTGAAATGTTGTAAAAACTAGAAAAGCACTCAGAGAGTGCAGACCTCCGCCAAGGATAGAGAGGAAAACAGGAAACCCATGCAGTAAAGGATCATGAGCTGGAATCAAACCTGCGTCTCTGACACAGTTCTGTTTACGAATCACCTTAACCAGTTGAGCTATCTGGACACCTTGCTCCAATTTGTTGGACGACGTACTAACCTATGTTTTTGTCATATTTTGGACCACATACTAAAAAATTCAAAGTGATCCAGAATCCAGGACCCTTTCCGGATTGCCACCAAAATTAAATCAGCTCTTCCTCTTACCATAGTCTACATCCCCTCAAAATTTCATGTGAATCTGCCCAGGCGTTTTTGAGTTATCTTGCTAACAGACGGACACACAAACGCCGGGTGTCACATAACCTCCTTGGTAATGATGATAAAATTAGCAGACTGAAACATGGTCAGACATTGTAGAAGAACAAATTACCATATAGAGAAACAAGTCTTTCATGTGGACATGACTTACAGTTGTTGCTTTTTTTCCCTCTATGGTTAACGTGTAAAGTCATACTTTTTAATTTTGATGTGACATTATCTGTAATTTAACCTGTACATTTTTCCCTTTTTGTAATATTTTAAAAATTGTGTAATTCTGCAGTCAAATTATACTGGAGAAGAAATTCTTTACAGCTTTGTTGTTGTTGTTGTTACAGTTAAGATGCCAATTAAAAGTTTAAAAAATATATATTTTTAAACATTTTTTTCTTTATAGTCACAGAAAATTTGCTAAAAACATTTTGGGATATTTTATATCTTTTTAAAATTAAAGTACAGATTTAGGACACTATTTATTGTTTAAGCCTATAGTTTTTGGTGATTTTGCTAGTTATTATCAGTAATTTAAGAAAACAAGAGAATTCTGATTTCAAAACAAACTGTTTTAAAAATATTTATGACTTTTCAATTTACAATATACATTTTTTCTTAGAAAAAAATCAGTGAAACAGTAAATAAAGTAAAAATAGTGTAATTTAGTCAAATGTTCAGACAGAAAAGTACCATTTATAAAGATTTAATTTTATAGTTATTTTACTACATGTAAATCAATATTTTTTCAATAGTTTTACTAGTTATCTGTAATTTCACTAAACAGGCAAAATCTGCAAAATAACAGCAAATGATCTAAAAAAAAAAACTTCAGTTAAAAGTGTTTTAACAGCATTTCCCTTCTTGATTAGATAGAAGGGGATGGAAAAGGAGAAACGTAACAGTGGTGAAGAGCAGAGCAGCTTTAGTGGCGCTACTGTGGGAATGTGGATTAACCAACCTGCTCTGGCCTCTGGGTAATTTCCCAACATTGTTGACCACCTTCCCTCTGCCCGACCATCGCCCTCTATCTCTAATTCCCTGCATTCTTTCATTCTTTAACAGCAGAGTGAGAGTCTCTCTGTGAGACCTGCGCCCACTTGCAGAGAGAAAACTTCTGAAGGAAGGCAGATCTCTCTGACCAATCCCAGGCATGAGTCAGAGCTGGAGAAACAGGGTGGAGGAGATCTGATCTGGATGATCAGATCATCCTGCAGACAGGCTCAAACTGGAAACTTTGCTCCTCACAACATCCACAGATCGGGAAGAAGCCTGCCGAGATTTTTGGAAACATGTTTGTGGTTGTAAATCCGGAGTGAAATGGGTGTGAGAGAGAACAGAGATCATCTTAAATGTGCAATTACAAATTAGGCGGAAGAATATAAAACTCTTTACAAGCAACAGGATAAAAAGCTTCCCATGTTGTCGTCATATTTTTTTGGTGAAATGCCCTGAATGCAAAGGAGGAGACTTTCAAGGGCAAACAGTGCCTGTGCATTTGTTGAAGGCTAGAGAGGGATATTTGAACCAACACTGAAGTAGGAGAAGCCTTCTTATTGATTTTCTTAGCATAATTTGGATTTTAAAAAATCTAATTGACAACTGAGTTTGCTGGAGAAACACAACAGAGATGGAATGTCAGAGAGTGTTCTTCACCTGAATAAATAGACGTAAAACTTTCCAAATGGAGACTAGAGATATTGGGGGAAAACAGGGGTGAAATGATCCTTTAAATGGACCAGAAGGAAAGAATGTTAGGTTTAATTGAGGTGCTAAAAACTCCAGTCGCATAACACAACAAGAAAAGCACTCAGAGAGCACGGTACTCCGGCAAGACTGCTCAGTCGTACGATTTCTAACAGATAAGTCCCGATAAGTCTGCATTTGTAGTAGGGTCGCAATCATGTGACCGTCAGCAGGCAGCTGACGTAGAGTTCACTTGTTGTCATGGTTACAGGGATGCCGTGCCGCTGTCTCGCAATGACACCGAAATCTTTAACAAATCCGTGGATCCAGACTATAAGCCGTATCACCACCAAAATCTAATCAGGTGTTCCTTGTGTCATTTCTGATCTTCCCTGAAAATTCCATTCAAATCCGTTATTCTGTTTTTTAGTAATGTTGCGAACAGACAGACAGACGCCGATCGTCACATAACTCTGCTCCATTCCTTGGTGAAGCAATAAAATGGTGACATTTCATTTTGTGTGTAATGACAGATTTATCTTAAAGTCCTTCTTTGTTTATTAATTAAATCCCTAAAAACTCATATCTGTGCACATATTTAGGAGTTTTTACATGAAAATAATCCCTTCTTGTCTTAAAACAGCTTAAATGTAACTCTACATCATCAGTCACTGCAGCTCGAGCACACCAGCTCACCTAGAACTCTGCATAAACACAGCAAATCAACTTTACATAGAGGCAAGTTGCAATATTGGAGCAATTCACTCTGATTTTGCGTGAGAATAATGATACAAAACGCTTCATCTTGCATGCAAACAGGGTCGATCCCTTAAGTTTGTGACGTATAAAACCCTCAAAATCTGCTTAGCCATGGTGTTGACTGCTTACTTGCGTCCTCCAGCATATAAAAGAGACCACACAGCTCTGTAAACGAGGTAATGGAGCTCAGGATTCACCCAGAGGAGCTTTACAACAAACAGTTTCCGCCGTATAAACCTGGAGTCTGTGTAACAGTCGACCTGTCAGATGTGCAGAAAAACACGCAGCATTATTTACTGACTGGAAAGTTACCACTGCTGTGCCACGTGCACAAACACACACATCACTCTCGATTTAAAGACACGCTTCTGCTGTTGTGTAAAGACACAACCTGACAGCAGCAGGTTCCCCACTGTTTCTGCAAACTACATTCAATGAGACCTGTGAGATTCTGACACCTTTCAGAACACTTACAGGAGATTTTAATACTTGCTATGTTCTCAGAAATACATGAAAAATAACAAGTGACACACTCGTTGTCAGGGTTTATGAGAGGAGGGCATATTTGATGTATTTATCACTTAATAATAGGAGGGCAAATTGGTGTTTTCACAGAATTAGAGAGGGCAATCCCCCCTAAAGACCATATGGTAACACCCTCAGATCTTAATTAACTTCTCGGTGCAGAACACTTTACAGCTGTCTACACATATTTCGTCATCTATACGTCGTATTCACAAGCATATAATGTACATATTAAAATGACACATTCCTAATTTGGTGTAACGACAATCTGGGTGTAAAAAGACTCGAGTGTCTCTCCCTCTTTAATCATAACCTCCAAATTATATCTAATCATCTGCTTCCTGCTGCGCCTGCATCGATGCTTGTTCAGACTATGAGGACCCTAAAGTGAGGAACATCGTGTCCCCACACCAAAGTAAAGCTTCGCAGCCGCACTGTTCCCCTATAGTTGACATCAGACAGCCCATAATCTATAGAGACAAGCTCAGTATAGCAGCAAAGTGCAACAACTGAGCCGCTGGGTGAGGATGAGTCTCGTAACCGTAAAGTTATTGGCTCATATCCCGCTGGAGAACCTCTCTCTTCATGTCATCCCCTTCCTGAGCTGCTCTGCGCTGCCGAATAAAGACCAAAATGTTATAAAACTGAATTTTACCAGCAGCAATACGGAGTGGAGGCTGAGTGGAAAGTCAAAAGGAAGCAGATTTATTGCTTTATTCTTGCACAACTCATCTGAAAAGCATCTTTAGTCTCACTGAGAGGCTTCAGAATTAGCCTCATGTTTAGGTATCAAACTGAAATTATCTCTAGAACACACTGTAAACCAGTTTAGCATGTATTTGACATCTTGTGAGTGGGTTCGGCTCACAATTCAACAGTGAAAACGTCACGAAAATGCGTCATTTCTTTATGAATCAAACCACAAAGAGCCAATTAAATTTTTTTTTGCTCAAAACAAATCACTTCAACAGCATTAAAGCTGTTCGACATATTTCCACTGTTTCCAATTGCCACATATTACAGCCTGATTGTTTAAAAGCCTCTTGGGCGACCCTCATTCTGCAAATTTATGCTTTCCATGTGCTATGTAAGCCTGTGTCAAGATATATGTTGACAAAAAAAAATCTTACTGCACGTAAGATGGGCTGTATAATAAACCTGCAATGTAAATAACAGAATATTTTGTGACACAAGGGGAGTGTTAGTGGGAATATTTGAGGCTATAATCATCTAAAACAGCCTGTGATTTGGATGTCTCGCGTGTTTTTGTGTCCTAATTCTCCAATAATAAATGTCAGTGGTCCCAATTTCAACAAATTTACTTGTGTGGCTGATTCACCTCAAGCATACACTGATTTTTTTTACTGTTTGCAGGGTCCAGAGATGCCACTCATAACTGATGGGGCACGTCCCCTGTCTGCTAAACCCCTCACAAAGCCATGTTAGTTCAGTCCCCCCCCCATTTTGTTTTGCACTTTGCTGCAGAGTAAAGTCCCTTTCTCCTCCTTCTTTCTCTGTTTCTGCATTGCATTTTTCCAGTGTGGGTGTGTGAGGGTCTCTGAACTAGAAACAGACCTTCTGCAAACAAAAGTAAGACATTCATTGAAGGGGAAGGGGTGGGAAAGACGAAACAAAAGCAGTCCAGCGACACAACCAGGCTCCGGGCAAAAGCTTTGCACAGATTCACCACCATCATGCCCCTCAATCTCACATTTTTCTCATCCCCTTTGCACTTTGATAATCAGATTCTCTTTCATTTCTCTTTTTATCTGCTCCATCTGCCTGCACAACCCACATCCACACCACACAAGGGCGCACAACACACATTTTACGCATGACTTGCCACAACTCTGGCACACACTCCCACCCCCAAAGTCCTGCTGTCAGACCGACTCAATGTCTCCTTTCATCCCTTCACCTGCACTTTAATGACTTTCTATTATCTCGCAGGACCCTACCTGAGGTGAGCCCCCCCCCACAACCTCCCACCTTCCCCCCAAACTCTCCTACCTGCTGTTTTAACGCCCAGTTTCCGCAGGTTTGTGCTGAATCAGACGCAGAGGGGGGACTGTGATTAAGGGTTGAGTCTAACACTAACATGCACAGCAGCTCTTTCATCTTCTCCCCTCAGTGTGCAATTTGGATGCCGGCAGACACGCGAGGTAAGTGCGTCGTAAAAAGAAAAAAAAAAGGAGAAAAAGCGCAGCAACAGGTCTCCGAGCACAACACCGACAATCTGTTATTATAATTAACGCGGACACACGCTGCTTTCTTTGCAACATGCTCCACTGCAGACCACCCTCCACCTCATGCACTGGATGTCCCCTTAAGGGAACGAAGCCTGATTTGGAAATGCGCATTTACGCACACTTGGAGAAACCTTCGCCAAACATTACCTTAGAAAAGTAAGATTCAGGTCACCCAGAAAGTCCCCCTCCCACCCCGTGCTGCCACTTTTGCATCCCTCACCAGATCGCTATGCGCTCCTTCGGGTAGTCCAGCCTCTCGATGCAGCCCAGGTAGTGCGGCAGGCTGTGCGCAGCGTTCCGAGCCACGATGGCGATCATAACCTTCGGCTTCAGCAGCGTGGACTCGGGCTTGACCTGCTCCTGCACCAGCGTCGCCAGCTCCGACGCGCCGCCGGGCACCAGAGCGGTCAGCAGCGCCCACAGCACGGCGGCTCCCGCGGCCACGACTGTCCGCATCTTCGCTTCCGAGATTCTCGCCGCGATTTCTCCCGACCTGGATCTGGAGAGCCCCGAGCCTGAGTGAGGGAGAGACTGAGAGAGAGAGAAGGAGGGAGGGAGGGAGTGAGCCACGCTGCGAGGTTGGGAGAGAGGAAGGAAGGTGGGAGAGGGTGGGTGGAGGGCTTTCTACCCCTTTTACCCCTCCTACATCCCTGCTGCTGGAGCCAGTGCAGCAAAGCCTCCACCTCCTCTTCTAATACCATTTAGAACTGAATATCAAAACACTAACTCCCAACAAACCACCTGTTTAATATTCTGGAGGCCAAATTATTCTGCTTTCATCTCTATTTAGCCACTCACTATTAGTTTTTGTTGGCTCTTCTCCTTAATTCCTCTTCTTCATACATGTTTCCTGAATATTTCTTTCCCTGTCCACGCCTCAGCCTTTGACAGTGTCTTGGATGCTGCAGATGTGGAGACCATGAAGTCATCAAGGCTGACATCAGCCTGCCAGACTGCAGCACTTTTCCAATATTTTTTTCTTCACATATGCACCACAAATATATATGCAAATGAGAATTGAAGTAAAACATTCATTTAACACCACCATTTGGCAGCTAAAAGCAGTATATGAGCACATAATGAGTAAGTTTTTATATTTTAATCGCGTTTGTTAGGTTTCTTGTTTATGTGCTGAAATCTTTTCTCAATTGCTTCTATTGTAAGTGAGGCTTCCATGCATCACAAGGTTGAACTACTGAATGATAAACTCTTCCTGTGAAGACATATTTTCTTGCTAAAATGATAATTTTATAGTATTTGGGTGTGCTGTACTATATTGTAATTTATAATGCACTTAAACCAACATGTGTTCAGTGAAAGCTACTCACAGCTATCAAACACTTGAAGTCACTCCTTGGTAATTAAACCTCTAAAAACTCATTTCAGTGTTACATACACTCAACAAAAATATAAACGCAACACTTTTGTTTTTGCTCCCATTTTTAATCAGATGAACTCAAAGATCTAAAACTTTTTCCACATACACAATATCAGCATTTCTCTCAAATATTGTTCACAAATCTGTCTAAATCTGTGATAGTGAGCACTTCTCCTTTGCTGAGATAATCCATCCCACCTCACAGGTGTGCCATATCAAGATGCTGATTAGACACCATGATTAGTGCACAGGTGTGCCTCAGACTGCCCACAATAAAAGGACACTCTGAAAGGTGCAGTTTTATCACACAGCTCAATGCCACAAATGTGGCAAGATTTGAGGGAGCGTGTTATTTATTTTTTTCTTTTCAGACCTCTTTGGAACCTAAAAACAACGGCTTCTATATCTTTAACATTGTTTTTCAAAATGATGACTGGACTGAATGACCACCAAAGGGTTCAATCAACTCATTAAATTAAGTTTAAACAAAACAAAACTAGCGTACAAGCAGTTTTTTTTTCCAGGATGTTTACATTGTTAGAGTCAGACTCTGGTCAAAACAGCTGAGGGTGTAAGTTACTGTTACTTATGTTCATTAGTGTTAACATTAAATGAAGAAAATGTCAAAGGAAAGCAGGTCAATTTGTAATCACTGTTTAGGTGACTAGTTGATTCAACTTAATATCTTAAGTTCACTGAATTTCTTTTCTCAAGCTCAACTAAACAAACTCAGCCAGTTCTACACAACTCATAAGATGATCAAAGTAATTAAACAACAGAAGTACAGTTAAATCACATTTAAAGCAGCAGAGAATCTAAAGTTTCTACACTGGATTAACTTTAAATGATTTACAGTGCAGGGGATGTTAAAGTAATTTAATGTCTGGAGAACCAAATATCTCCAAATTTAGCAAATTTTTTATTAACGTAGCAACAGAAGGATTAAATATTTCAACATAAGACTGAAAAATGAAATCTCATTTAGTTAAATTAACCAAAAATGCAGTCACAAAGCTGAAAACAAGGGTGTTCTTCTTGGTTTTGCACATTTTCACATATCTTACAAACATATGAACTTCTTTAATTACTGAAAGGTTTATTATTTTTTCACGTTTGACTGGAATGATCAGAAAATAATGCTAGGTTTTTATATAGTGTGGGAAATGGTGTGTTTTATAATTTTCTAAGAGTGCATATTAAAGAGTGGTATTGGTTCTGAGGAACAGGAAGGTCAACAGCATCATTACCACGGTGTGACTGTAATGAAACAAAGAAGAAAAGTCCAGAATCGATAAGAAGGAGCTTATGCTTTATTTTACTTATTACTCATGTGATTGAATGCAAGGATGATCAAGACATAAGGTGATTGATAATCAAAGTACAGACAGTTTTTGATAATAAAGGTACAGATAGTTTTTGACGTAAGCCGCAATCAGTAAAGAACAGGAGCGTGTTGTGTGTGCAGTCTCTAATCTCACTTTGCAGGAGTGAAGCCATTCCAACGAGAGCGATAACGACAAAACATCAGCTGTGAAAGAGGAGAACGGACCAACGCAGCACCGGAGGGGGCGGCCAGCCTACACGACACGCTGTTAGAGTAGAAGAAGACTAGGTCAGGAACAGGTAGCAGTCTGATTCCATCCGAACTGACTGAACACTTGTTGGTTAGGGACAGAGGATTCAGGCCCAGAGCTCTGCATCGCACATTCAGTTTTGCTGTAATAAATATTTTTGATTTTAAGAAGAAGTCTCCTGACTACTCCATCAAAAGAACTGGGCGGAAATAGCCTTACACATATTCTGTGGCTTGTTTAATTGTAGAATAGGCTGAATAGATACAGCAAACTTACACAACAAGAATATTAAATGCAAAAAAAGAAAAAATACTGTATTTTTTTAACTGCATCAACACTGAGAGTAATTTTAAAAGACAAATGTTCAAGAATACTGGGCAAAATAACAAAATATGAATAAAAGGCTGTGCTTTGCACATGCCGAGGTGAACTTAAAGAGATATGACAAGTCTAAAACTGTGAATTAAGTCATGCAAAGCATTTAAAATAGGAATGACTGAAGTAAATGCATGGAAGCTAAAGGGAACCTAAACAAAATATCTAAAAAAGTAGACAAATATCAAACCATAATGGCACCAAAACATCAGCCAGTCCTATGGGGAGTCTGTTTAAAATCACCCACAAACATGTAACTCCCTCTAGAAAAGTTGGCATCCACGCTCTACATGCTATTATAATATTATACTGTATGCTCTTATATGATTACAATAACCCTCCAGTAACCTCTTTTAATTATAGCGCACCGACAAACGCAGACAGACGGGCAAAGCCGGCTTACTTCTGTCCCTGTCCCGACTCAGTTCTGTTTGTTTAAGCGAGGATCTCTGCCACCTGGTAATGTTTTCCCTCCACTGAGGTAATGAGAGTATTCTGCCATGGATTGTCAGATGAGAGACAGCGAGAAAGAGAGAGGAATGATTTCAATCTCTTAGCTCCCTCTAGTGCTTTGATAAAGACACTTAAGATGTGGAAACGACAAAAAGGAAAAATCACAGCCTCCTCCTCACACACACCTTCAAACTGTCACTTTAAGCTTTGCTCCAGGAAGGTTTGACATTTTTAACCCGTAGTTTTAAATAACTGAGGTAAAGTCAGGGTCAGAGGTCAGTAAGTCGACAGCTGACTTATGGAGGATGCATGTGCTGTGGCCTGGTCAGGTGGGACGTAAACAGCAACAACTTTAAGGCCCAAACTCTGCTCAAACTGGGCTGTGAAAGTTTAGCTTTTGGGCTAAAATTAGAAGAAAATGCACACAAATAAATGACTAAACTGGAGAATATTTTACCACTAGTGTTAGTCACTGTGCCACTGCCATCCAGCTCCCAGAAAACAACCTCACCCTGCTGGACCGGTGTCAGACTCCGGCACCGGTTCTGCTTTTTCATTATTCAAATTGGCTCGAGCTCCTTCTGTCAGAAGCAAAACATGTGCTTTGTAATTTTGGTTGCGTACATGACATGATGCCATTTGTCTTTCAGTAACGGCTCCATACGGCTGACAGAGTCTTTTTTTCTACTTATGTTTGGAATAAATACGTGTTTTAAATGCTGCCTAGCTTTCGGTTTGTTAAACTGTGGTTTGCAGAGAAAGCATAGCTTAAATAACTGCTTTTCTCTGGCTTTAAATAGCAGGGAAAATCCTTCTCAGCTACAGTCAATAAATAGTAAAACATGTCAGAGAAAACTCAAGGGCAAACTGCTATTTTTTTTGTTGCCAGCTAAAGAAAGGATCGCAGCACTTCTCTGGAAGGCTGAATTTTGACAGTAAAAGGCAGCTTGGATGGTGCTTTTATTCTGCCCTACTATAATACAGAATTTAAACTTTGTGATAAAAAGCACACCAGGCACAGAACAAAACAGCACAGCTCTGGTGAGACTCAGCTAAGTGGAAGCAAGTGATTTCAGGACAGGAAAAAAGGCTTTTGCACACTGGTTATAATTCCAGAGAGCTGTTTTATGAGTGGACTGGTAGGTGGGTGGGTGGTTCAGGACTTCAGGCCTCCTCGTTTGGCTGTCAGGGTGATGTACGGCTCTTATAGATATTGCATGATTATGCCGAGAGCTCTCCAATGTGTGTGCATGTCTGTTAACATCGTGAGAAAAACCCGAAACCAGCAGATGGAGCTCTTGTTTTATCCTTAAAGATTTCTCTTAAACGCGCAGTCTAGTCTTTAATGAATTCAGGTTCAGGCAGCAGGAGACAAAACCGCCCATCATCCCGGCCGGATGAATGAGATTGCTGAAAATTTTCCCACTTTAAAACAACTCGTGCATCTTCCTCAGCACCACCAGAGTAAAGTCAAAAGTCTTGCTCCAGGCACCAACTGCTTACTCAGCTAATGGGAATTTGGCAGACTGCAGCAAAATACAATACAAGTGCAGATCTGTCAGCCAACTGGGCTCCCTCAGCTATCCATGTCTTCAGCTGTTGGTCATTCTGGTGACTCGCGGAGTCCGGAAAAATGCGCCTTTTCAATAAAGCCATCAATTTATGATTTGGACGTTAATTAGATGCATCCAGACAGTTGCATAATTGTCCATGGCTGTGTTTACTCTGAACAATTAGCTTCCTGGGATTTAAGTAGGTCACTCCTTGTGGGTGTGCAGCATGAATGCAAATGCATCTAATTCCACTTTCCTAAAGCCTTGGCCTCCCCCACAGAGCAGCTTTTTTTTTTCTTGCCAAGGTAATCCACAGTATGGATCTGCATTGAGGTTTTACATGCAAATGGATGGGGAGGAGAGACACTGTGCACGCTGTAGATGGATGGAAATTTTGTTTTGTCTCCACTGACTGAGGGACGATTCGGTTAGGAGGCTGATGGAGCGTTTAGAGCTAGCCGGGGTAGATTACTCCAAAGTGTTTATCAGGCAGCCAGGAACTGCTGGAGAGAGTTAAGACACCGAGCAAAGGCCTGCTGGGTATCCAGGCAGGAAGCCATCCCTTTGCCTCTCGCCGTTGACTCATGCTGTCGACGTGGGCAACGTCTGCAGGCACGCACACATGCACCACGTAATCATGTCTGCAGCTTTTTCCTTCACGCACAATAACACACACACAAACATTGCAACCAATTTTCATGCAAAAATCATGTATGTGTGATATAAGCCTTCCTTCTATCTCCCACAAACCAAAAAGACTAAACCAAAATGCAGTAGATCTGGTCAAAATGTACCTTTTTTGATACCCTATTAAACACTTTTACGACAGAAATGTCACAAAAACAACATGTAAAATGTAAGAACAACAGCATAGGTCTGTAATAAAACAAACCACAGCCTGCTAGGGATTACTGTAGTGCAGCTGTTTGGAGGTAAAGATAACTGACTGGCTTTTTACAGCTTGTTTCCTCTAATTGAAAATTCCAAGATACAGATCTGCAAAAATCTATCTAGCCTTACTTAGGCTCCCTTTAGTTTCTCCAAAAAAAATAAAAAATCCCAGCATTTCATTTTCTCTGCTAATTACTTTTTCCTATAGGGAAATAATCCTAAACCACAGCCTCATAGATTAGGATGACTAAGTCAGAAAATGTATGTTGTAAAACTGCTGCACATTTTGGATCCAGTTAGCTCTAATATCACACTCTGAATACATTTGCAAACCTTTCATTACTCTAAGCATCCAAGCTATTCGTGTTCCAGAAGCTGCTAAAGGTGTGCTGGCATGAGCTCTGTTTGAAAACACTGCAGTAATACCTCCACATGACAAACAAACTACTGTTTTTCACAGTTTTCTGTTATGAATGTGAATTTTCGTTCAGATATTTTGGCCTTAAATCACACTCACAGCCAGGAACATGTTGTACCTCAATAAGCGCACACACACACACACACACACACACACTGAGCCTGTAAAACACACACACAAAGCAGGGAGGAGAGGGCTCTTTATTGGTACTTACGTCAGGGTGGAAAGAATATTTTCTTGCCCATATTCCTGTCTGAGGTTAACGGGCAACATCCGTCTCTTCCTCCCTCCCTCCCTCCCTCCGTCCCTCCCTCCCACATTCACACTCTCCCGACTCCCTCGTCTTCATTTCTTACCTTGCCTACCTCCCTCCCTCCCTCTCTCCGTCTGCCTCCAACACTTTTATTTCTCTGTGTGGGAGAACCTTGCTGTGAGTACTGGCCCACGGGGACCCTTTGACGGTGCTGATGTGCTCCGTGGCTGCTGATTGTAACCTTATGTGCCCCTGAGAGTGAGTCATGCGAGGTAAAGAAGGAGTTTGTGTGCGCTACAGAAATACAGTTGGGTGCAGCGATTAAAGAAACAGCCGGGCTACTGAGTGTGCCTTTTCATAATGCAGGAGATCAGCTCTGCTATTGTCGAGGCTGCACATTATCCTGACCATAGGCGCAGGTATTGATTCAGCACTCCAGGGTTTTATATGTGACCACATCATATGGACATTTACAAAAAATAATAATAATAGTATTATCCATTTCACTTCACCGATCATTGCTGAGACAAACAATCCTACCAAACTGTACAACTCCTCGCTTTTGTGCAGGAAAACACAGCTAAAACACTCTTAGATTTAAACACTACTTTCAATATACTACTTCACAATAGTTTCTGCATCATGTGTAGCATTTCATTTCATCTGCAATATTTCATATGTTCATTTCTCAGGTGTAATATTTCAGCTTCATATGTCACATTTCATTTTGACTAAATGGGCAATATTTCATTTTCATGTACAATCTTGTCAGTATGTGCATTATTTCCTTCCTTTATCAATTGCAATACAATATTTCATTAATTTCTTTTACTATCATGTGTGTTATAATAATGATTATCCTCATATAATTTCCAGTATTACTTTTTACTCTTCTATTGTCATTCTATCTTGGCTCATTTATTGTATTTCAGTAATGCATTGTACTTACATATTACTGTTTGTTCTTTTAAGGACTGCATTTCTTATGTTGTATCATTAGTTTTTTTTCCTGAACAATATCTGGAAGAAGAATTCCCTTCAGGATTAATAAAGTTTTATCCTTTCTTTTGTGGAAATGGATGACAAACTCACTGCGGTAGACATTTGTTAATTAATATTAGTATCTTCACAAACAGCAAGTTTGAAAATAAAGCCTGCACAGAATTACCAAAAACTGACATTCCTCTAGCGTCCACTAGAGACTGGCTCCAAAAGCGATTAAATCCCATAGACTCCCATGTTAAAATGCCCAACCTTATAGCAGAAATAAACATGCTTACAGCCTGCTACAAAAACTATTTTGGTCCCTATGGATAGTTTCTGTGTTCATGAAACCCGTACCAGAGTTGTTTTATGTCACTCACTTGATTAACTTGTGTTAAGGTTTAAAGTTAGTCATAATTCAGAAACCAGATAAGTTTGCATGGCTCACCTCATGTCCACTCACCTCTTTTCATGCTCATTTTTGGATTAGCCTGGAGTTTTCCAGAGCAACCACAATGAGCTTCAAAACTGCTCTTTGGCAACCTGTGGGAGACACAATGGATGATTTGGTCATCTCCATATACAGTTTATATAATTAATCCCCATGAAGGACAATAAAACAATAAACTATTAGTCTACTTGCAATAAGCCACATATTTTTTGTACTTTTGTAGTTGTATGCATGAACTGCTACTGTAAATTTGTGATAACTGATGCTTTTGATCACAAACACTGACATATTGTGTCTTAATAAAAATGATGAGGTGAAAATATTAGCAAACGTTTTTAGATGGTGAACAGATTTGAAGCACAACACTCACACTTGGAGCTCAGTCTTTGGGCTCCACCACCTCCTGACAGAAACATCTCGGGTCTGAAGGCCACGCTTCATACAGATGTCTTTAGACATTTCCTGCAGTCTGCCAACACCGTGAAAGCTACGATAATATATATATATATATATATATATATATATATATATATATATACACATACATATATAAAAAACCCAAACATGTCAAAAATATACAAGACATTTCATAATTTCCACATTTACAATTAGACACACTCCAAACTAGTCTTTCGTCACTAGGTAAAACACGCCAAACTGCGCTAGACAACACATGTGAACAAATAATAGAAAAAAACCCACAAAAGTCACGTCACCGTGTGCGCCTCTCAGACCGTGTAGAGTTCTCAGGATGATGTTCTCCTCTGTAGCCGTGCTGCCATTACCCACAATCCCACACGGGTGACCTCTTAAAGGCGTACATTCACCTCTCACTTCATTATGGACAATTATGCAAAATTCAAACATGTATATAATATAAACACAAAACAAAAACCAACTTTAAATTCCATTAATCACTGTCTTTGGACAGTTACAACATCTGAGTCAAAGTCAAGGTCCGCTCAAACTGTCAGTGCCTTTAAATATGTACATACGAACTGAAAGATCTAAAGGTTTTTCCACATACACAATATCACCATTTCTCTCTAATATTGTTCACAAATCTGTCTTAATCTGTGGTAGTGAGCACTTCTCCTTTGCTGAGATAATCCATCCACCTCACAGGTGTGCCATATCAAGATGCTGATTAGACACCATGATTAGTGCACAGGTGTGCCTCAGACTGCCTACAATAAAAGGACACTCTGAAACCTACTTGCTGTACTCCACTTTGTACCAAGTAGGTAGAATTGCTATATGTTATACTCTATTGCTTTTACTTTGTATATATTTTCTTCTTTTAAATATTAATTTTAAATATTTTTTGTATTTTATTTTGTATTTATTACTGTCTTACTTTTTTTTAATGTTTATGTAAAGCACTTTGAATTACTTTGCATTGAACTGTGCTATACAAATAAACTTGCCTTAAAAAATAATTTCAAAGAAAAATCCTCAAACTATACCTGGAAAATCTGTCGGATCCATAGGAAATCTTTGGATTTATTGGGTTTTCCACGTGTAATTTATCAGGGTGTCAACCCCAACATTTAAACTAGTCAAATAAATCTCCAAAAATTAATAATACTGTAGGAACTATTAAATTTAGCCGTTTAAATTAGAATTTTACATGATTTCACATGGTTTAAACCACAATATTTTAATTAGTGAAGTAAATTCACATCATGAATAACACTGCTGGGTATTAATCTTAAAATTTAAAGTTGTTACGTTATATCCCAATCAAATAATTTCTGTACCAGAAAGCACTTTGCTTTTTCAAAGTCATGTCACTGTTATTGAAATAACAAAGACTTAATTATTTAGCTTCCAGATAATTTTAGTGCTGAGCAGTTGGTTTTAGGGCTTTTTTATTTGCAAAGATGACACAAAGATCTGGAAACCTGAGTAGAATTACAAATTCTTGTGATGATGATTCTCTGCAAGTTATTCACCATGAAGATTCATTTTCTCATTAAAATTAGTAATTGATCCTTTATTGGTCTAAAAACATTGATTAGTGTGGCTTTAAGAGATTTTATCAGATTCTTTGCTGTTGATGCTGCTGAGCCTACAACTGTGGGAAAATGTTAGCTTAAAACAGTGTAAATGCAATATAAAAGTTTCAGAATGTAGAGAAAGCTCAGGAACATCTTTTTAGTATAACATTAGCTAAAATTAGCAGCCACTAATTGCTGTTTCCAACCAGACGAAGCAACAATTTAGCAGCAAAACCACCGGCTGTGTTCATCTGTATCTAACTTTTCATTTCTTGTATGATCTAAATGTTGCTCTGATGCATATGTTCACCTTATGTAAAGCTCTTTGAAATGCTTTTGTTTTGAAAGGTGCTGGAGTGGCCTAGCAGTTGAATTTGCTCAAGTCAAACACACACAAAAGCAACTATATATACAAATACTACCAGTGCAAATGTGTTTCTTGTGGTAATTTGAATTCTGATGCTTAATTTATCTCAACATATGAAAACAAAATGAATAAATTTTAAAATACCTCCTGCACAAAGATAAACCTAAACTGTATGTTAGGTTTAAAGGAGCAGAGTGGACATTAGACTGCAGTAGAGATGTTATACCAGCAGGTGGCACAACACAGTCTGGCAGTTGTGAATGAATCAGCTCGGACTGCATGGCTTCAGGCAGCATGACCACAGGAAAATAGACTGACTTCACACTCCTCAGTCCACTGGCAGCGTGATGGCGCTCCACTACTCCGCCCACAGCTACACAAACACATTTACACACACATCGAGGTACGACACACATTCAGAGCTTCTGCGTTTTTATTTTTAATAGAAAAAAAGTATTCAAAATAATACAACAGGAAGTATCCAGTAAAGATGACAACGACAACAACAGAAAAAAAAACTAAAGTGATCAGGTCTGTGTCTCCACGGCAACCACGCACCCCCCCCCCCCCTTGAGCTCAGCCCAGTTTGCTGCTTCAGTGCCAGTGTGTGTGTGTGTGTGTGTGTGTGCACGAACACTGAACCAAAGCAGAAATGAGCTTGTTTTTATGACTGTGTTTGGAAAAACCTCCGATTGATGCACATGATAGTCTGCTGCTGGTGAAATGAAGACGATCCGATAATGTGTGTGCGATTTGTACGTACGCGTTTATCTATACCGATGGGGACTTTGACCTGACTCCACGCTATCTCGGTGGGGACCAAAAATGAGGTTAGGTATGAATGGGAGTCAATGGTAAGTCCCCACGGGGATATAAGAACCAGACGTGTGTGTGTGTGTGTGTGTGTGTGTGTGTGTGTGTGTGTGTGTGTGTGTGTGTGTGTGTGTGTGTGTGTGTGTGTGTGTGTGTGTAAGCTGCAATGTTTCGATAAATGAAGGGGGATGGATCGGGTCGAGACACAGACGCTCTGAATTACGCAGCTTCAATCCGCCTGCCGTGGTGATGAGGACGATAATGACCGATGATGGTGATACACTACGATGGAAGCCAAGAGTAAAACAAACTGAAGAGAAAAGGGAACATTTAACTGAACAAGTGGCTGCAGAACAGAATTAAAAATTTTAAAAAAATAAAGGTCCTTGACTTCAGAAGGCAGGAGTTTAGAGTTTTCTAAACCACCAGCTCGCTCCTTTAACTCTATCTTATTAAAATATCCCAAATTTCCCTCCTTCCTTTCTTGCCCTCTCACCCTCCTTCACCCTCGGTTCGTCCAGCCTGACAGTAGGCCAAAAAAGTTCAGTGTGGGTCCTGGCGGTGTTACATAACTCCTCTGTCTCCAGTTTTTTTTCTCTGCTTGTGTCTCTCCCAGTCCTTTTGTGTTTTTGGAGCTCCTTTAATTGCAGGGGTTAAATATTCGGCGGGACAGAAAGGGAGGGACAGATGGAGGTTTTCGTGAGATTTTGCCCGAGGAAGCGGCTCTGTTTGACCCCGACCGCGGCGAGTCCTTCCCCTCCGTTCTCGGCGATGTGCGCCCATCCGTCATCGTGTCCTTTCATCTGTCCGTCCCTTCATCGCTCCGCCACCTCGATCTGTCCGCTCAGGGGCCTGAAGGGGGGTGAGGCGCTAAAGAGAGGAGGGCTGTAGTCTCTGAAGAAAAGTTCTCTTATATTCCATTCTCTCTCTCTTTCTCTATCTCAAGCATCCTCCACTCTTTCACTTCCATTTAAATCTTTGCCACACAGAGAGTCCAGTCGCATCAACGCCCCGTCGGTTAAAACACTGATTTCTTCACTCAGGCACACATAAACACGCACGTCAACACACACACATTCACACAGTGAGGCTCTCTGTGGGGGTGACTTTACGGGGGCCTGTGTGCTATGTCCCATCTTCCTCCTCCTCTTCCTCCGAACAGTAGTCTCGCCCCTGAAGAGAAAGGGATTAGGGAGAAAAAGGACATAATATGAGATGTGCATAATTCGTTCCTCAGTAATAACCTCCTTCAAATGACTCCAAAGTGCAGCAGCACCTGTTACTCGCACATAAACAAACCTTCATCTGTTTGCAGGTTCTGCGAAAGAAAACACCGGAGGAGACGCTAAAGTGCTGACAGGTCAGCAGTTGTGTTGTTTTGTCTCCTCCATTAAGATGAGGAGCTCTCAGCAGCCCTCTCTCTTCAGATAAGAACTTAAAACACAGCGAGACACTAAATATCAGCTGTGGAACTGACAAACAAAGCATATTTGCGCAAGTATTCCACCTAAAGTAGTAAAGTGAAGGATTTTGCTGTCCTTTAATGCTAAGATAAGACTGAATGCCACAGCAGGGAAATTTACACAATTACAGCAGTAAAGGAGCAGCCAAAATGTAGGGACATTAGTGGAAAAAACGTAAAAATAAACAATACACCAGAGTACTGCTGATCTTAGATACTCCACAGATTTGTCTTAATGTGGAAAACACCAATATTGCACAGGAGTTTTGTGTATGTTGAAAAAAAAAACATCAATATTGCACAGATTTTTCCATGAGTAGAAAAATACTAACATTATTCTATTGATACTGTATAGATTCTTCATACGTAAAAATTCTGGAATTGCACAGAATCTTCTGAACGTGAAAAATAATTATAGTGCATGCAAGCTTCTTCTACATTTGTAAAAAACATTGATATTGCAGACTGTCCAATGAGTCGAAAAATATTAAAAATAGAGATATAGCACAAATTCTATTAATGTTGCATAGATTCTTGTCTATATATTAACAAAATAGTCATAAATCTGAGGTTTGAATGCAGTTTTTTGATGTGCGCTTTTTTTTACTTCACAACATGTATTTCATCCTTTAATGCATTTTTGCAGATTTATATGGAATAGACAAAGTCTCGAATCATGCATTCATGATACACAGTTTGTCCTTAAACTACCTGATAGTATCTAAGGGAATTAAACGTGCATTGACCTTTTTTTTGGCCATATTAGCATATTCTGACCTGATAGGAGCACACAGCTGGACTGTACAGAGCAGCAGCATCATTCATTTGGAGTTGTGTTTGTGGACAACTCATAAAAGTAACTCCAGTAGTCACTCACTTTTTAGATTTGCTCTCCAGTGACTTCCAAAGAGAAGTAGTTCACTCTTAAGCGGCTAAATGCTCCATTAGCATGTCGCCAACTTTCTCTGTCTGCTGCTTGAGGTAAAGCTTCGGGTTTATCAGAGCATTTGTGCTGAAAACAGCTGCTCGCTGTGGCTGAAAAAACAACGCTATGAGAGCAGTAAAAGTGAACTTTAACGGTATCTTTCCCTGCCAGACGACCAAAACACAGAGCTGAAAGGCATTAAAGTGCTCTGCAGAGCTGAGGGGAGCTGCTGAGTCGGACGATAACGCTCTGTGGAGTCACCACTACAGGCGACTCCTCTCATATTGCACATAATAAGTTTATTCATTGTTCAAGTGGCAGAGTTTGAGATGTCCAGTTTGTTTTCTTTGGCAGCAATACAGACTGTAAATACAGATGGGCAAAACCGTTGTGACGCACCCCGGTTTGAAGCTCCGTGTGGTATCTGTTGCCATCTTTGCCTGACTCCACCTAAGATCTGTTATACTTTCTGCATCTGCAAAATAATTTCGGCATCTAGTCAAGTTTGTAGTGCAAATACTTCGTTGTAGTGTGCCTATATAAAATGCATAGATACCAATCTACTGTGCATGTATGGAGTCAGCTCAGACTTCAAGTGGACTGAAAGTGGTTCAATGGGAACAACTACAGATCTATGGTGTGCGTCTCTACAGGGAGTGAAGCTGTCACTTACACTGCCTCTAAATACAAGAAAAACATTCAGAGAGCTCAGGACTCCGCCAAGGCTGCTCAATCACTGTATCATTTCTGATTGATAAGTCTCGATAAATCTGCAGAAATGGATCTGTAGTAGGATCGCAATCATGTGATCATCAGCAGCTGACGTAGTGTCCACTTGT
The DNA here is from genome assembly GCF_021347895.1 of Acanthochromis polyacanthus. NCBI lineage: Eukaryota > Metazoa > Chordata > Actinopteri > Pomacentridae > Acanthochromis > Acanthochromis polyacanthus. The sequence goes on along the minus strand of NC_067116.1, from coordinate 39,995,181 downwards.
TGTCATGGTTACGGTAACGCTGTACCGCTATCTCGCAATGATATGGAAATTTTGAAGTCCTATTTTTGAGCACATATTTAAAAAAATACAATGCAGAAGTCAATTGTTGATGTAGTCACAATAATGCAAAACATATAAAATAATTATTTAATATGAAATACTTGGCCACATAAATTTCAACTTTAACAACTGATTGAGCAGGTTTGTTAAGTTGTAACTCAAAAAATAAAAAGATACAAATTTGCAAGATAACCTGATCCAAGTAGAAAAAAGTTCTGGAGCTCCAAAATACTTCTCCAAATATAACTAGATCTTTAAATATAACAGAATCATTTGCATGATGAGAAATAACAATGTAAAAAAAAAAACAATGTTGTTTTTATTACTCTACCATGGAACACAGTCATGTGATGATCGGCGTACGTTTGTCTGTCTGTTATTCCGTCTGTACACATAACTCAAAAACAGACTTAACAGATTTGGATGAAATTTTCAGGGAAGGTCAGAAATGACTCAAGGACCAAGTGATTAGATTTTGGCAGTGGCGTGGCTTTTAGTCTGGATCCAGAGATTTGTTAAAGATTTTGCAATCACTGTGAGACAGCGGCATGGCCTCCCTGTAACCATGACAACAAGTGAACGCTATGTCAGCTGCCTGTCGACGATAACATGATTGTGATTCTACTACAAATCCACCATTGCAGACTTACAGAGTCTTATCCATTCAACATTTCACAAGGAACAATTGATTAAATTGTGGGGGTGTTTCTGAGTTCCATCAATTCCCACCGCCCGCTACATATTTATGTCGGTATCCGTACATAACATACACATGCAGAACACACGCCTGTGCTCAGCGCAAGGTCATTTTGTTTGCGGGTACATCTATATTAAATGGCCGCATTCTATGTTGCTGTGATTTATGATCATCAATAACTAATAAACAAAATCTGGATTTCTACCAAAAATAAATCAAACAAATTCTTTTTTGTTTGTGCTTTACTAGTTCCTGAGTTATTGTGTTCAAACAGCCTGAAATTAGTGTGAGAAAAAAAACATAGTGAAAGTTAGTCAGTAGACATTTTAAAAAAATAAATCTCAGAAAGTATTCATATTTATTGATTGAACATTTCCAGGCAAATCAGAGATTCTTGACGGTTTAAGGTGGATTTTAACAGATAAAATGTAGACAGCGACTTCACAGACACTTAATGAGATGCAAATCTTTGAGATTCCCAGTTTAATATAAAATTACTGCTAATAATACTTCAGTACGTTCACTTAAGCCCGTTACTTAGTTCCATTCTTCAGGTGAAAGACCTGGAAGCTCCTGCAGTCGCAGCTGAAAATACACAGACACGTTTCACGGCGGTCGAAACATGAAATGGATCATATCAGAGCAGAATCCAGCCGCTGCTCATTTCGCCGCCTCTGACCATGTATGGACCTGCAGCGTAATTCAAGCGGCAGACTGAGAGCAGCTCATCACCTGTTCCTCCCCCTCACACATTTCAGAGCTTAGTGTTAGGCTGGAATGACAATGTGGACTAATGGATGTTGCTGCACTAAAGCCTGCCTCTTTAAATTTTAAGACCCAGCTGTTTTTCCTTTAAATGCTCCGACACCCAGCCCTCCCTCCTTCCCTTCCTCCCACCACCACTGTCCCCCCTCCCCTCCTCACCTTCTCAATCTTCTCATCCAGCATCCTGAAAAATTCCTGCTGGCTCTCTGACGTGTGAATACTGCGAGAGAAATGGAAAAGAGAGGAGGAGGCGGAGGAGAGGAAGTTGGAGGTTGGAGACGAGGAGGAGGAGGAGGAGAAGGGAGGCAACAAATACATCATGAGAATTTTCCATTACACCCCCCACACAGCACAAACACACACGCTGAAATCCTCCGCTGCAGTGTGAGAAATCGCTGGGCTGGGTTTGGCCGCGGTGGATTTTAAAATCATTATTTCATCAAGTCTTAAAACCCGTCGCTCAGCCAAAAGGCTCTGCAACCATTATGTGCACTTTAACGCAGACTCATCAACACGTTCAGAGGTTGGCCAAGAGGCAGCATTACAAAAGACAGACGCCAAGTATCACCAAGCGCTCACATCATAATATTAACATACTCGAGTCACGTCTTAATGGATGTGACTGTGTACCGAAGCAGAGACACGTTTCAATCAATTACAGCAAAGCTACTTTTTACTGAATAATAATGAAAACTGCTTCGTCATGAAACGCAAATCTCACACAGATCAAAGCTTCTCTGACTGTGGGTGAGTTGAAGTATGAAAAATATATTCAACCGTCATGAGAAGTTCAACCTTTGAGCTGAGATTGATAAAAAAAATTTGATAATGCAGAAGTCGACTAGTGATATTTTCGGAATATTTTTAAATATGAAATACTTGTTCACGTGAATGCCAAAGAAGTGATTTTTGCTTAACTGCATTCATTCTAGCTCAATGGTTAAGATTTTGAATAAATTTTTTTTAACCTTGAACAAACAGCAGCTATTCACAGTGAGGCTTCTGGATTAACCTGAGTTACCGTGACATTATTTGTACAAAGGTACTGAATTTTTTAAGCAAAAATCTGTCTTGTGAGAGCCATGTGGAAGCAGAAATAGAGGGATATCTGAAAACCTGCTTGATTAAAACTGTCAGAGTGTAAACAGAGATCTTTTTTTGCAAATTAGATCATAGATGGGTTATTTTACACATTTCCAGGGTATTCTAACTCCAAAGGCTGCTGCCGATCACTTACTTCGACTTGATGTTTGCCGCAGCGACCTCCTTCTGTTTCCCCCTGAATTGCGCATTACTCTTCTCCTGAAAACACAGGGCATTAATATTCATTATCAGCTGATAAAACAGGTTCAAAAACAAACAACTCATATCAGCAAAAATAGCCACGTAACTGGAAGGTAACCTGGACTATCAAATTACATCTTCACCCAGCTGGTCCAGCACAACCAGGGGACACGAGGCAGGGATATAGTGTGTGAAGGCCTAATAAAACTGTTTATTAACTGTGGCTACGGCTGGACAAGTTCCCTTCCATGTTTTTTCGAGCTCTGCCTGCAGCTTAATGTTATGTAAAATACTGTGGTGATTCTGTTAAACCAAAAATGCTGCTCTTCTTGTTGTCACCACAGCATGTGAGAGTGTTTGGATTTCAAACACCTACAGTAACGACACAAACACTGGCCTGGCCACATGTACTAGCTGTACTGGAGGCTACCTGGCTTCATGTAAAAATGTGGTCTTTTTCTCACGACAACTCATTCAATAAACACCGCATTGTATCCTGGTGCCCGTTCTGAAACAAGCATTTCAACTATTTCTGCAGTTGAACCCTCTGAATCCCAGCAGTGTTGCAAAATCACAGAAAATTACACCATTTATCAAATCCAGAAACTGTAAAAACAGAAAGAAACACTGGAGCTTTTTAACGGCTCTTGAACTACTCATCTGTTCTGTTGGGACACCAAATCGAATTTGCTTAATTCTACATGTCTCCTTTAAGAATTTGTCAAAAATAAGCCACTTAGTCTGAATGAATTCTGAAAAATAAAAAAAATTCTGCACTCCTCGGTGCAACTGTGAAGCCATTAGTGACTTAACTGTAACCAACAGCCATGAGACAAAAATCTAGGGACTTTTCAGCTCAACTGCACGCTTTGGTTTACACAGAGCAGATAGGAAACAACTACGGCAACTGAATAAATATGTACGTATTCAACTATACATATAATATGTAAATTCATCTTTTTGTTGCTCAAACACGGGTAACAACTCTGGGCATTTGGAAAAATGTTGTTCACGCTAATTCAAGCTTTTTTCCATCTTTTTTTTATTAAATATATATAAAATCAAACAAATTCAACTTCTGATTTTTTAGTTCATTTAATTTAATTTAATTTATTAATTTCAGGCTCATGACATTTTTTTTGGTTTGGAGCACAAACATTTACGAAACAAAACAAAACATGTCAAAGTATATTACTTTAACAGAGGTAGGACATTTTTCAAAAAGGCGCTGAGCCTACAGATAATATTTGTATTTTCGTTCTGCATTAGATATATAAATTTAAACATAGAAGGATGCCTTACATAGAAATTAGGTAGGTATTGTGTCCTGTAACGCACAACATTTAAAAATGTTTTTTAAATTTTTGATTTTTTGCTCTTTTTAAACACCACTTGTTGCATAACTAGTGTGTCATACTGCACAAAATACATGTTATTTCTTATTCTAGTCATAGTTATACAGTTTTCATACATGTGCTGGACTTTCTATTGTAGTGAAAAATGTGACAGGGGTAGAAAAGATCCAGAAACTACTTGTGGTTCAGAGGGTCAAAAATAGAAGAAAATTATCTTTGCAATAGCATAAGTTAAGCCGAGTGTTTGTTGAACCCAGGAGACAGCATTTTATTTGCAACAAATGACCTAACAAATCTGCTGTCGCCCTTTCTGCACGAAGCCTCCGTCAGCAGCACCTTATCTGACATCTTCACATAAAACCTCCGCTTTTCCTGTGCTGTTGTGTCTGCACTGCTGTGTTCACAGTGAGTTTCAGAGAGAATTAGAGTTTCACTGGTGCTGGTAGCCAGTAGTTACTCCGATAAGGTTGCTGCCATAATGTAATTTGTGGCAGCGTGACACTGCTTCTGTTTTTTAATCAGGATTTATGATATTGGTTGCTGTTTCACCGCTTGCCAGGCAGACCTGATGTACTGAACTGACAAACAGGCTCACATGTTTACTTAGTATTAGACTTTTCAGCCGAGTTGATGAAGACATAAATCTGCACAAGCTTTACATTTTGGAGGATAATGTGTCTCAGCTTGTTAATTATTTACATTATTGCGCGAGAGGGATTGGATAGTCAAGTTATTTGCAAGTTTTTACAGCAAACCATAGCCTCCTGCAGCACTTGTTTGCACTGTTTAGCATTACGAGCCCTAAAACCTGCTGGTTTGAACACCAAAATTACACCATTTATCAGAAGAAATGGTCGTTTTTTGAAAGTGTAAATACAGAAAAAGTAACTGAACTGTTAAAACTCCAACATTATTCAAACTACACATCTGTGCCATCTATTTTATCTTGAAAATGAACCCAATCTAATCATAAATTAGTGATATTCCATCAGAAACATTTTCTTCTACGTATTCCATTCAAATTTACCAAAAATAAACTCTTTGTACCAACCAGATGCTGTCAAAAACAAAAAATTCTGCACTTCCTTGCGCAACTGTGAAGCTATGACTGACTCATTTGCAACCAGGAGTCATTTGCCAAAAATTCAGGGAATTTTCACATGAACCGAGCTGAACTCTAAGCTGTGTTTACCCAAAGCAAACGGGGAATAAATACGGAAATATGGAAACAAATGAAAAAAATCAAGCGGAAAAATATCTGAAGTGTACAGAGTCACCATTTTTTCCCCACAGTTGGCAACACCTGTGGGCACTGATTTAATATTTTAATGAATTTTTGTAAAATGAATAATCAAAAATTGAACTATTTATAACTTTGCTTTGCTGCACAAGAGACATTTTTTGTTCTCTTCCCGTGTAGTCGTGGTTGTGCTGCTTCCATAAAAGCACAGAATTTATTATGGCAGCAAAACATGAACCAACAGCGAGCGAAAATGCGACAGAAGCGAATAAAAAGGATTGCAAATGTGCTTGTGGTTCGGAAGGTTAAGAGGTTTTGTTTAAGGTTTTGCAGTGGGGGAGTCAAACCAAGCGAGCCATCAGCCCACACATTCCACACACGCCGGCATGTCGTCTCTACCTCTGCGTGTGAAGCACCTCTTTGTGTGCGTTTTTGTGCTTGTGCAGGAGACAACGAGTGTGTATCTGCCGGCTGCCGATGTTGACGGAGCTGCCTTTCGGACACAAACACGAGTCTGTTCGCTTGAGCTGATGAACTGTCAGGAAAAGGTCTGAGTGTGTGTGCACAGATGACGGGCTGTCAGCTGTCAGAATGAGGTGTGCGAGTCTGTTCATTGTGTGTGTGTGTGTGTGTGTGTGTGTGTGTGTGTGTGTGTGTGTGTGTGTGTGTGTGTGTGTGTGTGTGTTTCTCTCACCAGGTTTTCCTGGTTGCGTGCGTTCACTCGGTTTTCATCCCCTCTCATGTACTTCACCTCCTCCACTCCCTTCATCTTGTATTCATCTGATAAGACAGAGAAAGTCATGATTAAAGGAGAGGAAATACACAAAAACACGTATTCATCAACCAAATTCCCTTTATTCATCCTTATTTTTATCATCTGAAAGGCCAAAATGACTGAACTGTGTCACATCATCAGCTTCCCTGCATTACATCACCGCGACCTGCGACTTTTCCATCGATTCTCGTTATAATTCGTGGAAGGTAATCTGATAACTACGAGCTGATGCAGGGTTTCTGAAAGTGGACATGACAGCGGAGGTTTCAGTAGGAGGACGCGACTCATCTCCTTTCCATTTTAGCTCATCTGGGGGAAAACTGTGAGAGGGGGGGATGCACATGTGGCAGAAGAGGAGACGAGAAGAGGGAGGGGAAAAGAAAAAAGAGAGAGAGATGAGAAGGAAGCGAGCTGGAGGGGGATTAAAGATCAGGCGAACAGCTTCGAGGCTACACGGACAGCTTAGACGAGCTCAGCGGCACCGACACCACGCCCAGCGCCGGCCGTCCTCACTCACCGCTACAGCTCGACATTAGGGCGATAAACCAGGCATTATGCTCACTGAGCCGAGGTTACTCGCATGGCAACACTGTCTGGATTCCATATAATTAACCCTAAGAATAGCCGAAATACATCCAGATACATAACCAGGAGTTAAATCAGTCCAGTCAAGAGCTGGTTGTGTTGTATTATTCAACACAAGCTAATCATTTACCAGAAGGAAACTAATTATGACAATTGATTGCGTAATATGGATTGTCTTTCGCAACAAAAAGAAATATTATAGTGCCATTTGGTAATTTAGCATTTCAACATTCATAGATTATTACAGCATTAAGACCAAGATACAAAACAAGCATGACGGTGTTCACTGACGTCACCTCAATACCTCCAGGTTGAAATGATTGTAATTACTATTCCATAAGTGGTTATTATTTTCACAATTAGCCAATAAAATGTCAAATAAAATGACTATAAATTTTTCTTTTCCACCAACCAGAGATTTAAAAATCACCTTTCAGCACGTTGTTTTACACGATGTAAATAAAGGCTATGTTTGGATGGTAATATCTCAGGAACTATTACAGTTAAAATGTCGACTTTATCGCTGCCGTTTCTCATGATGTCATTGATGAAGAATCTCCAATATTGGACAAGTAGATCAAATCATTTCTGATTACAGGCGAGTTAAAATATGAAAAATGTAATTTAAGCTGTATTCTCATTTATTGATTAAGCAAATTTATGCCTTTTTTTTTAAACAATACTTTGCTTATACTTACTCTTACACAGTACTTCTTATACTCTTTGCATTTTTATTTAGAATTTCTTTGATTTAGATTTGCATATTTATTCTTTTACTGCCTGTTGTTGTTGCTGAGTACTTCAACTCTATACGCCAAGACGTCAAATTTTGTGTGTGTGTGAACTCACTTGGCAATAAAGGCTCTTCGGATTCTGAAAATTAATTGTAGCCGTCATGAAGAGTCTCATCTTTGAGTACACAGTAATAAAAAAATTCATATTGCAGAAATCAACCAGTGATATTTTTTGAACCACATGTAGTTGTATGTCAGAATAAATCAAAACAAAACTTAATTATTACTCTTTAATATAAACTACTTGGTCACATAGATGAAAAAAGGTTAGTTTTGTTAACATCTGAAGACTGATTGAGCAGGTTGGACAACCAGCCAGCAAGACAAAATCTAAAGATATTCAATTTACAAAGTGAGAAAAAAGAGAAAAGGAAGCAAATGATAAGCTATACTATATATTGATCTGTTACAGGCCTTCAGCTCTTCTCCCCTTTTGTGTTGCAGATTTGCAGGTGTGAGTCCCTGTTGCTGATTGGTGATCCTCTGCACCTGCTTCCTATCCTGGCTCCGCCCCCTGATCACCTGATTGGACAAGCGCTGCAATGCACCTCCAATCAAGCCACGTGACTTATCACCACATCTGCTTTATAAAACTACTGCCAGCCTGTCAGTCAGCGGCAGCAATTGTTTATCGTGCAGTTCGCCCGCGTGTTTTCCTGTTTGAGAGGATTGTATGACACAGCAGTTTTCACAAAGGAGGTTCCAGCCAGTGGAGGGACGCTTGTTCAAGTAAAAACTACTTGTAATTTGTACAATTGTCATTCCAGCTAAAAGCATCACACGTCGACCATCTCTGATTTGCCAAACTTTTTCTAGTATAAAATATTGATATTGATAAAAATACTTCTGATATATCAAACCGTTTCTGGGATAATATTTTGCTTTAGGTTTCCATTTGATTCACTTTTAGACCATTTTTTAAAATTTAAAATTCTATTTGAACAACGATAGCTTTTGAATTTTTACTTTTATTTTTAATCAATTCAAAATCTGCAATACTAGACAGGTACACTGAATACTCTGATTATGGGTCAGTTAAAATACGAAAAAAAATGTCATGAAAAGTCCCTTTTTTGAGCACAAACTGAAGAAAATGATCCCCCAATGTAAGTCCACTAGTGATATTTTCTGAACCAGATCTCGCTGCATGTCACAATAATACAAAACAAAACATACAGAATAATTTTTATATGAAATATTCACTCACAAAAATGAATGATCCTTTACAACTGGTTGAGCAGTTATGACAAAGTGTAGATTCAAACAGAGCAGAGTTCTATATAGAGGCAGCTGTCACAATCAAACACAATTTTATTGGATATGTTTCCCATGTTTGGGCACCCATGTGTAAAAAAAAAAAAACTAAACATGTTAACAGTGGGTTGACTTGCAATTGAAATTTAAAAAAAAATCTCCTAAATTACATGATATGCCAGTCTAAAATGTCATAGTTATCATTGTAAATAAAGTAAAAAGCTCCAAGCAAATCAGAGACGATCAACCAGAAGGCCACTGATGATTTATAACCCAGAAGAGCAACTCCTCTTGTACTTTTGTTTTGCTTAGAACAGGAAAAGTGAGTTAAGATTTCATTTTGGAGCTTTTGTTTTGTTAATGCAGCTTAAGTCAGTGTATTTATAACGTTGTGTAGAATGACATATGATTTTCTTTTATTTCAGTAGCATCTTTCACCCTCTGTTCCTCCTTTTTCATGGTCTGTGTTTGTGTCAATGACTCACATTTATGAAGAAAAAAAACAATTTGGTGAATCTGCCTGTTTTAATAATCTAGCTTTTCTGTGTCGCTTGTCTTAAACCTCGAGAGCCGTGTTGCATCATCATCAATCAACTGATTAGAACTGTTGAAAGTTGATAGTTTATTGAGGAAAAATATTAAACATCCGTCTGCACTGTGTGTGATAGAACACACTATAATATACAGAGAAAAACTTTACATTTTGCATTCGTGCATTCAAATAACCTGAAGGGGAAAGGTAAATATAGTGCAGGAAATTGTAAATCTGAAGTGATTTGTGACAGTTTTAGCAAAGAAAGGACTCAAAGCACCCACTGTGGCGCTCATGACATGATACCACAATAAATCTGACTGCGATGTAAAATGACACGACGCCTGAAAACTGCAGCAGCTTTACGTGAGATCGAACCGCGCCTAACCTTGAGTAGAACATTACGAGCAACGCTGCCAGTTCTGCCGACTGCCTGATTGTTGGGCACAGAACTGATAAAGCAGGCGAGATGCTGATAAACACATACAAACGCAGAACACTTGGCTTTATCTGCTGCGCACTTTGTCTTTTGCCCTCGCTCTGTCAGCGGTATGTCTGTCTGTGGCCCTTTGTACCCAGCTTTGTACCCTTCTGCTCCTCGACCCACCTGGATCACCTGTGTGTTCACACGCGTTTCTGCCCACAATCGGCCGTGTGCTTCCACTTCACACGTGCCGAGCCAAACGCAACCCTGCGTTTATTTCTGAATAATTTCGCCAAAGCAACACGGAAGGGAGCAGAGGCAGAGATTAAGAGAAAGAGACGAGAGAAACAAATACTTTTCTGCTGTTTGCCTCAGGAATGTAAACGAGCCCGAGCGGAGCAGCTCCTGTCTGAGCATGCCGACACACACAAACACTTCTGTAACACAACGCAGGCTCACAACGGGCTCTGTAAACACACAGCGCGCACAATGCTACAGCAGGAAACAAGAATTAGGAGCCGTATCCTTTGCCTTCCGAGAGCAACGCACATCAATTTCAAGCTATATAATGTGCAGCTTGAGGCGGATGCAGATGAAGAGAAAAAGGGGGTAAAATTAGCCGCTGCTGCTGTGGACTACAGAAATAGATCTAAATGGACGTTTTCAAGAGTGAGAAAAAATGCCATTTGGTAATTTGGGCTGAGCCTGACAGGTTAAAATGCTTGAATGTTCTGCTGCCATCACAGGACAGTCGGGGAGCTTAATGTGACAGTTACAGATAGATCAAAGTGACCCAGCTTACACCAATCAGGACTCATCACATCACAGAGTTTGCTTCAATTTAGATAGGGGCAGAGACTGGTCATGCTGTGTGTAGTATATATATATTTATATGTGTGTGTGTGTGTGTGTGTGTGTGTGTGTGTGTGTGTGTGTGTGTGTGTGTGTGTGTGTGTGTGTGTGTGTGTGCGCGTGCAGCTATTGTCACAAGAAATGACAAGTGTGTTTCGTCACGCCGACGCTAGGCCTCGCTTTGGGTGAGAGGGAGGGAAACCGTCAGAGAGAGCAGAGATGAAAGGGAAGGACTATTTTGAGAAGCTGTGATTTTTTGTGATGTGGACATCTTTCTCATCTCTGATTAGAGACCGAGGCTCCGTGCTGACCTTAAGGTACCGACAATCACCGAGCGTGCACGAGGGTGTGTGTGTGTGTGTGTTTCTATTTCAGATGTCTTTGAATCAGCGCGTTTGTCATTTCATGCAAGTGCAGAGTTTGTATGAGGTGTGAGTCATTTAAAGAGCCTTATTTGGGTATGAGTGTGTGTTTTGTGTCGCACATTGACTCTGTGTGTGTGTGTGTGTGTGTGTGTGTGTGTGTGTGTGTCTGTGTGTGTGTGTGTCTGCTCTCACAGCCTGTCCTGCGGCTATGTCAGTCTGTCCTTCCTGCTGTGTGTCCTCCCTCTCGGCTAGTCTGGCTCCAGGCCATCGCCGGCCTGGCCATGACATTTACACCTGAATGCAAAGTTTCATCTCTAACACACAGCAACACGCACGGAAGCACACACACTCATTCCCATCAAGGGGGAATCATTTGTGAAAGAAGAAATGCAAACCGAATTGAGCGTCTGGCCTTTTTGCCAGCGGGGATAAAATGATGAAAAGCGATCAGAAGATTCATTTTGAAATATATTACGATTTATTTCAGCAGCGCAAACTCAAAGCAAATAATGAAATTAAGCTGTTTAACACTGCCGCTGACCTCCGGGGAGCCGCTCGTGGATCTGATGAAGACACCAAAGCATCAGAGTTACTGACACCCTTTGCGTTGCTACTGAATGAATGCAAACAAATCTGTCACTGCATCTTTACAAATGATGTCTTCATGCAGGATAACCTTCAACATCTAACAGTCATGCGGTCATCTGATTAGTTTTTAGTTGCAGAAATCTGTGACTGCTAATGAAACTCTACCGACTGTGAATTTCTTTAACTTCTTCACAATAAAACCATCTCTGTAGTCCAGTTAAGACCGACGCTGACTTGTGTTAATTTCTAAGCTTTGTGTTTGCTGTGAAAATGATCAGTAAACAGCAAACCAAGGCTGCTATCAGTTCAGACAAGAGAAACCAAATGAGGCCTGCAGAATATGAAGAAAACCAATGATGTGCAATAATGTTCAGTTTTGTGGATAAAAAAAATAATCATTAATATAAGCGTGCATATTATTTTGCTTTTAGATTTAAACTGCAAATATAGACTCAACAGATTCATTAGTATATGCCGACTGAACAATGAAATAAACTAGAAAATATCCTAATATTGAGTGTGCCAGTGTAGTCAAGTACATTTTCTCCTGAAAAGCCAGAATGTTTCACGAACCCTGATCATGCTGAGCTTTTACTTTGAAAGTGCACTAATCAGACAGTCACCTGAAAGTCACTGGCTGCTTGCAGTGAGAAGAACAGAGAGAATCTGCAAAACTTAAAATGTGTAAAAACATATCAAAATAGAAATTTAAACGAATTCAAAGTCTTGTAAGCCATTTAAGCTTTAAATGAAGTTTCTATTATAAAATATTCCAGGGCTACAGGGTTTCAAAGATGGTTGGTTTTGGTAGTTGCCGGGCTAATTTCCTATTTATTACTCCGCCAATGAACGCACCAGAGTTATGTGACGATCAGCATATGTTTGTCAGTCCGTCTGTGCGCAACATTACTCAAAAATGGACTAATAGATTTGGATGACATTTTCAGGGAAGGTCAGAAATGACACAAGGACCACCTGATTAGATTTTGGGAGTGATGCGGCTTATAGTCTGGATCCACGGATTTGTTAAAGATTTCTGTATCACTGCGAGATAGCGGCATGGCGTCACTGTAACCATGACAACAAGTGAACGCTACGTCAGCTGCCTGCTGACGATCACATGATTGCAATCCTACTACAAATTGACCGTTGCAGACTTATCGGGACTTATCCATTAGACATGACACGGGGAACAACTGATTAAATTGTGGTGGTGTTTCCAAGTCCCATCAATTCCCGCCGCCCGTTACATATTTAGGCCACACAATTTGGTATCCATACATAAAGTACACATACATAGCACACGCCTGTGCTCAGCGCAAGGTTATTTTGTTTGTGGGTACATCTGTATTACATGGCCACATTCTATAGTCCTACAATTTCTGATCGTCAATAAATAATAATAAAAAATGTTGCATTGTGACAATGCCATATGGGGGAATGGACAGCCTTGGTGGAGCACTATGTTCTCTGAGTGTTTTTTTTTGTTACAACTGGGGTTTTTAGCATGCTTTTTCATGAAAAATGTAGGAGGAATCACCACCAAAACATTTTGATACATTTTTGTATCAGAATAAATCTATAATAATAAACCAGAGGAACAGTAATAAATGTGCTTCAGTGGTTTTGCATTGGCACACTTCAGACATACACCCAATCAGCTAAGCAGAACATTAAAGAATGACACTTTAATTTACCCTAATATTTAATTTAAACCATTTTTTCCCAAATTCAAAGACATCTCCTCATTGGTATTTCCTTTCTTATCTCTTCTTCCTAATCCACAGTGCTGACTCACCTCGCAATCGCCAGAGATTCAAATGTTGTAAATGAAGCGATTTTTCTTGTAAATCGCACTTGCGGTGTGTTTAACGTGCATGTTCATGACTTTACAGTGATTTCTCTCTAGTCTCTATTACCACTGAGCTGGTTTCTAATGAAATTTACTTTGGAATCACACTTTCATTGTCTGTAAAACTCCTTCAGGCTGCACAGATCTGAGGAAACCTATTCAACATGTGTGGTAATAATCAAATTTAATATTGCAATAAAATTAGAAAAAAAGAAATAGATTGGAATGCTTTATTCTGAACATCTGCTCTGTGATGGGACATGTTAGCATGGAGTGGCTATACTCGTGTTTGACTGCATCTGTGGATTGAACTGCTGCATTTAATAAGCAACACATGATACACAGACTTGGTGATGATTTCAGGATTTGTGCTTTTCAGAAAACTCTCAATACATACTTAAGACAGTCAGATGAAGAAGCTTTTTCCTGTTTATGTCCAGAACAAAATGATCCCTATAATTTCTTTGCACAGAAACAGATGGCATGCACCAGGTCTAGTCATAGGAGCTAATTAAAAATATACACCTGTACTCACATATGCATGCATGTTTAAACACATTTTGACATATGAACAGCTCTGTACATGTCTTATTGTCACATTTAAAATCTTTTAGGTCCCATTTATGATATCTGAGGATACATGGGTGAAATATACTTTTGTTTACAGATAGGGTTGCATCAGTGAACGTGAATCCACCTGGATCCACAGTCACACCTGGAAGTCGCCCAGTCCAGCCACCAGCTAACCCCAGTTAAGCACTAAGCAGCTCCACCGAAGCAACCGAGTCGCCTCATTAAAGGGCACTTCAGCCATGATAATGAGGGATGTGCGAGTGCTGCTATCACCTTCTGGTGCCATATTTATCTTGCCAGCCCCGGGGATTGAACCGGTGACCTTTGGATCGGCAGTGTTCTGCCCTAAAGAGGAATGATTTCCACTCTCCACACTCAGACGCGATTTGTTGGGAGTTTGTGTCGAGAATGCCTCTGAAATGGGACGGCACAAAAGGTTCATTCAAGAAGCCGGCTGCTAGCTGTGCATGTCATGATACTTCCAAGGTCTGAGAAGGATGATAAAGAAAGCTCAGAGTGCCAGATGAAGCACTAATAAAACAATCAAGCTTTGAGCAATACTATGTTACTCCTTGAAAGTAAAACACATCATTGATCCTGCAGCAGGGAAATCAGCAGCAGCATACCTGCTCTGTCTCAGACAGCCAATAAGCCTGTTCACTCAGGAGCACAGACTGTCCGCTGCCTTAAATAAACAGTGAAAGCTGCACACCATCTTGTTTTGTATAAATGCTGCTGTGCCACATCCAACACGACATTCGTTATCTCCACTCCGATCTCCTCTGGCTGTAATTATTGCACACATCAGTAGCATGATGTTGTGGAGAGTGTTGCTATTTTCCCTTGTCGTCTTTCAGTGTTTGTGTAAAGGAGTTCAGCCTTTTCCGGTTATTGTGCGAGCGGGCTGGAGGGTGGAGGGTGGGGGGGGGCGGGTTTAGGGTTAGAGGCTAGAGTCTGGCGGCCTGAATATCTGGAACACACAAATACAGACTCACAAAGCACATGAGGACAGACTGACTGGCAGACAAGCAGGTGGAGGCGGGTCAGTGCGAGCAACAAGAATGATCGCTGTCTCACTAAATGCACCGATACAAAACACACCGACAACACACGTATGAACACAAACACAACTCAGTGAGGCGGTGCTGACGGATCAGAACTGACCGATGTTTTCCGCCTTATTCATGAGGAGATGCAATGAGTCACGCTGTGTTTTTCTAGCAGTTTTAATGGCAACTTTGGATCAATTTACTGTCATTTTACGGATTTTCCTTGCTTTTTTTTTCTCTATTGGGTATTTTTCTTCTGTATATCGAAAAATGAAGGATAAAAAATTTTAACTTATTTTCCTTGTTTTGGGAAATTAGAGATAATATCGAGTAAAATCACAGGAAAAGAATATTGATGTTATCTGCCATCAGACCTCAATTAAAAAAAATGTATTTCTGGAAATGGTAATTAATTTATTATCATTAACAAATAAAGTTAGACTATTTTTGTAACAGTATTTATATAAGAAAAAACTATTGAAATATATTGACTGTAAAAAAAAATGCAAAATACAAAAAGTGGCCAAAACTGTAAATCAATCTGTATTACTACAAATAATAATTTATTATTTTGCAATGTTTGATCCTAAAATTTAAATTTAAAGCATTTAAATCAGCAAAAAAATGTTGTTACAAATATTAAAAAAATGGTTACAGAAACTATATTGTACAGATTTTCTTTATTTTTTTAAAAAATTTATTTATTAATTTAGTTTTTTTTGGTGAGGTGTGGTGTTAAATTACAGATAATATCTAGTAAATTCACAAAAAATTATGAATTTAAACTGTGGAAAAAAAGGAAAAACAACTGTACATATCCACAAAAAAGAACGCTTTTTACAAATACCAATTTATTCTCTTGAAATGTGTGATAGCAGAATTAGTTTTATTATTTTGAAATTTGTTTAAAAAATACAATTATTTTACAGATGATTTGAATGTTAAATTATTCCACTGTTTTAATGTTTTTTTTGTTCATATTTTGCTCCACTGATGTTAGATTTGCATAATTTCAAACAGGATATTATTTTTTACAGTGCAGTTTGACTGGAGCTGGATGGGAAATAATGATTATACAACATGTGAAAACGACTGCAACGCTGTACAGTCAGAAAACGGGAAACAAAGATAAGAGCCTGAGAAGATAAGCCGAAGAAGGGACGGGAGGATGAAGACAGAAGATGTTATTAGGGGTTGAGGCCTGGGATAACTAATCCAACACAAACCAGGTCACTATCATCCTCCACCTCCGCACACAGACGAGCTAAAACCGTGGCCTATCCCAGCCTCCGACACGCCGGATTCCCCTTTAACTGACAGCGAGACGAGGGGGGGAGAGGATGAGAGCGAGAGGGAGGAGGAGGAGGAGAAGGAGGGGATGTGAAAGGACACAAGGTTCTGACCTAATGTAGAGCTGGAGAAGAGAAAGAGGAAGAGAGCTGCAGAGAAAAGAAACACTGGGAGATGAAGGCAGGAAGAGAGGGAGGAGGGAGAAGGGGCACACAGACCCAAAATAGAGTGACGGAGGGAGAAAGAGGAAGAGAGGAACGAGGCCTTGAGCAGGGGAAGGGAAAGAGGCGATCCAGAGAGAAGATGTGGAAAAAAAGCAGCAACGTCAAGACGCGTCACTCTGCCTTCCTCTCTCAAGGAAAAACGCTTCCACTCCTCCCACGTCGTTCTGGTGCTCAAGTAGGAATTCAGATCAGAGAGGAAGAGGGGAGGCGGAGGACGAGGGCGAAAAGAAAGGAGCAGAAAGTCAAAGAGAGGTGAGAGGCTGGAGAGAGAAAAGGGGGGATGATGGAGAAAGAAAGAGGACCTCCTGCGGTTCGTCATCTGCCACATCCGTCCGCCCGCTCGCAGCCGAACCAGAGTGTTAATTCTTAATCGCTGTTAATCCCTCAGCCACCCATCATCATCTCTCCCGCTCCGTCTCTGGCTTTCACTTCTCATCACACAACAGCCGGCTACATACAATTAAAGCTTGGACCGCAGCTAACGACTACATTCATCTTCAGTCTGTGGGCTGTTTTTCAATTAATCAAGTCTATGAAATTCAGCACCGTTTTCCACACGTCTTTGTCCAGAGTGACTCATTCGCTCAACTCTTCACCATCGCAATTAAGCACAAAACTTAACATTCTGACACATACAAAAGCATTTAACCCTCTGAACTCAGCAGGTTTGAAAGGCATGCATAAAAAAGAGCATTTATCAAAGCCACAGACTGTACAAACAGAAGTAATCATCTGTGACGCACCATTTCTAAACCCACCCAGATCTAAGCTTTAAATTATCATATTTCCTAAAAATCACTATATTCTACAAAAACATGAAAAACTGTAGACTCCTCTGCAAAACCAGAAATCCATGAGTGACTCAACTGCAACCAACAGTTAGGTGGCAGATATTTGGGGGATTTTAAAGCTGAATTTGGCTGAACTGCAGGTAGAGTCTACACAGAATTATATAGAAGACAAGTATAGGAACAAATTAGAAATATACTTAGTAAAATATCTACAGTATCTTTCCCGCATTGGCTACACCGGAGGCTGTTTTATTTCCCCAATTTCGGAAAATAAACAACACAAAATTCGATTTAAGCCTTTTCTTTCTTATGATTTATGGCATTATGACTGTGTTGTATGAAATTCAGCACCGTTTTCCAGCTGTCTTTGTCCAAAATTACTCATTCGCTCAACTCTTCACCATCGCAATTTAGCACAAACTTGAACATTCTGACACATACAAAAGCATTTAACCCTCTGAACTCAGGAAGTTTAAAATTCATGCATAAAAAAACATTTATCAAAGCCAGAGACTGTAAAAACAGAAGCAATCATCTGTGATGCACCACAAAACAAACACAGAATTCAATTTTAGCTTTTCCTTTATGATTCATCGCATTATAACCGTGTTGCAGATGTGTTGGTCCGAAGTGACTCATTCACTCGTCTCTTTACGCTCACAATTTAGGTTGAAAAATTAATATTCTGGCACATACAAAAGGATTTTAAACCTCTGAAACTTAAACACCACCAGTGGGTGTCTTTAACAATTATAAAATACATTTTAAAAATCATCCAAATCTCAACATCTGTCAAAACTATAGACTATAAACTACAAATAATCATCTGTGCTTCATTTGTGACGTGCTGTTCCCAAATGCAACCAATTATAAACTGAAAGTGTGATATTTCATCAAAATCACTATATTCCACATGTCCAAAAACTAACCATTTGATCCATAACTTTCTGTAAAAACTACAAGAATTTGCCATGAGCTGCAACCAAGAGTCAAAAATTCAGCTTGAACTGCAGACAATGCTTCCACAAAGCAGACAAGAGATAAGTATGGATAGAAATTTAAAATGTAAGTCAGAAAATATCTACAGTATGTACAGTCAACCTTTCTTCCAGCACTGGTAACCTCTATGGCCATTTTTCTTCATTTTTTGTAAAATAAACAATCAAAGAATTTTGGATTTTTGGCATTACAACTGTCATCCTGCCAGAAAGACATTTCTGAGCTCTCTCTCTGCTTGTAGTCGCGCTTGTGCTGTTTCCATAGAGATAGAGGGCTTTATATTCTGTGAAAAATTAGCCCACACCCAGTAAAAATGTGACAGAAGCAAATAATAAACCCAAGATATGGAGTTCAGAGGGATAAAACAGAGAAGGGCATCAAAACATAAGTCTTACTCAATACAAGACGCAAAAATAAATAAACCACTAAAATGTTTATTAATTGTGACTTGAGCTGATTCAGAAACTAATCCAGTTGTTCCCAAATGTTTTGGCTTATGACCAAAAGTAGTGTGTAAACCACCCCCATTCAAGATTATAAGGTTATTGTGGTTCATTGTCCCATCAGGGAAAGTTCTGCAGAAAAAGCTCACATTTTAAAACAGTGAAAAGGAGCTACAACACCACCGACAACAATAAACGAATGCAGGAAATCCAGACCAAAAACAAATGTGCACATATGTATATTTTTGCTTGATATAAAATGAGGAGAAAATCTGCCTCCTCCCAACAAGTCTGTTCCTGTTAGGTGTCCAATCCAAGCAGTGAAGCAAAAGTAAAACTTCTGTAAAAGTGAGTCATAGCCTTGGTAGAACCTTCATTTTCCTCAGAAGGAAAAGACCTTTAGTCACAACACTGATGTTCTCAATTTTCTCTTTCATTTTTAAATGCTTCACATGAATTTCTTCTTCGATCTCACTCAAAATATAAATAATCAAAAGAGATGTGATACTAAGATTGATCTTGCAATTAGAAGTCGTGTTGCCAAATAACTATCAAGGGAATCTGAAGCACACTTTTGAAATGTCACAAAAAGTATTGACAAATAAAAAAGCATGAATCAGCCTCATTTCAATGAACTTCTTTGTAGTGAATAAACCAGTCTGTGTAGAGTTACCAGAAGGTGACGTACCGGATGTAATTAACAAACAAGAAGAGGCTGGAAACAAAACCAGTTGTTTGCAAACTGACAAATACCTCCAAGGAAAAAAGATCATCTACAAGATGAAAATTGACTGTTGTACATATTCTTTTGTCAGCTGGTATCGGTTAGTTTCACGCTCTCCAGAGACTAAAAAAAAACTAAAAAGCTGAAGCAGCTGATGTGAGTCAAGTGCTAGTTGTTCAAAAAGGTGTTTTTTTCTTCGCTCAAATTCATAAGGTAACAACACAGCAAAGAGTGAGCTGTGCTTAGTTTCCTACTGTCAAACAGTGACAGAAAGTCCTCTTTTCATATAAATAATGCAAAAAACACAAATATCTCCCTCACACTCACACCAGAACTGTCACAAGCATCTCTAAAAACCTAGGAGACACATACAGCACATAGCCTGCATACATACAAATATACTTAACTTACTGACTTAAAAAAATTCACTAAAAACCGATTAATTCAACCTATGAACTGGTACAGGTTTATTATTTAGTCAATTCTACAATAAACTCTCGTATTTTGGCTTCTGACTTCAAAAACAAGAGTCTCCATTATGTTGAACGACCAAAACCTCCAACTAAAAGTCGCATTTTTTGCTTACTTTTTACTTAAAGCTGCCCGATGAATTCAGTACGCTCAATTTCTCTTTTTCAAAAAAAACTTTATTTACAAAGTTGATCATGTTTTTTCAAATTTTACTCTATTAACTTTCGTTGACGCAACACTACACAGTGCACATTGAAATATCCTACTTAAACACAGCTATTGCTTGTAAAGCGATTAAGTAATTAGTTAATGAACAACCAATTTCTTTGCTAACTGAAACTGACAGGTGTACTGCAGAAATTATTACTCCAGTAAAACTAGATCCAAACCAGACACTCAACCTTAACCTCAGTGTTTATAAAGCTGAGATCATTCCTTTATCTTGATTTTTTTATTTCTAAGTGTAAATGTATTTATTTTATGTGTGTTCTTCAATAAATTGTTAATTCTATTTCATGTGTAGCTTGACAGCTTGAGCTTGTAGGCTAAAGTGGTAAATTTAATCACTAAAAATGATTTTAAGATAGAAATTTTGACTGAAACCAGGCATTTCTGCTCCATTGACCAGCCCGCCTCACAAGACACTATGTTGAAAAAGAATGGTCAAAATTGAAGCAGCAGGGGCCTTTAAGGTTCACACTATCGAAACATTAAATCCTGCATTTCCCACAATGCAACTCAACTGTGTCCCTCATCCCTGTTTCCTGATTGACTTCTGTCAAACCATAAACCCCAACTTTACAACAATTCTCTTCTAAAAACTGTCTCTGAATTACATTTTGCAACAAAATAACGTGGATATAAAATCAGATTATAGAGTCACATTATTCCAACACTAATGGTTTGATTCAATTGCTAAATGGAGGCAAAAATGCAGAAAAAAAGTTTTAAAAAGTTTAAATAAAACTAATAAATAGGCTTAAAAAGAGAAGAAGGATTTTCCAACATTTCTGATAACCCTGATGGCATCATCAAAATTCATTTTTCCAACTTAGGAAAGCTTCTTCTCGAGACACAATCCATTGTTCAAAGGTTATCAGAGGCTGCACAGTGTTTTCTGTTTAATTAATTTACTGTAATGCCCCTTTAACTATATCTGCACATTGTCAACATCCTTCTTTTCCTGCTCCACCTTCCTTTTGTCCTCTCGCTCTCTAGTCTCACCTCTCCTCACCTTCCTCTCGATTTCCTTCCCAAAGACGCAAACATTAAGAACATTAAGGACGCGTACCAACACCTCCATCACACTAACCGGCCACTTCCTCTCTCTTTCATGAAGTGTCAACACGGATGACGCCAGTAAACCTGTTGGAGTTGACATTTAGTGTCTGAAATGGAGAACTTAACGCACTGCCAGAGGGGCTCGGGAGCTCTAATGAAGAGAATATATTGTGAGGGGCAGACGATGGGGGAGAAAATGGGCCCTCGCTGAGCAATTATAACCGAGTGTAAATGGAGCCGTGAGGATTTTATTGACTGACCGGTGAAGAGGTCTCCGTTGCTGTAGGCCTTGCCGCGTCCCTCCTCATCGTTGGGCACGGCCGACACCTGCTTGGCCGAGGTGCAGCCCATGGCCTCACACTCTGAATCCTCTCCTCATCGCACTCTCACCTGGGCAAGGAAAAAAGAAAAAACAGAGCTGAAACCCTTTAAACTCAAACACAGGGAAATGAACAACACTGCTGCTCTGTTTTCAGATTTTTGTACGGTCTTGCTCAGTTACAATCGATGGAAAATGCCTCTCGGAACAGCTTTTGACATTTGCTTTTCTTTTTAGAAAACACCCAGAGCTACAGATGTGGTATTACAAACACTTAACAGCACCGTGTTTAATGCAATTTGCTTCAGAATCAACACTCGGCAGCATTTTGGCCATCCTCTGTTTGGCTTTGATGCAGCACATTAAAGCAAAGCATTCCCTTCCCCTTCACAGGAGTGCTACAAACCGGCTCAGCGGAAAGAAAGGTGAACATTTTAATCAAACAGATTATTACTTCGCCCTCATAAGCTCATCATTAGCTCCATCAGAGGTAAATATAGCAGTTGTCAGTACATGTAATGAGCAGCCGCAGCAGGTAAACAAACAGCAAGGCCTGTAATGTATTATTCTTGCCAAACAAATTAATATTAAATGAATATTTTCCATTTATTACGCTATTATTTTTGCGACAAAGAAACTCATTATTTTAAGATGTCAAAAGATAACAAATCCCCATCGAAAGTTTAAAGATATCCAAAAACAAACCGAGCTGCTTTATTGCACAGTATTAAGTAAGAAAGAATGTGTTCATTTTTAGTGATAGATTACCTGAAGCAGCACTGATGCATGTTTTTGCTGCTAATGGATCAAACGATCTGTAAAAACATGGCTGATAAATTATCAGCCTTCTAACTTATGATGAATTTGTTGGAGAAAAACACCTACGGTACATTAATTAAATTATGCCAAAAATGTTAGCAAAGAGTTGCTTTTGTACACATCCAGCAGGCACATTCATTTGGAGTCATACACCTAGTGGTGGATGTGAGTCCCATAATGACATCATTTTGGCTCAGTTTATGTCTCCATTAACTAGTCCACTGCACTAGTTACCTGTTAAATGCTCAAGCTACACGCTAAACTACGTTCGCCAGCTAGATGCTAGCATCATCTGAGTGTTGTTTGGTGTCGAACAGCAAAAGTGAAATAGATTTTTAGCAGGAAAAATAGCCTGTTGTAGCAGGAAACAAGTTAATGACTGAACTAAAACATCACTTTTAAAGGTCAAATATGGTGAAAATCCATTTTTATTGCCTTTTGTTGCTCCTAAAGAACTGTAAAATGAAAGCTGTTAAGATATGAAGACGCTTACCTCTGCCATTCATCCAGCACTCCACAACCAGTCAGTAAAAATGTTACCGAGTTCAATTCAATTCATTTATATAGAGCCAATTACAGGTCAAATCGTCAAGACGCTTTACAGAACCCATATGCCTGAGTTACTATATTCCAACTGAGAAACCAGAATTTGCTCATCTCAAACTTTGTATAATTCTGCCCATTCAATGGCCAGTGCTTCTAACTGAACTTGTCAGAATGAGCAGCTTCCTCACAGTATGTTTACTTTCTAGAAATGCTTCTGCTAACTCTAAAATGTCTTGGCCACGAGCAAAAACACACCAAATGTTCAGTTGTTGGCTGCAACAGTGAACACAATAGTCTTCATGCACTCTCAGCATCTCACAAACTGAGGATCCAGTAGATTACTTTAATTTTGATGGCAATGCCACAAAAAAAAAACATACGAAGATCCTTAGCATTATTGATGCTAATAGGGCTAATGTGACCATCAGCCTTTAATGGAAGCCCAAAGAGCTCTGTGGATGGTTGAAACTTCAATTTGAAACCAGTAAACAAGTACTGGGTGGGCAAATGTGTTTTCACGTCACGATCTGTGGTTCAGTTCAACCCAAACTAACTTAAACAGCTGCTGTTTACGTCTGTTAGCATCTCTCCTGCTCTCTGTGCTCATATATACAGCATTTTATAAAACCGAATTCTCATTTAAGCGGTTCTGTGTCAGCTGCCGTGCTGTCAATCACAGAGAGATTTCTTCCTGAAGAGGCGGGAGCAGCAGCATCTCAGCTACATTTAAAGCTACAGACACCAAAACAGCTCCTTTATAAGCGTGGTAAAGCCAGAGCTTATGCAGTCATGGTGAAATTAACCACAATGACGCTATTTTAAAATGAAAATTTGAAAGACATGACATGATGACACATGAGGCTTTCACTGTTTTGCAGAAACTGTGCACAATACGGGACCTTTAAGTCATCCAGTGTTCTATAAGTCGACTAATTTAATTACATTTCCTTAAAGCTTTGCTTTAGGAGCAAAATAAAATGAACACTTCATTATTATTAAAAAAAAAATTAAAGTAAAAACCTCTCACCCAGAATTACGGCAGACACAAAGCTGTGAACGCAACTGTCAGTCAATCAAACACACACACACTGTCAGACACATTACACTATAGATAGTCACCGTGTCACTCACACATGCCATATGCTGTCAATGACAGAGCTCATCTGACTGCTGCCAGTTACAAAACACACACAGACGCACACACTCACAGGCAGCTGATGATTACCCATCAACAAAATTAAATCTGTGGCGCCGGTACACCAGCGAAATGAGGAGGAGGCGGAGCGCTGAATGAAGCTGAGGCTAAAGAGAGAAATAAAGACAAAGAAAAGGGAGGAAGGTAGGTGGGTTGAGACGATGAGGGGTGAAGAAAAGGATGGACAATAGGTGAGAAAGGAAAAAGGCCAAAGAGAAAGATGAGTGCAGAGCTTCAAACGAGCGCCGCCCGGCCCTCCTCCCTCCTTCAGGACGTTTGAAGTTGACAGCCGGCCAGTGTTTACTTCTGTTTAGGCTGTGGCCAAGCAGCCTCCATCTCTCTGGACACCACACAAAGCACCAGGTGTGCAGGAGGCGGGGAGCGGATGTTGTGGTTAGGGTGTATAGGCACTATATGACTGAACTTCATGGATGGTTGTGACCATTTTACTGTGGTTGTACAGTTACTGGACAGTTTTACTTACGTTTTGACATGCTATAGTAGAAATAAGCATCCATCCACTCATTTCCTGTGTTTATATACACACGTGGACAAAATTGTTGGTATCCCTCAGTTAAAGAAGGAAAAACCCACAATTCTCACTGAAATCACTTGAAACTCACAAAAGTAACAATAAATAAAATTTATTGAAAATTAATAATCAAATCAGCCATCACTTTTGAATTGTTGATTAACATAATTATTTAAAAACAACAAACTAATGAAATAGGGCTGGACAAAATGATGGTACCCATAACTTAATATTTTGTTGCACAACCTTTTGAGGCAATCACTGCAATTAAACGATTTCTGTATTTGTCAATGAGCGTTCTGCAGCTGTCAACAGGTATTTGGCCCACTCCTCATGAGCAAACAGCTCCAGTTGTCTCAGGTTTGATGGGTGTCTTCTCCAAATGGCATGTTTCAGCTCCTTCCACATATGTTCAATGGGATTCAGATCTGGGCTCATAGAAGGCCACTTTAGAATAGTCCAACGCTTTTCTCTCAGCCATTCTTGGGTGTTTTTGGCTGTGTGTTTTGGATCGTTGTCCTGTTGGAAGACCCATGACCTGCGACTGAGACCAAGCTTTCTGACACTAGCAGCACATTTCTCTCCAGAATGCCTTGATAGTCTTCAGATTTCATCGTACCTTGCACACTTTCAAGACACCCTGTGCCAGATGCAGCAAAGCAGCCCCAAAACATTACTGAGCCTCCTCCATGTTTCACCGTAGGGACAGTGTTCTTTTCTTCGTATGCTTGGTTTTTGAGTCTATGAACATAGAGTTGATGTGCCTTACCAAAAAGCTCCAGTTTGGTCTCATCTGTCCAAAGGACATTCTCCAGAAGCTTTGTGGCTTGTCAACATGCATTTTGCAAATTCCAGTCTCGCTTTTTATGAGTTTTTTCAGCAGTGGTGTCCTCCTTGGTCGTCTCCCATGAAGTCCACTTTGGCTCAAACAACGACGAATGGTGCGATCTGACACTGATGTACCTTGGCCTTGGAGTTCACCTTAATTTCTTTGGAGGTTGCTCTGGGCTCTTTGGATACAATTCCAACGATCCGTCTCTTCAATTTGTCATCAATTTTCCTCTTGCGGCCACGTCCAGGGAGGTTGGCTACTGTCCCGTGGGTCTTGAACTTCTGAATAATATGAGCCACTGTTGTCACAGGAACTTCAAGCTGTTTAGAGATGGTCTTATAGCCTTTACCTTTAAGATGTTTGTCTATAATTTTTTTTCGGATGTCCTGGGACAATTCTCTCCTTCGCTTTCTGTTGTCCATGTTCAGTGTGGTACACACCTTTTCACCAAACAGCAGGGTGACTACTTGTCTCCCTTTAAATAGGCAGACTGACTGATTATGAGTTTGGAAACACCTGTGATGTCAATTAAATGACACACCTGAGTTAATCATGTCACTCTGGTCAAATAGTTTTCAATCTTTTATAGAGGTACCATCATTTTGTCCAGGCCTGTTTCATTAGTTGTTTTTTAAATAATTATGTTAATCAACAATTCAAAAGTAATGGCTGTTTTGATTATTTAATTTTCAATAAATTTTTATTTATTGTTACTTTGTGAGTTTCAAGTGATTTCAGTGAGAATTGTGGGTTTTTCCTTCTTTAACTGAGGGTACCAACAATTTTGTCCACGTGTGTAGGTCTGGCTCACAGTGGCAGCATTCCAATGTCTGCATCTCCATCAAAGTTTTCCGGCTCCTCATATGGGATCCAATTAATTCCCAGGCCTGATCAGATATGTATTCCCTGGAACAAGTTCTGGGTCTACCCTGGAGAGTCCTTCAAGTTAAATGTGCCCAAAAAAACTCTTAAGGCGTCATCCTAATCAGATGGCAACAACTACACCCAGCTGGCTCCTTTCAGCGTCAACAAGCCCAGGCAGCTCCCTCTACATTTCTGAGCTCCTCACTCCGTCACTAAAGCTGAACCCGGCGACCTACCATGAAACTTCAGCTGCATGTATCTGGTCACTACCCAGAGGTCATGACCGCAAGTGAAAGTTGGAAAGTAAATCAACTGTTAATCAAGGCTTTGCCTTCCAGCTTTGCTCCTCTACATCAACAACAGTCTGGTACAACGCCAGCACTGCTGCTGAACCAGCGGTTAACCTGTCGGTCTACCATACGCTCCATCTTCCTGTCCCTCATTGGACAAACATCCCCAGCTACTTAAAGTTCTCCATTTGGGGCAGCAACTCACCCCCACCCAGAAAAAATGATGTAATTAAGTGTGGCCAAGTTGTATTTAGCTACTGGGTTTTCATGATTACTGAGGGTAAGACCTTACTAGAAAATCCTGGTCTGTAAATTAAAGCTTGTTTATGTAATTTTACCCAAGCATCCTGATTTGCAAACTTAACAGGGATCTGGGAATGCAGCAGCACTGCTAAAATGAGGTCCAAGGGTCAAGCAACTGAAGCAGTTGCATGATCATACATTTTTTAAAACAGATTCTGGGTTCCAGTGTGGAAATACTGAAGTCATTTCAGGTTAACTAACTTTCAGTTTCAACTCCAAAATAAAATGCTTTAAGGTGTTGACTCAACTGTACATCATTTTGGAGGCTCCAGTTTGTAGTGTTGTGCTGTGATAATAATGCAATCCATTGATGGATTAAATCAGCGATGGGCAAGTTAAATAAGCATGATCAATGTTAGTTTAACAGCATACAATCTAAAGATCACAGTTGAATCAGGGGTCTTTCTTAAAGGGATTTCAGCTAAATAAGGTTGGATGGATTCAAAGACGGCTAGCTGTAACCTAATAAACTGGCAGCTGAGTGTATTACAATGGAAAAATAATTTGCCATCTCCTCTGGTAGACAAACTATCTAGAGACACTGCTGTAAAAGATCTATTCTGCCATGGCTGATTGAAATTTCTTAATACTCATTGTTCACCAAACACACCAACATTGAAATATCGGCAATAAGCTTACACCAGCCGGTTATTGGTCAGTAAAGCAGATGGCGGCTGTTCTTTTGTTAACGCAACAAATACTGGAAAAAAACAAAACAAAACAAATCAAACAGTAATCATGTAAAATGTGGATTTAATTACGGCTGAGCTTAGCTACTTGTATGTCCAAAGCTGTGAAGCAGTGCAACCCCTTACATCCAAGAAATCAAACGTAGTCTTTGGAAAAAAACTACACCTAAATTGATTTGAAAATAGGCGAGTTTAAATCAATTATCCTTTCTCCTCTTTGCCCTCAATCTAACCGGTCATGGTAGATGTCAGCTCTCTCTGAACCTGGCTCTGTGGGAGGTTTATTTCTGTTTTCTGTGAGTGTTTATTTCGTTTTTTTCTCTCCTAGAGCTTTCTCAAAGGGAATCACTGGATTTGTTAGGCGTCTCTCTATAATAGAATATTCTAAGGGTCTTGACCCGACGATGTAAGAGCCTTGAGATGACTCGTGTGTGAATGTGCGCCTATAGAAATAAAATTGAATTGAACTGAAGTGAATTTAAGCAGCCGTGAGTGTGTGAGGCGAGTGTATGTTCAGTACAAGCTGAAGGAATTCAAATATGAATTTCTTTCCTCGGCTCTCCAGCTGTAAAAGACACTAATCTCTGGAGCCTGAGCCGAGCTTACACCTGAATTTCTCAAAGGGCTTGCAGGTGAGAAGGAGGCAAACCTGGGGACCGAGACTCAAGACATCAACACACATGAATGCAAGCTTGGCACGAGCGCAAGTCAGTATAGCTGAGGTGTGGTGTCACCTGTGGCCCTGAACTAGAGAGCAGCTTATCAGGCTGTTCCAGGCAGCCGGGACACCTCTTACTACAACTACCGCTCTGGAACAACTCAATTATGCCTCACATGCACTCACAGCCCCACGACGACACACGCAGCTGGAAGATCCTAATGCACTCCGAGCGCGTTCTCGTGAA
Source organism: Acanthochromis polyacanthus (assembly GCF_021347895.1). NCBI lineage: Eukaryota > Metazoa > Chordata > Actinopteri > Pomacentridae > Acanthochromis > Acanthochromis polyacanthus. The sequence continues at coordinate 39,966,620 of NC_067116.1, read as the reverse complement.
GACGCTGAAATAATCTTACCCAGCGTAATCTCTCTCTTGACACGAGTCGCGTAAATGAGGATCGACACGAGCGGACAAGGTGTGCATCCGCAAAAAACGCTGCCACTGGGGTGCATTTAACCTGTCAGGAGTCACAGCACTATGAAGCATGAGAAGCCAAAGCCAAAAGAGAGCTACAGAGCCTGAAAAAGAAGGATAAAAAGCGTATAAAGCTAACGTCAGAGGAGATACAAGAGAGGGAACAGTCAATTCTCTCCTCACTCTGGGCTGTTAGCGCAGAACTGAAGGAATATTAGATTAGCAAGGCAAAGAAACTCCCTTCTGAAAGCCACAGGAGGAAGTGTATTGAAAAATGTGAGCAGCCTTGATAGATTTTTTAAGTTTCAAAGGGTCTTGGGTGTGTAGGCAGCATCTGTTTGAAGGGCTTTGATTCGAGTGTATTGAAACATCAAATTTTGAGTAGGCGCAAGCTAAAAATAGACCCAGCAGTCCCAGACCTATTGTTGTGTGCAGAGATAATGCCTAGGCTAGGAGAACTGGAAGCCAAGCTGCTATTACTTGAGTTATGCATATGGGCTGCAGCTAGTGGGCAGGATATTACAAAGTCCAATACACCTACAAATAAATGACAGTGAGGCCTTAGAGGGCTAAAGTCAGGGATTCTCAGACTGAAATTGAAGGAGTTCGGTCAAGGAGTCAGAAAAATGTTTTGCAAAACATTATTCAGAGTCAGACGTGGCAACATCAAGTTTTCTTTTTGTTTGTAGTCATGGTCTTTTGACATTTCATATCTGACGAAATCTTGTTTTCTCACAAGCTTCCCAAAATCAATCGAGGGTTGTATTAGGGATGCTTAGGTGAAGGGTTGACTCATGCAGAATGTTTATCTTAGCACGGTATTTGGATTTTTTTTTCAAACCGTCCAATCATTTTCATAAAAACATGAACATTTGTTCTCTCAAATGTGTTTTCCGTCCATGGAAGCCCGGACAAGATGAAAGTAATGAATACAAGAAAAATAGACTTCTGCCATGCAAAATTGTGTTCATTTTCTGACGGTTGTTGCCTGTTTTACCACTTCAGGTCTCTAAATATTCTTCAAATGAAACAGCCACAGCGGAGAAAATGACTTTTTCTGATTGAACTTCTTCTAGACAGTTTTGCATTAAAGCCAGAAATAGAGCCACTGCAATAAAGAACACTAAAGGATATTCTAGCGCGCCAGTCCTCGGTCCTTGTTTGCATCCTCCTACTCTTTTTTGCATGTCTTTCACTGCACAATGAGATCAGCGCGTACACTTTTAGTACCGGAGTTAAAAACTGCAGCTCTACCCCAACGAGCCGCTCTGTGCACATGCGAGACCACAGCGGGGCGTTGCTCGGTGTTGATTTAACCCACAGGACAGCTGGACTGTGCTGCTCTGAGCTCCCTCTACTCCTGCAAACGCTGAAGTGTGTCAATGGGGCAAAGCTTAGTCTGGCGAGTCAGCGGAGACATTCACACCGACCATCTCCCTCGTCTCACACACCAGCTGAGCCAACACGATCAGATAAACATCTTATGGGCGAAAGGGATAGAAGTTCTTAATGCTAGCTGGCACTCAACCACCTCAGGATACACGCGGCACGCTCCAGATGCTTAACATTCATCGTTGCCAAAGCAAAGTAGTAACCTAATTTAAAGATATAAATATGTCACGATGTCTGCTCGCAGCTCTTGCGTCACTTCTCGCTAAACTTACACCAAATTGGCACAGAGCCCCCTGCTAATGTTTCACCTCGTAAGCAGTTTTAACTTTGTCCAAACAATAACACAAGGTTTAAAAACTCACAGGGCTCCAGCTCCTCTTAAACGCATGTTAAGGCCAAGGGGCATCTTTAAGCTATGGCAAATACCCAAGCCCCTTAAAATGAATATGATTTGGCAAACAGGGGCTCACCCATGCCTGCATACCTGGAGGTGGGACGTGACCTACTCTCGGCTCTGTGAATAAGCCTCCTTTACAAGTCAGTTTGTCAAAGGAGGAACTCAGAAAAAGGGCTGTGATGCTGGGAGATGTGAGTGTACGCGCTTGCATAAACACACGGCGTGCACACAGGCCGAGCAGTGTGAAGGTTTCTCAAACACAGGGTTGTGCCAGAGGGAGAACGAGCGACCACAGAGCCTGAAAAACTGGCTTAACAAAACTGAAAGAGAGAGAAGTCACGGAGGGAAGTTTTTATGTAACAGGTTAGATTTTGTTGCCGTGTGAACTTGATTTCTTTCTGTTCAGCATCGTGACGCTCCCGTAACAGAAGGACCCGACAGCGATGGGGAAGTGATGACTTCAGCAGCGGTCAAAGCTGCAGAGAAATGTGCAACAACCAGTTCAGATTTTCTCAGAAAACCCACCCATGACGGAACAACATTCACCCACTGCTTCACCACGCTATTTACACGGAGGTGAACTGAGATGGTTGGTGCATTACAACATGCTGCTGGTTCCCTGAATGCAGCAGCACAGAATTTAACAAAATACACAAAATATTTACAAATGCAAAAGCTAAAGTGGGAGGAAAACGGCAAGCAACATTTTTTGGGCACATCTTAAAACAGACAGAGAATGAAAATGATGGACCTCATGGCTACACATGGAACAGGCAACAGTCACAATTCAGAGAGCAAACGATCGGAGGAGCAGGGAAATGATCGAATGGCATGGCACTCGATTGACGGATTGAAATATTTAAAAATGCAAACGTTAAAGTGGGAAGTTACAGGTGCGAGGAAAAGCAGGAAGAAAGCAGTAAACCACCCATAACCTGCAGTATCTCAGGTAAAGGTCAGTTTAGTTAGTGGAGAACTGCCTTAACAAGACTGACACTAATTAAATATACACCATAGGGGATGTGAAATAGCACTGTTGCACTTTTATTGTTGTTATTTAGCTTCTAAAATGTACAAAGCATTGCTTTAAAAAACTAGAACAGAGTTAGAGAAAAAGATTGTATGCTGACTGCTAACTTTGATATTTTACTTGTTAAATTTTCTGTTTTTGGAAAAAAAAAATAGACCTTCCTATCTGTTAGCTCACACTATTTATCACATTTTCATATCAAATTTTATTCAATATTAAGATCTTATCAGTGTTGCTCAACCCGTATATGTAACAGTGCTGGCATTCACCTGAAAATGTGCTCTTTAGTGCAATGTTTGGGATTATAATGACGATTTTATGCTGAAAATTTAGAGATATGAGCCAAATATTTTTCACAGTACAGCATCATGTTATGAGCATCATTACAATTTTAGAAAAATGAAGTGAAAAATAAGTATGAATTCTACTCTCAGAGGTATTCGGTCACAGTTTAAATAAAATCTCACAGTCTCCATATATTTGCTCCCTATTGACTAACCTAATAAATGCATTAGCTTGTTAACTTAACAGCAATCAGAAAAACACACAGAAATCCAAATGTTCTCGCTGAAGCTTCTCCAAGATGCTCCGATATAGACTTTCATGCTGCAGTGTGTCCACCGAGTCTTTGCCGCTCTTTGTGACGGAGCAGACTTTCGGTACAACTCCTGGGCCAACGCGCCATAATATTTACTCTAGCCAGGCAGCAAATGCAGCACCTCTCCTCTCGTCCCAGTTTGAGCACTCCATCAGTCTGACAAGCCCGGGAAGCCGTGCCAACTCACCCAGGAGGCTGGTGGACGGTGAAGGTTTCTCCTGAGCGGTTGTTCTGCTGCTTTCAAGTCTCTATTCCGTCTGCAGCTCGTTCACTCCGCTGTGATGAGGGTGATGGGGGCAGAGTGGAAACAGAAAGGGTCGCGGGTAGGAGGCAGATACAGGAGCGCCTCTGTTCTGTCGGGTGAAACCGAAGTCCGGCCTTGTGACTGACATTGAGAGACACGTAATTAAGGCATGTGCTGCTAAAGACACAGCACCAGGCTGTTACGTACATATACTTTGGTAAGGGGCCAATGTTTTCACTCCTGGCCTGAAAAAGCCAGTTGAGCTGAAATTGCAACGTCTGCATGGCTCCTGTCATCTCCTTGCCCTGCCGCAGCTTAAAGAGACAAAATGAGACGAAACAAACGAGTGAAAGCACAAAGTGGTCCAGATCACCATTAGCAGCCTTAACCTCAGAGACCAGTACAGCAGGCTAATTGAAATCCGAGCTCTATTAAGCCACATCTTGGTGCAGGTATACCCAAACCATACAAAAATGGATTGTTCCACCGTATTGCAGGCTAGACTAGAGGATAAAATGTCTCCTCTGAGGCCCATTAATGGCCGCCGTCTGTGCCGCTGAGTTCTCAGGAGCGAGACAGATTCCCTAAAAGAGCAAAAGGCAGGCGGTCATGCCTGTTTTATTCCTTCTGATACCACTTTGCTCGGCTGTTTCCAATTGTGAGTGAGGTAAAAGCAGGTCAGAGCCTGAGGTGATTGATTACAGGGCGAAGCAAGATCAAAAACGAAAAAAAAAGGGGTGGAAAAGTAACTGAAGAAATGCCTGAGTGATGTCGTCGCACTTTAATTAATACCAATATACCTGTGGCATCAGGTGAGTCATTAAAGCCGGCTATTAATCTAATAGATGCATGTTTTGTTCATGCTCAGAATATAAACCTCGCAGAGCTCGATTCTGCTTTATTCTTCAGACACATTAATCAAGTGTATTTTTGCAGTTTCATTGTAGTTGAAAAATGTTTTTTACTGAAGCTGCAGCGCCACCAAAGTGAACCGACCGCTGCTAAATGTTGATACCAGACCTATAAAAGGTGTGTAGCGCTGCGGTTTATGTTTTTATCATCATTGCTTTCATACATTGAACTTTAAAATGACTGTAGGGTTGCTACATTCACCAGGAGACAGCTGCAAGGCCGGCAGAGCCAACCTCCTCCAACACAGCGGCCACACAAGGTCAAACATGTTTACGTTTTCTCACCCAAATCCATCTGAATTGCTAACAAACCAACCCACGGGCTGCAAAATTAGGAACACCCGCATTAATATTCATGAGAAATTACCACAGCTGAAGAAAATAAATATCAATCCATGCGTAATTGGCGTGCGGCAGGAGAACGGGCGAAGTGGTTCTCAGATGAGCGTCTGAGTGTGAATGAAGCCTGCTGGAGGAGCTGCAGACGAAGCCTGTGTTCAACGTCCCCACATGGTGTGATGTTCACAATGTTATTCTTTCAGATGCAAACCACTGCTTTTTCCCCGTCCATTATCCAACCAGAGACACACACGGCTACAGCCAGCAAAGCTTTTATGCAACATGAGCTTACTACAATTTACAAGTGGCTTCTGATGGACTCATTTCCACCATATTATCTAAGAAAACTGAAAAAAATGGGCAAAATACAGACTGCTAAATGTAAAGCTAAGATGAAAGATCCATTTGCACCTCTTTTTGTGATTAATTTAGTTATTTGACTGCTTGCACAGTAAATGTATGGCATTCGTTGTGTGAAAAAGCTGCTATAAAAGTTTTAATTTCATCAGATTAACAGAACTAAGCAAGGTGGCCTCTGCTATGTACTACATGAGTTCAAACTCTTGCTATATGTAAAACACAAAGCCATTTTGTTGGTTTATTTACTTCAGGAATATGCCTTAATCTGCTACATGAAAAAAAAGAAAAACAACAAGAAAAGCATTACAACCAGCAACCGTCAAATTAACGATTCCAGTTTCACATTTCAGTCATTTTCGAGCAAAAATTCGGAACATTTGCAGTTTCCAGCCTCTTGAATACGACAACATGATGCTGTTATTGTCATATTAAATAGTAAAATGAATCTCCAGCATTAGTTGCCTAATTTAAGCCACTTAACTATATCACTTTAGGCTCTGGGAACAAGGCCCTTTCACTCTCTTTTGGCGTTTACGACATGATTCATCAAACAAACAATCTACGGATTAAACATTAATGAAAATAATCATGCGCCCGGACCCTAAAAGTTCTCATTTCATTGCTATACGGCGCAGCTCGAAGTCAATAAATGATAAAACGGAGTTATTGCTCAGCCTGTAGACGACACTGATGCTTGTTGTTCCACTGCTACTGTCCCCACGCTGTTCGTTTGTCTCTAATAACTGCTAATTGTGCATCTATGAGTCCTGCAGTGTCACAATATGTTTTACAGCGGAGCTGAAGACTGATTCCATCAAATGCTACTCATAAAACGATCCATCGAAACATCACGCTAAGTTCCTGTTGTGTTTGCAGTATCAGGGGAATAACAGAGCTTAGGAACCGGGAGAATGTTGCGACATCACTGACCTGACACTTCACTTTCAAAGATTAGATTCGATTCAGTTCTCCTACTTTCCCCGTCACCTGTCTCTGTATGAAATGCATTTAACTCAAGCTTCTTTTCTCACATCAGCTACTGAGGCCTCCAGAGATCCCAGCAGAAACCACTTTTATCTGTAGTGGAGATGGGAATCAGATGCATTCTGTCAGTCGGAATGAGAGTAAGTGATAAGAAAAGGGAAAGCAAAATCAACAGCGTCTCCGTGTCCCATCCTGACTGAACTCTGAGCACCGACCCAACTGTAAACAGTCAGGGACGCGGAATGAGAGACGCTGCTTCATCATGTGACACACACGCAAGAGAAAGAGAAAGAGCACGCATGCCGGCTTCCCAGCCGATCCCTGCTGACTCGAAAAGGGCGAACAGACACAAGACAGACCAACGGCAGACAGAAAGCACATCCTCCGATCTGCACGTCCGCCGCAGCCACACACATGCACAGAATACCGAAGCAGAAACCGGTCACATGAGTGCACTTTCTCAGGCTGCAACGTCTCGTCTGCTTTGATTATTCAGTGAGGTGGGCGAACCGATCGAAGCGGCCGGTGCCCTCGGTCACGTCCCTCAGAGGGATCGTGTTGTGCTGGCCTTGTGCTTTCTTTCTTTGCTTTTTTTCCCTCTCCCCTCCATGCACCGCAGTACAGACTGCCTCATCACACCTGACAGAGCAAACCGGACGGAGGAGACGGTCGTGGGAACTCCCTCTACATACGGGAGGGGAGACATCCTGGTTTCCATGGCAACCCCTCCACCCTCCTTTCACACGGTGACATCGCAGGTGATGCACGATGATGACCCCACCACCACCCATTCTCAAAAAAAAGAAAGAAAGAAAAAAGATGGGGTGAAAAAGGCTCACCCGAACCAGAAGCTGAAGAGGTGAAGAGGCCACAGGTGGACGATGGAGATGATGATGATGATGATGATGATGGTGATGATGGAAGAGAGGACTAATAATAGAACCTCCTGCCTCGGAGAAAAGAGACGAGAGAGAGGGAGAAAGAGGGAGCTTTTATTTCTTCTCGCTCGCCACCGGAACCAAAAGCCATATGTGAGCAACACACTGTGCAAGAGAGGGAGGGAGAGGAGAGACAGATGGAGGCAGATAGATGAAGACAAACAGATAAATCAAAAATAAAGCGAGGGAGGGGAGGAAAGGATCCACTCACGGGATTGCTGGTTGTAACCTATATAACATAAGCTGCTGGTGGCAGGATGCTGCTGCCTGAACCTACATTCACAGCAGGGTGCAAATGGATGGAAATTCTCATCTATAGCAGCTAAAAATCACCAAATGACACTTTAGTGTTTGTTTTTGAAGCAAAGGGGGGCTTTTTTTTGTATGACAGAGTCTGAAGAAGTGCATTTGAAACAAGCTCGAGGCTGAGAATGAGCTGCAAATGTGCCGCCTGTTTATCAAATCTAATCTGGCTGCTGTGACTTCCATGTCTCCCCTCAGAGGCATGCGACAGCAGCAATGAGGAACAAAAGGCAATGTGCATTTCCCTTAACTACATGCCAGAGAGGCTACTGAGGCAGCAGGGAAGTTGTAGACACCCAGGCTGTCCAGAAACGTGCCAGAAAAGACCACTGAGGCTGCAGCTTTTCCCGTCACGTCAGAGAAGTTGGAGGCGCCCAGGCAGCTCCAACTTCTCCGGGTGAAGCCGTGCAGCGGTGGCAGCTCCTGGTCCGGCCGCAGAGCTCAACAGCTGTGTCCAGCTGCGCTTACGGGGGAAACACTGGGCGCTTTGTTTCCTCCTCCAGGAGCAACATAGTTCCACCAAAAAAAAAAAAAAAACGAAAGAAAAAAAAAAGGTTACCGGCCTGTAGCCTCGGTCAGCTCAGGTCTGCTGGAGTGTTTCTCCAAAAACACAAACGGCCTTTAGAGCAGCAGCGGGACAGGGTGGCACAAGCAACCAGGATGTGTGGAAAATTTGAAAATGCGCCGCTGAGGCTGAGCCGACGCACGTCCAAGCGAGCAGCACATTTCCACCGAAACGCTGCGATAAAAGCGAGTTTCTTTCTCCTTTCATTTTCGCGCACCGACAGAGAAAAACGGCAAGATGCGAAAAGCTCCGGTGTGCAAGAAAGCAGAGGAATCACGGTGCACACACTCAGGAAACAACAACAACAAAAGAGTCGCAAAAAAGACACGAGCCGCCTCCTTACGAGCGGCTTTTCCGCCGGTGGATAAACGGCACCTCTGGGAGACGGTTAGGAGACTGAATGAGGCGTCTGGTACTTACTCAGAGGAACCGGTGCGGCTCGGTCCACCGGAGGATCGCCCCTCGCTCGGTCTTCTTCCGTGTGTGTCGGGCGGGATCTGCGCTATGGATACTGGAGAGCGCAGAGCGGCGAGGACGGAGCGTAAACTGTGGCTTGCGTCATTTCACCAGGATGCCACTATTTGCGCGCAGCAATGCAGCCATCTTGCTGAGGAGTGGAGCCCCAACAGACCCACCAATCACCGCTGGCTTTTTCCGGGAGCCAGCAGTGACAGGGAGCCACCCGGAGGAACATCTACTGTGTGGGGTCACTGCGTTTAAACAGCAGCAAAGTCTGGAAGGTCTCCCCCCAGTCAGCTGGAACAGCAAGTTTTGCATATTTAATTGGGCTTGTGCAAAATTTTACCTTCATACTATGAATATTTTCAGAGTTACGTGTTTTTTTAAATACATAGGAGTAGATGTTTTTTTTTTATTTTAAATATTTTTCTAGCATTTTTTGATTCTAGATCAGCTTTTACATCCACTCCAGATGTCACGATCTAAAGACAAAATCTCGTTTTCTTTGTTTTTCTATGATCAACTTTGAGCATCATTATCATGATTTAATGTCTGTTTTCTGATCATTTTGAAGTTACTTTGAGTTACAGGTCATTCTTTTAAAAAATTTCAGTAGTTTTTCCAGCATTTTTTGATTCTAAATCTATTTTACCTCCACTCCAGGTGTCACGATCTAAAGCCAAAATGTCGTTTTTTGTCCAATATGTACATATTTTCAATAACCATATTAGAGCATCATTATCATGGTGTGATGTCTGGGATATAGGACAATAAAAACAAGCTTCAGTACTCCACATGTGTTATTTGTTTTCTGATCATTGACAGTTAAACATTTTTTAAAAAGTACATTTTGCCTCATTTTTTTAAGGTGGCTTCAGTTACAGGTCCTTGAAGCCCTTGCCTCTGAAATTTTGAGCTTTCTTAGGTTCATAAGTAAATAAACAGTCAAAAATCAGGGTGGAAAACACATTCGAGCCTGAAATCAGTTTTACATCCACTCCAGGTGTCACAATCTAAAGTCAAAGCACTATTTTTTTTACAACCAACTCTGAGCATTGATATCCCGGGACATATTATAGTTCCAATATCAAAACTGACTGGATTCATGCCTGTAATAATATAATAACAATAGAACAACTTGTACATAGGACTATCTGTTTTCTGATCATTTACATGAAAAAACTTCTTAAAAGTACATTTTGCGTAAAATTTCAGGTTAGTTTCAGACCATTAACACATTTTTTATCCCTCATGAAATGACATGTACAGGCACTGGAATATTAGGCCTTCATAGGTTCATAAATACACAAGAGTGATACAAAAAACTCTCAGAAATCAAGGTGGAAAAACACATTAAAGCTTGAAATCAGTTTTACATTCACCCCAGGTGTCACAATCTAAAGTCGAAAGCTCACTTTCATTCCGCAGAAAAGCACTATTTAAGTGCAGATAAATTACCATTTAGCACCAACTTTGAGCATCAATTTCCTTGGATAAATCATAGTTTCATTGACAAAACTACACCAGATTAATGTCTGTGGAATGGAATAAGAACAAGTAGTAGTACCCTGGATGTGCACTGGAGAAAACTTTTTAAAAAGTGCATTCTGGGTAAGATATCAGGTTGGTTGCAGGCCATCAAAACATTTTTTTCTGGCATTTTTATCCCTCATGAAATGTACAGGAAAGAGGTTCTTTATTCTTTAAATGAGAAAACACATTTGAGTTCCGTAAAAAACTACACTTAAATTTAATTTTACGTCCACTCTAGGTGTCATGTTAAAAAGCCAAAATCTAATTTTTATTCAGCACAATTTTTTTTATATAACCCGCTTTGCATCTCAATATCCTGACAATTCACTGAGAAAAGTTTTTAAAAAGTACATTTTGAGTAAAGTTAGTTTCAGTTACAGGCCACTGAATGCTTTTTGCATTTTTGATGACAGCTTGTCAGAGTACACAACAGAGCATGACCGATTTTATTTATAAATGCTTCAATTTATTTAGATATTGCGTTTATTTCTCTATGCAATTTTAGATTTTTAGTTTTTTTGCTTTCTTAATTTTGACTCATTCTGCCTCTGGTGTTACCTAATTGCATTTATTTATAACAACAATTCTTCAATTGCTCTGTTTTATTGAATCCTTCGTAAAGAACATGGGGGGTACTGTTTGTACGTTTCTACTGATTTAATTGGCTTTTTATTCGTTTGATCTGTGCAGCAGTTTGTGGTACATTTTGCTAAAAAAAAAAAGCTATATAAATAAAGTCTGATTCAGAGGGAAATCTGTGTGCCGGATATGACTCAGAAAATGAATTATGACCTTGGAAAGTTTACCCCAAGTGCACTTTTTAAAGTTTTCTTTGGTGAATTATCAGAAAACACTCCCAGAACTCCAGTGCCTGTTTCTATGACTCAGTCTCACAAATGGATGCTAAAAGTAGGTTATTGAAACAACAGGAAGAGATTTCAGCTGGTGACACCTGGAGTGGAGGTAAAATGGATTTTTGTGTGATTTTCAGCCCTGAAATTTTCATGTTTCTATCTCCTGTATTTATGAAGTTATGAGGGCTCAGAAATGCTGGGAAAAAAAAAAACATGCAGATTCAAAAAGCGACACATCACTATGCACTCAAAAAGTAGACCTGTATCTCTTAAAAGTCTCACAATTTTGGGGCATTATTTTTAGTGCGGTGAAACATCTGAAGATTATCTATTAACAAAAACATAAAATATACTCTTAATATATTCCGTTCCCACCTGAAATCCTCAACTCAATGTAAATTTATTTTAACCCAATTTCATTAAGTTACTTGAGTTTATTTTTAAATCAACAAACACAGAAATGTGAGTCTAATTTACACACATATTAAGCTGATGCAACGTTATTATTTCAACCCAACCCATCAAAATGTTAACTGAAAATTCAAAAAGTTGACCAAAATAAGTAAATTGGGGAATCAGTTGAATCGCTTTGAGAGTGTCCTTAAAATCCACCTTTATTTGACATGTATGTGTACTTATGCTGTACTTATTTGGAAAGTTAAGATTATATTTACTATGTAGACATTATTAAACAGTATTCAGTGTTATTTCCAGCTCCAATAGCTGCTACTAAAACGTTCTTTACGTGTTTGTTCTACCCGACAACAATAGTTTTGTTGGAAATCTTTTGAACTTTAAGTAACAAGTAAATGCAAGAGTTTTATTTGCAGCAGCATATTTCTACTAGATATTCTTGAACCGCAGTTTTAATCACTTTGACAGTAATGTTAGGGTGCATACTGAGAATTTCCCAATTACAGATCTGTCATGTTGACTCAGATGATTTGATGTGGGTGTCCGCCCACTGTTTTTTAGAAATGTCTGTCGGAAAAGAAACCATTTCGATATCTTTGCCTTCCACTCAAATATTCCTCTTTGTTCGCAGAGTCAACATGTGTTTACCATTTCCTCGAGAAATTCACAGACATGACATGTGCTGAATTATCTATTAAAGCGACTTCTTTTTTTATTTTTTTTAAATCAGCACAAAACGGTTGAACACTGAAGGACTGCACAAAAACAGGAAACTCATTTTGGATTCAACCAACGCTGAAATCTGCTGCATTTATGCATCCGCTTACATTTTACATCCATTTTTGGTATTGCAACATTTAAACTTAACTCAAAGAATCAAGGCAGGTTCCCACTTTTCCCGGTTTTTATTATTTGATTTCATTCTTTCAATTTATTGGCTTATTTCTGCTCCTTTCAGTCAGTAAGCAGCTCCATGACAGATCATTTATAGCGCCCTCTTGTGGTGGCCTGTGGGTGTGATCCACCCCATCACTGCTGAGGGTGTGTCTGCTCCACCCAGTGTGGCCCAGAGGCTGTTGTTTGTGGGGGCAACCAGAACCTGAGCGAACAGCGCTATATCATCAGAGTCAATATATCTCAACAAATACATATTTACATCGACACACGACTTCATAAATTCTGCAGAGAGATTCAGTTTGGTGTGGAGTCTGTCTGCAGTAAAGCCATAAGAACAGCCTGCAGCTTTATTGATCACCAGTTCCTCCCATTAATGAAGTCCTTAATTCTCATCAATGTGTACACATGATTAGGCCCAAGACCAGCAAAACAGTATCATCACAAATAATCATCACATTTAAACAAAGCTGAATTGGTCGATGGATTAGTTGGTGAGAAAGTAGTTGTTGAACCAGCATTCTATTGAGCAAAAGTAGTCAGAAATGCATAGAGAGAACAGTCTGAGAAGTAATTTGGAATGAAAAGTGAGATGCAGACAGTCTGGTCCATGTCATTCATTAGGGTTTGTTATGACACAAACAGAAAAATGTATGAGAACATGAGGTAAGAACCCTGGTCTCTCACCCATCATCTACCTAAAAAGGACTCCCTTGTGGTCCAGAGATACAGTATGTGGGCTGCCTTGGCACATGACACCATTCACAGAGGGAAAGAGGAGAAATCGTCATGAGAGACATCTTCCCAGCTTCTTTTGAGTCCATCAGACTGAGGCTGGCGACATGTGAAGATTCCCTCCCTCCAGGTTCAGGATGGAACCAGTCACAGGGCACGAGGTGCCTGACTACTGTCAGAGCTCATCCTTCTCCATCTGCTGGAACGCCTCCAAGTCTTCCCGCCAATCAGCCAGCAGTTCATCCACCGACTGGCTGCTTGAGTCTGTGTCGGCCTCAGGCTCCTCTCTCTTCTCTGAGTCTCTGTCCTCTTTAAGCGGAGCCGAATCAGCCTCAGCCTCAGCCGGACTGACGTCTTCTTTTAGTGGGCTAACTTCCTCTGCAGGACTAGTGTCTTCATCTACAGGACTGACTTCTTCCTCAGGAGCAGATTCATCTAGCTCCAACGTGCTCATTTGTGATTGGCCGACCGGTTCAAACGAGGTGGGCGTTGTTGCCTCAGTTAAGCAGTCCTCCTTGGCTTCTTGCACATCCACACCTGAAAAGGAAGCAGGGGCGTAAGAAGAGCTCTACACAAAAAGACGTACGATGAACACACGCTGCTCTCTTTGTCCTCTTCCGTCAGTAATCCATACATGCCTCCCGGTAACCCATTCTTGCTCAAAAATAGAACAGTTTTCGTCGAGAGGCTGTCAACTATAACAGCATGATGCTGATTGTGAGTCATGTTACCCGCAGGATAAAACCTCTCTCACATTGCTGCACAACCAAACTGAGAGCTGACTGAGCAAAAGGAATCTGGTAAAAAGTTCTGCTGCGAATTTTGCACAAATCTGGTTAGATGCGGTGCATTTGATCTGTTATTGTTTCTTTAAAAAATGCAGCTGCTTCTTTAAATGTGTTATTATACATCTGAGGGAATATATCCAGAGTTGTTACAATGACAACAGCAACCTGTAACTACAAAGCTTCCATTCAGGTAGAGATGGGTACTGACTATCTGGGGATTATGATGTCATGGTCACTTTGTGGTAACAGAAACCGGCCGATAATCAATAGATCTGTGCTTCAGTGTCTGTTTTGGGAAAAGGAGTGAGGAGCAGATGCTTAAAAGCTCTGATTTCTAACAGCTGTTCTGCAGCTGTACAGCACCCACGGACAGGCTACGTCTCTAAACAACAGTTACTGTTTAAGCTTCTTTGTATAAGTAATGAAAGCTTGTAATCGCCGGTGCTTAAATAAAAATTTGACACAGAGAGAGAAAAATCCAAATTACAAGTTTAACTTTTTTTTCAAGAAACCATGTAAATGCACTGTTAGACGGCTGTGGTCTAGTCCTGCTGCACTGTCTAGCCTTTCCACGGTGACAAACATAAAGAGCTGTCATGCCTCGAGCTCTTTAGGGGGGAAAAATAGCAAATGACACTATACTGTGACTGCACTAAGCTTTTCTATCAAACTCCAACAGAACTTTGTGGTTAGAAGGCAGACTGCGAGAGCGACACAGAGAGAGAGGGAGAGAGAGAGAGAGAGAGAGAGGGATGGGGAGATACGAGCATTACCATAAGGAGGGAAAACAGGGATTAAGGCGAAGGAAAGAGATGAAAAATGTGGGCATAGCAGACAAAGAAAGAAGGAAAAGAAGAGGATACTTACTGCCCTCAATCAGGCTTCCAGGAAGAGGTTTACCTTTGAATATGGCTGCTGCTCATCCAAAGGGGAGAGGGTTATGGAGACAAAAAAAAGGAAGAGAAACCAAGAAAGAGAGGAGAGAAAGGTAACGTTACAGGGAATAGAGGGATCTGGCAAATGAGGAAAAAGAGGAAAAAGAATGAGGATGCAATATTGATAAGGCTGTAAACCTCCGCCATGCCCCATTATACCCACAGCTGGTGGGTGGTTTCGGAATGAGTCACAAGCTCTGAGACTTCAAATAATGCCTGAATCCCTACACCTCATCTTTATTTTATGGAGCCGAGCACGAAATGAGGCTCAGTCAGCGGAGAGATATAAGTTCAGCGATGTGATCAATCTCATGAGCAGAGATAAGTGAAGCAAAGGAAAGGAAGGGAAGGGTGGGCGTTTGAGGGGGTAATGTCACACCTCTGTCTCTGGCTTTGTCGCTCAGCAGCACCTCCACCTCTCTGTACTCCTTCAGCGCCTCCAGTAGGATGTTTCCCTCCTTGTGGAACAAAAAGAGGAGAGGCAAGGTGACATCATCCGTGTTGCGTCCGTCGCCGGCCATCTGAAACAGGGGAGCCGTGTCGCTGCTGCTGCCCTCGTTATCATCTGGAAGGGAGCAAAAGCACAGGAGTGTTGAACTGTAGTCAGTTCTGCTTTTAGATTAGTGTCTTCCTCCATGATGGCATTATGTTCTAGGCTTGTCATGTCATATCTCTTGAACGCATGGAGAGAATTTCTTCAAATCCAGGACAAATGTTTACTCAAAGAGAAGCCTGCACTGATTTTATTTTGGTGGTCAAAGGGTCAAAGGTGAGGCGACCGCATGGACACCTCCTTCCTGCGAGCGTAATCAATCAGGGAGCATCTTGAGGGAATTTCATTATACTTGGCACAAACAACCGCCTTGACTCAAGGATGAACTGATTAGATTTCGGCAAAAGAATGAGGATGCAATATTGGTCACAGTGACCTCACAAAACACGCCGTAACTCAAAAATTCAAAGACTAATTATGACAGAATTCCACACAAATGTCCAATAGGATAAAATGATGAAGCAATGACATTTTGTGTTTCAAAGGTCAAAGATCAAGTCTGGAGACACATGGATGTAAACTGCTACTAAACTGGCTGGCAGAGGCATACAAGGGCAAGGAGGTCATTCTTGTTATTTTATTAGAGTAAAATGAATACCTTTTGGTTTTGTTTATTACAGTGTAATGAATATCTTTTTGGTTTTGGACACCTCTGAAGAAATGGAGCTGGGAAGAAGCATTTTAAACAATAAATACAGAAAAGTAATTAAAACCAAAGACCAAATGAGAATATATTGCCTTCTCTACCATTTTCAGCACTAGAATCTGTAACTTTAATGGAAAAAGCGATACATATATGAAGAATATCCTGCAACTATGATTACTATTAAGCTCACGAAAGTTCTGCTTCATTATTCCGTCTTCATATGGCAGGAAGGATCATATTGGACTTGCTGTCTTCAAGATAATCCAGTTATCAAACACTAATCTTGTCACTGAGCAGTCATCTTCCGTCTTGTGTCATCTGCTGCATGAACTCACCAATAACTATGCCTCCAATGGCGCCAGCTTTCTGGATGTGTCGAGCTTTCTCTGCGAACATACACTGACCCCTCTGGAGCAGAGCGATGTGACCCTGGATGTACTCGGCGTTGGTGATCTCGGTGCAGCCGCTGTAGGGTTCGGCTACGGTGACAAAGCCTCGTACCTGTCCACAGGAGGAAAAAGTGAAGGACTCTAACGGTGTACAGTAGCGCTGCCTAACCCCAGATGTTCTGTGTTAAACCGAGCGCTCATATTTCCATCTGTCCTTTTGAAAACATTCCTGGAGAGGAAGCGCCCTCTCACAAACACAAAGCGAAACTGAGTGTCTCTCTGAGGAAAATCAAACAGAAGCGCAGTTAAGTGCCCATTTCTAACCTGGAAGCTTGGCAAACCTACAAAACCCACTCACCCCTGTGGAACTTTTGGACAGGTCCGTGCCAAACTGTGCTGGGCCGGCGGTTAGCACCACCCTGCCAAAGAATGGATGCGAGACGATCTGAATGGCTCTGGGAGGCAGCTGCTCTTTCTGCTGCTGGCTCGACAGCTCCATCATCTCCTGCATGAAACGCACGCCGTCCTCTGCTGCTACCGCACTCACCGCCTAGATGTAGGTGTAACAGAGTGGGAGAGAGCATTGGAAACAAGTGGAAAGACACCAAAAACAACATGTAGTTGGGATAAAAATATATAAGCCAGTTTGCCAAAAACCAAGGCACCCTCATCACAGTATGTTCTCATGCTTGTTCTACATCTGAATGATGAATAAATAATATAGATGCACAATCCTGATGCACACTGTTAAATACGTACTCATTTTTCTGCCTTTCTGCTTTCTGAAAAATAAATATCCTCCATGTTAAGAGGCTGTTTTTCCTCATTAGTTCCAGAAGTATCATTATACAGAAGAGATTGCTTTGTAATGACTGCTAGTAAAAAGTAATGTGCTGCATCAGCCGCTACCTTGTTATTCCAAAAGTAGCACACTATCAAGAAAGTGAGCTACTTCAGTTAGGGATTTTTTTTTTTTTTTTTTAATGGCAATCTCTGACTTGGTTGTGCATCTCTGCTGCTAAATTGTGTACCTGAGTAGCATGCTGAACCAGCTGCACCCTGCCGTCTTTCAGGTGGATGAGACTGACTCCCATCCTCCTGAGCAGCTCCAGATGTTCAGGGTTGTTTGCCATGAAGTCCTGAGCCCTCAGGGGAGGACGGCCCATACCAGGTTCCCTGAAAGGAGGCAGACAGAGAGGAAAAACGAGGAATTAAAATCACAAAAAAAATATGACTAGGAAGGTCTTCACACGCTAAACCTGTATGTGTACATACTTGTAGGGGGCAGGACGTGGGCAGCTCTTGTCTACAGCACTTCGGATTGGTTCTCTCAGGTTCCGAGGGAAGGCGGGGTCAGGAAATAGCAGGCGAGTGTTAGGACACGTCCAATCAAAGTTAGAGTCGTCCAGCTCCTCTTCTGACTGAAGTACCTGGAGAAACAACAGTTTTGAGTGAATGAGACACAGGAATGCTTTTATAACTTCTAATTAAAGTGAAACCCCATCATTACCGTTTTGTTTGAAGGAATGGATGAGGAGTGAGGGGCAGTGGAGAGGGACAGGGGCAGCAGGTGGGCCTCGGTTGTGAAGACGTAGTCCTCCACGTCAAACGGTAGGTCGTCCGCCTCAGCAAACAGCAGGAACAGGTATTTAAACATCTCAGCAAGGAAGAACGAGTCCATTCTGGGAAAAAGAGAAGATGTGGCAGACATTTTATCCGCGGTAAAAACTTGTTTGTGTTCCAGTATTGATGCTACCATACTATATAACATGCAAGAAAAATATTACAATGTTCTGATACGTATTATGTCAAAATATCCTACTACATCTGGGCAGACTCTGAAGCATGCATGCTTTAATGGCCATTCTGACCCACAATGCGCTACGCAGTTACAACCCATACATCATGTGAGAGTTGCCGAGACAGATGACAGTTCATTTCACACTACAGACTCCAGTAGTCAGAGTATAAAGCACGTTATTATGATGAAGCAGGAAGTCCAAATTAGACGCATACTGCATGGAACAGTATGTACTTTTTAAGGGCAGCTGTGGTACATTCTCAGAGTAAAAAGTATGCAACTTTGAACAGAACCCAGGTACAGTCAATTTAATACTTGAGCTTCTTTCTTTTTTATGTATTTTTCAGGTGTTTTTGCCTTTATTTGAAAGGGACAGCTAAAGAGAGGCAGGAAAGCTGCAGGGAGAGAGAGAGAGAGAGAGAGAGAGGATGACATGCAGCAAAAGCCTCAGGCTGGAACTGAACCTGAGGCGCAGCATTAAGGACTCAGCTTTAGTACACACCATTCCACTTCATTCTTAACAATAAATTCATTGTTCATCTTTTAACATTCCTACTAAAACGTCCTGTTGCAGTACGTAGCTTTGTGATAATTCCTGGCTTTTAAAAACATGCTTTGGCTCATTTACAGTCTACACAAGTCCTGTATGATTTGCATCACCTATGTCATCCCCAAAAATCTCTTTTCTGGAAAGTTCAAACTATTTAGGATTCTTTGTCATTGATGCACACAGCATGACTGTTACAGCATTATCTTGTGGTATGGAAAACACGCCTAAATGATACAAATACTGCAATGAATCGAATAAATACCGAGTCTTTATATACTGACCGGTCCTCGTGGCTTCCTGTACGTACGTCCTTCATCGCAGCGAAGCCACACGGAACACGAGCAAAGCGATTGAGGTTGTCCAGGATGGTTCGACCTGCCTCCAGGTAGTAAGGGTCCCCTGTGGCCTGGGAGAAGGAGAGAACAGAAGTGTCATTCTAACAAAAGGACAGAACATGAACTATGAATAGGGCTCGACTGAGGTCACGCCAGACAAGAGAGATGATGCTCCTTCAAACGTATAAAAAAAAAATCTAACTAATAATCATGAACTCTCATTTGTGATCTGAATGCTGGAGGCTGCTTAAGTATTTCAGGGACGGACACAAGGTTCCAGTGCATTTTAGTCAAATGTCAGACACTCATGATCAAAGTGCAAAGTAAAAATATTTAACTTTAACTGCTGCATGATAGTAGACATTTACCTCTAGACTATGACAGGGAAAAGAGATTGCCTGCATTATGTCAGACTATTTGATAAATTACCTTGTAAAGGAAATAGGTGCTCTCTGCAAACTCAGGCCTCAGGGGATGTTGGGCCCAGTGTACCCTGAAATCAGTAGTGAAGGCCTGGGGAAGGACAGAGGAGGACAAAGGGGTCAGCGCACCCTCCCCAAGTTTTACAATTACAATGGAGAGACGAAGGTAAAATGCAGACGGCGTGCATGAACTGTGAGTTTGTTAATTTACAAACAGTTCTGGTTGGCAACACAAGCAACATGGGGTTACGTGAGTCAATGGTAAAAATGGCACCGAGTCATTTTTAGTGCCACAAACAGAGTAGGACACAGTGAGACAGATTACCTCAGGGAGGAAGTTGTGTTTTTTGGTCACTTGATACAGCATCTCATGAGTCTCGATGGCAGGACGGATATCTCCCTTCAACACCTGAGACATGCACATTATTTACAAAGTTATGGAAATGGCAAAAAGTCTATAAAGATGGTGAACTGTTCAATTTGCATGATCTAATCTGACCTGCAGTCCAGGGAAAAAGGCCAGCAGAGAGTCCATCCAGGTGCGAGCGGGAAGCAGAGGTTTGTGGATGTGGACGTCCAGCAGCAGAGGGGGCTGGCTAATGTACTTCATTATGGATGCATAGTGCTAAATGGGGCATACAAAGTGGACATATTGAGGATACAACTGTCTGAAGGTATGAGTAGTAGAAATAGAGCAAGCAGAGACTCAATTTTAGACACAATGTGACTTATGTTAAAAAAAAGCTTCTAAAAACTTGACGTAAAACCTTGAAATGTATGCATGACAAAGCAGGTAACAAATGTCTGTATTATTTCTTCAGAGATTAGCATTGGAACAGAGTAAAATGGGCTGACATGACTTGATTAATCAGCCACAATGCTACTAAACTGCATTTTTCCAGTGTACAAAATCTTGAAATCTCTGAAAACTGTTTGGCAAAAAAATTGTGCCTTCATGTACAATCCTTATGCTAAGAAGTGGGGGCTTTTAAAACAGGATAAGAAAAAGTATTGAGCTGAGAAGAGCGTAATATTAACACTTGCCTCTTTTCTGAAGCACTGAACTGAACTGAAGTGCACAAACTATAAATATATCCTAGCATATCTCTGTTTTATGCAATAGGCACAGTTGTGACAAATGCTATTATGCAGACAGAGAGGCATCAAATTACTGTGGAAAATGTGTGTGTGTGTGCGTGCATGTGTGTGTCCTCACAATATTGAACCGCTGCAGAAAGAGGTCGTCTCCCAAGAGGACGTAGGCCTTTAGCAGGTATTCATAGTACGAGTCAATTCCTGCTCCGACTCCACTGTCTGGAAACAAACAATAATCCATCACTTTATAAGACAGGAGAAAACAGAGGACAAACAAGTTTTCTGTCTGGATTTATGCCGCCCCTGTACAAACATACAAACACAGCCTCTGTCACTCAAACAGAAAGATTGTGCTTCTGTACTTACAATTTCTTCAACCCATGTCATTCTTTCCTTCTCAAATACTTTCCCAGTTTCATCCCCTAATCTCCTCTTCTTATCTCCGGTCACTCAGTCGTAACAATACCCCACCAGGGACTCCTCCTCTTCCCTCTCACCTCTTCGGACCCACTCTCCGGAGTGGATGTTGATCGTAGTCCCCACCAGATTGCTGTTCCTCTGTCTCTTCTCCCACAGAAAGTCCAGAGCTCTCCGGGCATGGGCCTGTGCGTGTGTGAGGAAGGGTGCAGTATTGATTACCAAAGTAAAAATCAATCCGCAGTAGCTCTCCGCTGTTTGAAAGATTACAGTGATTGACTATGTGCTTGTTCAGCAGTCTGCTGCTGCCAGGAAATGAACCAGTCCCAGGCTAAAGTTAAAAAATAAAAATCTTAGCACAATTTCCAAATCCTTCAATACATCTACTTCAGTAAAACAACGCATATTGCTTTTACATAGCAGCCAGGTTGATCAACAAGCAGAAAAGATGATTCCTTTACTTTGCCAGGAGTGGGCTTTTTTGACAGAATGCATTTTGGCACAGAAAAAGTGCAGAAATACTTGATGAATAAAGGCTGTCAGAGGTCCATTTAACCGCTTCAGCGTCAGGATCCTGGTATTATTCATAATGTCTCACTGTCACAGCTTACTGGGAAACTCAAATACAACAAAATCCCATTTTCCATGACTAGTAAAACCTGTCTGACATCTTTTACTATTAGGACCAGTCAAAATGTCTGCTGTGATAAAAGCTGCTTTTATATTCAAAAATAACTGCAGCTGCAACTAACAAAGCCCTCAAAAGAGGACACAGGTGTACCAAAAAAAACTGCAAGGAACCCTAATTTAACAAAGTGATTCCAGGTGGTTATCAAAGACTGATGGTAAGCAGCAGCGTTGACTTTGGCATAAACTGCTTTTAAGCTGGAGGTCCCTCAGACACTAGTTTCTCCACCAAAGCTAATCCCGTCTTTTTCTAAATCAAAAAGTTAACAGAAATTGACAGGATCTGCACCAAAGTTGAACTGGTTCCTCCTCCATTTATGCTCCATTTTTGAACCAAGTTCCATGAAGTTCTGCTTGGCAGTTTGGTGTAATCTTGCTGATAAAAAGCCAGACAAACAGCAGTGATCACCGACTTCCATCTCGACTCTCACCTCAGCAGAGGAATTAAAAAGGAATGGAAGAGGTTTATTTTTCTTCTGAAGATGGGTGCCTGAGCATTTATAAACCAATGAACCCAAAACAAAACACAAATAAACCATTACAATAATATAACACTGAGAAAGCTAAGATGATTGGCGCAAACAACAGTAACAACTGGATTACGTAAATGTTCTTTAAACCCCTGTTCACAAGATCTGAATGTTGCTGTGAAACTCTTGCAATCAGTGAACCCAGTTCTATTAGTTATTTGCACAGTGTAAAGTACACACCAGTGAAAATCAGATCTCACTGAATACATGACAGATAAAGCATTCACACATTATGACACAACAGACCGGTTTCATAAAACCAAGAATCTGCAACTTGATCTCAAAGGAAATCTGAGCCACTTGTTGTGCGGTTTTTCAGTGCTGACGTGTTCAAAATATCTAAAGGTTTTCTGACGATTCAGCAGCTCTTTGACGGCGGTCAAGTAAATGTCAAGTGTCAGAAAAATTGCAAGATACCTGCAAATGCTTAGGAGTAATTAATTTTTTTGTTTTAGAAAGTTTTTGTGTCAAAAACTTTCGCCTATTTCAGTTAAAAGATGGAATTAATCCTTATAATCGGGGTAAATATAACAGATAATCAAAATATAATTCTGTAAAATGCTTTACTGAATGTTAAACTAGGTGTGATTACATGACGGCAATGTGTTACCTCGAACACAGGGTCCCCAGTGAAGCGACTTAAGGCTGCAAACTCCAGGATAATGGTTCCAGCACAGGCTGTGCAGGTGTCCGTCTCCGTGCCTGTCCTCGTCTCAGGACCCCTGACACCATGTTTCAAGTTCACCTGTCGATCAGAGGAAAATCGGTTGCGAGTGTCACATTATATTCGTGTGAGATTGCATACGGGGACAATTCAGCCATGAAAATGTCTGCGTCTGAAAGCGGTGACAGCTGTGAGCGGAGCAGTGAAGCAGAAAATGGAAATATGTAGTCGTGATCTGAGATAACGCCCCGAGCAAATGTAGATATCAGGCTGTCATATATTGCAACTGTGGAAGCATGGAAATACGCATAAACGGTTATTTTTGTAGCACACTAATTGTTTGATTAATTGTATAAAATATAGATTATATTTGAAAAATTGTTTTGTTCAAGGGGTAAAGTTGAATTTTTTCATTATACAGACTTATACAATACATCACAAATGATGTTAGTCTTCACCAACATTTCTTATAAATTATTAAAATATGTAGAGGAACGGTATGATGGATTTACATACATATCCATATGTAAATTCATCAAGCCCTATCTGTATACATGAGAGGTGTAGACAGTCTTTATTACTCCTTCAAGGAACGGCGGAGTTATGTGACGATCAGCGTATGTTTGTCTGTGAACCTGTCTGTGTGAAACATTACTTAAAAACAGACAAACAGTTTTGGATGAAATTTTCAGTGAAGGTCAGAAATGACACAAGGACCAAGTGATTAGATTTTGGCATTGATGCGGCTGATAGTCTGGATCCAAGGCTTTGTTAAGGATTCACTAGATATAGCTGCCGGCACGGCGTCACTGTGACCATGACGTGAACACTGTCAGTTACCGACTGATGATCACATGATTGCGATCCTACAACAAATTGACCATGATTTATAAGTTGGAAATCATAAAAGGAACAAATGATTAAACTGTGGGGTGTTTGAGTCCCATCAATTCCTTCTGTCTGCTGCATATTTAGGTCAAACAATGTAGCAATCCCCAGCCAGACAATGGCGAAGCTCCTGCTGTTTCACAAAGCCTTTATTTACATTCAGCAGTCAGCCTTATTTTGAACACAAATTCACCTTTCTGTCCTTCACTCATTTCTTCACCATAAGAGTTTCATTTGTATCTAGCTACTGCAACATGTAGGTTTATCTTACGTTACATAATGTATAACAGTTTTGGGTGTCACAGTTATTATTCTGCATTCATGACAATAGCTTTTATGCAACATTACCCATTAAATGAAACTAAATTTGCACAAACTTGCACACAGAGCCTTTTTATACTAGACCATACAGTCGTGAAAGTTAAAAAACTGTGGGATTGGGCGCCCAGATAGCTCAACTGGTTGAGTGGGCGACCCATGAACCGGGGCTATGGTTGCCGACGCAGCAGCTTGGGTTCCTGCCTCTTTAGAGCAAGTCTGCTCCCCATTGTTCATCCTGCTTTTCGGTCTGCCTCTTCACTGACATATCAAATAAAGCCAAAAAGGCCAAAAAAAATTACTTAAAAAAACAAAACAGTGGGATTAAAAAGTTACATTACAGTAAGTATTTCTACTTATGTGTGTCTGTCTCACCCTGGGATAAGGCAAGCCACTGCTGGTGTTGAAGGCTGGCAGCAGTCGGACTCCCAGGTCTTTGGCCATGTGCAGGAGCTCGTCCTGGTACCACTGCATGTGTTCACCTCCCTCCTTCAGCATCACGGCCATGGAGTGACCTCCCAGCAGACCTCTGAGAAAAAAACACCATTAAACAATCAAGTCATTTGTCCACTTCAGCTGCTCTGTTTACTGTTTGTCCGTGAAAGAGTTATACTTTAAGTGCGTGACAGTGCTTGAACAATTTATTCTTAACAGTAACTGTGTTGACAAGCCAATCTCACCCAAGGACTCTGATGTTGGTTTCGAATACCGACACTACGATGTCATTGTCCAGCCTCACATCTGACAGGACTCTCCTCACTGCAGCCTCAAACTCGGTCGTCTTATTTAAAAGCTGCCAGGGAGGAACGGTGCATAACTGTAAAATCTGCTTTCATTACACACAGTTTCACAGCTTAAAAAATTTAAGAAAAACACTCTCATAAATATTTCATAAAGGACCTTGTTCATTTTTCACTGGTAACATTGACATTTTTCCCAACATTCTACAGTATCAATGACTCACACAGTCATAAAATGTCATTATTAAGCAGAAAATCATGGCTCATTTACTTGTGCGGGGTGTGTAATGCATTCATGCTATTCTATTGTTAGGGTAAAACAACTAAATGTCAAAAATAGACAGAACTGATACTCACCACCAAAGTATCCAGGGTGTCTATGAGGGTGAGAGAAAACCTAGCAGAGAGACAGTAATCGTTTACCAGGATGTTGGTTGCCACAACATTAATATTCACACTGACGATTCCAATTTGGCAAGAAGAGAATCAAAGTTAATGTTCAGATTATATTCAGCAGCACCATCGAAGCAGGAGCTAAATCAGAAATTTACAACCTCAAAAAAACTAAGAATCAACCTTGTGTCCACAAAAGGAGAAACTAATTTCTGCCTTCATCTCATGGGCAGCCTGGAGCTCTCGGCCTGTATTCCCAATAAGACTCTTCGAAAACTCTGACTCACTGCTAACAGAGTTCAACAGGAATCAAGAGAACGGAGCAAAATACTGCAGTTATAAATACTCAAAGAAAAGATTACTGCTGGTTTATAAAACACTCAGTAATTTTAGGCCAAGGGCAAACAGATACAGTGTGAAGCTGCACACAAAAGGAACCATTTTCCTCTTTATTTCAAATACAGCCCTACTTTCAAAACTAAATTAATGCTTTTGCGCTTTTAATTTACTGTTGTAGTGTCTGCACTGTCAGTTCCTTTGCTGCATTTGAGGCATCTTCCAACTTACTACTGCACTGTAACTGCACTAGAATTGTGTTTTCTTCTTCAACATTATCCTTGACTCTTTTATTTTCATTTAATCATTTTCTTTTATCTCACTTTATTCTGTCTCGTATAAGATTATCCTAACGCTTTTCTTAGTGTACGTTAAGCACTGTAAAATCACTTTTGTGCCACAGATAAAGCTGCCTCACGTTGTACTTCAAAAAGATTGTGTTAAAATGACTTGAAATAGCGATGCTTACGGAGCAGTTCTGATCATTATTTAGATACAGCAATCTGACATGTGCGAGGAGCTGGTGTCATAATGTGTGTAAGTAATCTATGTTATGATTTCTCCATTTCTGTGTTAGGCGTCAAGGAACAAAGGCAATCTGATACTCACTTTCCAAGTGCATCATCTATGTCTCCTCGACTGGGCTCAAGCCCTCGTACTCGCCCTCTGCAAGTTAGAGGCATCAGCTCATCTGCTGGGTATGCATGGTCCTGGGGAACACACAAACACACTTTTGAGACCCTGTTTGCAATTTCCATCTGTTCCATAAAAGGCTGGCTGAGTTGGATTAAACCTCTGTAATCTCAAAATGACAAAATATAAGTTGATCAGACTTGAAGGAAGTTGCACAAAGCTAGCTGGGGTGTTGATTTTTTTTTAATCAAACCAGCGACAAGTAACATTCTAAAAAACACACCTTCCAAATTATTAATATATATATATATATATATAGCTATTACTCTATAACAAACAAGTGAAACATCACATACTTCTAAACTATTCTCTCCACAAATAATGTGAGCAGGAATAAGCAGCCCTTTTTCTGAACACCAAAAACAGCAGCTAATTATTATTTTCTTAAATTTTAAACATCTGCAAAGTTATAACTTACCATATAATTCTGATATGCATGATCAAACATCTCAACCACTTGGTTCCTTTGAGAAAAGCACAGAATGGACACAAATCATTTTTTTCTGATGAGAAAATATTTCTCTTATATGACATATATGAGTGTTTTTCCTTCAACTCACCTCAATCTGTGCTTCTCCTCCCTTGTCATAGGCTGTGCCAGGCTGCATAGTGCTCCGAACAGCGAAAAAATGAACAGTACAGGCGGCATTGCAGTATGTGGGCGCGATCGGGGCAATATGCATACAACTACACTCCAGCTCACAGTCAGTAACTGGGTAAATATTTAGGCGTTACAACTGCCTCAATCAAACAGCTTACTCTAATAAACACAATAAAGCAGCATAAAATTACACCTTCCCTTTAATTGAAAACACTAACATTATGTTTAATCTATTTTTCTTTTCTTTTCCAACGATGTACCACCTAATTAAGACTAAATCCTAGTTTGCTCCTCAGTTTTGGCCGCTTCCACTCCATCCGTGTCTCACCAAAACAGAGCAGATTGTCAAACTAGGTGCACCTACAGCCAAAGACAGTTTGTAGGAATGCTGTCATTTCAAGTAACTAGACATCAAAGTGTACCTGACTGAAGTGTAGCAGGAAGCATTTGCTCCACGTCCTGTTACACCTGTTTACTTTTCCAAGCTGTCACCAGCACACATGACACTGACACGTTGACAAGCAAAAGACTTACATTTAAGTCTATTTAGCTGCAAATCCGCTGAGCCAAATGAATCCAGGGGTCAATAAATTAAAGTCACAATGCTGTCTTAAAGGGAAAACTTCTAGTCTTTTTAGTTATGACCACCCACTCACTGCCATCTTCAAGACACCTTGTTCACCAAAAATCAAGCAAGTTAAGGGATCTTGTAGCATTAGTGTTTAAAATCCCTCTTCTCAAATCGTTCACTTTCGCCAAACAAACAGCAAATTAAATCAAGCCAGCAGCTCCGGAAAGCTCCCTTTTCACACCAGCTCCTGTTATCACTCCGGTGCGTTGACTGTAAGTCCTTTTTTCAAACATGTGAGTTAATTACTTCCTCCTCTTGACAGCTCTCTTTCGTCAACCGAGCACTTGTCAGGGTTTAATTAGCCTGTTAGCTAGCTGTGCTAACTAGCCGGCCCGGTGACACCAGGCGAAGCGGGAATAGAAGACAAATCGAGAAAAATCGTCTCCATCGTTGAAGAGCGGGCCTGACTGGGCGTTTTTTCCTGTCCGTATGGGTTAAAAGTGGACAACTTCGCCGTGTTTTTGCTGTTTAGCTAAGCTAGCTGCCTTCAAAACCACAAGCCGTAGCGATGAAAAACGTCAACAACGTCCGCTTCCTGGTATTGGGATATTTTCCCCGCTTACTACCTGCCAGGAACCATTTTCTCACAGGTTGATAAACAAATCAAATCTGCTTAATTGTCATTTTTAATCGTCTTTAACACTTAAATTAGAAAAATTTAGGAGAAAAATAAAAATAAAAATCTGATTAATTTATATAGAGCATTAAGAGTTACCTGAAAGTCAAAGCTGAGGAAATAAAAAATTAGTTAAACCCATCCGGCAACTTGGTTCTTGTGTTGCCTTTGTTTGCTGCTTAGAAAAGCTCGGAAATCACAGCTTTTCTCGGGTCCCTCCTAGTCAGCTGTACAATTAGATGAAACAAAATTAAGATCAATTTAGACAACATTTTGAAAATATGTCATATAGTTTATTTTCGTTTCTGAGACCCAAAACTAAGTTCTGTAAAATATTTTGACAGATTGTTTTTCAGACTTGGGAATTTTCATCATTTCACTCTATAATAGTATTTTTTTAGCCCTCTAATATCAGTATCTGGCATGTGGCAAGGATTTTAAGCTAAGTTGTACCACTTATTCTGTGTAGGTATATTTTTTACTATTATACTGTATTCATGCTTTTAAATACTTTTCTTTGTTGTACGAGCACAATCTGTTCTTTTTCTTGCACTTTAACTTGGTCTTTTACCAGCACAATTTGCATATTATTTCTGTATATTGAGTATCTTTATTGTCATTAAATCACATTTACTTTTGCCTTTAATTAACTTTTAAATGACCTTTGTGCTACATAAATATAATTCCTTGCTTGTTTACTTTGTAGAGAGCAAAACTGTACGATTTTTTTTAATTAAATGAAATTTTTATTTGTTTTTTTATTACCCATAGTAGATTATTCTTTTTTGTTACATATTTGGGTATTATTCTGGGGGTACAGCTATTGTCTCCGTTCTGACTGTCTGTATGAGCTTCAAGTCTCACAATATTAAAATATCCTGGCAAAAGTTAAAGCATCATTTGTGGTTTATTAATGAGAAAAATTACTATTCTCAGCCATTTAAATTCATTTCAAAGGGACTGAAACTACAATTTGCGTCTTTGGAGTTGTTTTCTATATTTTTGAAAGTATACGTGAAGAAAGTTCAGGTTTATTTTAACCGTTTTCATTCATTGACTACATTTCCCATGAAGCTTTGCGAAGTCACTTGATGCCGCGACGGTCTCACATGACAAACACATTGGCAAATCCCGGCTGAGTGGCGGAACAGTATCCTTTAAAACAAGTTGTTACCGGTAGAAATCCCACTTAACCGAAATTACACCTGGTGTTCACGACGCACAGAAGAAAAGACGAGCTTGTAGGTCTGTTGTGGATACTTTTTGGATTTATTTTCGTCGCCATATATTTATTTCATCTTGCTGAATATGTACTCTTCCATAAATGGTTGTAGCCGCTATGGATTTCTTCCATATTTGTGTTTTGTATGTTGTACAGCTGCATAATGCAATATTTTTGTACGTTTTATCCTTAACAACAAGCAAGTTTAAGGTTAAAAATGGAATTCTAAGCTAACTGCTGTTTGTTCCATTTTCTTCCTGTCGTGTTATTGTTCCCTGTTTTGCGTCTCGTCTGACTACCTCCCTCTGCATCAGATTCTGTCAAACATGGCTGATAAAAAACTTGTTGCTGCCACATTTACTCCATTCGACTCAAAATGGTAAGAAAATTTAAGAAGCAATTTCCTCATTTTTCTGTTTCTGTCTCTTGTCTATGAACTGATGGATGTGTTTGGGGTGTGAGTGCTCAAATCAATTTAAGTTAAAAGTGAAGAATGAGTGTGGAGGCATCTAAAAAGTACTGTGACCCTCATACACTCCTGTAGATCTGGAGTTCTGTAGCATGCTTTGTTGTCTGTAAGCCCATATTTTTCCACATTTTCCTAAAACAGTGAAGTCAACCTATCACAGATTGGACCTTACATTGACTACTTGACAAAGAGGCAAGGTGTAAAAAGCGTTTTTGGTAAGTTCACAAGTAGATTCTTCTTTACATATTTGTCAATGTCTGTTTCCCCAACCTGAATCAGCACTAATGTCACATGATGAACCTTGTTGATTTATTGATATGTTGCTGTTCTGTTAATCATGCTGACTGAATAGAGTAGAAAAGAGTTCCACTACATCATTGCACAGTGTACAACAAAATGCAACAGAAATCCTGTCAGTGCGTTCACAAAATGAAACATTTTTAAAAGTAAAAAAGGAAATATGCAAAAATAGAATATAAAAACATAGTTTAAAAACATCCTATGTTTACAGGCATTAAAAATATTGTTCCCCTGTCTGAAAAAAATCCAAAAATTAATCTAAAAAATTCCCCAAATTTATAAATGATTTGTAAAATCTTCTGGAAGAAAATTCCAAAAATTCCTTAAAAGTTTCCCTTAAAGTTTTTTTTTTTTTTAATAAAAGTTTTATTGAAAAAAATAAAAAGGAATAAAAATGTAAAAAAATAATAATTGTAAATATTTTTAGAAAATGAATAAAAATCTCCCAAAAAATCCTAAAAATATCTGAAGTGATCATATATATGCATCAGTAAAAGTTCTAATACTTTCTTTGAGAACATTGAGAAAAAAAGATTTTTTTCTCAATGTTCTTAAAGAAACTTTTTTTTTTTGCATTTCTTTTTTCCACCAAAAAAAAATTCAAAAATTTCCCAAAAATGTTGAAAATGTGGAAGTTTTAACTGTGGAAAAAAATACTGTAAAACAGGTAAATTTGACCCGGAGGACGACACAACAGTTAAGACCAACACAAACAGTTGTGTAATTGATGTGGATATCTGACATTGCAGAATGTATATGAAAAAGTAGTGACTTTAAGTAATAAAGAATAAGCTATGACATTGTGTCACATTATTGTAAAATATATTCAGTTAGGTTTGGAACATCATGATGCTCCCACCACCATGTTTCACTGTAGGGATTGTATTGGGCAGGTGATGAGCAGTGCCTGGTTCTCTCCACACGTACCGCTTGGAATTAACACCAAAAAGTTCAATCTTGGTCTCATCAGACCAGAGAATCTTATTTCTCATAGTCTGGGAGTCCTTCATGTGTTTTTTGCCAAACTCTATGCAGGCTTTCATGTGTCTTGCACTGAGGAGAGGCTTCCGTCGGGCCACTCTGCCATAAAGCCCTGACTGGTGGAGGGCTGCAGTGATAGTTGACTTTGTGGAACTTTCTCTTATCTGCCGACTGCATCTCTGGAGCTCAGCCACAGTGATCTTTGGGTTCTTCTTTACCTCTCTCACCAAGGCTCTTCTCCCACCATTGCTCAGTTTGGCTGGACGGCCAGGTCTAGGAAGAGTTGTGGTCGTCCCAAACTTCTTCCATTTGAGGATTATGGAGGCCACTGTGCTCTTAGGAACCTTGAGTGCTGCAGAAATTCTTTTGTAACTTTGGCCAGATCTGTGCCTTGCCACAATTCTGTCTCTGAGCTCCTTGGGCAGTTCCTTGGACCTCATGATTCTCATTTGCTCTGACATGCACTGTGAGCTGTAAGGTCGTATATCGACAGGTTTGTGCCTTTCCTAATCAAGTCCAATCAGTTTAATTAAACACAGCTGGACTCCAATAAACATTCAACACGATGTACATCTGAGAGTAGATACAACACTAGCAAAGATCTAGTCA
Source organism: Acanthochromis polyacanthus (assembly GCF_021347895.1). NCBI lineage: Eukaryota > Metazoa > Chordata > Actinopteri > Pomacentridae > Acanthochromis > Acanthochromis polyacanthus. The sequence goes on along the minus strand of NC_067116.1, from coordinate 39,934,983 downwards.
ATCTATATAAGTGCTGTAGAACAAGTTGAAATGTGAATTACAACTCAAACAAATCCATAAATTTACTTAATGTAACGATGTAGTTCCTTCTGATTGCCTCTCAGTAGCATCATATATCAACCAGAGGAGTACGGTGCACACTAAATGACAGAAGCTGGGAAGTAGCATTAGCCTGGTTGACATTAGCTGCAACTATTTCATTACAATGAAATGGCAGATTGTGCATATGAGTCTAAACACAACGGGAATAAAACTTCATCCATGATTTGCATTTTCATCATTTCTTGTGGTGAAGACAACAACTCCTTTGAGCCCATGCTTACTGAAAACTTCATCAAACTACATCCTTTTTTATTGTTCTTTTGATTGAGGGACTCCTAGCAGCAAAAAATGACCTATTGCATGCACATGATTTCTTGTTCGAATGAATGTTTGCTGCAGTGCACCACTAGTGGAAACAGACCTAATAGAATACCTTTTAAATGTAATCATTCAATACCACTGTTTATCTATTCGTGTAAAATAATCGTTAAAACTACATCAGTTTTGCTTTGAATAAATTTCCTGCAAAAAGAGGAAGTGTTTCCAAACACAATTATCTTCTGATTTGTTGCTCTTCGATTATCAGTTTTGTCTGATCTTCCTAGTTAAATATGCATATATTGTTTTGTTGATATCGGTCCAATGTGCTTCAACAAATGACCCTGGAACAGATAAACAGAGGAAAGTTTTTCTACACTAAAAGCCAATGAATCATCACAGTTAACACTGAGCTTCTTCTCATCTTAATGTCTCATTTCCATATAAATCTTTTGTCTGTTTATGTATTTAATTAGCTGCCTTTCCTTTGTTTTTGTGACATCCTTGACTGCATAATTCATACTTTTGCCATCAGACTTAGATTGTTCTCTTTTCTTTACTGTGCCTTTGTGATATGAGAAAGGCTGTGTGAAATAAGACAAGACTGTACTTGCTTACAGTGAATGGCACCACAGGAGAGAGCTTGTCTCTGAGTGTTGCAGAGAGGAAGATGCTGGCTGAGGAGTGGTGTAAGAAAGCCAAGGGCAAGTACGTCATCACGCTTTCTGGAGATTTTTTTTAATATACCCTGAGTATGTTGCCTGACAAAAACATGTTGACAGTTTGTAAAAATTTCCTTTGAATGCACGTGTCTCCGCAGAATGGAGGTGATTGTGCATGTCGGCTGCATGAGTCTTAAAGATTCCCAAGAACTGGTGAGTCATGGAACGTAATGATGTAAAAACTGATCTAAATGTAAAACCAAAATGTGTTTTTCATAAAGATTCCAAGTTATAAACCAGCTCTATCCTATATTTCCTTTTAAATTTATTCCTCCATAATAGGATAAGGATTCAGGTTTAACTGAAGCACAGCCAGGATTAAAACTAATCCTCAGTTCTTTTAAATCTGACCAGTGTGCCCAGTGCTTCCTGTGACCACTTGTGCCTTATTTTCATTGCAATGCACATATAATAAAGTTAAATCACTTTAAACCACTCTGTATCAGACGTTTAATCTAGTTTTGCTTCATTATTTTATCCTGTAGATCATTTAGTCAGTGAAATGTTGAAACCAGTCAACATTTGGAAAAATTCACTTTTGTATTTAGGGTTGTGTGTTAGATTTTCTTTAAATTTTAGAGAGTTTCTGTGTCAAGATGCGGGGGGTGAACCTGTGCAGAGAGCAAACAGGAGACAAGGCTGAGGCAGAAAAGGTGATTCAATTTGGCAGAAAATAAACTCAGAGGAATATGAGGGAGTGAGCTCAGGAAACTAACTAAGGAAGGGGTGATGGGGAGGGGGTGACGGGACCGGGAATCAGCGGTCCAGCCGACGTCCAGGGAGATGTGGGCTGGTGGCAGAGAGCGGGCAGGAGGTTCCGATTCCAGGGGGGAAAGCACGGGCCGGTTGTAATGGGTGGTGGACAGGATGAGCACAGGTTTGGTGGAGCAGGGACCTTCCAGGGGGAGAGGGAGAGGGGGGGTCCCAGGTAGAGGTTTGGGGAGATCTGGGTGGACAGGGGATCTGGGGTTACAGAAGGCAGGACTGGGTCGGAGACACTGGGCAGTTGGGTCAAAAACAGAGAGCCATTGTTGATTGAAACTGTCGTACAGGGGGTTATGGGAGAGTCGGCTCGCCCATAACCCCCTGTACGACAGTTTCAATCAACAATTCCTCCCGGAGCATTTCTCGAAAACAGAGCGATATCTCCAGCAGAACCAGACTGCTTACCTCGACCCGTTTGGCTGAGGTTAGAGCATAGAAAAAAAACATTATATAAATGACAACCAGCAAAACAAAGACCACAAAGGTGAAGCCAGCCACTTCAAAACCACAGATACCTGTGAGAGGGTACAAAGAAAGTTTCTGCACAGACTAAACAAACACGAATACCACATTAGTTACTGAGGTTGAGGGGTGCAGGTAGCTGGATTTTGGTGCAGTTAAGCACAGTCATGCTAGCGGTTTCCATCTATTTCCAGTCTTTATGCTAAGCTAAGCTAACTGACTGCTGGCTGGAGATGTTTGGACATTTTTTGTTTAATTTTCTGCCAGAAAGTGAATGAATGTTTTGCTGCTTTACAGAAAACTACAATTCCTACTTGGATAGCACCTCAGAATTGTTAAAACAACTTATTTTGATTTTTTTTTTTTAAACAAGGAACCAGACCAAAACACTGTTTATTATCTCCGCCAGGAGGTTATGTAATCATCGCAGTTTGTTTGTCTGTTTGTCTGTTAACAGCATAACTCAAAAAGTCATGGACGGATTTTCACCAAATTTTTTTACAGAATGTCTGGAAGAGCAAAAGTAACAATCGATTTGATTTTGGAGGTGATCCGGATCACCGTCTGGATCCAGGATTTTTTTGAAGGACTCTGTACAATTGAGAGTGCCCATCTCTCAATTGTACAGTTTAAATCAGTAATTCAGTTCTGCAGTCTGCTCACATGTCTTCAACTGTTGTTTTCTGGAATGTATACTGTGTTTAGAAACAATATCTGAATTTCCTAAATGCAAACTTTTAAAAAAGTGATGCAATAGAATTTAATGGGTTATTCCTTTGCCCAATTCTTCAAGTTTCACAAAAATCATTTACTACAAGACAAACAAGCAAAACGGCACTGAAAATGTACTTTGGCTTTCACCAATGTAAGAATAATCACTAAATATGAGGTCAAATTGCAGTAAATAATGAACTGAGGATGCTGGGCTACGGAAAAACTTTATCTTTAAAAATCCAGTGTACATTAAGATGCATAAATGCAAAACCAAATGAACAACATTCACTGTAATATGAAGCACTGCATAAAGATGAAACATTATTCTGCCATTGATGTTCAGCTATTTAATAGAAGCTAAATCATATTTTTACACTTTACTGCACCAGTATACTGAAACTAAAAACTCAAAAATATCTCTGATACTAATGTCTGTCAGCTGTAGTTAGCATTGTTCTACTATCTTGCATTGTTTTTAGATAATTCAAATAAGTGATTGTGGATCAGTTATAGCGGTATCTACACATCGTCTTAGTTTCATTATCCCCCACGCTGTCAATCTTCCTTCCAGGCCAGACATGCAGTCGAGATCCAGGCTGATGCGATAGCAGTCATGGCCCCTTTCTTCCTCAAGCCCAAAACTGCAGGTAAGTAGTGGCTTGAATAAGAAAAGCCTTTGTTTCCATCTTCTTGCCGTCTAACATCCACTTCTACATTCCGTACATGCATTTACACTGTACCTTTGAGGTTTGATCAGAAATGTTGGTCCCTTCAGATCCATAGAAAATCTGTAGAACCTAAAAATGGCAGCAAAATGTATTAGATATTAACACTCAACTGCTTCATTGTACCAGCAAAAACAAAAAACGAAAACTGAGTGTGTGTGTGAGACGTCAAGGACGATAGCCTAGCCATGCTACACCCATGTTTCTGAAGGCACAAGAGTCTAGGGCCGCTCGACAGGGAGGGAGGCGGGCTAAAAGGTTGTCTTTCAAATCACTCTGCAGCAATTGGGTAGGTATACAACCAATCAGCGCAACGAATAGGCTGACGTAGCTCCTAGAGCGCCGGCGGATTGTGGCTAAGTCCCATTAGCTTCCCAACCGGTGGAGCCAACTGGTATATTAAGGATTTGCCATATCCCGTCGGCATAAGTCCAAATACGTCTTTCTTCTCAATGAAACATTTCAGTGCCGTCCTTTGTTTATCTTTCAAGTTGAATTTTAGCTTCAAATCTTTAAGGGCTTTGGCCAAAGCCGAGTCGAAAGATAACTGTTTATTGTGCGCCGGTTGTTTCTGTCAGAATCGTCACGCCTCTGTCGTCACTTGTTACGCCCGCCTTCTGACTCCACACTTCATGGTGATTCATCCGGCCAGTTTTAGGAGCATCCACCCTCGAGCCTTATGGAGGGTAACTAGACCCACCCTGGCAGAGAATTAAATTCGTTGCCGTGGGTTGTCTAGCGTGGCTACAAGGACGACACATCAGAGGGAGAATTGGCCACATACAGTATGACAGTGGTTGCGTGTCCCAAAAACCGATGCCCAAATAGTGTGACAAATGTGTTCAAGGCTGAAGTTACGCTTCACAGCACGACAGTCGCCTGATGGTCGTAGGAAACCACCAGACTGAAGTTTTGCCAGCTAGATTTTGATGTTCATTGTTTTATATAAGGCTCATTCCACCTGAACGCAACAATTTTTTTTAAGTTTACATCTGACTGTCATAGTTGTCTGATTGCATATATACACACGTGGACAAAATTGTTGGTACCCCTCAGTTAAAGAAGGAAAAACCCACAATTCTCACTGAAATCACTTGAAACTCACAAAAGTAACAATAAATTTTTATTTATTGAAAATTAAATAATCAAAATCAGCCATCACTTTTGAATTGTTGATTAACATAATTATTTAAAAAAACAAACTAATGAAATAGGGCTGGACAAAAATGATGGTACCCATAACTTAATATTTTGTTGCACAACCTTTTGAGGCAATCACTGCAATTAAACGATTTCTGTATTTGTCAATGAGCGTTCTGCAGCTGTCAACAGGTATTTTGGCCCACTCCTCATGAGCAAACAGCTCCAGTTGTCTCAGGTTTGATGGGTGTCTTCTCCAAATGGCATGTTTCAGCTCCTTCCACATATGTTCAATGGGATTCAGATCTGGGCTCATAGAAGGCCACTTTAGAATAGTCCAACGCTTTTCTCTCAGCCATTCTTGGGTGTTTTTGGCTGTGTGTTTTGGATCGTTGTCCTGTTGGAAGACCCATGACCTGCGACTGAGACCAAGCTTTCTGACACTAGGCAGCACATTTCTCTCCAGAATGCCTTGATAGTCTTCAGATTTCATCGTACCTTGCACACTTTCAAGACACCCTGTGCCAGATGCAGCAAAGCAGCCCCAAAACATTACTGAGCCTCCTCCATGTTTCACCGTAGGGACAGTGTTCTTTTCTTCGTATGCTTGGTTTTTGAGTCTATGAACATAGAGTTGATGTGCCTTACCAAAAAGCTCCAGTTTGGTCTCATCTGTCCAAAGGACATTCTCCCAGAAGCTTTGTGGCTTGTCAACATGCATTTTTGCAAATTCCAGTCTCGCTTTTTTATGAGTTTTTTTCAGCAGTGGTGTCCTCCTTGGTCGTCTCCCATGAAGTCCACTTTGGCTCAAACAACGACCAATGGTGCGATCTGACACTGATGTACCTTGGCCTTGGAGTTCACCTTTAATTTCTTTGGAGGTTGCTCTGGGCTCTTTGGATACAATTCCAACGATCCGTCTCTTCAATTTGTCATCAATTTTCCTCTTGCGGCCACGTCCAGGGAGGTTGGCTACTGTCCCGTGGGTCTTGAACTTCTGAATAATATGAGCCACTGTTGTCACAGGAACTTCAAGCTGTTTAGAGATGGTCTTATAGCCTTTACCTTTAAGATGTTTGTCTATAATTTTTTTTCGGATGTCCTGGGACAATTCTCTCCTTCGCTTTCTGTTGTCCATGTTCAGTGTGGTACACACCTTTTCACCAAACAGCAGAGTGACTACTTGTCTCCCTTTAAATAGGCAGACTGACTGATTATGAGTTTGGAAACACCTGTGATGTCAATTAAATGACACACCTGAGTTAATCATGTCACTCTGGTCAAATAGTTTTCAATCTTTTATAGAGGTACCATCATTTTTGTCCAGGCCTGTTTCATTAGTTTGTTTTTTTAAATAATTATGTTAATCAACAATTCAAAAGTAATGGCTGTTTTTGATTATTTAATTTTCAATAAATTTTTATTTATTGTTACTTTTGTGAGTTTCAAGTGATTTCAGTGAGAATTGTGGGTTTTTCCTTCTTTAACTGAGGGGTACCAACAATTTTGTCCACGTGTGTATGTTGTTAAATAAAATGTGTAAAATGTTTTTAGAGAGGAGTGGGGCCATGTGGATTCTCTGTGGAGTATCGTTGAATTCTGAAGTGCCATGCCTTGAGAAATCACGCAGCTGGAGTCCTGATGTGGTACAACCATGCTTTGATAGAATAATACAAACCAGTTATGATGCTGTGCAAAAAATTCTGCATTGTTGTCTACTGATATTCCACCAACTACAAAACCCTTAAATATCAGAATTTTAGCTCCATTATTTCTCAAATTATGGCACCTCAGACTTTGCTTTACACGTGGTCGACTTAATCAAGATTCATCATTTATAATAAACCTGTCAAATTGTAGATGGTCAGATGTGGGGCATTCGATGAACTCAGGCGCAATAACCCATAATACTTTCAATTTTGTTTATACAGACCAGTTAATTTATGGTCAGTCTGTATAAGTTGATGTATGTTTAGTTGAAAAGCAAAGTCAAAACATGGCATTTCCATCATGTAAATATTCTGTATTTCTTGCCTTGTCTCCCTTCTCCAGAGGCCTTGAGGTTGTACCTACAGGAGGTCGCTTCAGCTGCTCCAATTCTGCCCTTCTATTACTATCACATTCCAGCAATCACTGGTGTTCACGGTAGGTGCTATTCGTGGCTGATTTTACATTCTGCAGTTGCATAGCATTTGGAACTAGAAACATCTCTTGCTATTAGAGATGCTAATGATTAATCGTTAAATTAACCGATTTTCAAAATATATGAATCGATACAGCAGAACATGAGGGGACATGCATGCCAGAAAATCTGTACATTAGCTGTAGTACCTGGTTGCCCCTCCAGGTGAAGCCTCTCACTATTCAATGAGATGGAATATATAAGAGATGGACATGTTTGTGTGGCCTAGAGCACTGTGGTGGTTTAGCTGGCAAAGGGCCGCCATGACAGAGACTACTGTAGGGCTGATGACTGCAGAAAACATTCATGAAATAACCTATCTCTTTCAGGTTTATGTTGTATAAATTAATAAATAGCCACTCATATCAGGTGATGATTGAATAATAATTAAAGGGGAACTTCGTTTTTTTTCAACCTGGGGTCTGTTTTCATATGTCATTTCATACATGTGAGTGATGGAGAAATGAATTTTCGACATAGCTCGCACCAAAAACAAGATTTGCTTTCTAGCGTGCAGAGATTTGGATACAGACCACAACAAATAGCGATCGCCAAGTAATGTGGAGGACAAAAAAATATGTTAGGGTGGACTTTGACGTGTGGGGGGGGCTGAGCTGCCTGCCTGGCTAAATACTGGAGCTATGGCGAAAATTCATTTCTCCATCACTCACATGTATGAAATGACATATGGAAACAGACCCCAGGTTGAAAAAAAAAAAAGGAAGTTCCCCTTTAAGGTGTTTCCTGTATCTGTTCCTGAAATTCCAAACACAAGCGAGTTGATTTTGCGGTGAAAAGTGTTTGTGGTTAAAATTGGCCTTACCATCACGTGGTGTACAAACTCCACTTTATTTCATTTGTTTTAGTGAATTATTGATTATTGTTTAACATGGCGGACTATCAACTACAGAAATCGTTCAAAGTTTGTATCCCTGTAAGCCACGGTCAATGGCATGTTTTATTATCAAGCGTAATATTGCTTTGCTACCTAAGAATCATTCCCTGTATCACTTCTTATTTCACTGTACTTATTTTTTTTATTTTCAGTTCTATCGTACTTACATCCTATTACTTTCATTATCAGGCACTGCATTTATTCTCATGTTATGTAATTTTGTTTTCTTATTATATCAATATCTCGCAAAATAGTTTCTTTTGATATTAGTTCTTGTCTTTTCTTGTCTTCTTGTTAGTTTAGCTAACAACGGGCCATCATGACAGAGACTTCTGTAACAGTTAATGACGTTCAGCATGAGCACGACTCAACTTCTTATCTTCCGATGTCTGTAGCGACGTGAATGTGAGGTGGCTTTTCTTTTCCTCAGTGCCAGCCAGAGACGTAATAGCAAACATTCAGGAGCTCATTCCTATGTTCAGAGGTGTGAAGTTCTCTGACACTGACCTGATGGACTTGGGCCAGTGTGTCAGTTCCAGTCCTCCTCAGTGGTCCTTCCTGTACGGAGTGGACGAGGTCAGTCTTTTCCACCGTCTCCAGCTGCTTTTTCTACTGTAGTTGCAATATGATGCTTAGAAAGAGCCTCAGAACCACTACAACTAAGTTTCTGTCATTTTACCATAGCAACTGCTCGCAGGTCTGGCTATGGGAGCCGACGGAGCGGCTGGCAGGTCAGTGTGTGATCCTGCATTTGCATAATGCTTTGTATTCTTTCATTCCCGATATTAAATTGTTCTTCCTTCTTCTGCCTGCAGCACGTATAATTATTTAGGATGCCACGCCAACAAGCTCATTGCAGCTTTTAAGAATTGTGACCTGGACCGAGCCAGGGAGATACAGGTGCTGCTAGTTTCTCTGCTGCAGTTCCTGATTCCTCTTTGATATTTTCTACACACTTTATTTACATCTTTGTCATTTTTCCCACGAGCAGTTCAAGCTACAAGAGCTTCTGAGCTGTGCCAGAAATTTTGGTGAGTGATGCTTGTGTATGGTGTTTTCCACCAAAGTGGAGATAAAAATTCCTGATACTTAAACGTGCTTTATTGTCATCGACAGGCTTCGATCTGGGCGTGAACAAACAGCTGATGATTAACGTGTCGGGTTTGCTTCTGGGGCCTCCTCGACTCCCGGTGATGCCGTGTCCTCCTAGTAATGTGCAGGCCATCGCAAAGAAGTATTTAGAAATTTTTCCTGAATGCTGATATGTTCATGCTGGATTGTTGGACCCTAAAAATCCGTATACAGTGTCAGTAGTGGGGCCAGGTACCAACTGTTTTACGTTGTTCTTCTAAACCAGCCATTCAGATACCATTAAATAGGGTTCAGATCTATTTCTTAGTGTCCAACTAAATTATAAATTTGCGTTTTAGTGGCCTTGCATAGACAGATCCAAGTGCACAGTCAGAAAACAGTTCAGGGTAACTGTAAAATCTTAAATCATCCTTTATAATACAGCGTTTCTAACCTTAAACTGTCTTGGGCATTACCAGCACATTCTACTGTAGTGGTAAAATAATTACCACAAGGGTATTTTCTCAATATTAGACTTTTCTATGATATTTTTATGGGCATTCTGGACTGACTTATTTGTCAGGATTTAATATTTCGTTTGTTCAGGAAAAAGTGTCATTTTTCTGCTACATTTAGGGAACTGTAGGTCATCACACATCACCCGTATTGTCCTGTTACTTTTCATTGTGTAAATCCACAGTTAAATCTCATTTCATGAATTGGAGCACACTTGTTTTGGGTGTCGCGATGGCAGGACATTTGTAGAATTAGAAAATCAGCATTTCATAGCTTCTCTACCTAAAGGTGGGGTCTGGGATTCTAGAGACAGAATATTTAGATAGTTGGGTCATTCCACCTCAGGTCATCAAATAATTTCTATTCAACCAGCTCTGATTCGCTTGAAATTTTTATAGAATATAGATATTTACCAAGATTTTTTTTTTTTAATTTTTGCTTGACAAATCAAATACTTTTTGCGATATTTAGTTTTTAAACACTGTTTGTCAGCCCACTTTCAGCACATTTTTTCACACATTGAAATTTGTAAACTGATTGGATGGCAATATCTCAGAAATGATTACATATCCTAAAATAAAAAATTTAGACGTATTTAAAAATATGTGTTTTCTTAGTTATATTTGGAGAATCATTTTGAAACTCCAGAACACTGTCCTGATTGGATTGGCCTATCTAACAATATTTTTTGTTTTTTGTGTTACAACATGTCATAAATGCTCAGCCAGTTGTGAAAGTTGGACTTTTTTCATTTTCACATATTTGAAATTAAAAATTATTCTATCGGTTTTGTGTTGTTGTTGTTATTGTCACATGCAGCTGTATGTGGTTCAGACAACATCACGAGTTGACTTTTTTTGTTAATTAACTTTTTTTGACGGCCTCAAATTTATTTACATATTTTGTTAATATTTCAACTCGCCCGTAATCAGAGAATATTGATCGACTTGTGTAATATTGCAGATTCTGACTCAATGACATGATGAGAAATAACTGGGAAAATTTCAGGCTTTTGTCTCTAGTAGTTAGTAAGATATTTTCATTCAAACATAGACTCAAGTTTGTGCGAAAAATGTGCTGAAAGTGAGTCTGTGGGCAGTTTTTAAAAAAATAAATAAATTCTGAAAGTATTTTATAACCTAAAATTCCACAGATATTTTATATATATACGTTATATATTATTTACTTTATAATCAATATATATCATATATTGGTAATCTGTTGCAAAAAGATGCTTTAGAAAACCTTGTTTTGTTGCTAAGTTACCAAACCTTTGAACTATTATTTTCAGATCAGATTTGACAGATCATTCTGAATGTAAATTTGTGCTATGGATTGCAGTTTTGGCTCGTTTCTTGTTTGTGTACAGGGGAGTGGTCTTGTTAGCCTGAAATAACGGCACTGAGGCCTTCCGAAGATAACTGCAGTAATACCTTTAGTGGGACTTCAATGATATTTTATGGATCCATCAGTCACTTTGTTTGTTTCCTATTTTCAGAGCTTGTATTATGTCTGAACACTTGATTTTTTTTCTCCAGCACACATGGGGTGTACAGCTAGCAGGCTGGATTAGAATCGCATACCCCACCTTTAATCGTTCTTGTGCTTCAGAATTGTAGATTTTTTTTGCCACCAATCAAACAAATATTTGCTTTTTTTTTCTTGTTTTGATGCCTTAAAAGTCACTTTCATGACAAAACAACAGCTTGAGATGGAAATGGATTCATTAAAATGAACTCTGTTTCACCAAAAGACACTCCAACAAGAGACTCACTCAGCATAAAACACTTGCAATTGAGAATCCTCCCAGTTAATTTCTGATGTTAAATGTTTACTGTCTGACAGGAACATAAAGGGAAACATGCTGTGCAATGAAGAATCTTTGCTTTGTATTCATCATAAATTTGCTCCAAATAAATGTGCTGATTTATTTGTTGATTAAGTCTGATTCACGTTTCTATTTTTTCTGAAATGTCACAAGGTCTGATTATCTCCAGGGCATTTATGAGCACGGAGCGTACATGTTGTTCTGTGTTTTTCTAGAGAACGTTTAGTTGGAAATCATTGTAGTCAGAACATTTTGACAAATACAGACGCTGCCACACACTGAGTCAGTCTTAACCTTTGGGATACAGCAGCTAGGTTACACACTTCCATATATTTTTTTTTTCTCTTGTTCAGTCAGTTTGCTTAAGCTCTGGCATTGTTCTTGCTTATTTAGATATTGCACTACATATAATTTGTGCAGTAAAAAAAAAAAACATAAAATAGAATTCAGTGTTTCATGCAGTCAGCACTGCAGTCTGCATGTCTTGTTGTATGTGACTATGCATGTGAGCTTGAGCCACTCAAAGGTCAAAGGTTTTTCTTCATTTTTTTGATAACTGTAATCAGCTTTATCCTATAGTTTTTAGGCAAGTAGTTTGTACTGATTCTAAGATCCAACAAAGCAAAGTATTTGTTGTTTTAACCGCGAGGTTGTCTGTTTGTGCAACACAAATACATGACACACTTTGGTTTTAGTGTCAACCGCAGCATGTAGCCTGAATATTGGAGGTGTTTGCAGTGAGAATCATCTGCTCGCCTTCATTTTCATTTCACCGGCTTTATTGACTGAACCTGAATCTCTGCCATGTGAACCTGCAGCTGGAGCGATGCAGGACTGCTGCCGTGATACCAGATGGAGCAAATAGAGGAAATATGATGCAGGACGGCACTACGACGATCCCCCACGAGGATGCAGGGGTGTGGAAGCAGAAAAACTAAAATAGTAGAACATTAGAGAGAAAATAGTGATTAGATGATGCAGAGATGTAAAGATTTAAGGGTGTAACCTTTCCTGGAGAAGTGTCAAGTAATGATGAATAAATAAAAAAGATTAAAATAAACATTTAAAAGCCCTGTTTATAAAAAGTCCAGCAGTAAAGATTCCAGAGGGAGTCAGAGGTACAAGACAAGGAGAGAGGCCAGAGAGAGTGAGAATAGGGAAAGACAGATGGCAGACAGAGAGAAGGATGGAGAAGAACAGCGGCAGGAGCAGGGATCATAACAGTTTGCCTCTCTATGTAACCCTATGACAGACTGGCAACCTGTCCAGGGTGTCTCCTGCCTTAAGTCAGCTGGGATAGACTCCAGCGCCCCTGCAACCCTATTGAGGATTAAGCGGCACATCGAGGATGGATGGATATTATTTGGGACTTGGAGGAGACGAGTCATTTTGTTGTCTCAGCCACCCTTAGACACGAGTAGGTTACTTACAGATAATCTTCGCTCGCTTTTGAATCAAATCTAACAGTCTTCAAACCTCTAGGATGAGACCAACGGCAGTAGATATTAATAAATAGTAAGTGGACCTTGACATATTAGTATTATTGTACAGTAATAAATCCATAAAATGCACAAAGTCAGACAGAATTTTTTTAACTATAAAAACCAAAACGAAAAAACATAAAAGTCCTTTTTCTTGTTTGAGGTTTGTAAGTGTAGAGGAAATTTGATAATAGCTAGAAAGGCAGAACATTGTTTTTATGTTACATACATGCTTTCATATATATAGGTCAGTAATAAGTCCATCACATCATGGAGCTGTTTACCTTTCCTTCACCTCTGGAACATCTGTTATAGTGGACAGTTCAAATATGGTAGAAGCTCAAACAGCCAGCAGAGAGTTTAATGAAGGAGTAGAGTCTCAGTTTATGTTTGCATCGATGTTTCCTCTCATCCAGATAACAACCTTCTCATGCAACATGGAGATGTTCACACCTGCAGACATAGATAAAATGTCAGCTCCTTGTTTCATCAGCACAGTGAAGTCCTAAAGACCTGGAAAGGCGTCATGTAAAAACGATAAGAAGTCTGAGTCATTTGAGTGCATGAAGGTCAAATTATAATGGAAATGTAAGCAAATGTTGCTCGTGAAGTCGGAAGAATGAAATACGTCAGAGCTGATTGTAACGCATAACATCTGCATATGTCAGGAATGTGAGTAATGATGACTAAACATGAGGATGAATCATTTCCTCAAACAACAAATTGGTGCTTTACTGCCACCAGCTGGTATAAAGTTTGGATCACAATTACAATATTCAACTAAAAGCTGTCCTCATATATTCTTGATCAAGTTTAAGATAGTTCAATATGACGTAAGGACATTCTTCTGTCAAATGTCCATTCAAGCAAATTCTACTTTTATCTTTCTGAGGTTTTGGATCAGTTGGTCTTTATTTTTGCCTCATACTTCTTCCCTTGTTCACTTCTGCCTCTATTATTTCCCTATTTTGAATATTGGGATGTTTAGTCCACTGTGTCCAAATCTAAGTCTAGATATGATAAAACTGTAAAAAAAAATTTGCCCTTTCCTCTCTTCCTCCTGTTTTTCTGCCATCTTTCCTTCTGTCTCTGCTCAATAACGTCCTTCATTTCTGTGCTGCTGAAGAAAACTGCCAAGTCAGTGTGATTATATTTGGCTTCCTTTGCAACACTATCTGCCATTTCATTACCTTTAATGCCCAAATGTCCCATCCCCCATAAAAATATTACCGCAACGCCCTTCATTTGAATCCTGTGTAGTGTTGTATTTCTATCTGAATGTCTGAATGACTGCACTGCAAATGGAATCTGAACAAATGATTGCTCTCGATTCTTTTGTATCTTCTATTCACAACACGACTGAAAATATTATGAGCATTTCTCCTTTGTAAACCAATCAGTTTTTCTTACTTTAAGATGAAACTCGGGGACAATAATTTCCAGTCCTGCTTTATTTAGTAGACATTTTGATGCATCTATGTGGACCTGGATGTAAATGTGATAAATTTCAATGCATGTCTGTAAACAGAATAAAACAAACAAAAAAATAAACTATGCACGTAAAAATGAAAAACAAAGTTTCCTCCTGGGGAATCCAGGGAATCTATTTTGTAGGGTTTATTCTAGTTCTAAATTAGTTAGGTTAATCTCTTTTATTAATAATAATTATGATAATGCATAAGGTCAAAAAAATTTAAGACTTTATGCATAATGTGAAAAATGCAATACATAGAAAAGCATTAAGATATTTATCTATACAAGTATGTTATATTTCTGAAAAATAAAAATACGTAAAGTAAAATTAAGCTACAATAAAGAATAAAAACTAACACTGACAATGTTCCTGAGATAGTAAAAGTATATCACATGTGATAATGAAATATTGCACATGAAATTGGAATATGGCACACGAAAAGAAACATTACACATGATAGCAACATAATGCCAATGAACATGGAAATGAAATATTAAAACTAGATTGTTAAAATAAGTTTTTATTGATATTTGAAACAGAAAAATTAAATTAGCTAGATTCATCTCTAACGCTGTCAATTTAGTAGAGTCTAAATCATATTTATATCAGTCAGGTTGTATTTTATATAGTTTTAAAAGGGTGTTTGTCCCTAATATTCCTGCATGTGTAAATTCATCATGTGTCATTTGCAAATGTGAAAAGTGCACATTGTCTTGTAGTTTTATTGTGCTTTTGTAGTTTTTCTTCCATGCCTCATTTGTATCTAGCTGCTCTAACATGTACATACATGTATTATATTATATTATATTATATTATATTATATTATATTATATTATATTATATTATATTATATTATATTATATTATTCTGGTAAATTCGAACTGTAGGGTCTTGACCTCAGTATTTTAAACTGAAAATAAATAATGATTTAAAAAAATATATTTACGTGTGCTATGTAACACGAGTTAAAAATAAACTCTTACCATTGTTCTTCTTTTCTAACAGCGTACGGCAGCGAACGTGATGCGGAACTTTACTCGTGAAATATTGGTTCCGCATGTCGAGACGTACGGTCGGATTTCGGCGTGGCACCCAAAGCCGTAGCGTTTCCGGCCAGCTCAGCGCGTCGGCTCCTGTGGTGTTGTCAGCTCTGCAGCCCGTCAGACAGACGCTGCTCGCCTGCTTCCCCTGGTGCGTTTGCTGGGCTGCGGCAGACAAACGGCGACGCCTCGCAGAGATGGTGCTGCTGACGATGATCGCTCGGCTGGCGGACGGACTGCCGCTGGCCGCCTCGATGCAGGAGGACGAGCAGGTGAACGCTTTTCGCCTCTCTGTGCTCGTTAGCTCTTCATGCTGCTGGACTCAGAGCCTCCAAGTAGTTTGACTGAAGCTACAGTGACACGTTAGCTAATAGTATAAGTCGTTATCCAGCTGTGACACGGGTTTCCCTCCAGCTGTGGATCCTGGAGGTCGTTACTTCCTGACCTCCTGGGTGTTGTAGGGAACTTAAATGGATTGTGTGATAAGTGGAGGGCCTGGTCACCTGAACACTCAGCCAGTCTGTTATTTATCTGAATCTCTTATCAGGCTGCTTAAACCACAGGCTGGTTTGTTTTCAACTTTTACCTAATTCAGAGGCTGATTCAAATCATTTATCATTGCACAACATCAGCAGTAAGTTTTGTGACGTTTTTAATCTTCCTGCAGCCTCTAACTGAGCTTCAAAACAGACTAAATAGTTTAATTCAGACCTGAAATTAATCAAAATTAGATAATTAAATAAGCTACAAAGTAGGGGTTGACTGATATGGTTTAGACAGGGCTGATCATTAGTAATTAGGGAGACTAATAAGTGATATTCTGATACATCGCTTTGTCAGAAATGTGAACAACATAAACTCTAGTACAAAACTCTGTTGAAATGACATTTTTTTACATTTATTTAATTAAAAGAGAATTCTCAGCATTTATCCTTTCAATTGTGTCAAGTCACTGTTATAAGACGCAGTAATGTTATTTATAGTGTCAATTTAACTTTATAGCATAACCTTAAACTATACAAAAGCTATCTCAAATGCAGCTTTACCTGACTGTAATAAATACAAGCAATTGCAAAAAATGTACTATAATATGTAATTAGACATGTTAAAAAGTAGAGGAGGACTGATATGTTCTTGTTAGGGCTCATTGTTTGTAAAGAAGGACCATAATAAGAGATATTTACAGAAAAAATGAAAGTTGTGGCGTCTCAATTTTGAATGACACAAACTCCAAAATGTCTCTGAAATGCCTCTATTTCTGCTTTAAATATGTTTAATTAATAGAAGTTTCTCAGCCTTTATCCTGTGAGATGTCAATTCAAATCACTGTAATTTATAAAGAGCTGCTGCACTAACAACAGAAAATTAAGATTTGAGTTATGAATCAAGTAACCTAAGTTTAAATATTGAGGTAATACCCAGCAGTGCTATTTATGGTGTGAATTTATCTGATAGTTGAAATAATAAGGATTAAACCCTACAATTTAAAAAAAAAAAAGACTTTATCTTTACCTGACTGGAATAAATATTAGGCTGAGACACTACAGTACTATCATTGGTGTATATTTATCTGAGTAATTTGATTATCAAAGACTAAAACCCTCCAAAAATGATTTTAAATTCAACTTTATCTGGCTGTAATAAATATTTAAGCTGAGACGCTCCCTACAGTGTTAATAATTTAAATGTTAAGGTTTAAAACCCTACAAAAATTATCTAAGATACAACTTTGCCTAACTGTGATACATATTAAGGCTGAGATCCTCCAGTGTTTTTAATTAGGGAGATGACCCTGGCTACTTTGAGAAGGTTCTGCTGTCTATACACAGAAGCAGCCTTTTATTTACTTTAGTCAACTGACTCATTCACTAAGCTGTTTGTTTCAACCCTGACCTTATTCGACAGCTGTTTCAAATCATTTGTCCTTGCACAACTTCGGCAGTGCGTTTTGTCAAACTTAGATTCCTCCTTTAACCTCTCACTCAGCTCAATTTCTTCATATTTTTATTTAACCTTTAAGTAACCACAGAGTTCCTTGAGATTAGAACCTCATTTTTGAGGGAGACGTGACCCAGAAGGCACATCATTATACAGTTATGCAAGATTATAAGTAAACATTAAAGGTGAAAATCTATTTTGATTGTGATTTCTGGTTGTTATAATCTTGGAGGTGTGCGAAAAGCTTGTATAAAAGGGAGTATGTAGTCGAGAGTCATCCAGCTTTACAAGCCAATCAGAATTCAACCAAAGAGCCGCTTCACACCTAACTAACCAATAGGCAGGCAGCTCAAACAGTGTGTTCTTCCTGAAGGGGGCGGGGACAGCAGCAGCTCATTAAAAGCATTTAGAACAACCTTAAAAGCAGAATTTATACAGTCGTGGAGAAATGAACCATCTTTGCAGCATTTTGAGCTGACAAACTGAAACTGTGGGGAATAATTTGCTGTAAAGAGGACTTTTAAAACAGCCAAGCAGCTGAGATGAATGAAACAAAATGCAGCTTTGCAGCTGCATTCACACTCTTCAGTTCCACATCATTTGATCAGAGCTTTCAACTCTCCAAGGAGACAAAAATCTTTAAGGTCTAGAATGTTCTGAAGGTTATTCTATGACCAGGGAGTGAAATAGGAGAAGGCTGATCTGCTGAACTCTCTGAATATCCTGAGGTCCCTGTATAGCAGCCATTTAGATGAGCAAGAATTATACAGGAACTGTTGGTAATGATAGAAAATTACACCAGTGTGAAGACAGTTTAGCCAGTGTTGGTTTGTAAATAAAATATAGCAGTGCTGCTCTGTCCTGAGGCTTAGTTAAGGCCAAGAAACGAGATCTTAAAGCAGAGATGTGTCTGGACAGTGAGAGTTCAAATGTAGGAAGCTATAATACACAACTAGGCCGTGAAGAGTGGTAGTAAATAATGTCTTTATAGTATAAGACACTTAAGAACCTAGGCTGGACTACTTCTACCTGTTTCTGTAACAAAACTCACCAGGAGAACCTTCAGTTTTTTTCACCAGGTGTACACTATAAAAGGAAGATTGTTATCCCCTCAGGTACCCATGTACTTGTAGGAAGATACTTGTTCAGTTAAATTCCCATAAAAGACTTAATGCTATCAGTCTGTAAGATCTGGGAGCGATCTCTTGAATTATAGTGTCAGTTTCCTGAAATAATTCCAATATCAACGATTAAAACCCAACAAAAATTCTATATAATACAACTTTGTCTGACTGTAATAAATATCAAAGTTTAGTATTAACCCATTAGTATTATTTATTATGGAGATTGACTGAACTAATGTAGATTTAAAGTCATATCCCCACAAAAATATACACAAAAACCCAACAAATCCCAGGATTCTAACTGCATAGTGCTGTAGGTGGGATGTTGCTCTATGACTGTGGCACATTTTTAAATTCATTAATTTTATCGGGGATCAGTTCAAAAGAAAAGAAATGCAGATAATCAGAAAAATGCAGCATGTCAGATCTGATAATCTGGCCATGCTGATAACCCCCATTACAAAGAACGCTTTTTATTTAATGTGAGTGCAAAATAAAGTCAATGACCGGATCAAAGGCTGTTTTTTTTCCCACAGGAATGCGAGTAAAGCTGAATGAATGCTACTTATCAGTCATTCTGAGCTTATCACAGTGATATCAGGGGAGTTTATATGCTAACTGATAAGAAACACGGAGTACCAGAGCAGAAAAGAAAAAGACATGTTCGAGGTAAATGGGAAAGAGTGTTGCCATTCCACGATTTGTCCACCAGAGAGCAGTGATGGGTTTGTTTTTCAAATGTTAGACAAACTGCTCATCTTGATTACAATTTAATAGTAAGCAGATTGAATTGACTGTCATCCAAAAATATTTGAGCTACAGCATGAACTTCTCTATCTTATAGGAAATTTAGTTTCATTTTTTTTAAGGTAAAGGAACTGGATTGCTGACTGTATTTTGTTGTTGACTGAAAGTTTATCCCAGTGTATTATTATTGCACTTTTATAAACTGTAGTCTCAGAGGAAACGGTGAGATAAACCTGATGACCTCCGTACAGTTTATTTTCTCATACTTTAGAAAGCTCCTCTGAACTCTGATCTCGCCTTGGCTTATGCTAGCTGATGAAAAATGTTCAAACATTTGTACCATGCTGAGTTGTTTTACTGTCTGTGCATGACTTAACAGGACTCTAACATCTTTCCCTCGCTCTCTTGTTTGCTTTCAAAAAGGGAAGTGAAAAGGTTTGTTGTGTCTCTGCTCTGTGCTTCAACGTCATACGTGCTCCTGTGATGCTACAGTGTCGCTGTAAAGGTTAACGTCATTCGTTCGAACCAACAAAAGGAAAACCAGACCAGAAGTGATTTATCACAACAGCCAAAGTGGCTATTTGTTGCCTTTTTGTTTCACTTCCTTCAGTCGCAGGTGTAGCATCACACTGCTCCGTCTGTCTGTCTGTACTCTTTTATGCACATGATTTATTTTGAGCACACTTTACCGCGCAAGAAATTAACACTATCAAGGAAAATAGTGTGAAATCTGGACTGCAGGTGGGTTCTATTTTAGTCTGTCTTGTCACTCAAGCAATACACACACCTAAATTTATGTTTCTGTGTCTCTTTTGGTGGTAAAATACTTCAATTTTCTTGTGGATTCCACCTGCCGCAGTGCATCCAAAAGTCAGTTTCTTGCCCAGATTAAATACTGTGTTGTGTGTGTGAACTATCGGTGAACTGTGTCGTGACTTGTGCTGGTTTTTCATCTCTTTAGTTGGGTCGAGATCTTCAACAATATCAGAGTCAAGCTAAGCAGCTCTTCAGGAAACTCAATGAGCAGAGTCCCACACGCTGCACTTTAGAAGCTGGTTCAATGGCATTTCAGTGAGTATGACGTAGAACTCAGACGATTACACTGCAGTTGTCATAATTGTCCGTAATTGTCATCGTCAATAATGGTTTCTTAACAGATCTGAAGAAATTATGCAACAAAGACTTGCCAAAAATCACCTAAAAGATTAATTTTTGTGTGTTTCTACCCAATAGGGCGGAACGATTTAGGGGAAATTTAACTGCAATTTCATTTTGCGTTCTAATTTCATTTAAAGCCGAGCGTCAGTTTAATATTAACTGCATCATAGATTAAAAGCATGTGATGAAGTATGACCACATGAGATACTATTAAATGAGGATGACCTGAATTTATTAAGCCACTAGTCAGACATGCTGCAAATTTTGGTTATTAAATACTGAGACGGGGCTTAAAATTTACCACAGCATGCAGCCAGAACGACATATTTTATATATATATGGGTGTTTGTGTTTAAATATCAATAGGTAGAATAAAGAAAATTGCTGATACCATCATTTTAAATTGCAGTCTTAATTTGAAAATTGATTACCTCTTCATCCCGGCTATGATATTTTCTTTCTGACCACACTTTTGCGTCTCCTTCCAGTTATTTTATAGAGAAGGGCGTGTGCTACCTCGTGCTGTCTGAAGCCAGCTTTCCCAAGAAGCTAGCCTTCGCTTACCTAGAAGACTTGCAGGCAGAGTTTCACGAGCAGCACGGAAAGAAGGTTCCCACGGTGTCCCGCCCCTACTCCTTCATCGAATTCGGTAAGAAAAAGACGGAACCGGGAGAAACTTCGTAAAGCACAACACTGACCTTAAAGGACCGGCGTGTCGGATTTAGTTCCACCCGGTGGTGAGGTTACGAATTGCAACCAAATGAATGCCTTGTTAAGTATGTATAGATACCTGAAACAACTGCCGTTTCAACAAAAAAAAAGAAAAAAACTTCTCCAAAGCAAGTTGTCATTTGTCTTTTCAGGGCTGCAGTAGAATCATATGCTGCAGAAGATATTCAGCTCCTTATTTCGATTTAAACGGCTCATTCTAAGCTAATTAAAACACAGTAATTTGTAGTTACACAAAAACATAATTATGAAGACTAGGTTGCATTTGCTTTCATACTTCCTACCAAATTCTACTTAGTGGATGTTTAAATCTGTATCTGTTTTGCCATCGGTAGTTGTTCTACTGTGCAGTGTGTTCAGTAAAATGTGTTTGTTGTAAATGCATTGGTGGCCAGTGTGATATATTTTATAATACATACGGTGTAATAGTGATGACTTCTTATTAATGGATGGTTAGAAATGCTCCACTCTGACTTCACTCTCCGGATAAACTCGATATCTTGTCCAGTCTAAATTAAAATATGTATATTTTAGGATGTGGAACGTATTTTAATTTAATGTAACATAAAATTGAGCAACCCAGTTAAGCTGAAACACTTAGTTTTATCAGGGGATCGAAAAGGAAAAAACAGGAACTGATCTGTTTGTTAGGTCAGCATCAACTATACTTACATTCTTGAGGGGCAAAAGTAACATAATTCAATCTGTGTTTGAAGTTTTCAGGCTCAGAATTCTCGTAAAACTGGAACCGAATTTGTTACAGTGAAATGTGGAAGGTAAAAATCTAATGCAGCCTCTCAGCCAACCACTGCATTATCTCCTTTTGTTGGTTTTTGGTTAAAGCTTGCAGAGCCTCCATTGCTTATTTTGCACCACTGCATGCAATCTTGTTCTAAGGGAAAAGCGGTTCACTCTGAGAAAACTGATAAAGAAGAAACTTAGACTACACTGGATTAAGCGGATGCACCCTTTCAGACTTTTATGTGAAATCCCTGAACGTGCAGATATTAAACCTGCAGGGGTTGTTGCGCTACAGTGAGAGCTGACAGTCATCTTCACTGCTAATGTAGTACCGACATATTTTAAGAAAACAATATTTGTCTCTCTCTCCTTAGACACATACATTCAGAAAACCAAGAAGTCGTACATTGACAGCCGAGCGAGAAGGAACCTGGGCAGCATCAACACGGAGCTGCAGGACGTTCAGAGGATCATGGTGGCGAACATAGAGGAGGTGCTGCAGAGAGGAGAAGCTCTGTCTGGTGAGTGTCTGGTACCTCTGACCTGCTCTGACGGCTGTACAACGAGCAGAGATTAGCGGGTTAGCGAGGCTTAAAGTCAGAGTTTCCATTGTCACTACTGGTGACTCTTTTAACCTGCTAGATCACCATGGTAACTGATGCTGTGGAGCTAGCCTGGTCCAGAGCTGGCTACGTTCAGGGTTTGAACCGGTTGTAAGAAGCGTCTTCCTTTAGCCAGAACATTTCCTGATGATCTTTATGATGATATAGATTCTCAGCGGAAGGAATGTTTTAAATCTGCAAACCTGCTGAGCTGTATGTTACTAAAACCACTGAATGAAGCTGTGCGGCTACAATATTACACGCTGTATGTCATCGCGTTGCCATGGGAACCTGACATGTTTTAGCTGGTGATGCAGAAATCCTATTAATGTGATTTTATGTTTAGCTTACACTGCTGGAACTGCAGCTAATAGAACACAGATGAGAATATCCAGTGATTCTACTGTTATTTATGACAGATTAGTCAACGAAAAACATTCGTTTCACTTTGATTTGGCTGAAAATTAAAGTGATATCCTGCATTATGGGACGGTGTGAAACTTGAATGCACTTCAATACAAGATGTTTGAATAGGTGAAGTTCACCTTTAATCTGCAGCTGCCAGTTTGAAATGAAGTTTATTTCCAAAAACGGATAACTCCATTTTAGAAATTTTCAAAAAACTTATTTTGCTATTGTTTACTTGAGATAATAATAATGATAACACTAAGAATTTATTTTTTCTCTATTTTGTCATGCATTTTCCTACTGAGTCAAATCCACTCAACTTCAGTTTGATTGATATTATCTGAAGTAAACAATAAAAGAAAAAGTTTTCTTAATTTATCAAAACAGAGTTATCTGTTCTTGCAAATAAACTCTTCAAATAAACAGCTCCATTCAGTAAAATCTGTGAAATAAATATATTCACACACGATTTCCAGTTTCCTACCAGCATTCCTGCCTTGCTTTATTTGCAGTAGCAGTACTTTTACCATCATAAATGTTTATATTTCTCATTGTTCTACATTATAACAACCTGTTGACAGAATCAGCTGCATACAATTGTTTCTTTTTGTGCAGAAGAAGAGTTATAACGAGTTAAACGCTTCCTTTTATGTGCAGAGTTTGAAGCAGTAAGTCTGAGTTTTGTCAAGCCGCCTTACACAACTAGTGTCATTCTCTCATAGAATAAAGAGACATCATGGTATGTGTGTGTTTCTGTATTTAATTCTGTCCACTTCTGTGTCCTGTCTCCACTCTCCTCTTACCTCTTTTGTCTTCTGCTCCATCTCCCCTTCTTTCTCCTCCACGCAGCACTCGACTCCAAGGCCAGCAACTTGTCCAGCCTGTCGAAGAAGTACAGGAGCGACGCCAAGTATCTGAACACCCGCTCCACCTATGCCAAACTGGCAGCCGGCGGCGTCTTTTTCATCATGCTCATTGTCTATGTACGCTTCTGGTGGCTCTGAGAGACGAAAGAGAAGGAGGAGGAGGAGGAAGGAGGTGTTGAAGTGGAGAATGAGCTGCGAGGAGTCTGCAGACCTCAAAGTAAAAAAAAAAAAAAAGCTTAAAACAGGATCCCTGCTCTTAATAAGACTTTTACAGACAAACCACCGCCCATTTCTGTTCTCGCCTGTCCATGGATGTGTGATCTGAACATAAATGATGTCATAATACATAGTTTTATTATTAACAGTTAATGCTCTCGTAGTCGCCCTGGATCGGAGAGGGAATGAGTGACTGTGTGGGTGTGTGTGTTGATTGTTTTTTTTTTTTCCCTGAAGTTGATTTGTGTGCGAGTGTGGAGGGGAAAATGTAAGAGAAGAAAATGTCCTGTTTTGTGAGTTTCCAAAGCTGTACTGTACTGTAACAGGAGTGGCTGATTCAATCTTGTACACGTCTAATAATACAGAAAAGAGAAAAAAAAAATCACAACATTTTATTTATCCTGACCACATTACATGGAAAATACTTTTCATTTAACATAATAATCATAATAGTGATGGACAACATTCAGTATCGACTGCACATATTTACAAAACACGGCATTAAGCTTCAGTAGGACTTCAGATAGGCTTAGTAACAGTAAGGAATTTAAGTAGACTTTTTTAAATACTGTATGGAAGCCTTGCAAATGTTACTCCACCTGCAGATTTCTTTGCCATTATGGGACGTCAGTGACCCTAAAAGTGACTAACTATTGAGAGGGACAGCAGTGACAGCATCCCACACTCATATATCCGCCTTTCCTTGCAGGTTAATCATTTTCTATAAGAATAAACAGTAGTTGCATGTCAGTTTAGTGTCCACAAGTTGGTCCCGAAGGTGCTCGTCATACACAAAGGACAGCAAACGCTCACTTTTTTTTCTTGTCTTTTTCACATCGTAGGCAACTAAGGAAGAGGTTTAATAATCTCAATTCTGAAAAACACAAATCTAGATAATTATAAGGTGTAATAATAGTTATAAAATGTTATTTCTCTCATCAGTTCTCCACTTTAAGCCTGGTCATATAGAGTTGGACTGTGTGATAATTCAAGTTTAAATGTCTGTTTTCAATGAGAGTAGTTGGAATAATCCCTAAATGACCTCTGGAGAGCATTTTGGTGAAAATGATCCAATAATATTAAAGTTTATTTTTTTCATTTACAGGATCTCAAATTCTTAAAGCCTCTTTTAGTTGATAATGAGCTGTTAGAAGTGAGCAGAAACATAGAATTTAAACCTAATAAACCTTTGTACAGTCCTTAACCTGCCCTGCATCCACACTTTCTGGAAACGTCCCCCGTGGCGGCATCTTTCTGCAAGCAGGCATTTATAAAAAAAAAAAAGTCTGGTTGGATCCTTTTCCTCTGGAGTTTACACAAGTGCAGGCTGGATTCAGTCCATTCAGGCTGAGAGTCTTAGGTGTTGATCGGTAGCCGCTATCTGCTCTCAGCTGGAAAAGGACGCCGCCTCTTTATTTTCTGTTCTGTCTGCTTTCTATGAATAAAATTATTTGCACAAAACTCCACTCATGTCTGTCAGAGGACCTTTAGTTCACCTTATGATTATCAGACATTAAAATCCGAGTGCAAATCAGCAAGCGAGCGTTTTGCAACATGTTGGTGAGAGCATAGATTACACATCCTATGAGCTGGCATCAGTTTACATTGTAGTGAGTCAGTTGGAAAGCAAAGGTAGCGTATTCGATTGTTAGCTTGTCACTCAACTTTATGGACTTAACCTTGTTCCTGTTTATATAGAGGAAAAATTGTACAAAATGTTTAAATCGGAGGTTGCTTTATTATATTATTTTGATTCTTCCAGACAAACTAAAGGTTTTCACTATCGGTGCTGTTTCAAAATGCTAATTTTCAGGGCAAGCTTTCCTAAACTGCTGTCTGTCAGTGTGGTGATACCACTCTCAACCAGTAGGTAGCACACTTCGCTCATTACTGCACCATTACAGCTGAAAACATGAGCCTAAAAAAATCTCCCTGACTTGCAACTTCTGCTGCTGAAGGCCTCTTGTTAGCCGAGCTCCGGATAAAGTTTTCGGGGATGGAAAAAAAAAATACAGGCTGCAGTTTGCAGAGTAGAGAGCAAAAATAATTTTCAGAAAGTTGCAGATGCAAATGTCTTATACGTGAAAGTGCGATGGTAGCGTTTGTAAGCTCACAGATCAGCAAACTGAACCTTCAACTTGAGGTAGAACAGGAAATGTCAGAGAAAAAATGAGAAGCAGCAGAGGGTAACGTGCCAAAAACAAACCACAGGGCACAGAATAACCTTTTCACCTCTCAAGGGAAGTGGGTATTTGCGAGTTTGGCCTCAGTAGTGATAAAAGCTATCGTTTTTCATAATCTTGTTCCACTAACACTGCTTGAAGATGCTTTTTTGTTTTTGCCAACTCTCTCAGTAGTTGACTAATGCAGTAGACTTCTTGGCAGCCTCGTCTATCCTGTCATTTGTCTGTTTCAGTCGTGCCCTATAATACCCTGTTTGTCACCATTTTTGGCCCAGTTTTGCTTGAATCTCCAGCTACAACCACTGATCTTGTTGAGGCGGATGATTTTATTCCAATCCATTTAAAAATTGAAATGCACCAAACATGCCAACAGACAGCAACACAGCAAGAACAGGGCATAGCAGCAACTCTACTGCACAGCTTTGCTCTGCATTCATGGATGTTGTCTGAAATTCTAAGGACTATAACATGATTTAAATCTCCTATTCTTTCTCTAATGTATTTGCCACCAATACATTGTGCAGTCAGAACCCTTATTTCCTGTTTTACATTCAAATACGATCATTATTTTAACAGATTTTAACAAAAAAGATCTTATTTTTTTCCTTCAAACATTACTCTACGTTTGTATTTCAGTCACAAATGTACCTCAAGCTGTTAAATAAGGAGGTAAAGTGTAAAATCCACCACGTGTGACAAACATACTTGCATTAATTTCACAGTGAGTAAAAACAGGACTACATGCCCCTCTCTCAGCTCTCTCCTTCCTCTGCAGGTTACCATAGCAGCAGCGAGTGTGTGACAGTCATGTGAAAACGAAGCTGATTGGATTAAAATACTTTGTGTGATCAGAGGTCAGGAATATGGCGCATGTACTAAACACACATCGCCTGATTTAAACACACACACACACACACACAACCGAGACAGGTAGAAAGGTCAGTGCCGTTTGCAACACTTATCGGTTTTCAAGAACAAAAACTAGCGTTGTGTGCGCCTGCCAGCTCATCTTTACCCTATCCTGATTAAATTTCCTGTCAAAGACGCATACAGAACCACAAGACCGTCCACCCACACTCGACTCTTTTGTAATCTTAAAGAAACAGGACATTAAAATGACGTGACCTCAACCTTCAACTTCAGCCACTTCGTGTCAAAGTCACAGGAAACAGTGAAGCATGAAATTCAGACACGGCGCGTTTCAGTCGTGTTTCCGCCACGCTGACTTCGCCATATTAGCTTTGGACTTTCATTGAAACAAATACTACGCACTCGGTTAAAAATTCATTTTGTCTTTACTGAGTCTTTCACATCCACTGAACCTCGCAGACTTGATCTCATTTAATGGCCTGACTTTACTCAATGTGCTGCTTTGAGCCAGTGTTTAACAGAAAACACTCAAATCTAATCCTGAAAGTGGCAGAAATTAGTTGAAAAGGACGTGCAGATAGTACTATTTCAACAGTGACATACATTACAGTAATTTTAAAAACAGCTAAGGTTGAAAAACAGTTTGTAACCTCATTTTGGTTAAGTAACCAACAGTAGCATAAATAAAACTGAGAGCCTCCAATCATGGTACTGTACTAACTGGCGCTAAACGCTAAACTCGGCATGCTAAGCAGATATAATATGTTTTTGAATGTTCTCCATTTTAGTTTTCAGTTTCAGTCATGCAATAATACAATTGCAACTGAAGTTAAAGTCAGAAGTCTTGCAGTTGTTTGTTGTTGTTGTTTACTCGTAAACAAAAGTTGTGATCTAGTTAGAAATCTGACCTGATGGTGGCGGCAGAGGTTGCATCAAAGCCTTAGCAAATTTATTACAGCTGATACTGTTTGTTGGGGGTAGTCAGTCCAATATACAGGGTGTCCATAAAGTCTCTTTAAATTTTAAGAATTTATTATAAAGGCAGTTGATAAGACATCTTAACCAGATTTGTTTTATTGTAATCAGTGTTTATTAAAGTTTATAATCACATTGAAATTGTGTGCTTCAGGTATCCTGTTGGTGGAAGAGTTGGTGTTAAATGAAACCCTACAAAATGACTAAATGGTCTGTATTTATATAGCGCTTTACTATACCTGCAAGGTACCCAAAGCGCTTTACATGATATGTCACATTCACCCATTCATGGTGGAAGCTGCCATGCAAGATGCTAACCACAACCCCATCAGGAGCAATTAGGGGTTAGGTGTCTTGCTCAGGGACACTTCAACATGAACACGACGGGCCGAGGATCGAACCGGCAACCCTCCGGTTGCAAGACGGCCACTCTACCCACTGAGCCATGCTGCCCCTACTCCTCAGACCGGTGGTTTGGAAGGGATGGCCAATTCCTTGGCCACCACGTTCACCACATATCACTCCCTTAGACTTCTTTCTATGCCTTTATGCTAAAGATATCATGTATCAAACAAAGATACGGGACATTAGAGATTTGAAGCAAAAGATTTTTGATGTCATTGCCACCATTGATGAGGCCATGCTACAGCGAACATGGCAAGAAATCGAGCACCGTCTTGATGTGCTTCGTGCAACTAATGGTGCCCATATAGAGGTGTATTAAATGAGAAAGAAAAAACTTTGACAACCACTGATTACAACAAAACAAACTTTGGTTAAGATATCTTATCAACTGCCTTTGTAATAAAGTCTTAAAGTTGTAAAGAGACTTTATGGACTTCCTGTATATGGGGGAAAATATCAAGAGATAGGGTTCTTCCTCTGCGGACACTAAATATTTGCACAGAATCTTACTGCAATTCATTGAATAGTTGTGATTGATATATTGCAGACTGCACTCAAAGTAGTTTGATGACTGACGGACCGGCATCCCTTGAGCATCGCTACTTACATGGCTAAAAATAACACATCTCCTTGTCTTGAGAGGTTTTCTACACATATGCAGTGGGTATGGTCAAGCCAGATACTGCTCTGGTACTATTTTGACCCTAACTGAGTCCGTTTTGAAGGATTTAATGGTCATTTATTTCATAATCGAAGTAGATACAATACCTATCAAGACACCCTATGGTGAAAATCAAGTTTTTTATTTTGCTGACATGTCCATTGGGATGTCGTATTACGAGCAAAAACATCAGTTCACACCATAATTGTGCATTTCTGCGTCAAAGCTGTAGCTTCCGGATGACAAAAACATGGATTCAGACAGCTACAGTTTCCTACGTAACAAATGTCAACTTAGATTGTAAGGCTTTCCATATCATCGTTCTGTTCAGGGTTGATTTCGGGTTCGAACATTTATGACTATATTGAGTAACAGAGTAGTTTTACAGTGTTTGATAGGTGAGCTGGTGTGCTTGAGTTGTAGTAGGTGGGAGGACACTTCGTAGCTGTGCATATTATAGAGGAATTAACGGTGTAGGAAGGGATTGCTATCATTTTAAAAATTCTAACTTATGCTAACTACCAAGAAAAAATCCTGAATTCGTTACATTGAACAGATTCCCAACAGCAGTGAAGTGCGAATTAAAACGTGACAGCTGTCTGCCATGTTGTTTATTAAGCAATCTGCAGATGCAATGTGCCATGGGATAGAAACGGAGGATTTTTTTTTACTTTAGTTTGCTGCTTTCTGGAGTTTTGACAGGGTTTCTGTGGAAGCTTGAGATCAGTTTAATGTGATAGCTGTTTTTTTTTGTATTTCTTAAGGAGGATGCATTAATTTCCCGGCCGCCTAGAAGCTTCCCAGTCGGCTGCTTCACCTGTACGCCTTGCTAGAGTTTGAACAAAATAGATGGTACCATGTGAGAACCAAGGACTTGATCCATTTTTAATCCAGTGCTCTTCTATAGAGTCCTTTTTTTAAAAAAAAAAAGTTTTTGATGTTTGTAATAGTGTTTGAGAAAGTTCTGGTGAGCTGGTGTGCTGGGGTTGAAGCAGGTGAGTGGAAAGCACTGGTGTAGAAGGGAATATTTTAATGCAAATCGCCTAACTTTGATAAGTACAAATGGGTTTTTCTGGGTTTAATCATTACCTCAAGAGGAGCGTTAAATGAAAGCTGAATTAGTGCTCGAATCTATTTGTTTTCATAGGCCAGTCACATACAAAATGTGTCATAAAGTGAGAACAAAATGGAAATTCTGTCTCATGACGTGGCTGCTGGTTTCCCACTGAAAACGTGTAGTGTGGTGGGAAGATGCAGCACGATGTGAACTTGTGGATGCGTCCATCAGCTCTTCTGTAATGGCCATAATAAAACGATGGCTTCCCACCTCATCCCAGCTGCTTCCCCAGTCTCTTCCCCTTCATCCTCTTCTCCTCAAACTCCCGTCTGATCCAATCACAGCCGAGGGAAGCTGCGGAGACGGCAGCTGTACGGCAGAGGACAGGGTCATAAAGCGCAGAGGGCCGAAAGAGGAAGTCAAAGGACCTGGTGAGTTATTGCCCCACAAACGTACACACCGGGGCCTGGGAACCGGGAGCTTCTCACAGGGGGGGTTAGCGTGGAGGGTTTTTGCACAGGCCTGGGTCTGCTCTGCACTTCTTGTGTGCTTTATCACCTCATCACAGGGAAATGATGACCCCCTCATACCTTCCTGTCATAACACTGCATGTCTATTTTAAAAAAAACAACACACCTTCAACTCAGTAATAAAACCAATGTAGTAAATTATCCTCCATCCCACCGCTACATGTTTACCCACGTCTCATGCTGAAAATTGCCCTTTAGGCGTGTAAAAAAAAATAAAAATACGCCAAGAACAAAAACAGGATATAGAGTGGGAAGAGAGAGATGTGAGAAAGAGGAGGAACAAACAATATTCACCAAAGTAAAATGTATGTCACGCGAAATGAGCCATGAGTCAATTCCAGGTCAAAAACACACCTCTGCAAAACTGCAATGTATGTCAATAATTACTGTAAAAGTCTCAGATTAATTTCCCAATGTAATGCACTGTAGGGTAAATATTTATCTCGACACCTTCTCTCTTTTCCCAGCTGTATTTTCATCTATCTCTCCGTTTCTCCAAACAGATCACACTGCTGCTTTATTAATAGTGTCGTATCTTGAACACATGCAGGAGCTGCGGCTGTGAGAAAGTGAGGGCCGAAGTGTGAATTCCAGCCATGCCTGTCTTTTAGCAGCTTGTGAATTTATGATACAATTAACCCTGGAAGATATGCCGAGCGCACTCACTTTACACTCTCTCTGGAACTTTCAACGTGTGAGTCAAAGGCACAAACAGGCACTGAAACATGGTGCGCACATATGTTACACATTGAGCATGAAGAAAAGCCCGAAACGCTCCTGAGGTGTTGCATAAAATCAGCAGCAGATGATGTCAGGCGGTGAGAATTTATTGGATATTAAAAAACACAAATAGGTGGAAAAACTTTGTAATTGAAGGAAATGAAAAAAAGTGCAAATGAGTGATGAAACACAGGCCTGTTTACAGCTCTGTGAAAATGCATTTTTCAGCAGAATAATTTTCTCAACTCATAAAAGGCACTAAATATATAGTGCTTGTGTATGTCGTCATGATTTTTGGCTCCCTAACAAACACTATTTAAGATGTTTTTAGTTTGTGTACACTGTAAAACATAATCCATCAATAAACTGAAAATCTGGCAGCAAGTCCACTACAAAAAATATAAAAAAATCTGAATACTGTCGTGTTAAAAAACTGTAAAGAACTGTAAGAATAACAGCAAATATCTCTAAAATAATGACATTTTTAGCTGATTGGAATAAAGTTAAACAGTGTAATTTTACGGTCATTTTACACTGTAAAAGCATAAATGAGTTTATGAAAATAATGACTGATTATTTACAGTTTTAGCTTGTTTATTTATGGCTCATTAAGAAATTAATAATATTTTCTGTGATTTCATAATAGCAAATGTAATTTATCATTTTCAACCCTTAATATCCATAATTCTCTTTCATATAACAGCAAATATTTTACAAGATGATTTTCTGGTTTAAATATATATATAATAAGTGTAATTTTACAGTAAATAGCAAAAAATAAATAAATAATTTATTTATTTTTCAGTCCTAGTCCTTTGTATACCTTCCCCCCAAATAAGAGCAAATATCTTTTGGCTGGCAAAAAATAGGGTAATTTTACAGTAAACAGCAAAAAAAAAAAAAAAAAAATATTAAAAATATTTATTTTCAGTCCTAGTCCTTTGTTTACTTTTTTTTCCCCAAATAAGAGCAAATATCTTTAACATGCCATTATTTTGGCTGGCAAAAAATAGGGTAATTTTACAGTCAAACATTGCAAAAGAATGAACAACCATTCATAAATAATGTTTTTTTTTTAACAATTTACATGTAAATTAGTGCTTATTTTTGTGTGATTTTACTAGTTATTATCTGTAATTTATCAAAACTGGACAAATATGTACAATAACAATAAACTGTTCAAAAAATTCCAGTTAAATACTATTTAAAACCTTTTTTTTTTTTTTTTTACAATTTAATTCTTCTATTTTATGCCTAACATCATTTTAAAGTTCCCCACTTTCTTGTCCATGACCCATGATATTTGTACCCTCTACTTGTATGTGTGTATACGCTTTAATTCAGATGCTGTGTTTTATTTGTGACTGCTTCAGTATAATTTCTCATCTATAATCTGTTTCTCACATTCTTCTTCTATTGGTTTGACCCAAATGCCCGTTTAGCCCTCAGGGATCAGGGCCTGATGGGGGAGGCCTGAGAAGTACGTGCCAGTATCTCTGCGTTTATGTTTTGGCATTAGTGTTTGCACAAGTGTATTTGCGTGCGCGTACATCTGCGTATCCCTGTATGCTACGTGTTAATGTATGGGATGACCTTAGGTGGGAGTTGCATGACTCAGTCTGGCCTCCCTGAGACCTTTCTCAAATCCAGATGTCATCAGCAGCATAACGGGTAGATTTGTTCTCGTGAGCTACTTGCAGCTGTTATAGTTTCACCCTCAGATTATCCACCGTTACTCCCTTTTTCTAAACCAGTACCACCAACTCTAAACTTTTAAATACACCTCCGCTTTTAGTCAAAGTTTTTGACACTGTAAAACACAGAGAAAAATGTGCTTGCCTTTGGTTTGTGCAGTGTTAAATATTCTTCCGTCTTCTTCAAAGACACTAGTTCCTGGTTACATAAGAGTCATATGGTCGCTCTGGGTTAATCTGACCCAGTGCAGCAGCGCAGTCATAGTTTTTCCACAGCAGATTACATTAATCATACTTACAGTTGTGATTTGCTCCTCGAAATACAAACTGGAGCAGAAATCCAAACCAGCACTAACCTTGACATAAACGCTATAACTCAGACAGCCAGTCTTTTGTTGAAACATATCTTTTTTTGTATGTAGTCAGACTGGTATCAGATCCGCACAGTTGCTGCATGTTTCTCCGCATGCTCATGTGTCTCATAATTTAGGCCTTTACTTTATTTTATCTGCATATTTGCTTCCTCTGCTGCAGACAGTAAAACTATTCATACCAGAAGCTGTTTTAGAAAACTTAGGAATGTTTGCTCACCACAAATGAGAATTCTGCATGCATGAGTGCATATGCGTTGTGTGCATATGTATGTGTGTGTGTGTTTAAAATCCTGTCAATGTTCCAAATCTGTTTACTACTCATTACCCTAAAGCGTTACTTAGAGGCATTACAAACTACCGTATAGTTTTGCCATCTGATGTTCTGCGTAGTTTAACTTCCTGCTTTGCACAAGTCAGAATCCAAACTGTTCATTGAGAAGTGACCTCAGCTGAATCCTGTTTCATGGTGACTCCAGCATAACTGAGAATTCCAACAGTCATAATGCCAGTGTGCGAGGCTAATATGCCAGTCAGGCCACACGCTGCAGCTCATCCGTGAGTTGTTTGTGACTAAAGGAGTTGGGAAGCAGGGTGGTGTTATGCATGTGTGCGCGTGGGTGGGGAATATAAACCTTGCAGGACCCAGATGACACTGCCGGGGCCGTTATTTTCCCACAGTGCAGTATAAATAGCCTGCTAGTGTGGGGTGATGGTGGGCATGCTGGGGCGCTCAAGGGAGGATCCCATCCACACACAACAGCACATTCCTGT
Source organism: Acanthochromis polyacanthus (assembly GCF_021347895.1). Taxonomy (NCBI): domain Eukaryota; kingdom Metazoa; phylum Chordata; class Actinopteri; family Pomacentridae; genus Acanthochromis; species Acanthochromis polyacanthus. The sequence goes on along the minus strand of NC_067116.1, from coordinate 39,900,839 downwards.
CCACCTGGCCCTGCCAGAGCCCAGGTCAACTTACAGGATGTGTTCACATGCGCATACACGCCTCCCTCCACCTCACACCTTTCCTTCATCACCTGTTTTCCTCACCTCCCTGCCAGCACCCCTCTCCTCCTGATCAGGGACCCCCCAATCGAGGTTTCTGCCCACATCACACTTCGGTCACATCGTGCCTTCGCACTCGCTGACTCTCCACCTCTGACCACTGTGGAACGCCATGACGCACATGATTGCTCACACGCACTATCTCGATTTCTCACACAAACATACTCACAAAATCCTTGCTTTCCTTGAGGAAGCTGATGGCTGCCAAACGCTGCATTAGTGTAACATGTACTGTAGTTGGTGTCCAACGCCACAGGGTATCAGCCTCTAATGAAAACTGGAGATAACTTTACTTTTGCATGTTGTCTGGAACATGACGCCGTTGGCTCTGCAATGTGCACTGTAAAAAAAATCTGTGAAACAAAATCTGTGATGATCTGGCAGCAAGGGTGCCAGAAAAAAAAACATTACAAACAGGTAAATACTGTGATGATCAAAAGCTGTGAAAATACGTCTCATCCCAGTGATTTTGTGTGTTTAGACACACAAAGTGATGTGATTCCTGCCTTCTGTTTACATACATTTTCCTGTACTTAAGGCTTCACAGCTTTTACAGCTTTTTTCAGGAAAATAATCCAATTTAAGATTGAAGATTACTGTAGTTTGTATAAAAAGGGCTGTAAAATTGGTGAAAAACTGGCAGAAAAGGTGCAAGAAAAAATACATTAAAAACAAATAAATACTACTACTGTTAAACACTGTGTAAATAAATGCAAATGTCTGTAAAATAATAATAATAATAATAAAAATGGTAAAACTGTTTAATTTTATGGTCTCCCATAGTACAAGAATGAATTACTGTTTTTAAAAATACAGATTTTAGATGTAGCCTATTTTTTCAGTTATGATTTATTTTTTTACAGTCAATGTGTAAATTAATTCCCTTTCTTGTGATTTTACCAGCTATTGTCCCTAATAATAATAATAATAATAATAATAAATACAATACAATAAAATAATGTAAAATAATTTTGTGTTGAAAAAACATCAAATACCCGTTAAATAATATTTTTGCAGATTAAAGTACAGTAAAAAAAAAAAAGCATGATTTTACAGTTAAACTGCATAAAAACAGAAATTTCCATTTGTAAAATGACAGATTCTTGATATGGACATCATTTATAGTTTTGGTCTGTTTTTATGGTTATGATAAAAATTAAGATTTTTTTTCTCTGTGATTTTACAGATTGTTTTTAACAAAATAGAGAAAATCTGGAAAACAACGGCACATTTCTTTTTTATATTGCAGTGGTAAACTGTTTTTTAAAGTATTTTTTTACAGTGTGGGTTTGTTTAGTGATTCAACAGCTTGACAATTAATCAAGCAATTACAAGCTCAGATGACAATCTCAGCTTTATTTCAGTGGACTATGTAGTCAAAGTAAACCAGTTTTGAGTGATTACAAGCAAAGATAACACTGTGAGATTTTTGTTTATGGCTGCTCATGGTGCCTATCTCAATATTTTACAATAAAACAGAGGCCAGCAAAAGACCTGCGCAGGTATATTTACTTTCTTTGGAGATTATCCCTTGTCTAAGCAAGTAAATGATTACACTGATTAAGTGCTGATTTATGAGCTTTTTGAACTTATTATCAGCCCCAATGTTGACATTTGGCTGGTATAACCTCAGGTTCACACAGGAAAATAAGTTACAGTGATTCAATACTTGGAAATGCTTGTATCAAATCTGCATCTCCGTAAATTAGATGCCATGTGGCTGCTCATCTTGTTGACCTGACTAGTGGCCAAACTCTGAGGTCTGATCATGGTCACAGAGGAAAACATCATCTTCCACCTCAACGTCTTAATTTAAATCAGTATATGCACAATCCGACTGAAACACACTATGCACAAGACGAATGTGAAGCAGTCTGCAGGCTGCTTCTTTCACAGCCGTCAGAATGGGCCACTGTGAAAAGAAGAGGTGATAATCAACCCTAAATATACCCACTTTAGTTTCCTGTCCATCAGATCTGCTTACAGAGTAAAAATGACATTAGACAGACGATGCTTCCATCACAACATGTGCAAGAGCCTCGACGAGGGCACGGGGGGCATCAAAACTTCACACCTAAAGCATAAAGCCTGCATAAAAACACCCGTTACTCAACGCTCGTGTTAACTAAAACTGATCTCGGTCGGGCGTGCATAGCTGCACTAAAGGTTAACAGTGTTGTTTTCAAAATGCTGAGTGTAATTAGAAGTGTAAAATATCTCCGGAGCACACAGCGCTAATGAACAAGAGCCACCTTAGGTATGTACAACTGTTGATGCTCACAAATCAGCTGCCACAGCCGGGTAATGAAAAGTGTCTCGGCCCTCTGCTGGTTCTAATTATAGAAAGGCATCATATACACACTTCATACTGACACCTGAAAAAACGTAAAGGCAGGGCGATGTTCTTCTTGAATAACAGCCACTGATTTGGTTTCCCATGGCTGGCACGCTAAGGGGAAGATTTTATGGTTAAAGGCAGTGCACAAGAACACACACACACTCACACATACTCCTCCTACAGTAATCAGTCATTACTATCTGCCCCCATGTTGTGCACCATAAATCTACCAGATGACAGCTGGAGTCAAACTGACTGATGGGCTCCAAATCAGTGTGAAGAGCCCCAACATCGATGAAAGCGTCTCTCTCACCAGCATGGCACCAGCTGATGGCTCCAATCCAGGCCCAGTTTTATTACTGCTCTGCGGTATACCTGAAATACCAGAACAAGAAAAAAAAACCACACTGATACTCATGGAGTTGATCCAAAATGAGCTGCAACGAAGCCGAAGACACACCCGTTTGTTTTTCTTTCGTTCCAACAGTCTTGTTGTTTCTGGACAATAAAATGGATTTCTACTGTGGTTTGTAAATGTATTCAGCACTAACAAACTGTAATTATCTGATCTGCTTTCTAAACATGATGAAGCTCAAACAGAAGATCAGATTTTTTTTTTTGGCTAATTTAATGCAAAGTTGGCTCAAAGAGACTTAAAGCATTGGAGGTGTTGACCTTTCCCACTGCTTTGTTTTCTAATGATTCGTTTTTTGTCAGACTTCTGTGCTGGTAGTCTTTCATCAGCGCAAAGTCAAGGAGGAACTAATCTCCGTTTTCTGCTTGCGAGGCAGAGCCACACCCTTTCTCACCCCATCTTTTTCCCCAAACTACACAAATCCACATCTGGAGTGACATCATTAGGAAAACAGCGCTGCAGACAAAGTGAACCTCTGATCTGATTTATATAACATTACTATTGGCTCACAGGACGACTGGCTGCACCGTGAAATAGGATGTTTTAGCAAAGTGTGTAAGAGAAGAAGTTGTGACTTGAAATCACAGGCCTCAGAACTAAAATTTACAAGTGACACATCTGTCAATGGAAAGCCGGAGAGCAAACAAGCAAACAAACACGAGAAAACGTTTACCAACAACAACAGCATCTGACCAAATGCCTGAGCAGCGTCTGTTGTCGTGCCAGCACCTGACATCCAATCACGCATGGAGAGCAAGAGCTTGACATTGGCCACAGCAACAAAAGCATTGTCAGTACGGACCCCTGAGGAGATCAATTTGCTCTCCTCTGGTTCCAGGCCTTTCAGCAGGGTTGAATAGAGGACAAAGGGCCGGTCACAGCAGCAGGAGGCTCCGCAATGTTTCTCTAATGGGGTGTAAAGACAAACAAATCACTGGGATGAGATGGCCTTGTTATTGTGATGAGCCTGCGATTTACACCTGGATCCCTCGGCCTGATAAGGGATAATTAGTTTGGGATTTAACGGTTTATAAAGGTGGCGTGAGTGTGGGGAAGTGAGTAAAGGCCGGTGTGAAGTGTGGTGGTCCTCTGGTGCCTGAGTGTTACTGCTCTGCAGAAAAATAAAGCAACAATGCGAGTTTTAAAAGGACTAAGTGTTTCTCAAATGTTTTTCTTCTAGGAAGTAACAAGGACGTATTTCATTTTTGCCAACTTTAAAATATATGAAAATGAACCTGTATGATAACTAGGATGAAATTTTGTTATGCAACTGATAAATGAATGAAATGTTTCAGCTGTAATGCTAGCAAAATTATTTAAAACATGTGGAAAAACACACTTTGAAAGCTACAGGGATGTTTTTCTTTATTTCACAAGTCCTTAATTAGTCATATTTTTTAATATTGAATACATTTTGCTGAATCATTCATATTCTGTTAATGCATGGTCATTTTACATTAGACTTTTAAGTAATACAAGCAAGCATTTTTCCCCATTTGATATTAATTGCCTTGCATATAACCAATAGTTTATTAATGCAAGTTTTAGCATGTGTTAGTACAGTCATAATGTACCAGCACAGGGGCTGAATCGATTTTAAGTCGAAATCGAAATTTGAAACAATGCAGGCTATAGTTTAGGATAAATGTTGTGCAACAGGTCTGACACAGGATTAAAACTTTTGCGTCAAAGGCTTTGCACATTCATGCCGTCTTTTGTCATTTTTGATGGTATCTCATTTGCTGATGCTCCATTACTTTTTAAAAATACATACTAAACTGAAGCAAGACTGTAAGATTGCATCAAATTGTATTATCTATCACATCTAAACCACTGAGCTGTCTCCACATGTCTCTCACCCCTAATTTGCATTTTAAAAAGTGATGACTAACCAGCAACAGTCTGCAACAACTCTGACTTAAAAGCTGGTGGAAGAGAAAGTCACCTAAACAGTTGACCTCTTAGCCTGTCAGAGATCTTTTCCTTAATTTCATGACTCACCAGACCACCAGCTTGATGTTATATGAGGGCACAACAAAGAAAAAACATGCCAAAATTTAACAAATTAGACGTACAGATTTAAAAGTGGTATTGGAGTACGCCAAAAGTCATTGTTTACCCACATTTTTAACCTAGAGTCATTCTTGTGTGATGACCACTTTTTCGATAATATCTCATGTGGCAATGCTTCGTCACACGTTGAAAATTCAAGAAAAAAAGACATTTGAGATAAATTACTTTCCAATTTTCTCCAAATCATTGCTATGACTTTATTCTACCGCTACTATGGCTTTAAAGTCAAAAAGTCGCGGCCCAAATTACCTGAAAAGGGCTTCTGCACACTTCTATCACACTTTTGATGGTGTTGCATGTGGAAAGCCTCCATCATATGTTGAAAATTTCTTACAAAATAGACATTTTTGATAATTTTTTCTGCAAATGCACTCATTATGCACCTGACAAATCAGTACCTAACCTGAAACGGCTTGTATCAACACTGATTAAAGTGGCTGGTGGAAGAAAAATCCCAACTTCATGTTGCTCTAATGGCACGTCTGGGGTATTTTCTTTATTTTTGTTACACATCATATTGCCATAATTATATAGGTGTTCAACAAGAAAAAAATCATGCCACTGTTTAGTAATTTAGACATAAAAATTCCCTGAAAAATACAGTTGTACACTTTTGTCACACTTTTGATGGTGTCTCATGAGGAAATTATCCATCACATTGAAAATATACTAAGAAATAAACATTTGTGATCTATTAAAATTGCCAATGCAATCATTTTGTACCAGAGAAGTTAGTAACTAACCTCAAAGAGCCTGCATCTGCACTGACTAAAGGTCTGGTGGAAGAAAAACTCACACTGATGTAGGTCTGTCGGCTTGTCTGGAATGTTTTCTTCAATTTTATGATACACCATGCTGCCAAAATAATGTTATATGGGTGTTCAACATAAGAAAAAACATGCCAATATTTCGTAATTTAGACATACAAATGACCTGAAAAGTGTATTTGTACACTTTTGCCACACTTTTAATGTCATCTCGTGAAAAATTTCCATCACACGTTGAAAATGTATTACAAAAGAAACATTTGTGCACCTGCACACTCATAATGCACCTGAGAAATTAGTAACTAACCTGACAAGAGTCTCCATCAACACTGATTAAAGAGCTCACACAGGAGAAACTCACCTTGATGTGGCCTGTCTGGGATATATATTTTTTATTCAATGCCACATCATTTTTAAATGATGATATATGAGTGTTAAATAGGACATGTCTAGTCATTTAGACATTCAGATCCACGGGTGGTTGCGGTAGAGCAGTGGTAGTCATTATTTACCACCTATTTAAATCTACCACTATTGCGCGTTTAAAGGCGAGATTTGTCTGCCAAAGTTACCTGAAAAGCGCAGCTCTAACGTGGAGGACCTGAACCCTGGCACACATTGTTGCTTTCACTGCTACGGTAACGAAAATAAAAGTCGATAAGGAGTGGGTGTTAAGAGCCATACCGGGAAAAAGCGTGCAGAAAAAAAGAAAAAAAAAACATTGAACGGGTTAATTTTGAGTCATACCAGACTCCGAGAAGTAGAAAAATGAGAAAAAAATTCCTCCGCGGCGGCGACAGAGAACAAAAACTTCAACTTCTACTCCTTTATGTTGAACCCGGAAAAAGGTATATACAAAGGAATTCCAATCTCACAAATCGACGATGAAGATGTCTAAATAAGAGAGAAGTGTAGTTTTGTGCCGTTGTACCATCTTTTTTTAACCGAAGTATAGATCCTGTCTGACTGCAGCGGAAGGATATGTGTCTTTCGCTAGCGGTGACTTCAGTGACTGTGGAGCGAAGAGACGTGAAGACTTTTTCAGCGCCGTGTGCGTCTTATTCAGGCGAATTTTAAGAGGACTTTTACATAGTTTTAGCATCACAACTAGCGAAACTCATGTAAAAAATTACTGAAATGTTATAATTCCGGCTCTATGACTATTTTTTTTACCCCTGTGCATCCACTCCAACGAGACTTTTTTCTTTTTGCTCTTCTGTGAGAACCAGCCGTTGAGGGGAGACAGCTCAACTATTGGGCTGGCGACCTTATGTGGATTTTACAGAAAATATGGAGCAGATCCCCGGTTTCTCCTCGGGAATATCACTAGTCTTGGTCTTCTGCTTCATCCAGCTCTCTCTGGGTAAGTTTTTAATGTATTTGTTACAGTGCGTCGTTTTGGTAATAATTCATAACTTGTCATGATCACGTTTTGTTGCCTCTGCATCTGCGGGGCAAGACTTAGCATCTCTTACACTTGCGCTTAGCTAGCTACTGAGCTAACTTTGTTTTTTTAAGGCTGCTTTAGAGAAAGCAAACACTTTTACTACTGGTGCGCTTACATGGAGAGTTGCTATTTTTTTATCGTGTGTTGTAGTGGTTTTAGTCGGAACATACGTCAATTACCCTCACTTTGATTATGCTACAGCAGATTTAAAGCCCTTCATTGTGTGTTAATTTCGCTTTAAAGTACATAATTGTTTGCACACCTCCACGAAGCTGAAGCTAACGTCTCCCTGTGCCAAATTCTGAGGGTTCTGGTCTGATTAATCTCTATACTACGGCCTACTAATGAGCAGAGTCGCACAGCTGCCCAGATGTTGAACAGTCAGCGCTCGAGAAAGAATTCAAAATGGACACTTAACCTTGTTTTGACTGCTCTGTTTGGATTAAGAGAACCGGTGCCAGTGATGGAGGTGATAAAACTCCACCAAAATCACTGTACTTGGGTAGAGTTTTAGGACTTAACTTGCTTTTCTCCCCCCTCCTCTTAAAACCCAGCACTGACTTTTGGGTTAAATGCCAAGAAAGGACAGAATAGGTGTAAAGACTGAGAGATTCTCAGAAATTTGATTGGAATTTACATTATTGACTCAAATTTAACACCCTCTATTCATTTCTGTGTCTCTTTAACATGCCATAAATTTAGGCTCAAATTAGTGTCCACTTACTGGGGCCCATTAGCAGGTCCTATGGTATGTGATTAGGCACTGAGTCAACTCACAGTGGTCAAGGAATTAGAAGGAGTGAAATGTTGCCTTGCATGGAATAAAAGCACTTGAAGTATCTCAGAGTGCACTGTAATGGAGGCCAGCAGATAGTACATTTAATGTCTAACATGTTACCTGCTAATTTAGGTCATTTTCTTTCACTCAGGGCGCTTCCCAGTAGTTTAAAGCCATGTTTTTTTCTCATTTACTGCTGTTTACAAAGAGCTTATCCTTGAAACACAACTAAATCTGCTAAAGTATTGAAAAGTACAGCACAGTGGAAACAGATGCTGACAGTCTGTGTATTGCTTTGTTCCCCTGTAAGTTATAAAATATGTTCTTTTTTTAGTGTGAAATTATAATAAAGCAACATTGCAAATACAAACATATGTAAATTTGGTTAAATATCTCAAGTTAAGATAAGATGCAGTTTGTTTGCATAATGTTCTGGGAATCATTTATCTCTACATTTACGTTAATTCTCATTTCATTCATGGTTACGTATAGAATTTGCAATTTTCCTTAGTTCAAGCATTTCTGACTTTTGGCCAGGGTGTTCTCTTCAAGGGTCAAGCCTTTTAGTCATTTGTCAGCACATTATATGCAAATGCAATTATGAGTGTGTCTGAGTTTTTTGACCTTTTTCCTGAAGCCTTGGGGATGATTTTGTAATACGCTTTATTTCCCTATATTTGTTTCAGTGGTTGCTCAGAGATATCTGAAACAACCTGTAGCATTTTTTTTTGCCTCTACACATGAGCGCCAAAGCAGTGAAATTGATGTAGTCTCATGTGCTCAGTCCAAAGTTGATACATGCAGCCATGCTTTTCTTTCTCATGTTTTTTTGTTCATGGACTATAGGTGACTTGTGAACAGTGAAGTTACACAAAGGAAGAAAAGACAATGTGAAACTGCTGCAGGCAGTGCAAGGAGAAGCATAGGAATGTTGTTGGTGTTTGACATTCCTCCCTCCCTCTCTGTTGTCTCTCTCTCGCTGTCTAATACTCACACACTTTGTGCACCATGATTTTCTTTTCCTTCCTTGTTTTCAAACATATCTGCTCTTTTTCCTGCTAATGATGAATGTGCGTAAAGGCTGGACACTGCACTGTACTGAACTTTTACATTTGCAGCCAGTGCAGCCTCCAACGCATTCAACGCACAAGTGGTTCTCCATAGACAGGAAGGTGTATCGCTTACCTTGATGGGATGACTGAGGTGTTCAGTTATCACCCTCACGATGAAGAACCTGCTCTATGTTTGTGGGATGAAAGCTTGTAATGTGATGCAGCAAATTTGCATCAGCAGTGGATTAAGAAATGAAACAAAATGTGGAAATTAGTTCAGTGTATCATAGTTAAGTTGGGGCAGTGGTGCAGTTTGACCTTAGTCCGTAGCAGATCCACAGTGTTCCCATTCTTGAGGAAGCGTAGGTGCTATTGTTGTGGCACACGACGCAGTGCTACCCCTGCGGTGTGGGCATGTGGATGGTTGCATATATTTTCCCAGTGCAAACAGCAGATAGCTAGCATGCGTGTGTGTATCTATTTGCGTGTGTGTATGTATGGCACCGCGGATGCAAACTGACAAAGGCCAGCGATTGTGCCACCCATGGTTTACTTGCGACTGACCCAAGCTGGAGCCTGGTGTGAAATGTGATTTATCTGCACCATGCTTCGCCCCGTGGTCTGCAGACAAAGATATTTATTGAACAGCCCACAACACTAAATTATTTTGTGACCACAGGCTCTACCCACTGCCCTGTGTCTGTGTTATCAATGTGACTTAAATCCATCCATCTCTTCCTTTAATCTTTTATCACTTGTCTTCTGATTCCCCAGTTTTAGAATAAGGTTAATTTGCCATTGCTGTTGTGTGTTCATATTTCTGGGAATGTCGAGTTAAGCTCCCTCCTGCCTTTTTTTTTTTGCTCATCAGTATGCTTGGTTTGCCAAGATGCTTTGTGATTTTTACAATGTAAAAGCAATGTAAAAGTCGATACTAATGCATTGCATGTGTAGTTCATGCATATTTGCACTTTATTTTACATGGCTGCCACTTTCTTTATGCATATATATATATATATATATATATATATATATCGTATTACCTCTTATTTGTAATGTTTTGCAATGTTCCTAACTTTTCCTAACCCTTTCATCATTTGTGTTAATATTTGTGTTTTTATAGCTACAGTTGTTGTTATTTTAATAATTCTCTGCGGTGGTAGTGAATTGATGGAAGGCAGAATAGGAATGCATAGTGAAACAGAATGTTTTACTGCACAAATGACAATGAAGTCTTTTATATTGAACCTTCTGATTAGTAATGCAGTTAAACAGCCAGATCTCCACATGTGTTTTGCTCCTTTACTTGTTTGTTGTAATGGGAGAGAGTAGTAAATGTGGAGAACACTATGACTCATTTGGTGAATGTCTGTGGGACAGGCCTCAAGATGTACATGTGTTTGCATTTCCATACGCAGATACAGTAATCTGTAGCCATGCTGGCCTAGATTCAACATCAATCTACAGATTTTCTGTGATAAATGTTTTATGGTTGTGTAGCAGACAAGGTGAAAGTCATAATTATGGGGCTCTTGCCATTTTGCTGCAGAGTGTTAATACAGCACCTGTTCCTGGTTTGCCAGTTTGCACTTTGTGATCCTCAAGCATTAAGGCAAAATCAGAATGAATGTAGGTGTGCACCCCGATTGAACCACATTCACCGTTACTATAGGAGGTAGTGTTTGTGGCTGTGAAGGTTGAGGGGATTACAGAGCGTTGTGTCTGCACTGTTGAACAGGTTAGCAAATTAACAGGGAATTACTGCGGCCTGCATTCCTTGGCCAACACAGCCCCGTAATCCTGGAGACAGGCAGGGAGGGCGCATGGAGTAATGAAGCAAGCAGGGCACATCAGGTAGGAGAAAGAGGGACCAAAAAAAAGCTTAAAAAGAAATGCTCTGTACTAATGGGTCGCAGTGTTAGTTCACTCATGTTTAACAATCAGTTAACCAGTAACCTATGGCTGCAATTAGTCTATTTTCAGTACTTGAACATGAATTAACAAGACTGTTTTTTCCCGTTTGTTTCCAGTGGGATGAAAACATAGCAGTGCTGCATCTCCAATGCTTTGAAGCACATTGCTTCTGGTCGGGCCATAGTCAGTTTTCTCCTACTGGTTGTCACCTGCTGATAAACCTGTTATCTTTCCACCTCTGCTCTGATTAACTCTAAAATGTTTGCATGTTTCATGAGTCTGGAGTGCTGAAGAGAGACAGAAATCTGTGTTTTAAATAAACAAGGCTAGTGGAAATAATTACGAATGGTTTCCCAATTATGTATCTTCATATGGGGGGAAAAAACACATTGATTTAGTGAATTCACTATTGAGATGCTGGTTGTTCACTTCTGACAACTAAATGTATGTTAACCACAGTTTTATCAAAATCTATCACAACCTGTGAAACATTTGACCCAATAGGATGAAAGGGAGTTTGACTTTGTAGCTCAAACTTTGGAATTCATGATATCAAAACATATTGCTATTAAAATAATACTGTCATATATATATATATATATATTATTTTGTCCCAAATAATTGAAATAGAACTCTAAAATACCAATTTTCCTCAGAAGAAAAGAAGTTTTGAAAGAGGAAAACTATTCTGAAAATGAATGTGTAAGGGAAAGTCCCTACGTGTGTCTTGTCTGGACCGCTGTTCTTGTTACTGTCTGTGTGTTACTCACACACACACACACACACACACACACACACACACACACACACACACACACACACACACACACACACACACACACACACACACACACACACACACATACTCACACTCTGAGCCAGCAAGCCAGCAGTGCATCCTGGTGTCCTGCTGTAACAAAACAGCTCAACCCTGCTCCATACACAGCTGAGACTCTACCGACTTTTCCAAGTAATTACGAGAGAAAGCAGTTGAGTGGTCAGCAGGGTAACTACAAAATCAAGGTTTTTGCAACAGAAACTACTGCCATCATCATGTCTTCTGCAAGTCAGTGTGGTTTGCTTGTGAATTTCTGTTGAACAGGTTTCACTAATTTAGCATCAGGCAGTGGGGCATTTTTGACAGTGCACCTACAATGAGTCACAATAAGAAATAGGTCAGAAATAGATCAAGTTTTATAACGTAGTTCATGTTGTGTTTAAATATGCCTTGATCTGTCCTGATAAAAATCCTGAAGATCAGCTTGAGCCATCCCAGCTAATCACATGTTTTACTGTTTCTGTTGGCACTGAGCTGTTTCTTACAGTAAGACACCACCCTTAAACTGAGGCTGACCTGGAAGACTAAAGCCTTTAAAGCCCATGCTGGTTCGTCTGCTTGGTACCGCCGCTGTTTGTGTGGGCCAGTAAAGCTTCCCTCAGGGTAATAGTGTTTAGTTTGAGCTTCGTCTCCCTCCTTCCATGCTGAGCTAAGGGTATTTTATTGCAAGTTACTATGACAACTGTTTGGCCTGCTGGATATAGAGGCTTGTACAGCAATTCCAGGAAATGGGGTTGCTTCCTCACTCAGCGCGAACAACTTCCTGCCCTCCGCTGTATGGATATGTGCCAGGATGCAGGGACACCCATTCGTGTGCAGTCTTTGTCTGCAGTTTCGTAATTACTTCCCCATATCAATCCACAGCTATTAGCTCAGACCCCATCTCCTTCTCTCTTGCTCCCTCATTTTTCCCATTTCTACCTATTTGAGTCTTTTTTTCTTCTCATGACAAGGCAGGAGCTCTCTACGCACCCGCTGTGTTGCCACTCATAAAGCAGCACAAACAAGCAGAGACAACAAGCTTCTAATTTTTTTTCTGTCTAGACATACAGAAGCTGTGGTTCCTGCCTTTGTATGTCTAGACAGAAAAAAATAAATAAATTTTTGACAGTTTTGGCAAGTTTTTATACAGTTAACATGCAAATCATTATTTACTTTCTGTGATTTTTACTAGTTATTTTCAGGAAAAATCTGTTGGATAATAGTCAAATGTTGTAATTTTAAACATTATTGTAAAACCATCCATTTTTCATGGTATACTCACCTTTATGTGACCAGGTATTGAAGAGTACTTTACAAACACAGAGGTTGTTGTCCAGCAGCCCAGACCAGTAAATGCCTCTAGTAGAAAGTGATTAGTTAAATGGACAGAAGACCGGAAGTACTGCTGATTGTGCACAGAAGTTCTCTTAAGCTGTGATTAAAGGAAACTAGGAGCACACACCCCTGCTAGTAGCTTTAGGATCACAGTTCATCCCCTTCGGACCAGAAATGTGTGTACAATTTTTGCCAGTCCGTTAAATTGTTGCCTTCAAATGCTGATGTTTGAGATTCAGTACACAGAACAGTGTATACTTAGTTTGACATGAGAAGGCCGCTTTCAGCTTCCTCTTTAAAAAGTGGAAAGTTTCTCTGTGCTCATCTAAAATCATAGTTCAACACAAGTACATGAAAGCAGGATTTATGACACCACAACTTGTTATGAAGCCAGTCTTGGTCCAATAGACAAGTTACACAAGCATGATGTTGAAACTTTTAGCATGTATTGCATATTAAGAACAGACTTCTGAAATGAAAAATATGTGCATGTTTATATATTCTCATTCTTTTCAAGGAGGGAGGAAGCTAAAATGTCATTTAACAATTTCTAACTGTGTGGTTGAGCTCTTATTCGAAAACTGTATCAAACACTAATAATGTACTACACTAATAATAATGATTCTCATGGTGATACAAGAGGAAAAGTCAGAGGATCATAAAAGTCAGTAGGACTCATTTTCGGGGGTCATGAATGTTCTCTGCTGTGCTCAAGTTTTAGGTCCTGTAGATACTTAGATTTTTAGCCTTCATGTGGTACCATCAGGTGGCTGTCTGAGGTGTCCCAAATTCATGAAAACAACCGCAAACTTAATACCTTTGTCATAAATCATTATGCCATAACCTCATTAAAAAAATGACAACTGATCATTGACACCATAGAGTCGGTTTGGGATTACAAGAAAAGACAGAAGCAGCTGAGACAGCCTAAACCCCAAAGAGGCCTCTTTTTATTTAAAAAGATGTTTTAACCAACGTACCTGAGAAGTACCTTGAAAAACGGTGTAAATCTGCCTATTTTGAGGCAAAGTGTACTGACACCAAATTGATCTGATTATCTTTTTTTTTTAACTGCACTTTCTATAATATTTATGATAAACAAGAACTATTCATTGCATTTTTAAAAAACATATTTTGAATTCCAAAAACTCTTGCACCGCTCCGTATGTATAAACTTTAGTGGCAGTCCATGTAGAAGTTGACGTGGTATTTCAGTCTACACCAAAGTGATAGCTAAGCAGACAGATCGACAGACAGACACTGCCATCTGAAATAATGCAGCTTGTCTGACTAAAAAAAACAACATAAAGTGATGTCAAAACAGGAATTTTAAGATCTAGTTTTCATGTAGGCTTTTGTATTTCTCGTTTTGTCATTTTGATATTCACAAGAAACACAAATATCGCATTCTGAGGGGGCTTCCAGGGTTCCACACTTGGAGACCCTGCTTGGGTTTAGTTAGTGCATTTATGTAAGGCAGTCTGCTTTAAAACTTGATGATGAAAGCTGTCTCAACAACAATGATGGGCTTGCCTTTTCCCAACGCTCTAAATACACTGAAAAATAGAAGGTGTGTTGCAGTGTTGAAGCCAAGAGCTGGTTTAGGAGCTGGTGAAGATTAGCTAATTGCTTTTCTCATACAGGACAGTAATTTACTTTGTCCTAAACACGCGCCAACCTATGTAACTGCTTTTTAAAATTCAGAATACAAAGAAAGCAGGCCTTTGTGGTATTTGATTTTACACAGGCAAGTGTTTTAAGTCCCATAATAACATATATATTACTTCTGCTGGAGTTCATGTCTTTTTTTTTTTTTAGTTATGAAATCTCCTCTGATCCAACTTAACCAATAGAGCCTTCATCAGCTGGTGTGACCTCCAGCTGGCCCGTGAATCAATCCAACTCTGCTTCTGCTATTTTGATCCTTTTGGCTTTCTGATAGAATGGAAATATGGTCGTTAATGCTTTTTTTGTAATATGATTTGTAGAATATTTAATGACATTCATTTTTCACTAGTCTCAAAGGATAGCGGTTTGAATCAGTGATATATGAGCTGTACTTGCTATGTAGTGTGATGTGATTCTTTAGGATTTTCTTCATTGCAGTTGTCTAGACTGAGTCTGGGATCTGCAGAAGCTTTGAATAAATATGATGTGATGTCATTTAGTCCCCTCTGAAGAAGGCTCACTTTTGGTCATACATCAGTTTATCAAATGAAGTCTGTAGTCTTGGGAAGTTTTTATACTTGTTCACAGTTGTCAAGATGTCTTGTGCTCCAGAGTTTTGAGTGTGACTAATATTATATAGGTGGATTAAGTCAATTTAAAAAATAATCTGTTTTCATAGACAGGATGATGACACTTCTACAGATACAAATTTCTTCAGCAGGGATCACACACAGATCTCCTCCGTCCGCCAGACTGCAAACGCTGTAACTCTCTTGCTTTAAATCTGCATGTGTTGCCAACTTAAGCTTCTTTTCCTCCATCACTTCTGCACACATATACAAGTAAACACTCACAGCTGGATTGTAGTGAGTGAGAAAAAGGACTTGTAATCAAAGAGAGTCCAAATACTAGTATTCATTCAGTCAGGTAACTTCTGTGTTTCTTCTCAGCTCACACCATCTGGCTGTAGTTTCACTGTTGACTTTGTCGATCCGGTCTTATCAAGGCTTTCATTCCTGGGAAAAGTTCCTGTCCGTGGTTCATTGATAGTGAAGTGTGAGAACAGCTAGGCTGGGAGGATGCAATGCTGGTGTTTCCAGTTTGGATTTCATGCGTTAGTCAGTCAGTGAAATAAGGGTGAACTTCTTGTTTTATTTTAGTGAGACGGATTGCACAAACGCTCTCCAAACTTTCAGTCAGGGAATACGTGACTTGTCTAACTTGGCGTAGTTGGTTTGTGTGAGTGTGTGTTTCTTAAAATGGCGTAATAGGAGGCAGGCTGTCCCAAATCTGGTAAAATCATTGCATCTGGCATTACGACAGCCTGCATGGGAAGCTCGTCAAACCAGTTGGGGAATGAGAGCAGCTTTTTCTGGTCTCTCTCTGGTTCTTTTGCTTCCATTCCTTCATTCCCTCTGTCTTATACATTGTTCTTCTCAGCTCTTCATTCATCCCTCCCTTCAGCTGTACTCAGTTTTGCAGTTGTCTGCTGGATGTTGCGCCATTTACCGTGTGGTGTGTTGGCCAGATTTGCTTCATACTAATCAAATCTGAAGTCCTTTTTACGATTTACTTGAAACCAGATGAAGAATGATTTTGCTTTAAATTCAGACTTGAATGTAATTAATACCAAAAATGAAAGTTGCCATGTGTCGCAGGTCTTTTCTCCATTGTGTTATTAAGTATGGCCTGTAGCAAATGTGCACAGAGTGTGTCTAACAGAAATAGTCCCAAAATAGCACAGTATTTTCTGTGGTGTCTTCTACTATAGCAGTTGTGTGATATCAACTCACACTTTATTACAGTGAAGACTGCTCATACCCACTATTGTGTGTGTGTGTGTGTGCCTACTGGGATTATGGATTTCACAGTGGTTTATGTATTGTATCTCCATGTCTAATGGACTATGTCTGTCAGCTTCCCTCTAGTCTGCCCTTGGTCTCTGACTAAACCATTCAGAGACTAGACCCTAAATTTCAGCACTTGAAAATAAACAGTGTGTCCAACATTTAGCACTGCAAAATCATTTTAAGTGGGGTTAATAATAGTTAATGTCTCCTTAGCTTGACTGACACTGTGATTAATCTAGGTGCAGGAAGTAACACCACTGCTGAGCGCACTTCCTGTAATGCAATGACTTTCTTCGAAATCAGCTGACCTACCCTCAGTTTTGTAAAAAGAGCTCTGTTCTGCAGAGTGTAGATGCATCTCTTAACCACTTAACATGTGAGACTATAAATGAGATAGAATGTTGAGCAACATTTGTACAACAAGTGTTTTAATATTTTATGGCAGTTTTCCCTAATTAATTTCACACATTTAACAATAGCTTCCTTCTTTTGGGTACTATATCAGATTGGTCATTAAAGACTGAGAACACCACACTTCTTTTTGGCATGTCTGCTGACACTGATCATGAAGACCTCTTCAGCCAATGTGTCTCTGGCAGCTTGAAGACCACACAATGGCTGATGTGTCTGGCAATAAGTGCCTTACTGCTGAGGAAATAGTTGAGCTTTGTTGTCTTGCCCATCCGGCTGGTCTGTGACCAGTGCCTGATTCCAGGCTGGCTTTGCATAGCTGGATAGCTAGGTAGGGAACCCCTTACCTTGTGTTGCTGTAAAAAGGAGGGGGAAAAATAATAGATTACATGGAGGGTTTCCCTGAAGGAGACGTGGGGGTGGAGGGGTCCTAACACCTCTGAAACCATGTTTCTGGGGAAAGCCCTGAATGAGTTTTACATTTGAATTTCAGCATCACTGAGGCATAGTGGGGGAGACCAGCCTCCTGAGGAGCATTTGAGTCATTTAAACAGGCTATTTCTTTGATCTGAATAAAAATAACATATTTTACTTTAATTTGTGCCTCTTTGTGCATGACAACAGTATTGTCATCATCTCTAGACGCACTACATGAAGAACAAGATAGGATGTAAAATCCATACAGTTAAACCTGAACTGCATAACTGACACGATTTTGTAGGAATCATATCCAATGTGTATTGGCATTTAATGGGGAAACTGATGTTCTTGAAACTGTTACTACTCCTTTACTCTTTTAGGGTGTGAGGATTGTCTTACAAACCACACATGTGGTACAGTATGGGAACAAGAATGACTGGACGTGTTAATAAAGGCTTTAATAGCCTTAGTCAGAAATATCAGTAACTTATGTAATTAAGTAAAATATTGTCAGTATTTTGACTGAACACATGTCTAGTTGTCTAACTTTTCTCTTGTCTCTTGCAGCTCTACAATGTATGGATGATAAAGCGCCTTGTGTTAACAACGCTACATGTCTGACCTTAAGCAATGGCACCGAATACTGCAGGTAAGATTCACCAGCTGAGATTTTGCAGTTTTAACTTATGTGAACTCTGAAACAATACTGTATTAAAAAATGTGACTAAAGCAATAGACACACCTCATAAGGGGATTGTTGGATGTGAAAGCCAAGAAGAAACAGGGTTTTTAGATCAACCCCAGCCTCTTCACGGGACCATGAGGCTTTGCTCAGGCACGAAAGGGGGAATAATAGACTGCTCTGTCTGACAAAGTACATCAGCACTGGGAACAATACCAATACACACATTTCCATCTCCAAGATTTTATTTCAGGGACGTTTTGGGGGTTTTGTTACTTACTCTTGTTGCTACAGAAATGATAGCTCTGGGTGTTGCCAAGATACTTTCTTGCCCACTGATTTATTTTTGCTAGGGGATTTCAAGACAGTGATGAGGCATTCATATTACATGAGAAAGTCACCTATTCAGTTAAAATGATGGTAAGAAACTCTCTTAACCTTGATGGACTGAATTAAAAAGCCCGTAGGTTAATCATTGTTGACCCACATGTTAATGCAGACTTCTAATTCTTAGCATTGGTTTGTGGTGACCAACAACTTCAAATCTGTAAATAAGTCTGCTCTGCTAGCAGTGGTGTAATCAGACCACAACGGCAAAGTGCCACAGCATGAAGGAGCGCAATGGCCTGTTTGATGTAAGGCTTCCACTTTCTGACAGGGTAGCCTAGTTTGTAATTAAGACTGAGCTATCTTTTTAATTGCCTTGCCACTCCCAAGCCAAATTCCCAACAAAAACACACCATAGCTGGTTCATGAACCTGATCATATTTCATCAAATGTGATGAGAATCCTGCTGTGTGTCCGTTCCCAGACTTTTTGGAATTTCAGCACTCTGTTACTTGTTTTAAAAAGAAAAGAGAATGCAGCTTTCCTTAATCAGTGTTTGACATTTTCTCTGTCTAATTGAAGGTCAATAGAGATACTGCAGGTGTAAAGGAGCACATGGTCTGTGTACAGTATGTGACTGTTGGTGAGAATGTATGCTTGTGAGAGTGTTTCAGACTTTTTGTGGTGACGGAAAACATTTTTTCTTTAACTCAATTCAACTATTGTATGATAGCCAGAGAATCTTAAAGATGACCTGTGAAGTGAAGCCAGGATACATGGTGCGCAATGTGATCTAGCTACATTCAGTCGATATCTAACAGACACACACAGCTATGCTGACCATTTTAAGGACATCTAAAGTTAGGTGAAAATGTTTCACAGGTGGTAGAAACAGCTGGATTGTGAAACAAAGTACTCAAACAAAACAAACAAACAAAAAAAACACGCACACAAAATTATCAGCTGCTTTATGGTAATGTTTATTGGCACACGTCTTTAAGGCTTGACCGCATCGTCTTAGGCTTTATTTTTATGATGGACTTTTCATTGCCTTTGCCACTATTTGATTTCAGTTGTAGATTACAATATTACATTTAATATTTTTGTAAATTTTGGTACAAATAAACTAATAATTTTATTTGTATAAAAAGCCTGGCTCTGCTAAAGTTCTCCTACATTTTATTGCTCTCTTACTCAGAAACGGTTTCCTCTTTCCTCTCTCCTGACCACTAAGCTGACTTAAAGATGGCAGTGGTGTTACTAATCCGGTCAATGAGCAAATATCTCCTCACTGTCCATTCTGTGTATGCACTAAAAAGTACACACAGCCCTGGTCCTGAAAAGTCTTTCATTGCACAAATTTGATACATACAAACTATCTAAATAAGGCTACAAGCTAAATAACATTTAACCCCTTAAACTTCAGTGTACCGCCGGCGGTACACCTACTAATTTGCATAGGAATTTCAAGAATGTCCGACGGCTGCAAACGCGATTATACAAACACTATACGACGATGGAAAGCTTAGATTCTCATGAATCCGCCGGTATAAACCACTTTCAGATGTGATTACCACAGCGGGTGAGAAAAACACATTTGTCCGACAAAATCGAATATCCATCCATCCGTTCTCTATACACGGCTTCAACGCACACAGCGCGACTCACATTTCCGGGTTCATTATTACACACAGATGAAAATATTCCACAAAAAACGGCCATAATCCAACCTTTTACATCCAGACGACACAAGCCAGTAAACTATTTTGTCCAAAACATGTCCTGAAGTCGGTATAAAATCCACGAATTGGTCGTTTTCAAGGAAATGCACCTCGCGATGCGCGTCCAATATTCCCTGTATTTTTCGGCATTTTTTTAAAATTTAAAAATAGAATATTAGCGATTTTTTGTACTGAAAATGGCTGGAATTGACTGCAGCTTAAAGGGTTAATAGTATCTTTCTCTAGAATCACAGACCCCACTTTATGGTATTGACATTACAATTAAGAACATTGCAGAGGCATCGTGCCCTAAAGACGTGCAGAACGTAGTCTCCAACTTTACAGGAGTCAGCTGACAGAGAGCAGGCCTAGTGTTAGACTGATTACATAGTAAATTTTTCATCTGTCTACAGGCAAACATGAACAACATACACACACACAATCATACACACATCCTCTATGTGCACATAAATCTACACACTTTCCTCTGTCCAGCCTGTCTGGTCCCATCTGCACTGCATTGCCAGTCAGAGTGCTCATTGTGTAAAAATCAAATTAAGAGTTTATTAGTCTCCAAAGTGTATTAAAGGCAACCGGTTGTAAGTAAACAGTCACTGTGGCCTTTTGGCTCAGACCCTCCTAATTATGTCACATGGCCCATGCCTGGGGTCAGACAGAGTAACTGTGTAATTAAACAGATAATTAATATGGCGTGCTAGCATTAGAAAGTCTGTCTCATTGCTTCATCTTAATTAAAATTTTTGTTTCTGCACAATATGAAAAATGCTTAGATCGTGAAATGGACATTTATCTGCTAGGCTTCAAACAACACCAGCACTAGCAGTGAGAAATATCTTGAGTAACGACAGTAATGTAAGATGGTATCAGAGATGCCTGCATGTATGACGTTTGCTAATCAAACAAGCTTAAATAATGACGGCAGTTGCTGACGTCAACAAAATACGAGCAAAGAAGGATATGTTATAATGTGACAAGATTAAAAAAAATGACCCTGTTCTTAGATATCAATTAAAAAAACTTTTGAAGATAGGAAACACTTTCACACTTGCCCTGTTTGTAATGTTTTGCTAGGATACTATTAGTCCAAGGAGAAGAGAGCCTTCATCATTAAAGCTTTTATCTAGTAGAAGTAAAGAAACTGAGTCACTGACACACACTCTCTTTTGTAGGATATTTTAAGAGGTCAGAGTAATTTTCTTTCAAAGTAGGCATTTTCCAGGCTGTTTTTTCACCCATGACAGGTCTAATTTTGGGCAGATTTTCTCCACTGCTTCATTTCTACAGTAAAAACATGAAGAACAGCTGTGAACTTGTTTTCAGTTGACATGATGTTATTTCCTCCATCGTAGTGAAACACCGAGCCTTCAGAAACTCCTGCAGCTTAAACTAGGCTCAGGAAATCCTCTGAGGACTGATGATGGTAACTGTTTCCAGTCTATGTAATTACAGTAAAAAAAAAAAAAGTTCAGAGAGAGATAAAAATTGCTACAGGTGAGGACCCTATTGTTTTTGTTTGACAAGTGAAACAGCTTCACAGTAGAGATAAGGGCCTGTTTTGCTTGGCAACAAAAAGCGCTTCTGTGCTTGTCTTCAACTTACCTCCAGTTCCCATACATCTTAGTCTCTTTTCCATCATTTAATTTTAGAAAATTAGATTAAGTTAAATTTCACTACTTTTTTCTTAAAGATAGATAAAATTTGAGAAGGGAATATCTCAAGAAAGACGATCCAAATTCCAAAAGCATAAATTGCAAAATGTCAAGAAAAATATCCTGGATTTTTTTGGCATGGCAAGTTCAGGTGTCTCATTTGGGACATGGAAAGTATTGCGAGAGAAAGTTAAGGTGCTTGGGAGAGGTCGCTTGGCCACCTTGCAGAACAAGGTGCAGAGAAGCTGTCCAACCGGTGACACTGCAAGCCATCAGCTTTGGGCGTGAGAAGTGTTGTGAGTTAGTCTGTCTGGATTTGTGAATGTCAATTTGCTTGGTAGGTATTTGCAGCTTACATCATTGCAGAAGGGATACGTAAATATTGTCGGGTGATATATTGGCCAACACAACTGAAGTGTTATCTTGTTTGTGGGCTACCGAGGTTTCATGACACTCACATGCACTCTGACTCACTATTTGGTTAATACCTGAACAATCCAAGCAAGAGTGAGGCTACACGCATTATGTTATGCTACACACAAGATCTCTTTGTCTTCTGCTGGCCTGTGGTGCAAACTGATTAAGTCTACTTTCCACTCAATGTCTCTTTTTTTTCTCTCTCTCATTTTGATTTTCTCTGGGAGCTTCTGTTTTGCCTTTAAGGTTTTTTTTTGGTTGTTTTTTGCTTTTCTTAAGAGTGAGGAGAGAGAGTTACTGTGTTGTGTAGACCTGCTGCCTGTTTGATCTGACAGGTAGAATTAGCCTGTGGGGCAGACAGAGGAAGAGAAAGGGCCAAAACAAAAGAAGATGTCTCTTCTCAGGAAATTTGAGGAGGAATAGCTCGAAGCACAACTCCTAACTAATGATGACAGAGCAGTGAAGAAGGGGGAAGGGAGACGAGGGAGAAGTGCAGAGAGGAGTGTAATTTCCCTCTTGCTATGCCTCCTTTATCAAGCTGTCACTCATTCATCCATGTCTCAGTCCCTCCCACTGCTTCAGGGATTCAGATGACTTTGGACACAATTCACCTCGCCTCTTAATCTTTCCACAGCTGTAAATACTATGTCTTTATTCCTATTTAACCAGTCGTCCATTTGCCTCTGCAATCACTGTTGAGGTGTTCGCCCTTTTATTTCTTCATAATGATTTTTGCAGCTCCTACTCACATCTGTGGGCTTGTAGAGCTTTGTTGAAAATCTTCATTTGATCTTCTATGTTGAAGGTCTCAACCTCCTCACTACCTGTGGTGCGATTGTACTTCCATGGTTCCTCTTAAAATTAAAAATGACCAGAGTACCAGAGTAGACATATGCAGAAAGAAAAAGACAAAGAAGACCCATGGTAGAGTAATATCTTCAAGCCAGTCGTTCCTGATTCACCCCCAACTATCAGGAACACACAGTCACACAGGTTTTAACTGGGGTAAGCATATGATCCAAAATAAAGTCAACAAACTCTGAAGCAGGAGATTGGAGCCCACAGCAGTGATTTCCCGCTCTTATGCTCCAAAAACTTATCTCCCTCTCACAGCCCAGCTACCAGCACTATAGATGTGGTTGAGACTAGAACCACAATGATAAGAGTTTCTTTGTGTATTTGTGCATGTGCTATTTCTGTGTGCGTGTCTCTGGAGAGTCGGGGGCACCTTGAGCCTGGAGCGAGTTCACATGGTGGTCACAGAGAGGTTTGAAGTTCACTTAGCATGTTAGATTTATTATTTTGATGGCAATCATGTGGCTCTATGTGGCTTTTGAGTGGATGTTTAAGGGCCTAAAAGATGTCACTATGAGACTGTTTATGAATCAGGGCTGCGAGTAAGCATCACTTTTTTTATAATCAGTTTACAATAGGACTTGTAAAATAGCAGATAACACTGCGATTTGAGAGGCAGAGACCAAACCAAACGTACGTCTTCACGCATTCACTTGATAAGTAACAGACTAATGAAATAAAAAACTTGTTGTCAGTTAATTTTCTGTCAGATGACTAATTGTATAATCGACTAATCCTTTCAGAACAAGTGCAGACTCATAAGCCTGGGTGCAGTCAACATGTGCTGCTCTTATTAGTGGTCATTGGGATTTGTCTCACTTTGGGGATCACAATAGAATATGAAACAAGCAGTGAAATGCAAACTACTGCTGCCAGGAGGCTTTAAAGAGATTCAGATCCCTCTGTCAGAAAGAAGAAGACTTTCAAAAGAGTGGGGAATGTAACAACCAGACCATAAACCCTGATTCAGTAGGGTAACAAGTGGCTCTCTGTCACATGCTGATGTGACACACTGAGGTCAAAAGTACCTCAGTTTCAGTATTAGGTCATACATCATACGCACATGCTTTGAAATATGGACAGGTTCTGATTAATGTGAGTTTTAGTGTGTTTTTTTAGTATTTAAAAAGCCAAAACAAAAAACAATCAAACAAAAGCTACTTTTATCAATTCAGTTTAGTTAAAAAAATGTTCACACACATCAACAGACGAGCAATAATGAGTGTTAATGAAAAGCAGATGTTTGAAATGAAAAAATCGTGAATACCTTATGGAAAATTACCATTATTTTGCATGAGCTGCAACAGTAAATTTACTATCTGGAAAAATTAGAATCTCAGTCAAGAGGTGACCTTATTTGGAGAGTGTGTGACATATTCTCAGCCTATAGTGGACTATGCATAGTGGAAACTTAGATATGGACATCTTTTAGGCCAACAGACTTAATATGGGAGATTCCACTTCAAACAACCCAAGAAACAGGATAATGACAGAACAATGTACAGGGACAGTCAGAAGCAGCGTTCAGAGACAGAACGAGTCCTTTTTGCTACGCCACGGACGCTCAGATGAGTCTTTTTGGGTATGTTTCTAAACACAGCCTGAGATTTTACCACATGACCCTACTGCGGACTCCACCCTGCTCTGCCCTCCTTTATCCATATACTCTGATGGTTTCGTCCGACTGCCTGGTTTCCTGCTCTGTTTTCGTCCTTCTCTCTGGGTTGTCTCGCTCTCTCATTACGGTTTTTAGCTTTTATCTCAACTACATTGCCACCTCTTCACTTTACCCTCCTTCCTCTTTTTCTCTCTTGTATTTTTTCCTGTTTAACTTTGACATCAAACTCACACCCTCCACCTCTGAGAAGTTTTTTTTTTTTGTTGCTGCCTCTGTTTTTCTCTGTGACAATGAAGGGAAGAAAACTATGCTGAGAAATGACAGTGTGTGAAAGGTACACCTCCAAATTGTGAAACTATTAAGTAATAGATTCATAGTTTCCATCCCCCTGAAAAAGTCACCCTTAACTGAACCCTAACATCTTTCAGTTTTTCCATTGTACAACAGGCCCTTTTCTTACATGTGACACTCCTATGTGGCCGTAGCTGTTTCACTGCTGAAGTGTCCACATGCTATGTTTATGCTGTGAAAGTGCAAAGACCTGACAGGACAAATGGTGTCTTTTGTCTATCTACTGTAAGCGAACAGGGACTCCTCCTCATTATATTGCTGGGGGCTGAGGTGCTAGTATTACTCAGAAACCTTTCTGAATTTCCGCCAGTGTTTAGCATACTTTTATAGATTCACGACTTCTTAAAGCTTGTTGTTGAAGATAAAAGTGGGGGCTGCAAGTGAGATTGAAAGGAAGTAAAAAGGGACCGGTTTGCTGCTCACGTCTGCACTGCTTTTGATCTTTTTCTGAACTGTTTTCTAGTGTACAATAGGTAAAGCAGCAGATGACATGTCTGCCTGCGTAGAAATGGTGCCGGAGCATATATATATTAGGTGTGCAATGGTAATGTGACTTACGTTAGCATAAAATATCCAGTCTTGGCAAACTTGTAAAGCAGGCTCCACTGTAAAACTCACTTTTGGGTTCATCTCAATGATCCGGGTAGCACAATGGATAAAAAAAGTTAATAATTTAGACATAGGAAAGTTTGCCCTCCCTAATTGACTAACAGAGTCAATTTCTTTCAGCACGTGCTTACTCTTCCCTACTTTTTCTATTTCATGATGTATGCTGATTTAAAAATTGCAGTAATGATTCCAGACAGGCAAGACTGCAGTTTCAGGATTTGTATCCAACTTTCTTCAAGTGTGCTTGAATGGTTAAGTTGCAGCTACAGTTTGAACAGCGGTAGCTCTTTTAACAGGAACTATATCACGTAACAATCATGTCCCTGATAAGTTTTTTTTTTTTAAGTAATCCAGAAATCTTGCACAGAAGCAGCAACACAGCCAGCAACGTCTTCTGCACTTATCTTGTGACGTCCATGCATGCACACACAGGAATACGGTGCAGTAAATAGGCCACCTATGCTCTAGCCAAGCCAGGGAATGATCCGGGGATTGAAATGTGAGCAGGTTTATGCTCTCCCTCTTACTCTCTCACGCTGTTTTTCTGTGATGGCCGTAGGGGGAGAGCATGATGGAGTTAATAAGCGGCGCTGAGACTGGAATAGTGGCTGGGAGAGGAGGAGGAGGAGGAGGAGGAGGTGGTGGGGTTGCAGGTTTGTAGTTGAAGGTGGAGCGGTAGAATGGAGAGTTAGCACAAAAGAAAGGAGAATCAGTTGTGGATTTTGGGACAAAGGAATTAGGAATGATTTACATGAGTTAATGTGAATCAACCCACCCCTCCCAGCTCACTAAAGCCCCCACAGCCTGCCAGGATAGGCAGAGGTCAGCATGAGGTAGAGGAGGAGGAGGAAGACGAGAGCGAAGGAGAACAGGAGTGCAGACAGAGAGCGAGGAAGGGGTGCGCATGGGATGGGGGCGCTAATGTGAACCAGCTGTAGAAACCTGACACCTCGAGAGTGCGTTAGAAATGAGAGGTGGAGGAGTGAGAAAGAGAGGGAAAGAGAGGCTGCAGGAAAATGTAGGCAGTAAGAGAAGGATGGAGGAAAGGGGAGGAAAAAAAAGTCCTCATGGTGCAAAACAAAGAATCCCATAGATGAGTTTGGCTGCAAAATCCCTCTCCGTTGTGTTGTTAATGAAAGTAGAGCTTACTGTGTGTGCATAGGTGTCTGTGTGAATTAATTTACGTGCAAATTCTTGCCTTTATTCTGTATTGTGTGTAAAAAAATTGTCAGAAGAATTGTGCTGCTTCCTGCGTTGTTTTTTGCAACAGACGAATGTGTCAGTATGTTGGATTATCCCTTCTTCTGTGAGACACCACTCCCTGGCAGTAATGTGAATCATGCACGGCCTTGTCTGTTTGCCTCAGGCACAAATGATAGAGCCAGGGGCTAATAATGAACTCTCTATCTGGTAGTGAAACCTGAAGGACAGGGTATCGTTTCCTGACGCCATTGCATTTGGTTCTGTCAACACTGGTTAGATAGCAGCGATTGAAATTAATAGAACTTACCATGCATCTGTGCTGTCAGCACTTTGGAATATTCACTAAAGTCTCAAAGAAGCAAATAATACTTTAAGGGCGTTGTTCAGTTCAAAGAGACCTCTGTGATAGGTAGAGCAGGAAATAAGTAGCTTTATTTTCAGCAAAATAAGTTCTAAAAATAGATGTTTTAAAGAAAATTTGAGCAACTTGATGACAGATTAGTATGGGCACAAATGCCTTCTCTCTCCTCTGTATTGACAGTAATGCCCAAAAATAATCTCTACCTAAAAATATCCATATTTTGAGCTAAAGTCTATATCAAAGCATACTCTTTGAGTTTCTCATCTCTCATTAGGTGATGATACTTTACCTTGAACTTGCGTCTCATATTCCCCATACTTCTTTACAGTGAAATATGTAAAATGTTCCCAGTGGAACAGAAACCTGGTATTAACCTGGACACGGTGTTCTTTGTGTGACAGCCTGCTAATGTGATGTATGTCACAGGGCAGAGGGCCGTGTCATTACTCTCACAGAGGAGGGCGGAGAGGTTGTCTGGGAGAAAAAAGAGCAGTCCTAATTCCCAGGACGGCCGCCTTGTTGTGATATCATGACCAAGCTGTGTTTGTGTTTAGAGTGGGGAGTCAGAGCCGGGAAGGACATCTACTCTGTTTGTGTATTTATGTCTGTGTGTGTTTGTGTATAGGCATGTGTTTTGGGGTGTGTAAGGGGTTGCACTGCAGACATGCTGATACAGGAATGGAGACGGGGGAGAGGGAGGGCGGCCATGTCTAATCTGAGGTGAAGATGCATCAAGTCTGTCTTTTCTTTGAAGATTTAGCATCACTTCAGTTGATCTGTTTACCAACACAATCAGTATGTGCAAATACAAGATTTTTTAAAGATATCGCTAAAAACCACGTAAGACATTTAACAGATGCCTTTGGTGATTATATTCTACAAATGTTTACTTTAAAAACAAACCCAACGTTGTGCTGCTCTGGCTCTCAGTACTACACAGTGTCCCTTGCATTGATTCCTTTTGGTCAACAAATATGTACTTTAACTTCAAAAACCAGCTGAGTAGTTTCCCAACGGTTTTACTTTCATAATACTTTTTTCTACTAGAATAAATAACGCACCTGTTGACCTCAGTATAAGCTGCACTACCCAAGTGTCATCATAATGAAGGAACATGATACTGAATGTGACTGTTGGCTCACTGATATGGATTTTATAATTTTTGGTCAACAATTCTATCATCTATGACACAGAAGAATAAGATCATATGTGAGTTTTGGCAACAGTAGTAGGATAAGCTAAATTGTTGATGGTATTTAATCTACACACACCCAGTCTAAACAAATTGAAAACTATAAAAACATTGAACATGTTGCTCAATATGTTTTCAGTTAGTGTTTTTTATTGTTATGTGTACATGTCAGCATATTTAATATGCAGTGCATGTGTTAGAGTGGGAATTTGTTCTCCGATGTCGGCAGTCTTTGAAAAAAAACACACTGGATGACTCACACGTATCAGCAGAAGTTTTACAAATGTGATTGATCTGTGAGACTTCTCCTGGCATGATTCGCGACTTTCCCACTTTCCCCATGCTCAAAGGCCTAATATCTTCAAGCTGCTTCGGGGTGGAGTGGTGCCTGTAATAAATGAGTCAGAAAACATTAGACTGAATTTCAACTAATTCCCATCTACACTGTCTCATCTAAAAGTTATATGGGTTACAACACCGATCTCTCATTTGTCCTTTAATGTTTTTACATAATACAGCTCTGCCTGTAAGTTAATTATTCACTCTTTTTCATTTGAATTGTTATGAAAGAGGGTATTAATTTGCCTGTGAGTGTGTGGTGAGTTGGGCACTGTGATCTATCTCTCCTCTCTTTTTGTGTTACCTGAGCCCCTCTAGGGAGGCTGGTTTAGAGGCCTCTGTAAGAGGCAGCAGTCCGCTCTGTCGCCCACAGTCCCCAGACAGCGTGTCAGCCATGTGCCGCACACACACACAGACTTCAGAATAAAATAACATGCACAGGAAATTACCTGTCTAATATTGTTTTTGCTCAGTAACAGAATAACACCTCTGACCAAATACTGTCAGTCAGAGAAGTGGTGAGTGA
Source organism: Acanthochromis polyacanthus (assembly GCF_021347895.1). Taxonomy (NCBI): domain Eukaryota; kingdom Metazoa; phylum Chordata; class Actinopteri; family Pomacentridae; genus Acanthochromis; species Acanthochromis polyacanthus. Next base: position 39,871,560 of record NC_067116.1, on the reverse strand, counting down.
AAGTGGGATGGACTGAGAAAAAAACGGAGTGTTAAAAGTGACGAATGGAGCATTGTGCGTCTCTGCTAATCCCTGGTGGACGTGTTGCGTAATACTGTAATTTTTCTCATCGCCGCTCGGCATACAGCTGAATCACAAAAAGAAAAAATGAAATTGAAAAAAGCGGGTGATGAATATGCAGAGAAAAAACAGGCACACACATACGCACAATATGTAGACCAAATGCGGTCATACACATTAACTGACATGTTAGCGTTGCTTTTCTTAAAGTCATACACCATTCAGTTTTCATTTCTTCTTTCTTATACTTTGGACACAGTTGGGTAGATGTCAACAAGATTTATCTGTTAGCCACAATATTGTTCATCTCTTACTGAGCCATAATTATTGCTACTGCGTTCTACTTTAGTTTTCTGCCAAGGTTCAGTCAACAACTTCCAGATAGCTGCACCTCACATCCTTCTGCTTCTGAACTTCTCCTTTGTCAGCAGTGACCCCAGTTTAACCCGTCCACTAAACCCAGCTTCTGCCTTTTCTCTTAGCAGGGTATATAGGGCTACAACTCTGGGTTCAGAGTTCTTCCTTTTGTAATCTTTGGGTTAGCGGGTCAATTTTCTCATCCCAACAGCATGTCAAAAGGTTCTTGAGCAAGGCACAAACCCCCTAATTCTGTGAAGAAGCTCATGGTCATGTGAATCTCTGTGTGCACGGGTGAGCATGTGGCCTTGGACTAGAGACGATTACATCTCTCTTGCGATAGAGGCACTGAATAAGAGGTTCAAGAGATTTTATTTCACATGCTCTCACAGTACATGCAGTTAAAATCAAAGTGACTTTTTCACAAAGCTGTGCAATAGCAAGACATGATGTAAACATTCCTTAAACATAGAAGAATATTATAGTCAGAAACAATGAGTAAAGAAACTATAAAACCAAAGTGCAGTGTACGTTGTGCAAGAGTTGGAATCATGTGTGTGGGTATATTATGTTTATGCATAAAAGCGTGTGTGCATACGTACATGTGTAGATAATAAATGCAGTCTATCAGACCTTTGATGTTTGAAGTAATTGAACAGCCACTTTTTCTTGATGCACAACCACACATTTTGCTAATACTCCTACTTAGGGATGTGGTTCCCCGCGTACTGTTGTTTAGATCACTATACATCAGTGACTGCGTATTAGATCGTAGTGTTTGCTTGTGCTTGTTCATTTGTTTCTTTGATGTGCGAGTGTGTACTACAGGACTCCTGTGCACTCTCAACACTCCATCAATGCTCTCGGTGGCAGTTGTCTGATGTGGTACACGACATCCACCTGACTGAAACTCACTCTTTTGTTTTGTTTGTTTGCATCGCTGTCAACCACACACACATATTTGTCTACTTTTTCAGCTCATCTCTCTGTTGTTTTGTCCGCATCAAGGTATGAATAGCTTTAAATCCCAAGTGCATTTGCCTGCTTCATCATTTCTGTGTTTTACTTTGTGTGTATCCAGGTGTGCGCCAGGCTTCCTGGGTGAGTACTGCCACCATAAGGACCCTTGTCAACCTGGTTACTGCCTGAATGGAGGCAACTGCTCTGTGTCCATGTCTGCTGGTGTACCTGTGCCAGGCAGCGCCATCTGCACCTGCCCTCTTGGCTTCACCGGACAACATTGCCAAACACCCCAGAACTCCACATGTTACCCGAACAACCCCTGTGCCAACCGAGGTGTCTGCACCCTGCTCTCCCTTGTCAAATACGAGTGTGAATGTGCCAGAGGATGGACAGGTGAGATACTGTTCAATTACCTCTCTGAGTGAGAGTACTGATATCTGACTTTTATCACCAGAGTGCTGATAGATTTTTAACTATCCTGTATGCAGATAATCTGACTGTGGTGTTTTGATTGTTTTTACAAAATGGTTTTGCCACTGGAGCTTTCAAGCAGGTTATTGAAAACTAACACCATCAGCCAACTGAATATCTTTTTATTATTTCTACTGAGGATAACTTTTTTCTTTTTTCTCATCTCGTTTGTGTGTTGGCAGAGCGTCTCAAAACTGTACAGAGTTTTAAAAAATGTAGAAGTTAGGCCATGAGGCAAGGGACAAGTGTCTTCCTGGTTTTCTAAACTTTTCATACAGCAAAATTACCTTGAACTTAAGCAACTTTCCCTTGAATGTGACAGTGTTGTCACAACTAGGCTTGTGCCTAGTTATCAGCAACTGAGGGAATAGATGCTAATAGTTTTTCTTGCAGTATTCAAGAACAATTAGTGTCAATCCGCAAGTGATTCTGCTTCTTAATTTGAAGCAATCCCTTTGCAACTTCTTTTTCATCACATATTCCTGATGTGCACTGTGCCGTCGATCTCTATTCTCCATATATTTACTTACCAAAGCTTTGCCTTGCACACCCAATGTCCATACAACCGGCTGCATCATATTGTGTGTTGGTGTGTGTCCACCTAGTCCCTGAGCCCTGCGTGACCCCAGCACTACATGTGTATGTACACGCTGTATGCCTGTAATAACTGCCAGTTAAAGTAAATGTACTGAGTTCTAGATGTAAAATGTAGCTGGCTTTGTCTTCCCACATGTACAGACTTTTCACATGTGGAGCCTAATTGGTGAGAGAGACACACTGAGAGGACGAAGGCCTTGTTGTTCTAACTTCAGTCAGTGACACTTTGTCTTTACATACTTTGATTTATTGCAGCCAAATCCTCATTTATATATAATTATATTCAAATGAAACGAAGTACTGGTTACTGACAGCCGCAGCAGTGTGAAATCAGCGTTATTGTAATTTAAAATTAGTGAAGACAGAAAGAGTTAGTATATCTACCCCATCAAATCGTAGACCAGCGATTTCTTGTAATGATAATGAGACAATATGAAAGTACAGTCAATTGCTGGATGTTAGTGACAAAGGACCAAATGGGGAACATGTTTTTTGATTGCATATTGCTTTTCTGCTTGTATATAAGCCATAATATATAAGATTTTCTGCTTGTATATAAGCTTGTATAAGCCAAAATTCTCCAGAAGTGGTCACGTTTTCAAATGGTACAGAGTATAGCTAATGCTTTAATGCGCTGCTGTTTCCCTCTCCTTCCTCTTTCCAGGACCACGGTGTGAGTATGAGGACAGCTGTCTCTCTAGTCCCTGTGCCAACGGTGGAAGGTGCAGCTCTCCGTCTGGTAGTAGCTACATGTGTTTCTGTCCTCCCGGCTACAAAGGTCCACGCTGCCTTAATGATACAAATGAATGTGAAGACACACCCTTCCTATGCCAGAATGAGGGCGTATGCGTCAACACCCCTGGCTCTTACAAGTGAGAATCTATTTTGCAATAACCAAATGTGAAAAATACCTCGATATACAGTATTTTCTGGAAGACTTCTGCAAAGGAATAGAGGTGTTTTCTTTAAGAATTGTCAAATGGTTTCTGCCAAGATTGAAAGAAATAACACTGATGAAATGAACTCTACCATTGTTGCAGGTGTATCTGTGCCACGGGATTTACGGGCCAACACTGCGAAAGCTCCTACATCCCTTGTTCACCTTCACCATGTCTAAATGGAGGCACCTGCCACCAGAGCTCTGAAACCAGCTACTCATGCCACTGTCTTCCAGGTAGCATGATGAAATTCAGAATGCTAGAGAGACACAGTTTAGGAAACTGAGTATAGGAGAAGGAAAAGATTGATTCTGTAACTAGTATTTACATATAAATAATTGTAGCTGTGAGTTTCTGAATTGTTGCAATATGTTGTTTGAGGTGCAAACAGCCTGATCCTGTCGACTGTGTTGCATTAGACACTGTGCAGTCAGTCTGCTACGGTCAGTAGACACAACAAACATGGACACAGCTGCTGTTTATACACTACCAGGACATGTTGTAATACTTAATACTAAAGCCTATCTGATAGAATATCTTTCCCAAAAGGAAACATATTTAACACAGCAAATAATCAAATAAATGACTTTGTATTTGATGCCAGGTTTCAATGGAACTAACTGTGAGAACAACATCGACGACTGTCCAGATCATCAGTGTGCCAATGGAGGAACCTGTATGGATGGAGTCAACACTTACAACTGTCAGTGCCCTCCAGAGTGGACTGGTAAGGGATTTGTTCATGTGTACGCTATTATCAGGCGTCAACTAACCGTGACGTCACCCGTTGGTTTCAACGGCGAGAAAATGAAGCCTGGATTTTGCTACTTCCTGGTCGCCGTTTTGGATTTTTTGGAGCCAGTGACGTAAAAAGCGTCATCAAACAGACTGGACCGGAGAGCAACTAGGGGCTGGATTGGCTGAGAACTCTCTTATCCCGCCCACGTTTTACTGCAGAGGCTTCTGTTGCTGTCTATCAAGTATAGCCACGCCCCCTGGCTCCGCCAACTTTAACGATTTATTTAAAATTCAGCATTGATTTATTTTAAGATCGGCCACCTGATCTCTCATTTTGACCATGAAAACTAACGGGAAAAAAATCCTGAGCTGTAGAAAATCAGTCTATCAAATTTTATTTTTTCCAAAAATGAATTGGGGTCTATGGAGAAAAAGCTTTTTGGAGCCAACCCTAGCGGACAGCGGGATATTGCAAGTTTTTGACACTTCCGGGTTGGCTTCAATTTTGGAGCCAGATGCTACGTCCATCTTTATATACAGTCTATGGCTATTATACTAATTTGACCAGCATAGAATCTATGCAAATGTAAGGAGTTTCCTTGTTAATCTGGAGGTGATTTGTGGCTGGAGATCACAAGGCAATGAAAACGGTGTATTCTTAGAAACATTTTATGTGTTATGCTAGAAGCTAGGAGCAGTCTTAAAAAGATTGTTTCATGTGCCTGATGTCTTAAAGAAAAGGTTCTGTGACATCCACAGCAGTCTATCTGTTTTTAATACTCTAGACATTCTAGCCATATCCGATAGTTTTTTTTCCATGTTACTGAGGCTTGCACTCACGCAAGGCGTGTCACTGCTAACACACTTGTATAGTGAAGCAGGCTTTCTATTTACAAAGCAAACATGCATACATCAACTTCCTTGGGACTGTCTGAGTTTATGTAGCAGTGTTCCAAGATGCTAAAGAAAGATATTTAAAAATGGTCAATTAATTATATTGTTCTACTACATATTTTCTATGTTAGGAAAAAACAACAACTTGCTACACAAGACGGTCAGCATCTGAAAATAGATTACTAGTTCTGTTTCTCGACCAGAAATCCATTAAGCTATTAAATTTATGTTGCTACACAAAGCATGAACCTGTTAAAATTGTTTTCCTCTTCGTGTTCACCTGTCTTCCCCCTACACAGGTCAGCACTGTACAGAGGATGTGGACGAGTGTCGGCTGCAGCCTAATACTTGCCAAAATGGAGGCACATGCAGCAACCTATTTGGGACCTACGTTTGTGTGTGTGTTAATGGTTGGAGTGGACCCGACTGCTCTGAAAACATTGATGACTGTGCTACAGCTGCATGCAGCCCAGGCTCCACGTGCATCGACCGTGTTGCGTCTTTTATCTGCCTCTGCCCCCATGGAAAGACAGGTGGGTTAGCAGTGAGAAACCACACTCGTATTTATACACCAAAACCCTAAAATACATGAGATGAGTAACTGCTGCTGCTGCTGCTGCTGTGATGAGAGACTGAACAGAAAAGTTTTGATTCTGTCAAAGTTCCATACTTCCTCTCAGATTGTGAAATATGATGAATAGAAATAGAAAGATCTGATAATGAATCTGCATTTTGTGGAACAAGTCTAATCAGCATTTATGCTTTTCTACGCAAGTAGCTTCAGTGTTTTGTTTTTTTTTTTAGATTTATCCTCAAGGAAACAACACTGAATGCCATCATTGTTAAACAGTCAAATACACCAGTTACAAAATTAGTGGCATATTTTTGGCTTTGAATTAAGCCTCGCCTTCAAACTGTGCCTCTGTGTTTGTTTTTGTCTGATGTGGGTATAATCCTGTGTTTAGGATTCTTTTAGGGGTATGTTTTCAACACAGATGAGGATTGTTTGCATTACCTATTATTTTTTCTAATTGCTGAAGACCTTTTTTACTCATTCCTGTAAACACGGTGTTTCTCTCAGGTTTGCTCTGCCATAGAGATGACGCCTGCATCAGTAACCCCTGCAGAGAGGGCGCTCAGTGTGACACCAACCCCATTAGTGGCATGTTCAACTGCAACTGTCCACCTGGATATGTCGGAAACACCTGCAACACTGACAGAGACGAATGCAGCATTGGTAAGACAGAGACATGCGTACATTTGTAAACCTCTGCTAGACACCTGTTCTGTCCTTCCAAACATGTCTCTTTACCCTTTATCATCAGGTACCAACCCATGTGAGCATGGTGGTCAGTGTGTAAACACTGATGGCTCCTTCACCTGCAACTGTGTTAGGGGTTATGCTGGCCCACGCTGTGAGCAAGATGTCAACGAATGTGCTTCAAACCCCTGCCAGAACGATGGCACTTGTCTGGATCGTATTGGAGACTACACTTGCATTTGCATGCCTGGTATGTTTCCTGAGAAATGATGAATTATCTTAAATTCTACTTCATTTTAACAGACAAGTGTTCCTTCAAGCCAGTAGCATTAGTTCATGAAAAATTAGTATCATTAACCCATGACTTAACTTTGTATCATTAGCATTTGTTGCTGCTTTGTTCCTAAATACAACGTTGTGTTTCTGCATTTTTGCAGGATTTGAGGGGACTCACTGTGAGATTGAAGTGAATGAGTGTATCAGCTCCCCGTGTCTGAACCAGGGCAATTGTCTGGACCAGGTCAGCCGCTTCGTCTGCGAGTGTCCAGCAGGTTGGTACACATGCAGCGATGTTCATGCATTTTCCTCTCTGATTTCATCTGACTCAGAGTCAATAAGGAAACTTTCTAAAAACTGTTTATATATGTACTGTATTGGTGTGTTAGTATGTTCATCACACTGTTCTGTGCTCTTTGTTTTCAGGCTTCAGCGGTGAAACGTGCCAAATAGACATAGACGAGTGTTCCAGCACACCCTGTTTAAATGGCGCCAAGTGTATTGACCGACCCAACGGATATGACTGTGAATGTGCTGAAGGTAATGGGGAATTACACTGAACTCAACGTTTGACCCTGGAAAAAATCAGAAATTGTTACTTGATGTGTGACGTATTGGCTTGGGTTATTATTCTAACAAGAAACTTCCTCCTCAGGCTTCACTGGTCTGCTTTGTGAGGAGAACATCAATGACTGTGTGCCAGCACCGTGCCACCATGGTGTGTGTAAGGATGGCATTGCCACCTTCTCCTGCGAGTGCAATCCAGGATACACAGGGTCCATCTGTAACATCCAGGTCCAGGAGTGCCACAGCAACCCATGTCAGAACCGAGGACGCTGTATTGACTTGGTTAATGCCTACCAGTGCAACTGCCCTCCGGGAACCTTAGGTGGGTACTTTCTACAACACAGAAAGTTCTCAAAAAAGCCTGCATAGTAAGACGAGTTAAATCTACTTTATTCTTTAAAGAAAAGGTGGTAAGTGATATGTGGAACAGAAATGATAAAAGCACTTGGTCAACATCTGTGATTGGGTGTTTGGAAGCCGAATGATTCATTGAAAAAATCTACAGAAGGTTACCCTGAAAAACACACCACACATAGGAATGCAGATTTCTAAATGTAATCATCACAATAGTTCATTGGCTCTCATTAGTCTCACATCTGCCTATCAGTGGCACGTGGTTGTTATAGTAACCATTCTTAGTGAACTAGCAACACAAAACAGATTGCTTTGGTTCAAGTTCCTCTTTGCTTCGTTGCGCAACATATTGTTACTTACATATTGAAGAGCTCAACAGACTCTTATTTCAAAGAACATTTCTGCATAATTCAAATGCTCTTTGAAATAGGAGTCTGTTGAGCTATGATCCTGCAGACATTTCTCCTATGATGTATTCTTGCGGGCTCTGAAGGTTTAGCGTTGAGAGAAGAGCTTAAATTGATTGTAATCTCTTTAATCATTACATATCGAGCTTCCTGTGTAGTTTTCGATGTATTGTAAAGTCAAACACACTGCATGTGCGTGTCACAGTCCCAAGTCTGGGTCGTATGATAGCAACCAGTCTTACTCTGTGAATTAGTAAGCTTACTTTAGTACGTTGTACCACCCTGAGGCCTGGTACTGAAGTCTGTACTGTACTCACTTCACCAAAACTGGTGTCAGGTCACGCTGTCAGGTTTCATTTTCAGGTTTCATGCCCTCACTTCCCTTTCCCTTAATGTGCATTTTTTTTTAATTTTAGTTTTCTTTCTTTCTGTTTCTCCTCAGTTTCTCTCATTTTCTCACTTTTAATAATTACTCTCTAATGTTTATCACTGATGTCATTCTTGTAGCATTTCTTTGCTGGAATGATGGTCCATGTCGGTTTTTGGTCACATTTTCTTAATTCTTGCTAAATTCCATTTATTTGGAGTCTGACTCCCCCTGGTGGGGAATTTGCATTTTCTAACTCAATCTGGTTTCCCTCAAATTATACAACGAAATTCTGATTTCTGTCATTCTGAATGCAGCAGGATGTTTTTATTGTGCTACTTTTAAGTGTCAGTAAACATTATATATTCTGATAAAATGATAAAGCCTATATAAGTTTGTCTTTGTATTTTTTCTCAGGTGTAAACTGTGAGATCAATGAGGATGACTGTGTCAGCAACCCTTGTAAGTATGGAGTGTGCAAAGACGGCATCAACGAGTACGAATGCAAGTGCAACCCTGGATATACAGGTATGTTTTTGCTAGAATGAAAGGTTGAAATGAATCAAGCTAAAATTGCTCAATATTATTAATACTGCAACCTAATGAATGTAGTAATCAAGTATGTGTTTCAACTACTACTAATTTCCTTTGAACTTCTCTCTGCTAGGAGATAAATGTGATGTGGAGATCAATGAGTGCAGCTCAAACCCGTGTATGAGCGGCGGAATCTGCGAGGATAAGGTCAACGGGTTTCACTGCCGGTGTCCACCAAACACCCACGGCCCTCTGTGCCTCTCTGGGACTGACCACTGTGCTACCCAGCCTTGTGTGCACGGAGAATGTATTGAACAGCAGCACGGGTATGTTCAGCTTGTGCTGTTTGCGCAGAAGTGTGTTTGATGTTCTGATATTCATATGTTTTCTTTTTTATCAAGTACTTGAGTGTAGGCCAATAATTTTCTAGCATTTGTGGGGCTTTTAGGGACCTATGAGTTAAAGCAGCCTCTGAGCCAACACAAAATTAGTTTTCCTACTGTTTTATTTTAGTAGTGTTTCCGTTTACTGCAGCTATATATACAGAGGCAACCAGTGGAAAATTTCTTCCACACTTCCTTCTTTTCCACACTTGCTGTTGTTCAACAATATACTGTGACATCAGCCTAAATATTTATATATAGCTATTCAAATTGTGGCTATTATTGAGGTGATGGAATTGATGCTAGAAAAAGCAGAAGTATGGCTCTCTGATATTACAATGTGGCTGAAGTCACATATTTAACCTTTGCTTTTGTTTTCTTTGTGTTAAGGTACCGTTGTGAGTGTGAAGCTGGCTGGATAGGACAGCACTGTGAGCAGGAAAAGGATGAATGCCAGCCAAGTCCGTGCCAAAATGGTGGCACCTGTGTGGACCAACATAATGGGTACACCTGTCAGTGCCAGCTGGGATTCAGAGGTAACACTGCTACTATAAATAATTTTATTTACACCATTTTTCAAATCGTGTAATTGAATAAAAAGGACCACATTTTAAAGATTCCCTCCTGCATGTTCACAATAAATTCACAATACCCACAAGTTCCCACATCGCTTTTGCTGCGAGACTAGTAGTGCCATAAATCCTGCTCACGGGTACACACCTTAAACCCTGATCATAAGTGAAGCTCAGAAATTTTCTAAAGTCAGACTTGACTTACATCTCCTGTCAAACGTTTTGAGACACGTTCTCATTCAAATAAATTAGAACCCGTCTCAAAACTTTTGACAGGGGGTGTAACTCCGTGCAGCTCAAATAAAAATTCATCCAACACATTTTTGACTTTCTTGCACACAGAGAAAAATGTGAATCACCCTCTCTTCTCTCTTCAGGTGTGAACTGTGAGAAGAACATAGATGAATGTGCCTCTGGGCCCTGTCTGAACCAAGGCATTTGTGTGGATGGAGTCAACGGTTACACCTGCCAATGTAGTCCACCATTCACAGGTTAGAATTGTCACACTCCCATTATGTAAACATCAACTTAATAGCATGTGAAAACACCCTTTGTAGTAGCTACTCAAATATTAAAAACATATATATTCAAAATCTTTGTGGAAACAGGTAAACACTGTGAAGAGGAGCAGGTTCCCTGTGCTTCCCATCCATGTGAGAGAGGAGGAGTGTGCCGTCCAACTGCAGATTATACGTCCTTTACCTGTCGATGTCCTGCTGGTTGGCAAGGTATTTGTGTGTCTGTGTTTGTATTAGACAGAATGAAAAAAAATTCATTAGACAGTCTGCTTGAATGCAAATCATATCTAATATTATATGAAAAAGCTAGATTGATATTGTTTTAACAATATTTTGTTTTTTACACAATTGTGTAGGTACACGCTGCAATGAGGATGTAAATGAATGCAAAAAGAACCCTTGCAAAAATGGTGGTCATTGCATGAACAACCAAGGGAGCTACATGTGTAAATGTCAACCAGGATACAGCGGACACAACTGTCAGACAGACATTGACGACTGCTCACCGAGTAAGTTTCTCTCCAGCAAATCTAGTCACCTTATTATCATTAGAGGAAGTTTCAATGTAGCTTGAACTTTGCATTTATAAAACCAGCGATGCCTATGTAATGTTCTTTGATGTACCATTAAAGTCTGGAGATATTCCAAGCCTCAGCAAATAGCAGCATAGAAACTCATCTCATATATTGAATTTAGCCTGTGTGTGATTTAAAAATAGCTCGGAGAAACTGAAGCAGGAGGACACTCTTCCACAGAGTGTCTTTTTGTTACACTTTGAGCCAGACTTTGATTAACTGAGTAATTCAGTTACTGCTATTTTTGTTCATGGAAACTCTGTGTCCTCTTCTGCCCTCTCCAGACCCGTGTCTAAATGGAGGCACTTGCGTGGACGATGTTGGGAGTTTCTCCTGTGATTGTCGCCCAGGTTTTGAAGGGGAGCGCTGTGAAACTGAGGTAGATGAGTGCGCTAGCCAGCCCTGCAGGAACGGGGCCATCTGCCGGGACTACGTCAACAGCTTTGTGTGCATGTGCCGACCAGGCTACAACGGAATCCTGTGTGAACACAACATCCTTGAATGCACTGAGAGGTGAGCCATTCATCCAGCACATGATCCATATGTATTTAATTTTATTACCATGTTCTATTCTTCTGTACTTCTGCAATTAATTCTTCCTGAATAATTTGTAGCATCAACTTTAGGATTCTTAAACAGACATAAACAAAAATATGAATAATGTTTTCAAAAGATATGAGTAGCATGAGTGGGGATCTGCCTGTGGTGCTTGTAGAGTTTATACTTCATCAGATACCATGTGCTAGCAGGTTTTAAAGACATTTTTCATTAATCACTGCTTTCTTTTTCTTCTTCCCTCCAGCTCATGTCTGAACAACGGGACTTGCATTGATGACATCAACAGCTTTTCCTGCCGTTGTCGCCCGGGTTTTTATGGGACATTTTGTGAGGAGGAGCAGAACGAGTGCGAATCTCAACCCTGTAAGAACGGAGGCACCTGCACTGATGGCCTGGACACCTACCGCTGCACCTGCCCTGTGGGATACAATGGACAGAACTGCCAGGTAAATTGTCTGTGTGTTACTGCAAGGATGAGCGATGTACTTTCAGCAGTTTGTGGTAAAATGTGCAGGTGGTTTGGCCTATTTTTGGTCTAAATAAATATAGCTGACCAGTAGAAGTAAAAGAAATTTTCTGGGCACACAAAACTAAATACGTGCTCCGCAAAGAAGGCTTGAGAATCCGACTGTTTCAGTTTGTATGTGCCCAACTAAAAATATCTGACCAAAGAAGAAGGTTGGATACAGTGCAGTCCCTTTTATCCTTTTGGTGTTTTCAGCAAACCTTAATGTTCTGTCCTGTACCTGCAGAACTATGTGAACCTGTGCAGTCAGGTGCGCTGTCACAACGGGGGCTCCTGCTCTCAGACAACAACTTCCTGGACCTGCCACTGTCTAGTGGGATGGACAGGACTTTACTGTGACGTCCCCAACATGTCCTGCCAGGACTATGCTGCCAGGAAAGGTGAGGGAGTTTTTATGTCAGCAAAATAAAAGAACATATTCCAAAATAAGACACACACATAGTCACATTTAGACTAAAATGTCATTGTTGCTGAACATTTGCTACTGAATTTATGGTTCACTGTTGCCTGACAAAGATCATTTTGCTAATATCTCACAAGACATAATCTTGAAACAGGCATCAATGGCATAAGGCCACTCGCTTTGTTTGACTTATGTGCTTTTTTTTCCGATTTACTGTAGGTCTGGAAGTGGAGAATGTGTGTAAGAATGCTGGGCGGTGTGTAAATGTGGGCAACTCCCATCAGTGTCAGTGTCAGCCAGGATACATGGGCAGCTACTGTGAAGAGATGGTTGATGAGTGCCAGTCAAACCCTTGTCGAAACGGAGCAACATGCAAGGATTATCAGGGCACATATGAGTGTTTAGTAAGTACTCACTTTCCCAGCTTTTTGTACGTACACCAATCAGCCATAACATTAAAACCCCCTGCCTAGTATTATATAGGCCAAAATGTGTTGAAAAAAATACCTTTAACCCTTTTGTTTCTAAAGGTGCACGTTTTTCTGGTGAGTTTTCTGCACAAGTAGACACACATAATGAGCTAACTTCCTTCTCTTTTTTCACTGCTCCAGTGCAAACCAGGTTTCCAGGGGGTGAACTGTGAATATGATGTTGATGAATGCCACTCGAAGCCTTGCCTCCACGGAGGAACGTGCATCAACCTCATCAACCGCTTTACCTGTTCCTGCCCACCTGGAACACACGGTAAATCTGCATATCAGAGGATTAAGGCAACTGTCCTAAAACGATTCGTAAAGCAGCTTTGAAATTAAAATGGGGACAAAAAATGCTCAAATAAATTATGAGATGTGTCCACGGGATTTGCACAGATTTGCCTAAAGTTGAGGTCTAGACTACTTTTTGTAGATGGAAGCATCAATCGTGATCCCATGTCTCTGGAAGTTTTCAAAAAAACCTTTCAACTAACCATTATTGATCTAAAATGAAGACATATTTGGCAACTGTATGGCTTATTTCTTACCTCAAATGTTTTCTGAAACAAATTTTGGTGAATTCGTTTGACAGTAAATGAAAGTTTCCAAGCGAGCTGCCATGTTCATCTGGGTTTAAATCCCAGAGCTGGCAGGCCAAGTGTGTGTCAGGTACAGCCAGTGTTTGTGCTTCTGCAGGAGGGTAAAGACTGTGTTAGATTCTGTTGAAGAGCGCGTCAGTCATTCAAGTGTCCAGTGTGGGGAAACATTGCAGTCCCTCTCATCTATAATCACTGCGGACTTGCACCATCCGAGCTGACCTTTTCTGCATTTCGTTAAGGTGAAACAGTAGAATGGTAAAATGGCAAATGGTAGGGCTGTGCTCCCTCACTTGCTCTTGAAATGGTAATTAAAACGTATAGAGTAAAACATTCTCCCGAATATATTATTATTATTACGTTAAGAACTCAAAAATATCATCTTGAAATCTGTTTATTGCTTTCCTCTATACACGTTTGCATATCTGTCTGTTCGCTGCTCTGCAGGACTCCAGTGTGAAGTGAATGATGATGACTGTGCCCCCAAGCCTGGCTCCTGGGAACCTCGGTGTCTGAATGGAGGACAGTGTGTGGATGGCGTGGGACGTTACACATGTTCCTGCCCTGCCGGCTTCGTAGGCGAACACTGCGAGGGGGATCTGAACGAGTGCCTGTCTGGGCCCTGCCACGCTCCCGGCAGCCTCGACTGCATTCAGCTGGTCAATGATTACCAGTGCCGCTGTCGCCTTGGATACACAGGTACATTCATATTAGCTGCTCGAAGGGAAGTATTAGCATCACAAATAGCTATTCTTGATGTTAGAAAAACAGCAAATGTTGCACCATTGTGAATATGACAGTCAAGTGTTGCCATTGTTAATTGTTATTTCTTTGTCCGTGTTCCTCTTTATCCCTGATTACGTTTCCTCAGGTCGTCATTGTGAATCCATGGTGGATCTGTGTCTGTCTAAGCCGTGCCACAACAGCGGCGTCTGTTCTATGAACATGAGCTCAGTTCACGGTTACACCTGCTCCTGTCTTCCTGTAAGTTTTATTTGTTGTCAGCCCTTTTCTAGCATCATAGGATAGCATGATTTCAATGAATTCTCCTCATGTCATGCTCATAAACAGTCTTTACAGTCATTATATTTCCATGTGCTCAGCAGTAATTTGATCACATGTAGTGTGACTCTATCTTCTCATTTTTACAGCTGTCTCATTTTCATAGCCTTCTGTTGTTTTTATGTGAGGATCTTGGTTAACAATGCTGTGCTTATCATTTTTTTGCCAACTATTGCTATTCATAATTTTGATTTTTGCTTAGATTTTTGTGCATATGTCACCATATGGATTTTATGGAGCAAACTAGAAGCAAAATGACGTCTTGCTTGGCAGTGGCTTGAGACGACAAACCACTGCTTTTGGCAAAACAGTGTTTCAGTCCATCAAAACAAACAGGAAAAAAAACAATCAACACCTTTGATGTGTCAATTTTTGCTATATATTTTCATGTTTCTGTAAGCCCCCATTCTGTTCTTACATTTGAGGAGCTCACGTTCCACCACACGTATCTCCACATTTGACTATCAAACTACAAATGATTAGCCTAGCCATGCTAGATAACCCACGGCAACGAATTTAATTCTCTGCCTAGTTACCCTCCATAAGGCTCAAGGCTGGATGCTCCTAAAACTGGCCTGACGAATCACCATGAAGTGTAGAGTCAGAAGGCGGGCATAACTAAGTGAGGACAGAGGCGCGACGATTCTGACAGAAACAACTACCCAAGCCGCGCTAGACAACCCACGGCGAATTTAATTCTCTGCCAGGGTCGACAACAAAAACGACAACAGTCGTTGAGCTCCATTAGCACCGACTCTGAATAATCTTTCTGTTAACATGTCTGTAATATATTTGAGCTTCACCCATTGACTGTATAAATAAGGCTTCACCGAACTCCCGCATCCTCTGATTTCTGGCGCTCTAGAAGCCTATTCGTTGCGCTGATTGGTTGCATACCTACCCAATTGCTGCAGAGTGATTTGATAGACAACCTTTTAGCCTGCCTTCCTCCCTGTCGAGCGTGCCTAGACCCTTGTGTCTTCAGAGCATGGGTCTAGCGCGGCTAGGCTAACAAATGGTAATTTTGGTTAAAGAATTCACTGATTTGCAGTCCTTGCAATTCCACAATTTCTCAACAACAACATCTGCAGCTTGTTGTGATGCTTATTCATCTTGAGGCCTAAAGGATATTAGTGTTATTTCGTTCATCTAATACCAGTAAGAAGCTGTGATTTGTGTACGCATACTGAGTGACTGCAGAAGGCTATAAAAGAAGACGGGTGGCTGATAGTTATTTTCCTTTCTTTTGCTACAATTTCAATCTTTTTACACTAAATGCCTGTTCTTCTCTTTATTAACCTCTTGCTCCCTATTTATTCTCATGCTTGCTTCAGAGGGCCACACCATAGCTCAGGTATAGTAGACTAGCAACAGATTTGTAGGACTAGATGTGCATTTTATATCATTTTTTGACCTACCGTCAACTGCAAATGTTTTTGCAAAATCCCACAACTATTAAATTACTCTATTGCTATTACACCTCAGCAACATGTTGTGTTTAACAGGGCTTTACTGGATTCAGCTGTGGTGATAAAGAGGGCTACAATTGTGCAAAGCTACGCTGCCAGAATGGCGGGCGCTGTGTGGAGCCAGCAGTCGGCCATCTGTACTGCCAGTGCCAGCCAGGCTTCACTGGGCCACACTGTGAGGTTGAACAGAAGTGTCCCTTGGGTTGCCAAAATGGAGGAACCTGTGTCAAAGACTCATCTTATCCATACCACTACAGCTGTCGCTGTCCTGTGCACTTCTCTGGAAGACTGTGTGAGAATGAAGTACGCACACCACGCATACCAACCTGCCCATATCCAAAGTGTGAGGAGCAGGCCAAAGATAAAGTGTGTGATGATCAGTGTAACAACCACGAATGTGGGTGGGATGGAGGAGACTGCTCACTCAACTGGGAGCATCCTTGGGTTAACTGCACGGCCGATGTGCCTTGCTGGGATCGCTTCAAGAATGGGAAATGTGATAAAGAGTGTGACAATGCTGGGTGCCTCTTTGACAGCTTTGAGTGCCAGGATATCTCAACAGCCACCTGCAAGTATGTGCCTCCCATCTTTAGTTTGTCATTATTGTTCCTTAAGTTATATATTGAGTACAGAAATGCTTTAAAAGCCAAACACATCGTTTTCATGTGCTGTGTAATTTTAGATATGACACGTACTGCGCAGACCACTACGGTAACGGCGTCTGTGACCAGAGCTGCAACACTGAAGCTTGTGGCTGGGATGGCCTGGACTGTTCTTCCGACAATCCATCCAGTTTGGCGGATGGCACCCTGATTATTGTGGTCCTGCTGCAGCCTAAAGAGCTGCTTGGAGACTTAAGGGGTTTCTTGCGCTTCCTAGGAGCCCTGCTGCACACTAATGTGCAGGTGAAACTGGATGAAAATAAGAAACCAATGGTTTACCCTTACCGCGGCGTGGAGGAAGAGCATGGCCAACAGAGGAGCAGGATCAAACGGGAGCAGGACAGGGAGGTCATCGGGTAAGGATAGTTCCAGATAGTTACTTGTAGTTCTTCAGTTTATCACCAATTTACTGCTTTTTTGGACTAGTTTTATATTTTCACATTTGTCCTTGCAGATCTGTTGTGCACCTGGAAATCGATAACCGTGAATGCACCCTGAGCTCTGAATACTGTTTTTCCAACACTGATGAGGCTGCATCCTTCATTGCTGCAGCTCACATCAAGGCTCAGCTGCCTTACCCTCTAGTTGAAGTTGACAGTAAGTAGGCCTCTCACTCAGTCAGTGGAATTTAAGTGTTCTTCTGATGGGGAGAAAAAAAACAGCTGGTATTTTCAATTCTCTTTCTGTTGTTCAGGTCGTCCGACAGATCCGCCTGATCCTCAGTACCTGATGTACCTGGTTGGAGTAGCAGTAGTTATTATTCTGCTCATTCTGGTCCTGGGGATGTTGGCAGCCAAGAGGAAGCATAAACAGGGTGTCCTGTGGCTGCCTGATGGCTTCTTGGCCACTAAAAATGACAAGAGGAGAGAGCCAGTCGGACAGGATGACTTTGACATGAAGTGAGTGAATACACAGACAGAAACAGACAAAACAGATTTTGCTAAAGAATACATATAATAAGGTACATGATCAGAACTGCAGGGTGAGAATTCATGCCAGTCTTAATGTAGGGGTCTTGAGTAAGGAGTAAATGAGTCATTTATTCTCTAATCACCTGCTCAGTCATCTCTGATTTGCTTGAAACTTTTTCTTTCATAAACTTTGGATATTTAAAAACTTTTTTTTATTTAAAAAAATTAATACTAATACACAGTTTGATTTTTTTTTTTTTTTTTAATTTTCAATTGCCAGTCAACCAACCTCCAGCACCTTTTTTTTCATATTTTGAAATTTAAAGCTATGTTTACATGACAATATCTCATAAACTAATGAAAATGAAAGCCGGAAACTTTCACTGTTAATTCTTATCGTGCCATTGATTCAGAATCTGTAATACTGGATAAGCAGATCAAATAGTCTTTGCTTGTGGGCGAGTTGAAATATGAAGAACACTAAAGCCCTCAGGAGAAGTCTCAAAAAAGTAGTAAAGCAGATGTCAACTAGTGAGATTTTTGAACCATATGCAGTTGCATATCACAATAATACAGAACAAAACATTTTAACAGAAAATCCTTGGTCACAGAAATTAACAACAAAACATTCTCCTAAAATAACAAAGAAAAACTCTGATTAGGTTCTGAATCAATAGCATGATGATAAATAACTGTGAAGATGTCAGACTTATATCTTTGAACATTTGATATGTCCAGCTGCAATTCCACGTCATTATACGTATCTGTATATATGCATTTCAATTTTCAGGGGAATCAGAGATGGCTGAGAAGAAATTGTTCTTAAAAGTTTGATGAATCGAAATAAAATTTACCCAGATTTTCCAGAATAAATACGGGTAAAGAAAGTTGAGGAACAGAGCAGGCATGCTGTGTCCTGGAATACATTTAAGCAGAATTAAATGTTGCTGTGTTTCTAACATTTTCCTCCTTATTTCAGGAATTTCAAGACACAGGATGGAGCCATGATTGATGGAGGTCAGAGTCAGAGATGGCTGGAAGATGAAGTCCCATCTAAGAAACCAAGAGTAAGTTTATTTTAAGTGAAAGATAATGACCCAGATTAGCTGTCCATGGATTTGAGCAGTTTAAATTGGATAGCAAATGTTTGGAAACTGCAGAAAAGTGATCTCTGTCGCTTTTTACAGACTGAAGACAAGCCCTTGCTGCCCATTACGATGGATGGAGGTGTTGACCGAAGAGAGTGGACCGTGCAGCACTGTAAAGCTGCTGACATCACCCTCACTCCTCCACAGGCCGATCTGGATGCTGACTGTCTGGATGTCAACGTTAAGGGACCTGGTGAGGGAAAGAAAGCATATCTGGATGTAGAAATCTGATTTAGTTTTCAATTCCTTCTGAAGTAATACACTTCTCCTCTTTCAGATGGCTTCACCCCTCTGATGCTGGCATCGCTGCGTAATGGTGGAGGCCCGGACTGCAGCCTGCACGGAGAAGAGGAGGAAGAGAGCGGAGGAGACGAACCGGGGCCGAGCGTCATCTCAGACCTGATCGCTCAGGGCGCTTCTTTAATAGCTCAGACTGATCGTACCGGAGAGACGGCTCTCCACCTGGCGGCCCGATATGCCCGAGCTGATGCTGCCAAGAGACTGCTGGACGCTGGAGCGGATCCCAACGCACACGACAACATGGGCAGAACTCCGCTGCACGCTGCTGTGGCGGCTGATGCCCAGGGAGTCTTTCAGGTTAGACGACTCTAAAATTTCAATTTAAAACCTGTCATTCTAGTTAAGATTAGCTGTAATTTTACATTTCACTGCTGTCATAAACAAAAGTGAACAGATATTTACATGTGAAATCTTCACTCATATGTCACATAGTCATGCATTATTGTTTGATGTCTTGTGTCTTTTTGTTCACCCAGATTTTGATCCGTAATCGTGCAACGGAACTAGATGCGAGGATGAATGACGGCACCACTCCACTGATCCTCGCAGCCAGGCTAGCTGTGGAAGGCATGGTGGAAGAGCTGATCCACTGCCACGCTGACATCAATGCTGTCGACGACCACGGTCAGGAAACCACATTTCTCTTCTTTATCAACACTTGCCTTTGTGTAGAATTACACAATGTACTGAACAGTGTTAGTATGATTAACCTGGCTCGTAGGTGAGCAGGATTCCGTCTGTCTTTTTAATTATGACAAGTCCATGGATGAAAACCTCTGAAGAACTCTGATCAGTTTCTGAATTATACTGAGAGAGAGATAACAAAAAATGAACAGTAAATTGTAAAAATGATTTTCTAGTTAACGTGCATGTGCTTTTTTTTCTTTTTGTCTGTTTTAGGCAAATCCGCTCTGCACTGGGCAGCTGCAGTTAATAATGTGGAGGCCACGCTGGTGCTTTTGAAGAACGGAGCCAATCGTGACATGCAAGACAATAAAGTGCGTTGTTATCTTTTCATTTCTGCTTTTTCCAACCATTGTTTAGTAGTTTATATGCTAATTAGGAATACAATGAAATGACTAATTCTGAAAACTTGTACACACAGTAAAAGTTCAGATATAGAATTGATGAAGTACAAACTAAGACGGTGCAAAACTAAAAATACAAGTACACATACATATTGTACACAAAAGCTGTGATCCAAAAATGTATTTATTTTTCTCTGCAGACTAAAGGGAACATCTTTTATTTATCAAATCGCAGTTTGCAGTCACTCAGTGTGGATCTGAACGGTTATTAGAAAACATTGGTAGTTTGTTTCTGCAGCGAGACTGGAGGTTGAGTTGAGTTTGGAACAGCAGATTCCAGAAATGACAAAGTTTCCCTTTGGACCAAAAGTATCTAAACAACCACTGAAATATGCAACCCCAGAAACCACACATAGTTTTGCCCATGCCAAATGAACTGAACTTAATTCAACTAACCCAACTGTAGCCATATGTGCTTCCTTTCTTTGTCAACACATTTGTACTCAAAATATCATGTATCACTCAGAGTAACATGTTCATAATTTGCTGCTTTCTTCAGGAGGAGACACCGTTGTTCCTTGCAGCCCGAGAAGGCAGCTTCGAGGCGGCTCAGGTTCTGCTCGACCACTACTCTAATCGTGACATCACTGATCACCTGGACCGGCTTCCACGCGATACTGCTCAAGAGCGCATGCATCACGACATAGTGCGTCTCCTGGACCAGTACAACTTGGTTCACAGCCCACACAACGGGCCAAACCACATGGGTGGAGGAGGAAACTCCTCTGTCATGTGTGGGGCCAATGGAGCAGGCTTCATCGGCATGCGCCCCGGACCACAGGGGAAGAAGAGCAGGAGAGGTGGAGGTGGGACGAAGGTGGCAGGTGTCGGTGGGGCTAAGGAGCTGAAAGACATGAAGACAAAGAGAAGAAAGAAGCCTGCCGGGGGAGAGGGGCCGGGTTTGGGTGCTGGAGTTGGAGCAGGAAGTGGAGCAGGTACAGCAGGAGGGAGCACGAACGGTGTCAAGGCAGCAGGACTTCCAGAGAGCTCTGTCACCATGTCACCTGTCGACTCCCTGGAGTCACCTCACTCCTACACAGGTGACGTGTCCGGCGCCGTCTCCACCACAGCAAATTCCCCACCCATCCTGAGCAGTCCCACCTCCAGACAGATGCTGCCTCCTGTCAGCCACATGCTGGGACAGCAGCAGAGCTGGGTGGGCATGACCAAGCACAGCTACGGCAGCCACATGTTCGGCCTTGTTCCGCATCAGATGGGGGGATCCCATCCTGGCATGGCCCAACACCACAGCCAGAGCGCCATGCTGACTCCCATGAATGTCACCATGAGCAGGGAGCAGCTGCCGCCCATCGTCACGTTCCAGATGATGGCACCTGGAGCGGGCCCGGCCATGCTGAAGCAGTCTCAACCAGGGCAGGTGCAAGTCACCCAGTCCCAGGGGCAGAGCCAGAATCAGGGTCACTCCCAGCAGGGGCCAGGTCACCTCCACTGCCCCCAGGGTATGATGTACCAGATGCCTGAGCAGATGAGTATGGCACACGGGCTCCCCCACACCCTGCAGCACCCACATACCGTCAGCCACGGAGGCATCGAGGGCCAGTCTCGGCCGCTGCCCTCCTATCCGCCCATGCAGAGCCCCGTGGATAAATACCCGACACCCCCCTCCCAGCACAGTTACACCACCGCTGGTTCAGAAGGCACCACGCCCGGCCACTCTGCCCACCCTCCCAGTGAGCACCCATATCTCACCCCTTCACCCGAATCCCCAGATCCTTGGTCCTCCTCCTCACCACACTCCAACTCAGACTGGTCTGATGTCACCACCAGCCCCACCCCTCTGGGGAACTCCCACCATGCACTGCCAACGTCACACCACACACACATTCCAGAGCAGGCACAGCTGCAGGCGCAGTCGCAACAGATGCAGCAGGCCTCTCAACAGCCTCAGCTCGGAAACATGCAGGTGTTTGCGTAGGCCTGGCAGAGGAAAGCATGAACAGACTGACTTTGGGTTCCTGTGTAGTTAAATAACAACACATAGTAACGCAATCGATGCTTTTCTCACTTTTCTTTTTAATTCTCTTTGTTCGTTCATTATAATAATCAGTCACCTCCTCCTTTTATACTTCCTTCTACTCTTTGCACTTAAAGAAACTGTGTATAGTTTTGAAAACATTATGGAGTACTATCAGCGAGAAATCAAAAGCTCTCGATACCAGAAGCATGGAGTAAGCTGTCACAAGCTACAATCGTTTTTTCATGCAGTTCCTGTGATCCCGGGCCAAGCATCCTCTGCTCTCTGTTGACTGAGTCAAGACTTTTTTTTTTAAATTTTTGGCGCAACAAACGCAAACTGTTTATTGAGGGATCATCGAGGAGCTGCTGACCAGATGGCGGTCAGCTGGTACTGCATGAGCAAAACAGACTGTGGAGATAGACACTGACACAGACTGTGGACTTGCTGCGTTGACGTTGTCTGTTCTGGATGATATTATTTCTTTCTGCCTTATGCTATCCTTTTATGTCGTTCAGTGTAAAAAGCCAGCAAATACTAACTCCTCAGTGGAACCGTTCAATCCGCTTTTTTAAGATGTTGGGTCACATTCAAGTGATGCTTTTATTCTCAAAGAAAAACTACCTATTTGTTGCCTTTCTCTCTTTTATTCATGCGTTGTTTTTATTGTGCTAAAGGGGAAATTTTTCTAAAAGGCTATTGGATGTTTAGGGTCAAGAAACAAGAAATTGACACATTAAAAACAAATGCACATGGAGGCAATATGTTACTATGTAGGTCTATGCTTCCCATGTAAACGCATCAGTTACAGTTGATGCATTATAGTATCTCCCATCAGATATTACAGAAAGTTAATAAAATGCAGTTTTTACTTGCATGTTGTGTTTGCAGTCAGTGGACGGTGTAATAACCATGCTTCAGAAATTCAGACTTGGGTTTGTGCGGATGTCTTGCCACACACAATGCCACTGTACTTGAGCTGTTGAGGGATTAATTCCAGAAACTTCATGCATAAGCCTACATTAGTTTTGCCAGTCTGGTTTCTGTTGTGTCACCAGGGTTCGTATGTCATATGATGAAGTGTACATACACATAGAACACGTTCTGCTTGTAACAGTTGAGCTTAACTTGGCAAAGACTTGTTGACTTTTTCAAATGTTTTTTATATGAATACTGTTGGCACTTCCTGGATGATTCTGAATGTTACAGAGGTAAAGGTTTTTATCTTCAAACGGCCTCTTTTCTAAGTAGTTTTCCTTCCAAAATTATATAACCACCTTTGCTTAGCTACAATCAGTGTGTCTCTGCACCTTTTTGTAATCGTCATGATTCATAAACCAAGTCTGGAGGTGAGTAAGGAAAACGTTCTTTTGTCTTCCGTCTTAAGGTCGATGTCGAGCATAGCTTTGTGTAACACAGACAATCATTCACTGTTTAACTTTTGAAACTTTAAAAAAGGAACATCAGTGTCTGTAAGACCAAATTTTGTTTTATTCTGCCAAAAATGTACATCATGTGCAAGTTTCTGTTTGTTTTTGTTTGCAGAGAATGGGGGAAAAAAGTCTTTCGTTCTGTCAAAGGTTCGACTCACAGCAGCACGCACATCCTGTACCAACAAAATGTTAGCTTTGTTTTAAATTACTACTGTGCCTGTGTGAACAAAACCAAAAGTTTCATGTATGTTCTCAGTGCCTTACGCTTCAGGGCCTCATTGTCTTCACTTACAATGTCCCTACAGTTTCACAAACACACATGCTGTACATTGAGGTTTTAGTCAACAGTTTTGTTAAGAAATGCATCAGTTTCCATACATATGCAAGGCTATGTCTATATTCTGTATATAAAATGTTTTTTTAATGTTTACTGTACTTTCCTCTGTTAACCAAATAGCCCATAATATACATGCAATATGAAGTAGTCTTCACCATGTTTGTATAAGGTAGAACAAAAACTGATAAATTGTCTGTTGGAAAAAAAACAAATGATCAACCAAATGTGTTTACCGAAATAAAGCCCAGATCTTCATAGTATTGTGCTTAAATGTTCCTTTTTTTTAAAAAAAATTGTTCATGAATAGAGCTGAAAATGGGACAGATTTTAAAATAAAAGCAGATGAGTAAAGATTTGATGAATAATAATGTTTTTTTTTTTTTGCTAAAAATGATTTGACTAATTGTGATTAGCACTTTGAATCGCCTCGTTGTTGAAATGTGCTATATAAATAAATTTGCCTTTGCCTTTTGCTTTGATTTGCCTTTCAGGGCCTTGAATTTTTCTCATTTTTATACAATTTTTTCCTCCAATTACACGCCACAGTCACGACATAAGCGCTCCATCTTCCCAAATCTTTTTTGCAACGTTAACAAGAATTTGCAAAAGTCGAATAGAATAGTTTTTCGAGCATACATAATTATTATTCTGGATCATAGATTAAGTCTGGTTCAGCCCCACTAATGTCAAAAATAAAGAAAACATAGTTCACATCTGCATGGTTTTGTGCATGTATGTCCTTTACAGAAATAGCTATGTTTACGCACATTGCTGATTGTAAATTTGAAGTCGGTGGTTTCCAAATTAGACCCCAAACAAATTTGTAACATTACGCAGGACTTTCTTTAACTTCATCTGCTAAATGGGCAATTTTTGAAGATAGAAATTCAGAGCAACTTGAGTCCATCTTTGTCAAAGTCCGTAGTTTCTAACCTATTATTCTGTATACTGATATTTAAAGCAAAAGCAATGAGCGTGGATCATAGGTTCAGTCTTGTGCAATCAGTTCCACTAATGTTGTGGGCAAAGTTTTGTAGTAGGACAAAACTTGTGAGAAAAAAAAAACCCAAATGTGTTTCGTGTGTAAGTGCATTATTAACATATTGATAAAGTTAAAGAAAAAGCATCATATAGTCGCAGCAATACATAGACCCCCCCCACACACACACACACACACACACACACACGCACAGGTAAATTCTGCAACTGCTATTTCATGTTTGAATTTAATTAGATTGTGCTCTTTTTCCGCCCTGAAACCACCAAAAATCACGCTGAACTTCACATTTCACAACCTGAGCTGACCTCAGGCGGAGCTGTTTCCAGGCGCACCAGCAGGGGGCGCTGAGCCTCACAGGAAGCCGCGACGAACCGACGAAGAAGAGACGTGAACGCGGAAGCCGCTCTGGACTTTACATGCACGAGATTTGTTTCCTTGTGTAGCTCGTCTCTCTGAGTGATTGAGTCTTTCTTCGGGCGGGTAATTGAACAGGAGGTAATGGCAGGAAATAATGCGACCGTCGGGGAAGAGAAACTGAAGTGGTGATGTCCAGGACGGACGCTTGACGGTCCAGTTGCAGGTCAATGGACGCCAGGGCTTGAAGTGCTGCTGCTGTTTTGACAGCTGGGTTAGCCTCCAGTACCTGTCTGTGTGTCTTTCTGTCCTGTCTGATAGAAAGAGCTGCTGAAAACAGAGATTAAAAACTCGAAAAGGGGAGTGTTTTTATGCAGTGACTAATATCTACACCCGTGAAGTTGCTTTAAAAGCGCTATTAACAGAAAATAGAGCAAAGGTGAGACTAACTCTGTCATCATTTGCTCTTTCTTTGAGTCTCTTTTTGTCTCTGAAAATCTTCCTTCACTCCTTACTGTAGCCTGTTTCTTAACTCATTTCTTTCTTCTCTTTGTCCAGCGACCCACCGAGCCGTGGCCATGGCTTCCTCCCGGCTCAAGTACCTCTCCCTGGGCGTGCTGGTGTTCCAGACCACCTCCCTGGTGCTCACCATGCGTTACTCCCGCACCCTGCAGGCGGAGGGCCCCCGGTACCTGGCCTCCTCCGCCGTGGTGGTGGCCGAGGTCATGAAGATCTTCACCTGTGTGCTGCTCGTCCTCAAGGAGCACAGTGAGTCCAAACAGTCAGCATCACTGGAGACACAAACTACCCTTCATGCACGCACGTTTTCATGATTGTATTTTCCACTGATCAGTTAAGTGTCTGATCTATTAGTTTGATTGTCAGTATGCTTCTTAGAGCTCAAGGTAAAGCCTCACAGTAAAGGCCAAACATTAAAGGTCCCATATTGTCTCCTTTTGGAGCAAATTAATGAAAGTCTCACGTGACACCAGAATGTATCGTCTCAAATTACCTCAAAGATGCTTCATTTGACCATAACTGTCTACACCCTTTGTTTATGTTTAGTCTTGTCCTAAAAGGGCTGTTTCAGTGAATGTAGCTTCAAATGCAGTTGCGCTAACTGACTTCAGGAAGAAAACTCTCCTTACATCTGTGATTGACAGGGCAGAGCAAAATATGAATAAGTGTCTGAGACCAGGACTTTATGATGCTTCTAACTTTCTCTCTAAGTGATCCTTTTACACAGTAATATCTCACAGCACAGCCATTGTTTTGACTCAAGTGTTTGGCCAGTTTATCAGGCAATATTGCAGGTGGAAATTAGTGTTTTTGCTGCGGAGTGGCAGCTTGGAAGTGACTTCTGGTTCACATGTAGTCTCAATGAATTGCGTTTCGGTAACTGTTGCATCTTGTTTCGCCGTCTGATGACAAAGACGAAAAGTGTGTGAGTGAAAACAGCTTTGTAGTGAAATCAGCTGTATTGAAATGCAGTAAATGTGAGCACAGAGAGCGGGAGAGAATTAAATACGGTAGATGTTAACACCGGCTGAGTTTAGGTTGCACTGAAAACGCAGTAAACCACCCAGTCCTTGTTTAGTGATTTTAAGTCAGTGTTGAATTTTCCTCCATGTCTGAATGTGTCTTAAAGTTTTCATAAAGTTCCAACACAGAGGCAAATTATTAAAGCGAATGGTAACGTTAGCCACATTAGCTACACAACGTCCTAATGCTAAGGACTTTCCTATTGTTGTGAGGGCTGTTTCTGTCAACAAACTGAAAAAAATGCACTGGATCTTCAGTTCCTCAGATGCTGGGAGTGCATGACGACTCTTGTGTTCACTCTTGCAACCAACAACAGAACGTTTGATGAGTTTTGCTTGTGGCTGAGACATTTTAGCAGAAGCCGCTCTAGAGGGTAAATAAACCTCGCGGAATATAGTTGTTAAGTAAAACTTTTAATAGCCTGTAAAGCTGGGAGGCTGTCTAGTTGTGGGGGGGCTTTAGGAATGACGGAAGTTACACCTCCAAGTTTATAGAAACCCCAAAACACAATAGATTTTTCACCTTGTGGGACTTTTAAATACAGGCGAAACAAATGTGTCAGTGCAACAAAAACACTTAATGACAGACAAGATTAGAGTTGTGTTCCTCAGAAAGGGGATAATCTTATTCTCCACTACTAACATATAAATGCGACTGTAAACTTGAAAGAAGCAAGAGCAGCAAATTACAGGTCAGTTAAGTCCGTATTGTCACACTGTATTAAATGACACCAAAATATCTTAACTCGTGAATACAAGCAACACACAAGTTGGGTGTCAGCACTACTACAGATTAAGGGTATTAGTTCCCCACAGGATCAGATTAAGGAAGTGACTAAAGACAAACACAACAAATAATTTAAAGGAGTTCGTCCACCCTTACAACACTGGGAACAGGTTTTTCAAGTCCACATTCCGCCAGAGCTGGCAAACTAACTAAAGCAAGCAAATATTACAAACAATCCAAGAAAGGAGAGCAGAAAACAGTGTCAGGATGTTGAGCAATTGCTGAAAAAGACACAGACAATAGTTGCAAAACTGGCAATTAGACAACCAACAAAAACAGCCAAGTTAGCTTGTCTTTAAATATTGTGTAACCACATTACAAAAACAAAACAACCATTAAAAAGTAGCAACTGCATCACACTCCACCAAACAAACTTCTGCTAATACATCAAACAAGATTTCTTTCTTTCTTTCTGGCCTCTTACAGAAAACCACCCACTATGACCTCAAGAACAAACATGATGTAGAAAAATCACCCTTTTGGCAATGAGAACTGAAAAGAAAGAAACATCTTAAGAGTACAGTTCATGGCAGAGCTGCTCTACTGGAGCTCTGTACATTTTGTGTCAGGTTTGTTTGGCTGCTTCTGTTGTACTGACACAGAGGCCATTTTTTAAAAATGCTCCTGTTGTAAAGCCTAATTCAAAAGTCAGGTTGACCAAATTATCTGTAGAAGCCAGTAAGTCTGAATTACCAAGAGCTGATCCAGTTTTTAATCAAGTCAGTGAACTTGCATCTTTGAAAAGAAGAGCTTCATTAACTTAACCACTTCAGGAACACGACGCTGTTTAATTACAGTTTCAGTGGCATATTAGAAACAGTGAAGCTGAAACGGTTTACTGGCACCAAACTGCTCTGTCATCTTCGCTTTACTGTCAGTTTGTGGTGTTCAGGATTGCAGTTTTACAGAGTCCATATTGTTCTTGTTGGGTTTACTTCACTGTGTTGTATAGCTGCTGTTTTTGTGCATATAAAGATTTGCAAACTTACAAAGCTGAAAGTCCAAAGCATAAACACAGCTCCATATCTGCCTGAAGCGTTTCGTTTCAAATTGGGATTTTTTTTCGTCACTTATCTACATCACCATGTAACACATTTACATAACGACTGCCAAGCAGCTAGTTTATCCTGAAAACGAAGAATGAGCAGCTTTCTTGCTTTCTACTCTGTTATTTCCTTATGAGGGCCTCCTCTGTAAAGGCTACATCTCATGAACCTTTACCAATAGAGCTGGAGTTACAGCACATAAACAAAGTTAATTCATTAAAGGGGGGCTTTAAAGAGACAGATGCTAAAACGGAGCATTTCTGACGAGTTGAGAACAGATGTTGTAGTAATGCACAGCATAAGAAAAATAATGTGTTCTGTCCAACATTAAACCATTTAAACATATTCTAGTTGACCCAAGCAATGAAGTTATGAACCTATAAATAAGCATAATATGGACTCTTTAAATCATCAAAACATTAACCTCTATCTGTTTAAGGAAATTCCACAGACAATTTTAAATTCATTGATTCACATGTGACTTCTCTGCTTCTATTCTTCAGGTTATAGCATGCGAGCTCTGAACAGCATCCTACGCCAGGAAATCCTTCACAAACCCATAGAAACACTGAAGCTGGCGATCCCGTCGGGGATCTACACGCTGCAGAACAACCTGCTGTACGTCGCCTTGTCCAACCTGGACGCAGCCACCTACCAGGTACAGCAGAGGGCAGGTCGGGTTCGGAGGCCATGTGACAGAAAATGACTTCACACGACTGAAAGCGTGACTCAGTTTGACACAAACCGGAGCTGATGTGTCTTTTTGAGCCTTTTTCAATTAGCACTTTGCTCTTGCTCATGGATTGTTTTCCCACTTTGTCTCCGTCAGGTGACGTACCAGCTGAAGATCCTGACCACAGCTCTGTTCTCGGTGTCCATGCTGGGCCGAAGGCTGGGCATCTACCAGTGGCTCTCTTTGCTGATTCTAATGACCGGAGTGGCTCTTGTGCAGGTCCAGTGCATCTTTACGCCTCTTATAACCGCTCGAATAAATTACAATAAGTTGTTCACCGTTTCAAGAAACAGGAAGCAGCATGTGTTCAGTGTGGTGCCTCTTAATGGAAAATAATGTGAAATTGTTCGCAGACAGATAGATAGATAGATCCTTTATTAATCCTGAGGGAAATTTAAGTGTTCAGCAGCTTACATGCAACATAAACCAGCAAAAAGGCAGGTTAGTAACATTGACAGTAAAGGTCAGTATATAAACTATTCTAATTTAAGATCAATAGGGTGCTAAGTGAAATTAAAAATTCAATAAACAGTATATACACATGTCAAGGCACGGAAGTATAAAAAGTAAAGTGAATAAGTGATAAAAGTGGCTTTGACAGGTAGAGGAAAAAAGTTGTGTCGAACATTAAGCATCATAGAAGTCTTTGTCATGGTGCCCTTTGCTAACTTAACTCCCGCAATGCTCCCTGCTTGCTAACGTGGAATTGCTCGAAGTCCAAATGACCGGTACAAGTATTAAACAATACGAGAGTCTACCGGGTGTTCCAGGTAATGAACAGCACAGATTTTGACATGCATATAGAGAATCCAGATTTTTGGAGCGACAGTACACCCTGCTGTCTTTGCACTAACACTTCAGAGAGCACACAACAGAAAGGGACAGACTTGTATTAGCTGAGGAAATGGCTCAGTATCGGCACACACTTAGTATTAAATGACTCTGATCGGGGGCAAAAACATCTTGATAGGAGCGTCCCTAATTATTCGTAAGCCCCATTTCAGGCTTCTTTTACCAGAATATTCTTTGATACTTGGTTTGGTTATCGCTGTGCAACAACACAAAGCCGCGGAGCCCTTTTCTATCCACCTGGTAGTCAGACTGAATTTCCATGTGGGTGAAAGGTAGTCAGGCTACTTTTCTGTTTTTTTTTTAGTCAGCTCTGTATAAACATTTTAATCTGAATGACCATCAGTATTACTTTGAGATAAAGACCTAATTGCAGCCTTTTACAGTTCTTCTATGACGACACTAAATCCGCTATCGGCGGACTTTATATTTTGACTCTCCTGCCAGTGCACACCTGTTTTCATCACGCTCATGTAGGAAGAAACTGATTATTTTAAGTGGTGTTTCTCTGTTTGAATAGGCCTCTTACCTATTAAATGGACTTAATCTGTTCCGTAAGCTGAGTGATTAAAAATTGTCAGTTTGTGGTCACTTTTATACTGATTATGGACTGTGGAGCCGGGAAGATTTGCACAGAATGTTTACAAAATAGACTCATGACAGCCATTCACTGCCTTATAAACTTTGGATTAGCCCTGTAGTCCAAGCTTTAGTTGCCTGGAATCAACTTGAAACTCTTAATTGTGATTTTAGATCTCAGAGGAAGAAACATTTGTGCAATTCTGTGCGTGTCACCTTGCTTTGTGAAGCATTTATTCATTGGAAGCGTGCCTTTTTCTTGGTCATATTTTTGTGATCTTTAATCTCCAGAGAAAAGAAAACGTCTCAGCAGCAGTTGCTCAGTAACATAAAGGTTAAATAAATAATGAGGGCTAAACTGCACCGTTGAATAAATATTGGCCACCGGTGGTTATGAGGTATGTGTTGATGAATGATGTGTCACAAGAGGAATGACTGTTTTTGTGTCACCTCCTCCTCCTCCTTGGCAAAACAAAGAAAATGCCATTTAGGATTAAACCCAGTTTGAGAAACGTTTCCTCCCAAACTGTTCTTGGTGTAATTAAGATGAGTGCAGGAGCGTGACTGTGGCTCATCCATGACACATCCAGATTATCACGTCAAGTATGATGTGTTTGACAACTGCATCACCTACAAACAAGAGCAAAGACGATTTAAATGGAATTAATTATCACGTGTTATTACAGATTCTCATTTTCGCTCTTCATTTTCAAGGTTTGGGCTGTTTTCACTCAGTAGCGACTGTCGTGGTGCAGAAGGAGGAGGAGGTATAGAGGGGGGTAGCAAGCAGCGTCTTGTTCCCAAACTTACTGAAATGATCTTTACCACACAATAGCTTCTTTCTTTGGATGAGAACAGAAGAAAAGTGCATTAACAACAATACATTTTTTAGTCTGCACAAGCAGAGATCATCATCTTTTTTTGCATTAACGCCCGTTTTCCTGCTTACTGCAGCACATAATACAAGAACTCACACTTAGCAACATTTTTACAACTCAGCAAAGCTGTGAAGATCCTGTGTGTGGAGTGCAGGTACACAGTGTTATGGATTCACAGAGGTTTGACTGAATGTTAATCACTGTACAAGTTTCGCTGGCATATGTCTATTTATTCACTGTTTCATTTGATCCAAAATGTACAGTTTTATGATACAAACGTCTTGTGTGGACAGATAATGCCTCTAATATTCCCTGTTTTACATTTATCTTACAGTTAACCCTCTTTATATAGATAAACTGGTTGTATGAAGTATTTTTCTCAAAGGGACAGGATTATCATTTATTCACTTGTTTTTTGCAAAGATAAAGATCTAAATAAGAACATTTGTAGTCTGACCTTTAAAGACCTCCTCTGGTGAAAGTGAAGTTGTTGTTTTTTACCTTGTTAGCATGTCTGTATTGTGTTTTTATATCTGCTACAAAATAAACAGCCAAACACTTTGGAACTGCAGTCTTGCCGTGACCGCCTCAAAAACACAGATTCAGATTTCTGAGGTTTTTGTGTGTAACAAACCTAAGAAACCGAGCCTTTCAACTTGACTTTCTCTATCCTTATTCTTCTTTAGAATTCGTTTCTGTCTCCAACACGTTTGGCTGAATTGCTCCAATGTTATAACTTTCGGTTGTGTCGCTTAAAGCAGCGTTGCAGGAGAGTTGGTCTGCTTTTAGTGTAGAAGGAGGCAGTGACTATATGGACACATGCATTTTAGAGGAAGTAAAGGTTTCAAGTAACAACAAAAAAGCATAAATAAGTAACTGAGAGTTGAACAACTGGAGAGAGATTTTAGTTGGCTAACTACACTGGCTAAAAAGAAGGGAGAAAGAGATAGCATGGCCTTGTCCAACCCAATCTAACATATCTTGTTTTGTCTCGTAGGCTTTGTAGGTTACGCAGTGACCCTGGTAAGGACCTTTGTACATGATACTCAGCGTTCCCTGCTGAGTGAGCCACCAGTGGTGACCAGTATCTTGTTAATATAATCTGTACAGAACCCGTCAAAGCAAGTTACCGTGTCACAGAGCTGTCATCCTGGTCTACGTCCTGGGGAGGCCTACCTATTTTTCAAAACCACCTGTCTAATAGTGTATGGGTCTGTATCTGGCGCTGGGATGTTGTCACAGTGGATCCTTTGGGCTCTGTGGGGTGCAGGGTGGGTCATGCACTTCATGCATAGATGCCCAGCCGGATTGGGGTTTGAGGAGTTTGAAGAACAAGTCAACATCTTGGGCTATTTAACCCTCGTGTCGTCCTGCGGGTCAAAATCGACCCGTTTTAAAGTTTGAAAATTTGGAGGAAAAATATATTTTCACCGTGAAACTTCTGATGTTTGTAATTTCGACATTTTTGGGAAATCTTTGAACATTTTTTGGTGGAAAAAAAGAAATGTTAAAAATGTTTCTTTAAGAACATTAACAAAAAAATCAACCAAAATCCAGCGAATTTCGCTGGATTTTGGTTGATTTTTTTATTAATGTTCTTAAAGAAAATATTAGAAGTTTTACTGATATATACGTAATCACTTTAGATATTTTTAGGATTTTGTGGAAGATTTTTACTCATTTTTTTAAAAATATTCACAAGTATTTTCTTGCCAAATTTGGGGGAATTTTAAAATAAAACCTTTAAGGGAAATTTTTTAGGGAATTATTGGAATTTTCTTCCTGAAGGTTTTTACAGATTTTCAGAAATTTGGGGAATTTTTTGGATTTTGTTTTTTTTCAGACGAGGAAACAATATTTTTTGGTGCTCGTAAATGAGGACAACAGGCGGACAACATTGTCCTGTTAGGGAAGGTCGCAGCTGCCATCCAACAATGTTTAAGCACATGTCAAAGTAGCATCCGCATAAATGCCAGGATGCAAGGATTCCCAGCAAAACTCTGCATTCTAATAAGATGACCAATGACACTCACTTCACCTGTCAATGGTTTTCATTTTTGTGGAGCTGACAGCAGCAAGGTTTTCCCTTATTTCCATCTCGTAAAGCATTTTTGAATAGCTTTGTTAACTCAGACACTTAACCTCTTAATCTAAGTCACACATCTGGGTTAAAGGTAGTCTGACTCACTGGGTGTGGGTATAAGCCTGTAATTAGCGGCTCATTTGTGGTGGCTTTATTGAGGAATGATTTCAAAATTTACTTCCATAGAGGAAACCGCAACCTACCGCACTAAAAAATTGACACTCTGCAGAGGATTTGGATCACGTGCAGCCAGATCATTTTATACTACAGAACAGAGAGGCTAAGTAAGACCAGGGAAAAGCCAGTGTCGCTTGTTGTGCGACTTAAAATCCGACGTTTTGTGTTTGCAGTGGCCCTCTGAGTCTGCCGTGACTCCGGAGAAGGAGGCCAGGTCAGCAGGCTCCCAGTTCGTCGGGGTGGCAGCGGTTCTGGTGGCTTGCTGCTCCAGCGGGTTTGCTGGCGTCTACTTTGAGAAGATCCTGAAGGAGAGCAAACAGAGCGTCTGGGTCCGCAACATCCAGCTGGGTCAGTATCCACCGCTCAGTCCAGTCAGTCATAAGCAGCAAACCAGCTCTTCTTATGTGGAAGATTAAATTAAGTACAGCAAAAAGCAATCTTCAAGTGTGCACGTCGGAGCTGTAAAATTATGCAAAAACCATTTGTGGCATTTAATTAAGGCGCCCCGTCATCGGAGAATAATGATGTGAGATGTTGTTGCTGGAAACAGATTGATAAAGGCGCCTTCTCCTTGTTTCTGAAGCGAGTTTGTGTCCTCTCCTCCGTGCACAGAGAGCCAGCTGGGCTTTTTAAGCCTCCGATATGCTTCTGTTAAGATGAATGTTCCTGTCTAGTTTATTTTTACCCTGGAACGTGTGAGGCATGTGTTAGGTCTCCTACGATTCCTGCTGTGAGCTCAGAGCTTTTTCACCTGCATTAAATGTTGCAGCCCAGATCTGCACCAAGAACCCTGAAGAAAATGCAGCGGATTGTTTTTGTTTGTGGTTGCACAAGGGAGGGAAATTAGGGTTTAGTACTGAAATGATTCATTGATTAATCAGCTAAGAAATTAGATCATGTATTTGTTTTTTATATAAGAAAATTATCTAAAATAATAGAATTTTTTCCACTTAATTGACTCGCAGTTCAAAGTAATTGTAAGTTGATGCTCTGTTAGGGAATTGAAGAGACTGACTGAAGTACTGGTAGCTTCCTAATAAACTAAACTAATAGAATGAATGTGTTAAACATTGTACCTCTGTGCCATTGTGTTTGTTTGTATACAAACACATTAGCTAGCACACAAAGCTAGCATCTTTAGTATTTTCATGTGACAGCTCATTGCATTCATTTAAGTTTTTTTTTTTACATTTTATTTCAGTCTCTCTCCTTTTTCCACTTGTCTCTGTACTTTTATGAAGTAAGGCTAAATGTGGGAAGCTCAGTGCATAAATGTGTTGCTTCAATTAAAACATATATCACTTTCTTTAATATGTCTTCAGCTCACATAAACAGATTTACATCCGCTTGCATTTTTCCAGGAACTTCATATTAAATCTCACTGTAACCCTCCGAATCGTACTTTTTTTTTTAAAATCAGTTGGAATTAGTTTTGTTTTGGTATTCAGCTCACTCTTATGTGTTATTATGCAGCAAGCAGTTTTACCATTTATTAACTGAGTTCGACTATCTGGAAATAACATTACAGTTTACACCGTGTTGTCTTCAGTTGGACTTTTGCAGAGATGTCTGTGATTCAGTTTGTACAAATCAAAATAGTAGCAGCTGACGCCTTAAATCTGTGAACTGTTGTGCATGATGCTGCTCATTTGATTCCTCTCACTGGATGCGTTTAGTTAGAAAAATGGTAGATGGGATCACTTGAAAATGACATGAAACTGGATGTGCTTGCAGAGAATGAGAGCGTCGTTCGTTAGAGATTTGTGGTTGTTTTTACGAGACATTCGACCTCAAGCTGCTCTGACGTGGTGGTAAAACCGCTTTCTATACGCAGTAATGGCTGTAAAGCCGAGCTACCCTGCTTTTACTTCCCACTTTCTGCTTCTGACAGCTATATATATATATATATATTTGCTTAGGCATCAGTTTAGGGGGGGACGGTGGGGATGTGTCCCCCCACTTTTTGTCAGGGGTCATTTTGTCTCCAACACATTCAAATTCTTCACATGTAAGCCGTTGTAAACCCAGTTATTTTCAGCAGTATAGAAAACTCCGACGCTTCTGAACGCTCCTGAACGCACCATCCGCACTCTGTGGAGAGTTGCACAGACATGCAGCACACCTTCGTGAGGTTAAAAAAAAAAACGTGCAGATGCTGAATTTGCGCCCGTGCCAAGTGGAAGCTCCGACCAGAGGTGTGCAGGGGCAAAATTTCGGCCCGGGAGAATTAGTACTATAGCGGCCCACAGATCCCTCTACCCGCATGTACCGATAGCTCAACAGGTTGAGCCTCCGCCTTTGGTGCAATGGTTGTGAGTTCTAGCTCAGCTTGTGGCATTTTGCCGCCATTCTTCGACATTTTCTCAAAGTGCTGTGGTCTCCATCCCCCCCACTTTTAAAAACAAACTGACGCCCTTGTATATTTGTAACATCATTTTACCTAGTCAGAAAATCTAAATCAAGAAATCTGTAATTATGTTTTGACCAGTCATAATTCCAGTTTGACATATCTGCAGCTTCTTTCTGACTGGATAAAACCTAATTTTAGATCTCTAGAAAAAACAATGCGGATATTTTGCATTTAGGGGAATTAAAGATATCTTGAAGTGGAGTTAAGACAAGTTAGAATTGAACTGTAAATAACTCAAAATAGTCATAATATATGAAATTTGAATTGTGAATGCATGCAGCTGAATTGCAGATGTGAGAAACTCCAGAAACACGACCAGTAAAAGTGATCGTTCTGGATAACTGAAACGTTCTTTTCGATAGTCGATGTGTTGACGTATTCGTGTGTTTCCAGGGCTGTTTGGTTTCGTGTTCGGCCTCCTTGGGATGCTGGCCTACGACGGGGAGCGTGTGAGGGACTCGGGAATGTTTCAGGGATACAACACAGTCACCTGGACTGTCGTAGCGCTGCAGGTAACTTTCAGTCCACAGCCGGTGCTTTAAAAAACGTTTCCCACCAAAGCCGTCACACCGTACAGCTTCTGCGGCGACAGACTGTTCGGTTTTGCGGCTCAGATTCCCCCGTTGGCCCCTGCAGGTCGTGCCTTTGTCCATCTGCGTCTGTGTGTTTGTTGTTTCTCCAGGCGCTGGGTGGTCTGGTCATAGCGGCGGTCATCAAGTATGCAGACAACATCCTCAAGGGCTTTGCTACGTCACTCTCCATCATCCTGTCCACTCTTATATCCTACTTCTGGCTGCAGGACTTCGACCCCACTGGGTAGACACAACCGTCACCGTCTTCTGCTTTTTTTTCCCCCCCCGCAACCACAATATCTCGAGCTGATCGTTTTTTTTCTTTTTCTGCTGTCATCCACAGTGTGTTCTTCATTGGAGCCATTTTGGTCATTGCGGCCACTTTCCTGTACGGTTACGAAGGCAAGCCGTCCTCCAACCCCAGCAGGGCGTAGGACAGCCGCGGCCGACACCACGGAGGCAGCAGGAGGTCGTGCTGAAGACGTGGAGGGGAAAAGAGGACAGAGAACTGGAGAAAAAGGAGGCGAAAGGTCCTCACCATATAGAGATCACAGAACAAAAAGGAGGAGCAGAGGAATAGGAAGAGAGGAGGTAAGCAGGCTGGGAACAGAGAACGGTTCAAAAAACGAAAAGGCAAGCACAACGCTGTGACGGATCTCACCAAAAGTGCCTCAGCCGAGAAGGAAAAGCAGTGAGAAAAGAAAACGGGATCGTGTGTTTTTCTTCTCTCCTATTATTACCGCTGTAGAGATAATCCTGGCTGCCACACCTCCAGAGGTATTCATGACCGGACCGACTGATTGTGTTCATTAAGAACTAGTTTGACTGCCAGTCACTGTTACTGCCACATCAATCACACACACAACAAAGGATTTAAAAGCCCAGCGCATGGTTGGAGTTTCTAAATCCTCTTCAGAGTCACATTCTTCAGATGTAGTGTAACTTTAGTCTGAACTGTTGTCTTGTTCACCTCAGAGTTGCAGTATTTAATGCTCTGACAGTCTTTTTTTTTTTAACCCAATTTGGCCACTTAATGCACACTTTAGGGCCTGAAATGAGCTTCTCCTTTCATTTTTTGCTCTAAAGTTGCGTAAAAAAACAACAACCACCTTTGACAGTCAAATAATTCCGATTTAGAATGGTCTGGTTTAGTGCTGCAGCTCAGTTCTGCCACATAGGTGTGATTTGTCCACAGCTTCAGAGGCCTTTTGCCTGGGAGGCACAATTCGGGGCAAAATAAGGTGAAGCTTCAGCCTATAGCAGTTGCAGCGTCCATAGCTCGTATTGTTCAATAAATTATGGTCCTCGTGTTTGTTTGTTCAGCTGTTTTTCTTGCAGGGCAACGTATAGCCCCTGTGGTGTCTCAGCATCAGTTCACTGTTGGACTGCTGGAGTCAAACGTTTGACTGCAAATTTGGGTGCTTGAATGAAATAGATGACACTTCAGAAATGCTGTTTGTTACTGTAACAACTGGTAATTATTTAAAGTGGATGATTTTTTTTTTTTGTTAACTGAAAAGTTAGTTTGATTATGTGTAAGATAATTTTGTACAACCTGCAATCATGCTAGCTCTGGGTGTAAATAGTAACACCATTTAAATTGTGACTATAAATCTAAATGAGCTGTCTGTTTAACTTATTCATTCAGTAATTAGGCTTCAGCTTGCTTTGCTTTTCAAAGCCGCTGGTGATGGTGGACATCCCGCTCCTCGTGTCCT
Source organism: Acanthochromis polyacanthus (assembly GCF_021347895.1). Taxonomy (NCBI): domain Eukaryota; kingdom Metazoa; phylum Chordata; class Actinopteri; family Pomacentridae; genus Acanthochromis; species Acanthochromis polyacanthus. The sequence continues at coordinate 39,833,060 of NC_067116.1, read as the reverse complement.
GTGCTTGTGTAGAAATGTATTCTGTTGATTTCGTGGCAAAAGTGATCTGAATCTCCTGAATGTGGCCCAACAATGTCTGGAACTGACCGAGTTGTTGATCCTGATTACGTCAGACGTCTGTGAGGCTTTATTTACTTTGGAAGCAAACCTTGGACTGTGTGATCTGACTGGTGTTTTTCTGCTGGAGCGACTTCTTTCCTGGGATAAAGCGGGTATAATTAATAACTTTTATTATTTTAATTACCAACATGTGAATCTTTTATAAAGACAAAATGTTTCCTTTATCTGACGTGAATGTTTTTATTGTGTGTCTCCTCTCTTGATTTTTCTACTTTACAAGTCACACATTTGCATTTTATACTCGGTCTAGAGTAGGCATGACACGTTATTACACCAAAATAGGCAGTTTTGCACAACTATGTGTCTACTTTGTTTGCTAATCCGGTGTTTTTTACCTTGTTGACATGTCCATATGGTGTTTTTGTATGCTGGAACACACATCATGCGCAAACTAAGCAATCAGTTTGCAGCTTCAATCTACAGTTTACTCACTTTACATCCATTTTCTTGCACATACCTGGTGTTGCAAAATATTCCAGACGTCTCTCTCCTCAGCAGTGTTTTCCAGCTCCTCCTGGCTGATCCTGAGATGTTCCCGGGCCAGATGAGATATGTGATCCCTCCAGTGAGTTGTGGTTCTACCCTGGGTCCTCCTCCTAGTTGTATGGAAAACCTCACCCAGGAGGCACCCTAATCAGACGTTTGACCACCTCAGCTGGCTGCTTTTGACACAAACATACAGCGATTCTACTCCGAGCTCCTCATCCTATCTGGAAGGCAAGGCAGCCACCTATGGAGCAGTGCAGGTGAGAAACTTCTGCTCGTTGCTCTCGAACCTCTTCACTATCGTTGCTCTTGTGCTCAAAACCCTCACAATGCTCAGCTCTAAATCGCTGAACTCAAATTTCATTGCACTTCACACAAATCTCTCACTTCTCTCTCCAATAACAGAAAAAAACGCTGCATGTACGTATGTTTTTTAACTCTAACCAGTACAAATATGACCGGACCTTGACAGATTCGTCTGCTTTCATGGCAGATTGTGCTTCGAGCTCATGATCTGAGCTGTACCGAAGCAGGAGATGAAGTGACGCTGTGGCTTTTTAAAAAATCTGCTCTTTACTTCGTCTGAAATCTTTCACTCGGACTACTATGCAGGAAAACTCAATTTGACTGCAGTGTACCGATGACAGTCTCAATAAACATTGATTCAGGCTTCTGGGGTTTCTTACTTAACAAAAGTGTGAAATCAATCCTGTCTGCCTGCAAGGGTGGGACTTTTTTCAATATTCTTCCTTTGGAATCGATTTCAATTTCCAACATGTATGGCTGAATTACTCCAATATTACAGCTTGCGGTTGTGCAGCGTAGAGTTGTAAGTGAGCTGGTGGGAAAAATCTTCTATATGTAACTTTGCTGCACTGTGATGAGTTTTAATGGTTAAATCAACACAAAGAACCAGATTTGAATGCTTTAAAACCTACGTAACACAAATAAAAACACTCTTCTTTGTTATTTTTTGGCATTTGTTTTATTGAGTTTAAAAACACTGCATGCAAAAGCCCGACAGTCTGAGAGAAAGGACTGTACCACGGCAGATTCCTTCATGTTAGAACACTGTAAAACACCATTACCCAGTCGTTTATTTATTTTTTTTAAACAATCACTGCATCAAACTCAAGGCAATCAGCAGAACAAGTAGGTGAAGGGCCGTGCACTGCTGCTAACCTCGAGTCCACAGGCACAGCTGTTACTGTAAAAAGACACTTGAGGCCCTGATGCACGTAGACGGCGGACTGCGTGACCTCGTGGCCGAGTATAAACGTATTCATTAACACTCTGTTTTTTAACTCGGGGCAACATGTGAACAAACTTTCTGATCGGTCTCGCGCCATAAAAGCCTCGATCTCTCTGAACAAAACCACTTTCCGGTGGAGATCCCCTCCCCGATCCTCCCGATAAAAGTGCTGCTCGAGATGTTTCCCTTTGATTGTCAGTGTGGACCAACTGCTCCTGTGTCGTGGCTACAATAGGCATGTTGTTCGGCTCTCTGTTTCCCGTGTGATCGGCGTGTTTTTGGGGGTTTGCGGTACACCGGCTCGGCAGTCCTCCTCTGCGATCGTGGCTCTAGATGAGGTGTGAAGGCTCGATCGGTTTGCACCAAAGAATAATGAGCAGCATGTGTAAAGGAAGATAGCGCGGTTTCATCGTCCGTCTCTCTTCATTTCTGTCTATGGACCGGCTCAGCAGTTCAGCTCATTCTTAGTTATTTTAACATTATATACCGGCTCACTGTGTGATGAGGCTGCTGTGTGGACATTTAGACCTGCCTGGAAAACAATAAGCGACACTTTCCCTCAAACATGATTGTGAAATGCTCATATTCTGTAAGAGGAACCCGAGTTTCCACTTTCAGTCATTAAATTTCATTAATACGCGCTTTATAAAACATCCTAATGGCACAAACAGCTTCATGTATTTCTGTGTAAACCAAATGCTGCACCAGTCTTTAAAGATTTTTAGCGCCGCCATGATTTTTTTTGTTTTTTTACGCAAATGTCTCGCCAACTATAGGATGGATTGTCATGAAATCTGGTGCAGAAATTCATGTTCCTCAGAGGATGAATTGTAATAACTTTGGTGATCACCTGACTTTTAATGTCCAAAACTGGATGATGGAGCCAAATCCCATCAGCCTCAGCTGTGCTTAACGATAAATAATCAATATTAGTGCGCTGACATGAAAGAAAAATGATAAATATGTTCAATTTTATACCTGCTACATGAGCATATTCATATTGCTACTGAACTGTAAAAAAGAAAAACATGTAGAAAATCTGGCAACAAGGGAAAAATATGTTTAAAAAACTGAAGTTCAAAAGCTGCAAAAAATTGTGGAAATAACAACAAATATTTCTAAAATTCTAAATGATTTAAATATGGTGCCATGTTTTGGTACAACACTGTAAAAGAACAAATGATAAGTTATAAAATGCAGATTTTTGATGTACAGTTTTGGCCTTTTGTTTACAGTCAACATCTAAGTAAATACTATTTTCCTTTGATTTTACTTAATATCATCTGTTATTTATCTGTAAAATAAACAACACTTTACAATTTTTCAATCATCATTTTTCATTTAAATAATTGCAAAGGCCTTTACAATAATATTTTTGCTAAATAATTATAGTACAGAATAGTATAATTTTACAGCCAATAGATCATTTGAGACTGGAAACAAATAAATCTCGCAAAAATATATTTTGTAAAAGAAAACCTGGTGGTTAAATACTGCAATGTTCAACAACAAATGTCTGTAAAGTCATGCTTTTTAGCAGATTTAAATACAGCAAAACTTTAACTTTGTATTTAAATAGTCATATTCTAAGAAGGAATTACTATTTGTAAAAATACTGATATTGGATGTTCATGTTTTTACAGTTTGGCCTGCTTTTGAGTGTTAATGTGTAAATGTGTAAATGTATTCCCCTTTTTTCTGTTATTAGATATTATCACAAAACGGGAAAATCTGTAGCATACATTATTTTTTCTCCATTTTAAATATTAGCAAATATCTGTTAAAAATAAACGTTTTGTAAATTTAAATGAAACTAAATGTATATTTTTAGAGTCAAATGCAAAAGAACAGATCACTATTTGTAAAAACAGTTTATACTTTTGTTAAAGATTTACATAATAAATTAATAATTTTTTTCTGTTACTGTGTTTGTTTTTTAGTTTTAAAAAGTTGCTAAATGGCCAAAACAAAAAGCATTCTTTTTTTTTTTTTACAGTTCATGTGGCATGTTGACAGCAGCGTTCAGCTCCAAATGTTTTTTTCAAAGCTGTGATCACTAAAGACATTTCATTCACCTCCATTGTTACCGATTGTGGAGCAAAAATTTCAAATATTTCAAACCTTGCCTCTGCAGGTAACTGGCAAGCTTAGTTTTTTGTAAGTTTTGTACGTCTTTTAACCCTCGTGTTGCCCTGTTTTAAAGTTTCAAAATGTGGGAAAAAAATATATTTACACAGTTAAACTTCTGATGCCCACATTTTCAACATTTTTGGAAAATTTGTGAACATTTTTTGGTCGGAAAAAAATGTTTCTTTAAGAACATTCACACAAAAAATCTACCAAAATTTCACTGGATTTTGGTTGATTTTTTTGTGAATGTTCTTAAAGAAAACATAAGAAATTTTACTGCTATATATATGTCATCACTAGATATTTTTAGGATTTTTTTGGAAGATTTTTCTCATTTTTTTTGAAAATATTCACAAGAATTTTCTTGCCAAATTTGGGGTAATTTTCTAAAATAAAACTTTTAAGGGAAACTTTTAAGCAATTACTGGAATTTTCTGAAGGTTTTGCAAATTTTCACACATTTGGGGAATTTTTTGCTGAATTTTTGCAACATTTTGTGGTGCCCATAAATGAAGACAACAGGAGTGTTAGACATTTCTCTTTCAACACAATCTCTACACTGACCAGTTAAAGCCATATTATTTGTCCTCTTTGAGCCACTGACTCATTTTTGTGTCATAAAATAAAATAGCCTCGCTTCTTCGCCTCACAAATCTGATTAGATGGGACACGAGAGAGACGAAATCATGTTTTGTTTTTTCTAAGATAGAAGGCTGTCATCAACAGGCATCTCTGGCTTTCAAAAGGCAGGGAGGGATGAAGCGCTGCAGCTCGGGTGGACTGGCCATTTGTGATCGGAAAAGAAAAAGAAATCCGCTGCAGGGCTTCGTGTGTGTGTGTGTGTGTGTGTGTGTGTGTGTGTGTGTGTGTGTGTGTGTGTGTGTGTGTGTGTGTGTGTGTGTGTGTGTGTGTGTGTGTGTGTGTGTGTGTGTGTGTGTGTGTGTGTGTGTGTGTGTGTGTGTGACTCCAACACTTCCTGTGATAGAAAGCAAAGTAGCTCTGAGGATGCATGTATGTTGACAATCTTTAAGCCTCCACTGTACCACAAAGGAGGGAGGCCCCTGGTGTGTGAGGCAGTCTGGTGTGACACAGCAGCAAGCCAGGACCCGACCCCGAGGCTCCCATATACAAAACACACAACCACAAACACATCTGCACACATCATCCGGCTGATATCATAGTTATCTCTGTCTGCCTTGTCGTCCTCCTGGACCTGCACAAACACCTTTAAACTCTCTCTAAACAGCACTTTAGTGTACAGTACAGAGCAGGCCGTGTCAATAAGGCCGGAAAACCTTTTTTTTTTTTTTTTTTTTTTAATTTTTTGAATTCTGTCTTTAGGCTTGATCGCTTCTTTCTGGGCCTGAGTAGCTACAGTACAGGTTTGTGTTACATCCCAGCACCGGTGGCGGTTCAGAGTCAAACGGCGCTGGGTCGGAGTGAAGGCCCGCACTCCCGATAGCTCAGCAGCACCAGAATCTAACATACTTTCTGGATCGTCGAAGGCAGCGGTGGGGAATTTAAGGCAGTCGTCCCCTCAAGATTTTTCACTCGAATCACTGCAGCCCTGATTTGTGCCATCAACAGTTCATACAAGCCTGCTCAGAGATCTCCAGCTGTCTGCTTTAGTCGTCCATCTGATTATCGTATTCGCCGTTTCGCTGCAGACACTGTGATATGACTTTGATTTTATTTTATTTTTTTTAAAAAACGGCCATCAGATGCTCTTAACAGTCTACTTGGGCGGTATGACAACCAGCGGGGGGCCTCTCCTCGGCCTCCACATCAGGACCTGGGCGTCGTTGGCGTTGGGCCTCCCCATGGCGTTGGGAGGGATGGGCTCCATGCGGGTCAGCACCCTCGGCTGGTCCTGGTGCACCCGGCCCAGCAGCCGGGCCCTGGAGCCCAGAGGCAGGGACGGATCCACGGCGATGTCCACCCTCATCCTCCACTTGATGGTGTGCAGCAGGATCTTTTCCCTGGACGTGGTGTTGAGCGCCACCAGCCACGTGGTGAAGCTCTGGTCCCTTTTGATGTTAGTCAGTAAGGGCGTGTTGGATTCGCTGACCGGCACCGCCCAGGTGACGCTGGGGTAAAAGTTGTCATTCATGCTGACGACGAAGCGGGAGGGTTTGGACGTGGGGCCGACGATGGTGACGGTCTCGGTTGTGTTTCCGTACCAGGGATAGCTGACCCCGTCCGAGTCGCTGATGGCCCTGACCAGACCTTCTCTGAGCTGAGGAAGCTCCCAGCTGGACCTGCAGGGAGACGGACGGAGTGAGAACAGAAACAAACCGTGTGCTGGTATTTCAGTGATACATGTGATTCTGTTTTTCTTACTGTCAGCAAATGAGAAGAACTAAACCACTGACATGTTTGTAAAGTCTGTAAAACCCTCTGTGGTCCCACTGGCTTTACAGTGGCAGTGGAAGAGTTTAACTGTTTATTGTTATTTACAGAATGTGCCTGTTTGTCAAGTACAGATAATCGGTAAAATCACAGGAAAAAGTATTTATATCTGCATGTTAGCTGTTAACAAAAACCTTAAAACTAAAGACCACAACAAAAACCTATATTTAGATTTATCTGTTTATATTTCTAATGGTAATTTGTTCTATTACATTGTTCCACTGTAAAATTACATTAGATTTACAGTGTTTACATTTTAATTGTACAGATATTTACTGTATTTGAAATTAAAACAACAATATTAAGGATTTATAAATGTGCTTTTTCTAAACTTATTTTACAGACTGTCACAGAAAAAAGTATTAATTTAAACCATATACAAAAGAAGAGGGTCAAAATTGTATATCATGTCCACATCTGGACAAAAATCTGCATTTTTGAAAATGCGAATTTGATCTTTTGCAACATTTACTGCAAATTTACACTTGTTTTACAGTATTTAAATCACAAAAAATACATCTTAGTTTGTAAATATTTGCTACTATTTTCTGTTATTTTACAGGTTGATAATTCTTTGCTAAATTACAGATCACTTTTACTAAAAATCACAGGAAAAACTATAAGAATAAATTTACATGTTGACTATGTAAAACAGGCCAAAACTTCATGGCTGCTTAACTGTGTTGCACTTTATCCCCTGAAGAATAGCTCAACATATATGTGTGTATGTTACACACATATATGTTAAGTTGGTGTTAGTCTTCTTTATGTTGGAGCTTGGTCATGACATTCATTCATTGTTGTTCAAAGCTACTAAAATCACATCAGGAACAAAGTGTTGCAGACAGCTCTTGCTTTAAAACTCACTTATAGCCCCAAAACTACAGCTGAGAACAGCCTTCAACAAATAAAACAAAGAAAATGATCAAATGAGCAAGTGATAGCAGCATCGTTGTTTTCAGTTTGGGTGATGATGGTGACTGTTTTTCATATTTGTAGAAGGAGTTTGCTGACATACTGATGCGTCCAGTGTGTAGAAAGTTGTACAAGTCTTAATCCAGACACATTTCTGCTGCTGTGATGCACTGGGCGTGTTTACTCTCCTCTTTTTCTTTCCTCTTACACTTAGATTCCACTATTGTATGTCACTAACGTTTATTCTTCTCACTTTTGTAGTTTTTGTTTCATTCTCTGTGCAGACACAAGCACGTTTCTGATCTGCAGTTACTTGCATCAGCTACTTCTAAAGCATTTATTGTTTACTGTCTGATGCATTGTTTGTCTGCTTTCTATCAGCGACAAACTTAACTCTCACTCAAGCAGGTCGAGGCAGACGACCAACCCTCCCTGAACCTGGTTCTGCCAGATGTTTTGTTTCAAATTCTTTCTCAAAGGAAATCCAAAGAAAACTTTGGATTTTTTGGGCTTGACTGTAGAATTTGTGAAGACTAGACATTAGGACGTGAAGTTCCTTTAGTTCCTTGAGATGACAGAGGAATTAGTGCCGTATAATGTTGCACTGAAACAACAATAGGTGCTTGTAAATCCGGTGGCTCAGTTTGCCAGCAGATTATCATCATCTCCTTGTTGTGTTGGACAGTTTTATCTTCTGTTGCCCCCCCCCCCCCCCCCAGTTACTACCACCATCCTTCCATCTAAACCCCTTCCTCTCACCCCGACACCCACCCACACCAAAACCCAGCAGGATTAAACACCCCCTCACACTTCCACATTACATGCATGTGTTGTGGTTGTGGTGATGGTGGGGGGCTGTGGGGGAGGACATAACGTAGCTGTAGGCACAATTTGAGAGCAGCAGCAGCAGGAACTGTTGTTTTAGCTCCTCTAATAGCAGCTTTTCTATTTAGGTGCCAGAGTCACAGGAACAGAATCTGTCGGTGGGCGTTTTGAATGAAGGAGGCTGACAAGCACAGTTAACCTGCTGCGTGCACAAATGCTCCTCAGTGTGATGCAAAAAAGGAGAAAAAAAAGCATGTTATTATTACACAGGCATGCATTCAAATCATCCTGGAAATCACAGGAGGGTGGCAGGTGACAGAGGTGTGAACTCACATGCCGACGTCTCCGTAGGTGTTGTAAAATTCCATCTGGGTGCACGCCTGGATCCAGCCCACCACCCAGGTCTCGTTGCGTGGAATGGGGGGCATCACAATCCGCGCAGACGCCTTGAAATAGGGCGTCTTGTACCGGAGCACGATGGGCGAGTTCTCCTCGATGACGGTCGGACAGTGGTCGATGGTGGCGGACAGGTCGTACACCACGATGTTCTCCCGCTTGATGCGCGACTTGTTACAGGCGATGCTCTGGATGCAGCCCATGGCGGTGCAGGTGAAGGTGATGGTCAGCAGCAGCCAAGTGAGCCTGACGGGCCTGGGGAGGAGCGCAGCCGACCGGGACTCGACCAGGATCAACACTATGAGGCCGTGCATGAGACGGCAAGGCGAGAGGTGGGTTCCTACCACGCTTCAAGGCCCGAAATCAAGAATCAGGTTCCAAGTTCGGTCCCCTGCGCTCCGGGTTCTGACCCCGAGCTGTGACCTAATGGATCCGGGATGCAGGTGTGATCTCCTCCGCTCCGCTCTCCGGCTTCCAGCAACCCTTGATCCTCGTCTTCCTGCCCGGAGCTGTCATGTCACAAGAGGCGTCGGGGGACCGGCGGACACCGGGGCGCCGGCGGGGGGACCCGGCGGTCGGGCGGCGGTGCTTGTTGATGCGGCACTGCACATGAGATGCTGCTGCCGTCAACCGGAGCCTCAGAGTCCGTCATACCGGGAGGGAAACCCGGTGAAGCAAGCGGAACCCACGGAGGCGAGAGACAGGGAAAACGGCATCCTCCCTCCACAGACGGACACGGTGTTCCGGATCAAACCGAGGAGCTGCAGATGATCCGGTTTGCCGTGGAGCGATGAAACAATGGGCCCGAAGAGGGAATCAGATAAACGGTGCCATAGTAACCGGGATGTGCAGCCTCGGTCCGCGGCATCGTCCTCATCCGGCGGAGCGGCTCGGCGGAGTGTCGCTGTTCAGCTGCGTGGTGCTGAAGCTGTTCAACCGACCAATGAGCGGCGGAGGGAGACCGGAGGCGGAGGGGAGTCTGTCGGTAGTAGCTCTGCGACCTCTCTCCTCCATGTTGGAATAAAGCTTCTAATCCAGCAAACAGCAAACACACAAAGGCCAGATAATCCCTCAGTGGACGGAGCTTTAATCACTGTGTGTGTCCTAATAGTTTAATACAGGTGGAATAAAGGCACACTGTGAAAAAGAATGTTTTTTTTTAATGTTTGTTATTAGACAGATGTTCCAAGTTTTGTTCATGCACACATAATGACTAATAACATCACACAAAAAAGTATTAATTTGCATGTCCACCCTTAAAGAATAACTGTATAGAATGTCCACATCAAAATCCATGTGATGAAGTGCATTACTTTAAAAAAAAAGCTTACAAGTGCTATTTTTTATTTGTTACTTGACAGAATTTCCTAATTTTGTCAATATTAACAAACACAAAAGGAGGGCCAAAACTATATATAAAGTCCACACAAAAAATCTGTATTTTTGCAAATGCTAATTTAGTTTTTTTTTTTTTTTTTTTACAACTTTTCACCACAAAATTACACTTGTTTTACAGTATTTACATCGGGAATAATGTGTATATTATTTCGCAAATATTTGCTATTGTTTTTTGCTATCCTACACATTGATCATAATCTGTTAAGTTACAGATAATATCTTATAAAAATCTAATGTACAAGTACTAAATCACAGAAAAAAATATTAATTTACTTGTCAAATCTTAAACAGTATTCCCAAACTGTATATCAAATCTGTATTTTTGCATAATTTGTTGCTTTACAGTGTGTAACTGCAATATCACATTGTTTTACTAAATCTAAAAGTATAAATATTTTACTTTTCACCATTTTAACAATGTTTAGAATTGTAAATAATGTACATTTGTTCTTGTACAACATTTGACTATAAAATAATATATAATGTATTTTTCCATATATTTGTAGTTATTTGAAAGAAAATATATGTATATTAAAATTTGAAAGATGAAAAATAATTTTGTTTTTTCTCAGAATTTTCTTGTTTGTGCAAGTGACAGCTATGAAAAAATGGCAATTTATTTTTTAATTTTGTAAAAAAAACTGTAATGTGAATAAAAAAATCCACATTTACAATAGTTAATTCTTTTACAGCTTTGACTGTAAAATAGTACACAATGTAAATCGTGTATAATAAGGATGAAAAAATCCATCCATCCATTCTCTATACACCACTTTATCCTCACTAGGGTCGCGGGGGGCTGGAGCCTATCCCAGCTGACTCGGGTGAAGGCAGGGGACACCCTGGACAGGTCACCAGTCTGTCACAGGGCTACATATACAGACAAACAATCACACTCACATTCACATCTACGGGCAATTTAGAATCATCAATTAACTTCAGCATACTTTTGGACTGTGGGAGGAAGCCGGAGTGCCCGGAGAAAACCCACGCATGCACAGGGAGAACATGCAAACTCCATGCAGAAAGATCCTGGGCCCAGGCCGGGACTCGAACCAGGGATCTTCTTGCTGCAAGGCGAAAGTGCTTACCACTACTACACTATGCAGCCCAGGATGAAAAATTGCTAAATAAATTTAGAATCTCATATTACATCTACATAAAAATTAGCATTTAAAAAAATGTATTTACAATGTAGAGCCAAAAAATCACACTGTTTCACTGTGTTTAAAATAGCTAAATAATCTTTTTTTTTCTTTTCTTTTTCTTTTTTTTTTTTTACAGATATTTACTGTTATTTTCAGTTATGGATTGTTATAGTCTTACACCATTTTAAAAGTATTTTTGTTGTACTCCTGCTTCAACATTTTCACAATTTTTTTAACAGGTTTGGTTTGTTTGTTTTCCTAAACAGCATAGAATTGAATCAGAACATTCACCTCAAGGAACATGCCAAACCATTTGGTACAGAATCCAATTTAAGATTCCTTTGATTGTTTTTAAATCTCTACATTGTCTGGCTCTGAGCTACATCTCAGAACTTTAACACTTTATTCTACACCAAGATCCCTCAGATCAGCAAATGAATTACTGTTGTAAAGCCCACAGTCCGGGCTTAGAACAAAAGGGAATCGTGCTTTTTCTGCTTTAACCCCAACACTCTGGAACAAGCTCCAATGGGTCAGTTCAAAAAGATTTTAAAACCCACCAGTGCTGACAGACGTCTGAAGAGCATTTTATCTCTTTTCTAATGCTTTGTTATTGCTCTCTTTAACCATCTTTTGTCATGTTTCATTGTCTTCCTTTAATGTTTTATTGCTGCTTTCTAATGCTTTTTATATTTAGTGCACCATGTAACTCCAGTTCTGAAAAGTGTTTTCAAAATATAGGTCACTAATAAAAGTTTGCCAAGAAAGATTTCTGGAATAATTAACCCCAGATGTGATGCTTATAAAACATCACTCCATGTATTATTGTAAACAAACATTAATAATGCACTTTAAATAGAAAAAGAAGGGTTGCCAATGGAGTTTTTAATAACAGTCAGCTGCTGGAGGCATAATGGAATTTCAAAATAAAACTCTTACGATATTGCTAAAACAATATCATCAGTTTGTTCAGTTCTTATGGAGTTGAAGATGTTTAAACTTTTATTGCAGTTAAGGCTTAACCTTTACTGTGCAAGTGTTGGCTCTTCATAAACTCTGATTTGATGCTACCATAGAGAGCAACAGCTTTTAACCCAGATTATCAGACTACTCGACCACCAGCACTGAAAACACACCTTAGTTAACATTAATACACACTGCTAGCGTAAACCTATTGCTGCTTTATACATATCTGCATGAATATTCTGTTTAATTTTAGAACTTCATCATTTTTATTTTCAATTCTGATGTATGAGGCATAATCAGGTTTTTGATGAAAGACTAACAGACAGAATGTTTTTTTATGTATTTTTGCTGTAATAGTTCTTAGACAAAATGTAAGTTTTGTGCTTCACTTTAATCTTCATCTGGTCGAACTGATAGCTGAAAACATACAATCTACTCACTGTTATGTGATTTCATGGAACAAATAGGCTAAATCTTGTGCACTTTATTGTCATCTTTACAATATAAACATGACCTGAAATAATCTCAGAGCTTTAACGAAATACAAAACCTGCACAATTATAAAATAACAAGATTTTCACCAGATTATTAAACAAATAGTAGGCTCTTTAGATTTATTTTATCTGGACCAGAGTCTGTATGTATATAATTAGTGCATGAATGGGCTTGTATTATGCTTAGTGAGTATTAAATCACTCTTAATCAAAACTGTAGTAAAGAAATGTAACACGTTTAAGCTTTATTTATGAAACGGGGTCACTTTTCTGCACAGAAGTTGCAGGACTTTTATTTTGAAAGCCCGCGTTTCGCACTGCGCATGTGCTGATTTGAGTGAGGAAGTGCAGAGAGGCTGCTGCTGAATCACACAGAGACAAAACAACGCGCTGTTTTTGTTAAATTTAAACATGCTGCTGTTACAAACCTCATAAACTCAACAACAGTGTTTCAAAACGGCTTACAATGGTGAGTACATGATATTTTATTTTAGTGTTTAACGTTTTTGGAGGCTCAAGGCTTCACACGTGCTAAGCTAAAAGAAGCTAATAGAAACTTAGCAGGTGAAGCTGAAGTTGTAGCTATAACAATAATAACAATTAATGCTGCTTTAAGTTTACAGTAGCTGAAGCAGATGAGCCGTAATCATGTATTTATTTTATTTTCTCCTCATAAACACTAACTACAACCAGTCAAGTGTTATGCAACAAAGTGTTGTTTATGTTTGTATATATTGTTTACATGAATAATCTGATGTTTACAGCTTTTGAAATAATAAATTAACTATTATCCTATACTACGTAAAAATCCAAATTATAGAATAATGATACAGGTAAATACATTTGCAAGGCTTTAACTATATAACAGTGTTTTCTTATGTATTGGCGTTAAATTTAAAATAGGATATTCATTAACTATTAGTAAAGATTAAATAGAATTGAAGAGAATTAATTTATTGTAAAACAAAGCTAATGAGTCATCATGCCAATACATTTACAAAATCAGGCAAGATTTTTTTTTAAAATACTATTTTAAAAAAGTGCAAATAGAAAAATAATATGTAGGAGTGAAATAAATGAAAACAGTGATACAGCTTTTTGTTGTATGGATAGCTTATTTTGTGCAGCAAGAATTATAAAAACAGTAGTGTAACTGATATATGCTTATATAATATTGCACATAAGTGAACATATGTGATAATGCAATGATTTAAAATATGGCAAAAAGTGCAGCTTGTCAATGCTGAAGGACATTCTTGTGCCAGATATTACTCTGAAAAATTACACTAACCTGAGAATAAATGCAGCCCCTCAGAGAATAGCAATAAGATATAAGTACATTACATTTGCAGACATAGTAATTCAAAGAAGAATGAGCTCAAATAAAACTTGATTAGAAAAAGTAAGAAATAATACTGGCATTAATAATGAAACTTGGTTATTGCTACTAGTATTTTAATGATAGTTATGCAGCATTCATGGGTTAATTTGCCGGTAATACAATATGTCTGAGGAGATGTGAGGATTTTGGAACGTAGGGGGCTTTGCCGACTACAGAAATATTTAGATTTATGGTACTATTGTGAAGTTATTTCAAAGTAAAGTTGATATAAATGTGGGAAACTGTCCTCCAGCCAAAGTGAACTCATCACACTTTCTTTCTATGTTCAGCTCAGGTTCCACATTAACATCACAGAGAGAGCAGGCAGCTTTAACAGTGGTTGTCAAACTCTATGTGACTTGAAATTAGTCTTATTTGTGATGATTTGCAGTGATAATCATATATAAAGTTGTGACAGATGTTTGAGAAGTACTAAGTGAGAGGTTTGCCAGATTGTAGCTCCAAGCTGGAATAAGATTGGTGTATAGGTTATTATTAATGCAAGTTTTAAGATTAAATTAAGAGTTCTTTCAAGACTAAATGAGTGTCTGAACCATAGACTGTATATATAATGGACGTAGCATCTGGCTCCAGAATTGAAGCCAACCCGGAAGTGTCAAAAACTTGCAATATCACGTCGTCTGCTAGGGTTGGCTCCAAAAAGCTTTTTCTCCATAGACCCCAATTCATTTTTGGAAAAAATAAAATTTGATAGACTGATTTTCTACAGCTCAGGATTTTTTCCCGTTAGTTTTCATGGTCAAAATGAGAGATCAGGTGGCCGATCTTAAAATAAATCAATACTGAATTTTAAATAAATCGTTAAAGTTGGCGGAGCCAGGGGGCGTGGCTATACCTGATAGACAGCAACAGAAGCCTCTGCGGTAAAATGTGGGCGGGATAAGAGAGTCCTCAGCCAATCCTGCCCCAAGTTGCTCTCCGGTCCAGTCTGTTTGACGACGCTTTTTACGTCACTGGCTCCAAAAAATCCAAAATGGCGACCAGGAAGTAGCAAAATCCGGGGCTTCATTTTCTCGGCGTTGAAACCAACGGGTGACGTCACGGTTAGTTCACGCCTGGTCTGAACCTTTAAGTAGTCCAGGAGAAGACAATTTCGTAACTCCATAGTCCAAATATCTAATAATAACTAATAATAATGAAAGCAAATCTGCTGCCTGGAAGTCATAAAGTGTAGTGTTGCTCTGAGCTGTGTTTTGCATCTACAAATTGACTTGACTGAAGCTAATTGAAATATGATTTGAGTTCCACAATTAAAACTAGATGTACTGACTTTTTTTCTGCAGGTCCACAGTTTATGATGGCAGTATCGTCCTAAAAGTCTCTTCTCAAGCTTCTCTTTGTATAAAGATGTTTTTGTAGATTTTTTTTTGTCTTATTGACTTTTTTGGACTATTTCTTTCCTCTTGACCTCTGTCTTTTTTTCTATATTTGATTTTAAATTATATTTTGCTTCTCCTCTGCTTCCCCCTTTAGTGATAAGAAATACATGACTTTTATTACCATAGCTTTAATTTGTATTTATGTATCATACAATAGTATTTTAGAACATTTCCACTTTTCAGATTTCTGACCAATTTGTAGGGCAAAAAAAACAAAAGAAAAGAGATCCTGGGCTGTTCATCAGACCTCCAGTTTCAAGCTCCCTAACTTGGCAACACCACTGCAATAAGTTAACGCTTCCTTCCTGATGCTTTCTGTCAACTTTCTTTCCTTTTGCTAGGTCCCTACAGACTTTAAAGCCCTGATCCAGAGGTTTTACCATCTTCAGTCTGAGCGGGTTGAGACCTATCGGCTCTTTGAAGAGTAAGTTTGACTCGAGTCATAATGCTGCTGTGAAATGACTTCATCATTACATCATTCAAAGCACTAGGGGTCGATCGATATGGTTTTCTCAGGGAAGATACCAATATTCATATCATTATTGGTTATGAAGGAGGACCCACAACACATATTTAGAACCAATATACATTTAATCAGTATAATATGAACAGCTTGTGATTGCTGGATACCTGCCACTCATAATTAGATTACTTCAATGAATATGCTTAAATAGGAACAATCCTCTGTTTACTGTGAGATCGAACAGTTTGTTTCCTGCAGTTTCTGTTTCCTTAATCCTTCACTGTTCTGCCACTTTTATTACCTACTAAAGTCTGTGTCTTAAAACATCACGAGTTATTGTTTTCGAGACACAGTTTCAGGATAATCTGGTGCCACCTCCTAACCTATCTGCTAGCTGTTAGCATAGCCTTAGTTGCTGTGACAGGAGCTGATTTCGATCGCTGCGCTTCTTGTTCAGTTTATCCAGGTTGTGTCTCTTCTACAAAGACACATCTGTCATTTAGAGCAGATTGTTAAATTTAATCTTCCTTTAGAAAGATGTTGCGGATACTCCAGCTAGTGTTAGCCACGAGCCTGACTCTGCTACAGCAAGACTCTTGATAGCCTTAGCTTCATGATGTCAGCAAAGTAAGTTCCAGTTGCACTGACTGTAACGGGGAAACTGAGCATACTTGTTTAAGGTTGCAGTGTTTCTTACAACTTCTGCAGCATCTGCCATGTCACCTTTGACATACAGCTCTGCACAAATGTACTCATCTATCCCTGTATGCAAACTGTAGCTTTCAACGTTGATTGGCTGTTGCTTATGACGTTCAGTCAGTTAGGAAGTGCTGTGGATGGAGCATTGCTTGAGACCAAAGAAAGAGAGAGAGAGAGACAGCTGCATCAGAGTCAAAGTAGTTGATAAAATTAACTGTACTGCTTATCAGAAAAAAGCAGAATATCCTCTTTGATAATCAGCCGGGCCGATTCTTGGTCAGTCCCTACTAAACACATACACAGAGGAGGGGGACAAGCGTGTCTCATTGGGTTCTGCTTTTGTTTCTCTTCTTGTTTTGGCTGCTGAATGCCTTCCAGAGGACACGAGGCCTACTTGAGGACAGGACCCCAGTATGACTTTGACCACTACAGGCAGCTGGTCCATGAGATAACGCAGGCCTTCTGCGGCATCTCCAAGGAAGTGCTGGAGATCAAGGGGAAGCTGCACCACGACCTTGACAGACCAGACCTTTCTGAGCACATTGAGAAGCTGCAGAGCAAAGAGAAGCAGAAACTTGAACTGGTAGGTAAACACTATATGTGGTTCGTATTTTACAATATGAAATCCAGAAGACAGCAGTGTTAAAGATACGAGGAATTTATGCAATCATACATGACCGTGTGTTTTGATTTAACTGCATTGGCCGAGCAGTGGACCTTTTATTTTACCGACACATTTAAACTACGTACACTGGCTGCCTGTCCAAAAAAAGAAGGTGTAGACTTAATCCAGGGGTGTCAAACATGAGGTCCACGGGCCAAAACCGGCCGCCAGAAGGTCCAATCTGACTTGCGGGCCAACTTTGTAAAGTGTAAATATTACAGAGAAGACATTCACTGCAAATTGCAAATTTGTACAATTATAAATTTAAAAGAATTTCAAGACCATGACAGGTTGTTTTGATCATAAAGTAAAATACTACATTGATCATTGTTCTTTTGTCATTTTCAATCTGATTTTTGTAAAATTTTGTCTTGTTTTTGTTGATTTTTTTTTGTCTTCTTTTATCTGACTTTTGTCATTTTGACCATAAAGTTAAATACTATATTGTTCAGTTCCAGATACCTGTGACTAAATGTTTTGTGCCTTTTAATATCCACTGTGATCTGTAGGTTGTAATATGTAAATGATAAACTTAGACATAATGTTGTTGACATTTTATTTATTTTTCTAAGCAAATCAGGTTGGTCATAATGTTTTATACAAAGATAATTCCTTATTTTTATGCAATGATTTAACTGGTTCGGCTCACTTGAGATCAAATTTGGCTAAATGTGCCCCTGAACTAAAATGAGCTTGATACCTCTGCCTTCATCTATAGAGTATTGTAAATGCACACAATCGTCTTAGTGTAGAGACTGAAAAGACATGCAAATGGTTGCAGGGTGATTTCTATTTGATTTTAAGTTGAATACTGGAAAGAAAATGAAATCTGATTTCAACAAGATTATAAAAAACTGAAGAAAACGGCTGCGTCAAACTGATTAACAGCTAAATTCACTAATCTGTCACAAAGACTGAGTAAATTTGTGTTTTACTGATCTATAAATTCACTTTCTAATCATTTGTATCTTTAATTAATATTAGTATTACTTATAAACCGGTTATAGTAATGTCTGTTTCATAACCTGCCAGGATTAATGATATTCTAAATTTGTGATTCAAAGTCATGCTTTCAGTCCTCTGTGAAGTTCACAGGTCGTCTTTAATGTTTGATATAACTCCACTGTTTCACCACAAGGAGGCAGAGTTCTTATGAAAAACATCCCGTCACTGTTCTCCAGCTTAAAGCAGATTGACCCACTGTCATGTTAAGAGCAAACAATTCTCTTTATTGATGGCACTTCAAGTTCTAAATGTTTTAATGGAGAAAAAACTGCGCACAGAGGAAATATTTGGGGCTTTGAGCGTCGACTGGAGAGCAGACACTAATTCAGTCCAGTTTAAATCATTCACTGACGTCTTAGTGTCTCTTTTTCAAGTCGTTTAATAGTTTGGATCAGATCGGTGATAAAACATCACCGCCTCGCTGTGTCCTGCATTCTCCAGCATCTGCATTTTGTACATCTGGTGTTCAGAAGTGAAGCTTTGAACTTTTGTATTACATTTTTTACATTCGTCTATAATATCAATTCCTCCTTTTTCCGGTAATGCCATAAAGCTGCCGTTATCTCGGAGCTGATCCTCCGTCTCTGCCTCCATCCTCGCCTGATGAGTGGTTTGCATAAATGTTATCTGATGTGCCCTCTCAACAGACAGCCAAGCTGCAGCTGGCCAGGCAGCGGGCCCAGGATCACCCCGAGGACGAGGGCTGTCAAGAAAATATTCAGGAGATCAAGCACGAGTAAGAGCAGCTATTACCACCCCTCCATTTACTGCGTTAGCTCCCCGCTGACCGCTCAGTCAGTCAGTCAGTAGAACTGCTCAGAGGCTCGTGTGCTTACTTAATTTATCAGACCAACTATTCAGATATACTAATCTACTTTCCAAACACATTCGTCTGTGTTCTCTCCTCGTCCAGGATCATCAAGACCAAAGAGGCTCTGAGTGAAATCATGCAGGACTTTAAGTATGATTCAGAGGAGTGTGATTGACAGCCCCATTCCCAGAGGGCCTTGCTTCGCCCGCATCACGAGACGAGTCGAGCTGACGGGTTCCACTCCGCTCTGCTGCTGCAACTTCCATCTTGGACTCCTCGGCTGCATGTATCGATCTCCCCCCCGGCTCCACCCTGCTCACTGCTGCAGTCTTATTCCACCGAGGGGGCTCTTCGCATTCTGTGTGTTTCTATCCGGACTCGTGTAGTTTGTGTTAATGCATGGCTCAGCAGAAAACAAAAAGAAAAAAAGAGGGGAAACAAGAAAAAAATCTGCTTGTTCTGTGATGAAACTTCCTTGAAAGCTGAATCTGAAGATGCTCATCCAGCTATCTTTGTGGTAAATTGTATTTTTTTTAAAATAAAGACACTTTACAAGACCAGATTTACTTCTAACCAACATATGCTGCTCTTTACATTATACACAGTATAAGAATATAAGTTAAAAAGACTCAACATTCCCTTAAATATGCAGGTACAAAAATAAAAGCAGTTACAGTCTGAGCAGTACAGGACAGTATGTACATCCAGGGATTTCATTACTCAAACCAGCATCTGTTTAGGTAAATCTGTAAGTCATGCTTCATGTTTGATTACTGGCCGTTAACAATGCTGCAGATTCATTTCTTTCTCCCTGAACTGTTCGGCTCCTAGTGATGAGATAATCTGCGGATAATGAGCCATAAACTGTTATAAAAATGATAATTTCAGGCGATTAGATTTGCTTGAAGAACAAGTGTTTATCTTGTATTAATGTGAAAATTTGAAGTGTTAAATTAACTTTTGAGAATAAACTTGCAGTTACTGATGGCCTGAGTGTTTTTAGTTGCCTGCTAACAGATCTAACCAATGGATTTGGGCAGCGGAAATGGCAGATAAAAAGTTATCTCCCATCCGAGCCCTTTATAAATTCAGGCCTGTACGACTGAATGCTGCAGCAGCTGGATCTCTCCCGTGGCCTGGACCCCTCTGGAACATCAGAGTTTCTGGATGCTGCTCTCGAATTAAAACACCACAGCGGTGCCGGGCGCCTCGGCTATGAGTTATCGTCTTGTAGAATCTGAAAGACAAAAGCAGATGGTTCTTACTGGGGTAATTCAGAAAGAAAAGCCCCGTTATCTCCTCTAATCACCGCCGCCGCTCTGCTCGGCTGACACTTCTCCCTCCGTGCCTCTCTTTGCATCATCTCTTTCTTATTCTCCATGGAGCTCTCCCAGCCCCCCACTTCCTTTCTCTCCAAGTAATCAATGGGAACCTGTCACACTTTGTGAACAAAGACATTATTCATGCGACAAAGCCCCGAAAAAATCCAGAGACTGCTGAGCTAATTGAGTCAGGTAGACTGAAGGTTTCTGCGAGTTCAAGGACTGAGCGGCCGGAGGACGTGAACAGCAAAGTCACGTCAACACAAAAGAGGATCCTGAGGCTTTTGTGTGCCATTTGGCCTGAGTTATTCTTCTGAAAGGGGATCCTCACGCCAAGAGAAAACAAAAGGAACACATAACATTGGGCTGTTAATTGCATTTACATGTTCGTTTCTCTTTGTTGTGGTCATCAGCTGAAGATCAGAAGTCCCCTCATTAAAATATGTAATAAAATCAGAGTGCTCGACTGAGAGCGCATCCACTTTTATGCTCCAGCTTCTAGGGCCTGTAAAGTCTAAACCGCACATTCTGACCTGATCATAAAGACTGAAACTTCCCAGATCCAACTCAAGAGAAGAACGCCCCCTCTCTGACCATATGGCACAACAAAGACAGGGTCAGAGATCCGGATCAGGACACTGATGCAGCAGTTTGTGTGTTGGGAGACGGAGGGAGGTTGCGCTTACCTACCTGGTTGCGCGCTTTGTGCGATTTCTGCAGCCACACCCTCCACTGGTCGTACAGCTTGATGGACATGCCGCTGCAGCCGTACGCGTGCTTCCGGACCCAGCCGAAGAACTGCTTGAGCTCCCGCCGCAGGGTGGAGTTCTGCTGGCCGGGCTTCGGATCGCAAGAGCCGCTCAGCTGCCGCTCTGGGAGGATGGAGGGCAGGGCAGGGGGGTCGAGGAGAAGGAAGAGGGGGAGACAGAAGGGGGAGGATGCGAGAACAGCGTCAAGGTTACCCTCAGGACGAGTGATGGTCGAGGAGCTGTATGGATCAGACTGCTTAGGAGGTGATGTGTCAGCACAGAGGGGACTGACGTGTTTCTCCTTTACTGGCAGTTTATAACATTACATGAATACATTAAGTGGATTTATGCTGTTGTGAGCACCATACAATAAAAAAAACAACACAATAACCCCTTTAAAAAACAACAAATGCTGCTCTTTGCTCATCATCTATTAAACTTTGGTTCACTGTAATATTGCACTAAAAATCTTAATCCTTCTAAAGATGCTATTTTACGCATATTTATCGTTGTACAGAGTAAACATTTGGGGTTTCCTTTTTACCTGTTGTCTTTGTTTTAGTGCACGTGTCCTTTACTTTACAAAAGCAAAGGAAACACCAGAGCCAGATTTCTTGAATGTGTTCACAAACCTGGCCAATAAAACTGATTTTGGCCCATTTCTGTTTGCTTGTTTTTATCATTTGATTTGTTTCTCGGGGGATTTTTGAAAGTTTATTTTGAAAAAAGGAATGAAGAAAAGTAACTGTACATTCAGTGATGACATGAAAAATACGGATCATTTATTATTCCAATATATGCACGAAGAGGCTTTAGAGCGTTATGTGTAGGACTGGCTTTACATGAAGGCCGTGAACCTTTGTATGTTTCATAACACCAAATCCCTCAAGTCATGGAAAATATGAACTCAATGAGACTATATTTTCTATCATAGATTGTTCTAAAGCAAATATTGTTGTTTGATCAATTGAGGAATAAAAAATGACTTCTGGTGGCATTTTGGAGACATAAAAATTCCAAATTTGCCATCAAATGTTGTACAACCTCACAGCAGTGCCAGAGGTGGATTTCTATTCAACTAATTAATGTGTACACCATAAAATATCAAAAGTAGTGGGAAATATCTGGTACAATTTCACAGTTTTTATAGCAGACATCAGTCTCTTCCTTTCACATGCTCTGGTTCCACATTAAAAATAAATTTAACGTTGAAAATTCTGCATGTCTCATTAACTTGGAGGGAAAAATGAGCTCCTCAGTGAACATTTGTGATGATTCATGCTATTTAATTTTCCCAAACTGATTCTGTAGACATGCTTCCCGGTTTAAAGTCCTTCACTGTGGAGGCGACGTCCCACATTTGGCTTCTTGTGGTGAATTCTGCCATCTGCCACAATCAATTCTTCATGTCAAACAGCAGAGCCTGATAACAACTTCCTCCCTCTGGGGGACTAACTGCCACATAACCTATGTAACTCATTATCTGCTCCCCAACCTGCTTCCACTCAGCCTTTATAGGGTCTTCGTGTGCCGCAGACAGACGAGCAGCTTTTTAACTTGATCAATCTTTGAAGCTGACGACGAAAATCTATCAAATGTCCCCGCGGCTCTCTGCTGTTCCTTCTAATCCTCTGCTGGGAGATCCCTATCGAGGTATCTGGGCTATTGATGTTTAGTTTCTTCTGGGTCACATGCGGTTTGGGTGTTTTTGTTCCAGATGTGGATAAAGAACGATGTTTTTCTGACTTCAATTAGCAGTGAAAGGTTGATTATTAGAGAGGAAAGGATGGTCAAGATTTGTGGGCACCAAGGAAAGACTTCAGTTCTAGTTTGGTTGGTTTTATGTTTCCTGTCAAGAAAACAAAAGAACTATTTTGCTTATACGGTCTCCAAAAAGACAGATTCTGACTGATGGATTTTACTTAAATGTAAAAGATAGACTTAGGACAAAGAATCCCGGATGTTCTGGTGTTGTTTGGAGGTGTCATGTCCTCTGTAAAGCACGTACCACTGCTGGGCGTGGAGGCGGCAGTCGGGTGGCTCCAGTCGCTCCAGATTCCAGCCTTCCTGGAGCCAAAGATGCCGACCGGGTTGCACCTCACCTGGACAAAATAGACAGTTCCAGGCTGGAGACCCGCCAGCCGGCATGACGTCAGATTACCGACATCGTCCACCACCTGAGAGAGGAAACGACAGAGCTCTGTAGGAGAAGCCACAAAGTCATGAAACTAAAAATATCTGCAGCAATAATTTTATACAGTCTGGTGCAAAAGTTTGATGCCTTTCAGATGTTTAGATTCACACTGAGAGGCATCGACATCATTCTGGAGCTTTAAAATGACTTCAAAACATAAAATGTTTATATAGTGGACGTAGCATCTGGCTCCAGAATTGAAGCCAACCTCGAAGTGTCAAAAGCTTACAATATCACGCCGTCCGCTAGGGTTGGCTCCAAAAAGCTTTTTCTCCATAGACCCCAATTCATTTTTGGAAAAAATAAAATTTGATAGACTGATGTTCTACGGCTCAGGATTTTTTTCCCGTTAGTTTTCATGGTCAAAATGAGAGATCAGGTGGCCGATCTTAAAATAAATCAATACTGAATTTTAAATAAATCGTTAAAGTTGGCGGAGCCAGGGGGCGTGGCTATACTTGATAGACAGCAACAGAAGCCTCTGCGGTAAAATGTGGGCGGGATAAGAGAGTCCTCAGCCAATCCTGCCCCTAGTTGCTCTCCGGTCCAGTCTGTTTGATGACGCTTTTTACGTCACTGGCTCCAAAAAAATCCAAAATGGCGACCAGGAAGTAGCAAAATCCGGGGCTTCATTTTCTCGGCGCTGAAACCAACGGGTGACGTCACGGTTAGTTTACGCCTGCCTCAAAACAACGATCAGCGACAAGAAGAAGGATGATTCGACCCAAACAGAGGCCTGATCTCAACGTATGAACGGACGAAAGCACACAGTGTGTTCTGTTTCTGGTGAGTGAGCACAGATACAGCAGTGTAGGAATTTAACTTGTCAGAATCCATGTTTTAGAACAATTTCTGCTTGATTATTGATGATTCGCCTGATGTTTTTATAGCAAAAAATGCGGACATTTATAGAAGTAGTTTAAGTTCTATTAGTTATATTTCGAGAACGATTTTGAAACTCCAGATGATTTCATTTTTGTGGTACATGTTGGCAAACCTGTTCAATCGGTTAGAAAAGTTCAACAAAAATAACTTCATATTCATTTATGTAGCCAAGTATTTGTTATTATTTGATAGTATTTTTGACTATCTTATTTTATTCTTGTAAATACAGATTTAAACATTCCAGGTTGTAGGAGCCATATTTCATTTTGTTTTGGTTTTGTAATTTCTCACCCAAGACCCCAGGGGGTTGTATTCCTTTACCTGAGGCTGGCGGCCTGGGGCCAATGAAGGGATCGAAGTGATTGTATGATTTGGTTCAGGTGTTGTTGGACACAAACACAGAGGCAGACAGTTTTCGATTGTGCTCGACTTGTTGTGTTTTATTATTTTGTTTATGAACAAGTTTTAGTCACGGGTAAAGATTGATGATAAATGATTGAGATTATTTCAACTCTTAAGAATCCGTGTGTTTATTTAAGGTTGAGTACACGTCAAAACTGTCGAACAGCTATCCATAACCAGCAGGGCTAAGTAGACATAGCCAATACACAGGTAGAAGTGCTGTTTTTGTTTATATTAAATTCTTTTTTCTGAGTAGCATCCACTGTTTTCTGTTCCTCCTTTTGCATAGAATTAGTTTTTGTTATCACAAAAATCTATTATTCATTAAAATCACAATGAACTCTGGTTCATCTGCGACCACCTGGCTGTTTACTTATTTTAAAATCCCCTTACATGCCGAGTTTTATAGAAAAACATATTACAGCATTAGTTTTGAAAGCGTCCTCACTTTACTTTTAGTGCCTAAGATGTTTGCACAATTCTACACAAATCTGTAGCACGGATTAAAAGGATATTTTATAATCACTATTTCTGACTTTGTTCTGCTTCCCTCTTGAATGTAGTCGGGATGTTAGTGGCTCCAAATGCATTTAGATATTATTTGCTTAATCCTCTCATTCAATAGAGCATCCAGAATCCAGACTCATACTCTACGTACATACAGAGAGCAGAAATAATAAGAAGCTTTAGCCAGAAAACATCAAAGAAGCAGTTTGAAGGAGTAACGGTTTCTAAAAGCTCCACTTCTGCAGTTTGGATCAAAGCCGCGTTTCAAAATTTACCAGCTATAAATCGCTAGCAGCAGTTGAGGGTTTTAGGCAGGAGTGAGCTTTGCTTTGTAATGAAAGTAAGAGGGGAGAAAAGCAGCAGGAAAACTTTAGTGTTCATCGTTTAACGGATCAGTCGATGCTGCAGCTGAAATATTCCTGCAGCAGCCACAGATCAAGAGCGTTTGCTTCTGTTCTGCAAGTTTATGAGAAGGTGTTTGGATGCGTACAGCACCTTCCAGTCTGCGCTGTCCTCCAGCCTGTAGCGGATCTGATATTTGGCCTGAAACAGGACGTCCTTGAGCTCGGGGGGGCTGGACCAGCGGACCGTCAGCTGGTCGTCCAGGTCGCCCACTCGGCTCACCTGAACGTTGGCAGGAGGATCGGTGGTCACTGCAGGGGGAAGGACGAACGCTACAGAGTTAGAAAACAGCAGGTTTACAGCACAAAGAGCAAAGATACAGCAGGTCTTCTGAGGAAAGTCTAAAGAAGCTGCATTCTCATCTAATATATGGGACAAACTAAGCCACAGACTTATGCCGTTTCTTATCCTAGAAGCTGTTTTGTCTTTCAAAAGTGGGATTTAGCGAGAGTTCCAA
The DNA here is from genome assembly GCF_021347895.1 of Acanthochromis polyacanthus. Lineage (NCBI taxonomy): Eukaryota > Metazoa > Chordata > Actinopteri > Pomacentridae > Acanthochromis > Acanthochromis polyacanthus. The sequence goes on along the minus strand of NC_067116.1, from coordinate 39,807,180 downwards.
TATTCATACAGCTATACTAAATACAGAACGCCAAGGAAAAGAGTTAGTACATCACATTTATGCCAACAATGCCTGGACGTCCTACTACATCTGGTTTGTAAGCCAGCCTGTTGTTCTGGTCATTCTGCATCACAATCCTCTGCATAGTTACATTATATAAACAAGCTACAGAAACAGACGGCAGCTAGTTTCACACCACAGGTTGAAGTAGGAGAAGCAGTCGTTTGCATTCTGCATGGAACAGTATGAACTCTGTAAGGGCAGCTGCATGATGGACATCAGAGAAAAGCATGCAGTTTGGAAGCACAGCCTTCAAGTTTCTTTACGGTGCAGAAATCGGACCATATGGAGTTATTTTTGAATCTAGTCGGTGGGAACAAGTTTTGTGTTCACCGTCATGTTATAAAGAAGCTTCTGTTTATGTCTTTTCCTTGTTGCCAAGGAATAAATTTACCAACAAACCACCAAAGTGTTTAGCTCGTTATCTAAGCGAACAAGCAATATTTCCACGGCACTATTCCTAATTGGTTGACACGTGCATTAGTGTCATCCACATCTACAAGAACAGCCAGCAATAATTACAGCACTCAATGATGCAAAGGAATGAACTTTCCAGCAATTATTCTCCAGAAGTCCATCTGCTTCGAACATGCTCGTGTTGTTTATACAGAGTTCATAACTTTCCATTAGAATAATCACCAAGTGGAACATTTAAACATTTTCTTTTGGTGTTGGTGGGTCTTCACCTGCTGCCCAGCTGGCTGCAGGCTTTGGTTCAGGTCAGACTGTGCTTCCCGTGAGAGCAGCATTAAATAAACCATCTACCGTCCTACCTACCTACCTACCGCATCAAAGTAGTGCTTTGAAGAAGAAAAAGACGGAAGAGAAGATAAAGAGCTTATTAAACGTCTTGTAAAAAGGCCTTCCTGTTTCTGACCTCCTTCGCTGCCGGAATGTGACGCTGTCTGTCAGCTGACGCACTTTATTTGTTCAGATCAAGGGAAAAAAAAACAAGAGGAAAACTAAAGCCAGAACAAATATTCTCAGAGCTTGTTGTTGTTATTGTGGCAGCATAATGCATCATACACATGGCATCACCTCCTTCTCCTGCAGCCCACTCACAGCCTCCCAGATATCTGGGACCATTAACGGAGGAAGGATGCTCGGGTGCTCGTAATAAACGCCGCATTTAAAATTCGCTGGAGGCCCTGAGACTTTCTCTGACACGAGGGCCGGATAAAACTCGAGGAACATCACAAGCCATTTCAGAAATCCGTGGAGCTTCACCTGAGAGGCATCCGCTGCAGTTAACTTTTACGACGGAGCAGTTTATGTAGGAGAGCGGCAGCCTGAACTCATAATGCGGCAGCAGCAGCAGCTTGGACAGAGGAAACCATAAAAACTAAACCTCTCTGTGCAGGAGGAGTGTGTGAGACATATGCAGGAGATCACAAACAAATGTAGGAGATAAAAGAGGTAATAGTTGTGTTGATTAACCTACGGAAAACAAAGAACGTACATCTTGAGTCAATCTTCCCTCACTCACCTACATCCAGGATGTCCAGGGTGGTGATGTCAGAGGTGGCCGAGCCCAGCTGATTGGTCGCCTCCACCCAGATCTGGTAGGGGGTGAAGAGGGCGATGTTGTGGGGGATGTAGCAGGAGTAACGCTGCTCTCCTGAGCCGTAATCCTCACACTCCTTCTCCTTTCCATGCCACCTGCACGTAAACACAATCACAGAATCAAATTTTTGTTCTGGAAACGCAAACGGATTCACATTTGCACCCCAGAAAAGCAACTTCCTGCAGCTGTTTGCATTGCTAAATGCACCTACAGCCGCTCCGTTTGTTGCTCGTCTACCTGAGCGACGCTGGACGAGCTGATCGCCTGCAGCAGCTCTGAGGACGCTCACCTCAGTTTGTACTTGAGGGTGTATTTGGTTCGGATGTGGGTCTCGCCCGGGCCGCCGACGCTCCACCTGCAGCTCAAGTCCTTCGTGTTGCGAGACAAACAGGTCAAGTTGACCGGCTTCTCTGGAGGCACTTCAGAAAGAAAACAGACCTTTAAAGGTGCACACATACTGAAACCAAACACGGTGATGATTTCATTTCCTTAATTCTGAGCATAATGCTAAACTCTGCAGGCGTTCATTCCACCGAGCAGACAATAATCAGATGAAAAGAGCATTCATACACACACTCTGTCAGTGGGAGGATCAGGATGCGTCACACACTTGTCACCGAGGCTCCTTAATGATTTAAACAACAGAATTTTGTCCAAAAAGAACTCGGATGTTGTGTTGGGAGGGTGAAATTTATACAGGGGATCATCAGCTTTTGCATTCCCTCTTTAAAATGATTTGATTCATTGAAAGAACTGAGATATTTTTCTTAAGAAATGAATACAACCAGCCTGTTTTACATTTTCAGACAGTCCGTATCCGCTATGGAGCTGCTGATTGTGCCACTTGCTATGTTTGTGCATTGAGAAGATGAACAACTAGATGTGACAAAACTGACATAATTAATAAAGCTAAAGCTGAAATATATTGTTTTGGCAATAAAGGGGGAAGAAAATATGCAAAATCTTGGTATATCCATTGATGAGGGTCTAAATTTGAGCAGCCACACTGAAGCTGCAAGTCAAATCAATATTCTGGCTTCTTAAAAAAAACAGCTAAAATGAGTTTTTGTCAAAGCAAGCTTTCGAAAACCCCATTCATGCATTTATTTCTTGTAGAGTGAACTACTGTAAAGCACTCCTCCCTAATAACACCGTTAGACATTCACAACCTGTTCAAAATGCTGCTGCTGGAAAACTGAAAAACGTCAAAAAAGAGAGAACGCATCAGTCCAATTCTTAGATCCCGGCAATGACTTCTAGCCACAAAGAAAAAAAAATCAATTTCAAGCTCTGCTTAATCTTTATAAGTCTGTGAATGTGCAGGGCTAAATGTAATTTAGAAATATGTTTGCTGAAGCCTGTCAGATCTGCAGCAGCTGGTCAGTTAGTGGAGCCCAGAGTCCAGAGCAGAAACAAATAGCTTCAATCTAATATGCTGCTGGAATCAGTTCCAATCCACCAAATCAAAGTTAGATTTGATGTAACCGTGTTTAAGACTGATTTTGTCCCACAGTTTTTAATTTTACACTTTTTCTTTTAATCATTTATTGTTTCTGTTCATTTAGTTAGATTTTTTCTGTTTTTCTTCCTTTTTAATCATTTTAATGCACTCTGAATTACCTTTGTGTGTGAAATGTGCTGTATTAATAAACTGGCCTTACCAAAATAAGAGCATCAGCTGCAGTTTCATTTATTACATTTTCTGTGTTCTCTGTTCTTAAAATTAGTTTATTTATAAACTCATGATCTATTTACGGTAAATGATGTGTGTAGCATGTATAGAAGTTGTTGGTGTAAATATGGGATATAAATTTGTTTTTGTGTATATTTGTAAACCAACCATGTATTACTATTTTATTTCTATTTCAATTGCCTTATTTAGTTTACATTTTTATTTATTTCATACGATTGCAATATTTAACCTTTTATTTACATATTTACCTACATCATTATTACTTCTATTACTTCTAGCTTTGTGTTTATTGTTTTACCCTTTATTTTAATTTATTCCACTTAATTTTATGCATTACTTGGGTATGACATTTTTGGTTCTTTAAGTATTTTATCTAGTGTGGTTGTATCGATTCATGTTAAGTCAAGTCAAGTCAAGTCACATTTATTTATATAGCACATTTCATACGACAAGCGCAGACTCAATGTGCTTAAGAACAAATAATTAAATAACAAAATAAAACAAACAGTTTTACAAGGTATTAAGATATAATATTAAAAGAAAAAGAAAAACAATAATAATAACAATAATTCCATAATAAAAAACTCTATTTGTTCACCTCTGCCCTATGTATGCACTGTGTAAGCTCTTTATATAGATATTTATTATTACTCAAACAAAAAGTCACTATTACTGCTTTCAAACACCAGTTAGCTCATTCTGACAGCACACTGCTTCATCCCTGCATCTGTAGCGTCACTTATTTGAAAAGACATTCATTATTTTCATATTATGCACACTGTCACCCCTTCAAAGCCCTGACAGTCGGCCTGTCTTGTCACCTCATAAACCAGGATAAAGTGAGACATCCCAGTATGACTCAAAAAGCCTCCACTCACTGCCCACGTAGAGACAGGAGCCTGCCAGGACGCGGCCATCTGCTCCGTGACACACCAGGTTGTCTCCAGACTGCTGCTGGGATCCGTTCAGGCGGTGCAGGGTGACGCTCAGGACGCCGGAGGAAACCACGCTGTAGCTGCTGCCGGACAGACGAAGACCGTTGAGCGTCCAGAACAAGGTGGAGGCGTGGAGGCCGAGATCGGGGCTCAGCGAGCAGGAGGCCGTCAGGCTGGAGCCGATACGCAGGACCGGATCCTGAGGGGAGATCACTGCTACATCTGGGGGATAAACGCACAAAACAACCGTTTAAATCAAGCTAGAATTAAAGCAGTTTACCCTCTAAACCCCCAAACCCCACCAGGAGGTTTAAGAAGGCAGGATAAGTTGAACAAACCCCAGAATTTATTGGAAACAATCTGCAGATTTTTAAACTATTATCTGTGACATGATGTTGGATTGTAACCAAATTTCAGCTTAAAATCACGATGTTTAGCTAAAAATCACTTGGTTTTATTTGCGTTATTTTAAAATTAGCCAAAAAATAAAGCATTTGCTCGGACCAGATGCTGCAATAAAAACTAAAATGTTGCACAAACATGAAGTTATTAATGACAAGGTGTGACAAACAGTCCAGTGAGGAAAATTCTGAGATTTCTCGGCTGTACTGCAGATTACACAGACCAACAAATTGAAAATATAAGCAGCAAAATATCTAAAGTATATAGAATCACCACGTTTTCTAGTATATCTAACACCTGTACATGTCAATTCCATTTTATTTATTTTTTGGTAAAGTCAAAGAATTTTTTGTTTTCTTATTATTTATGGCATTTTAGCTTCATTTTCTCTGCACAAAATAAATTTGACTTCTGTCTTCTTCTAGGGATGGCTGTGCTGTTTCCACAGAGGTGAAGTGTTTCATATTGCAGTGAAAAAACGAGCTCTTCACTTCTCTTCATGTCACAGAAGAGCCTGAGGTGAAATTGCAACTTCTCTAACAAGAAATCATTAAAAGTTAGAATCTGTGGCCCAAAATTAGAAACCGTGTCTGTGTGCGATGCAGAGCATTAGCAGCAGCATCAGATGCAGTATTTACAGCAGCAGCAGCATCGTTGCACCACAACAGAGCAGCAGCAGCAGCAGCTCAGCACATATTTATGACCCAATAATGAAGCAGATTGATGGAGCTTCGGTAGAATCGTTCAGAAAGGTCAACCCAGTTTGTCGGTAAAACCCCTGAATGCTTTTCGATCCCGCGACCCCTCTGAGGAATAAAGTTGGCCCTGATGATTGATGCCCCTAAAACCCCTCTGCTGTGTGTTTGTTACAGCTGGTCTAATTCTAATCACAGATACGTTAGTTAAAGTGCAGAAATGATTTACATTTGCTGCATGTGGGCGGTGGATAAACTGTCCAACATGTGTGTCACTATGTTGTTGAAGCCTCTGCAGATTTAGCAACATGTATTCTAAGTAAGAAATGTGCATACACTGTAAAAAAAAAAAAATTTTAGTGTGTTTAACTGTATTGTTAAAAATATTTTACTGTAATTGTACAAATTTTCCCTGTTTTGTTAAAGATGACTTGTGACAAATAAAATCACAATAAAAAGAGTAACAATTTACACGCTAACCAACAAAAAATAGGTCAACACTGTCAACAAGGCTGAAAATCTGTATTTTTTAAATAGTATTTTTTTAAAATAAAACATTTGACTGCTATTTTCAAACAGTATTTAAAATCAGCAAACAGAATTATTATAATTACATTTTTCTGTTTTTAAAAGAAAAATTATATTCACTACAGATTAAAAAATGGTGAATGTTTTTTTTTAAAAAATTATTATTTTACAGATTTTCCACATTTTCTTACTGGTACAAATTTGTAAAGATCATAGAAAATTTTAGATTTTTTGTGCTTTAATTTGTATAAATGGTAATTCATTCTTATACAATGTTTAATGATAAAATCCCCCTTTTTAAAACTGTATTTAAATTCACAAATATATCATTATTTTAAAGATATTTGCTGTTATTACAGATAAAATCCAGAATAATGACAGAATTTTTTTTATATCTTGACACAAGAAAAACAAAAGGCCAAAACTGTAAATAATGTCCACATAAATAATCTGTATTTTCACAAAGAATAATAAGTTCTTTTTCAGTGCATGTTTAAAAAAATGCACCATTTCCATATTTATTTAATGTATATTACTGCAATTAAAAAAATAAAAATCGTTATTTTTGGGATATTTGCAGTAAATTTTGACTTTTTTTTTTTACAGCTCTGAACATTATATTTGTACAGTCTCCTCCCATTTTTTAACAGAATTGCTTTCTGTCAAAACTGCTGTCAGATTTCCTCCTTTTTCTTACAGGACTTTGTTTTACAGTGCAGATATGAGTAATGAGAGGAGCGAGGATTCACCTCTGGGTCTCAGTGAGTGGGAGTCGCATTAAACATAATGCTAATTATGAGTATAATGTGTTTTTTCAGCACACATAAAGAGGTTATGTGCAGATCATTTCTCAGCTGTATGATAATTCATCTCCGCCTGCTGCTGGATTCACATTAGCTTCATGCAACAGCGCTGATGGTTTCAATTTATCTCATCAGCTCCATTGTAATAGGGCTTGTTCTCCGTCTAATCCACTATTAGGTACAAAGTCACACCTAATGATCGCACACGGATTTATTTTAATGGAAAATCATACAATTAGGGTATAATTCAATGATGCTTTAAGCCTGCAGTCTAATGTAATCGAATGACTCCCCAGGATTTCTGTAATATTGAACAAGGTTTTCTGAAATAAACAGCATTATGGTGTTTTACATGATGTTTTACATGATATTCTTGTTATTTGGGCATCAAAGATTTTGGACACTACTGGATTTTCTTGACTAAACACAAGCACATTTACTTCATCCAGAAAGTCAGAGCTCCAGCTGAGTATTTTCATCGTCGTGTCATAACCTGTTGATTAATTAGTTACTTGTTTGGCCAATAAAATGTCAGAATGCAGTGAAAAGTGTCGATCAGTGTCTTGTTTTGTCAACAAACTAAAGATATTCCATTTACTGTCATAAAGAATAAAGTAAACCTGAAAATATTCCCATTTAAGAAGCTGGAAATAAAGAATTGACTTTTTTCTTTATAAAGCAAAACTAAATAACTATTTAGCAGAATAGCTGTTGATAACATTAATGATTGAGATGACTAATCAATCTTTGAGCTCTAATCAAGCTTTACTGCTATCCCTGTCTATTTTTTTGTTCCAAAAACGTTCTGTAGAAACTCTGCTAAGTTTACGTTTCAACAGGACATTTTCTTTTAACTCCTGACCTTCTTAAAGGCAGGATGTCTGATGACTAAAAATCATCTGGAAAACATTTTTTAAATGTTGATTTGAAAACCTCCTTCCTTTGTTCTCATGGAACATTGTCAGGATGCTTTACAGGAGAACGTTCTATAACGGTTTCCTTCAAGAACATCTCCAAAACATCCATTTCAGACAGAACGTTCCACCTGTGAGGATATGTGACGCTACAGGAGCATTTATAAAATTATTCGAGGATTTTTTTTGTGGTGTTTTAAAAAGCGTTCTATCATAAAACATTGTAAGAATGCTTTACGGGGAACGTTCTACATGTTCCCTCAAGAACTCCCACAAAACATCCACTGTGGACAGAAAGTTCTGTCTTTGTGAAGATATAACATTAAAGAAACATTTTATAAAAATCATCTCAGGCCTCGATAACATTTGGAGAACATTTTTGAATGTTGATTTAAAAGAATGCTTGGAGAATGTTCCTCAAGAACATCCATAAAACACCCTGAGAACATTGCAGATGGAACGCTCCACCTCTGTTAGTATCTCACGTTTACTAAAAATCTTCAAGAACATCTGGAGAACATTTTTTGAACGTTGGTTTGAGAACATTCAGACCTTGTAGGAATTATTTAACATAACCTGTTCCTCTGGATGTTAAGATTAAAACATAATATTAACTTTAGAGGAACATTGCAGATGATTAAAATATTCTTAGAATGTTCTTTGAACATCTCATGAAAACATTTTCTTTAATAAAAAAAATTACAACTTGAAGGTGATGCTAACTAATGTTTTGGAAACGTTTCCTGCCAGCTGGGATTACAGGATAAAATACTGAAATTATATCTATATGTCCATCTTCTAGAAAATGTTTCAGGCTTTTCTGGAAAACATCTTAGAAGAAGAAGAAGAAGAAGAAGAGTTATTTGTGGTTAAACATGATTTAGAGCGCATTATTTCTAATTATTCTAGACTGGGTCGTGATAACCGCTGGAGGTGAAACTTGTAAACGACTCTAATGAACTTATTTCTAACCCTAACAGAACAAACCATCTTCCTGCCCCGACAGGAAGGAGGTGAATCTGTCCGTCTGGAGAAGTTTGGTACTTACGCGTCGAGCTGAGCAACACATGTGGAACCAGGAGGAGGACCAACACGAAGGGAACCATGGTCCTTTCAGCCGGGTTTCTGCAGCTTTCTGTCCGTTTCCAGCTTCCAGGGTCGTGGAGCAGAAATCAGAGTTGGAGGAGGACTGAAAGTGAAGCGAAGGAACTGCAGGAAACACGAGGTTTGTCTCCCTTTAAATCCGCGCTGCAGCTAAAACACTCAGGTTCGCTGTTCGCTCCGCCCTTGTTTTACCCACAAAGTCACAAGTCATTAGTGCGCCTCAGCTTGTCCCTCCCAGACACACAACACAGACACCAGGCTGCACAATTTGACTGTTTTTATTCTCTGCAGCCTGCAGTTAGCAGCTTCAGGTGAGGTGGAGATGCATTTTGTCAAACTTTGAGGTCATCAGTGAACAGAAATGACAAAAAGCACAACTGAATATCTGGAGTTCTGTTCAGTAGTTGTTGCACTTAAACACTATGTCAACATGAGAGTTTATTAATTTTAGTTTCCTTTTTAGAATCAGAAATAGCTTTATTGGCCACAGCATAAAAAAATGTAGTGTCACTCTCGGAATAATGAAAAAAATAAGAATAAAATAACTCTAGAAAAAATTTAAATGCACTACTGTTAAAAAATTTGGTGTTGCCCACACAATTTTATGTTTTCCATGAAAATTCACCTTTCTTCATGTGCTAACATAACTGCACAAGAGTTTTCTATACATCAGTTAGCCTTTCAGCACCATTAGCTAACACAATGTAGCATTAGAACACAGGAGTGATGGTTGCTGGAAATGTTCCTCTGTACCGAGATATTCCATTAAACATCATGTTGTCCTGTTTGAAAATGTGGGTGGGGGGAATATTTTCATAGTGAAACTTCTGATGCCCACATTTTCAACATTTTTTGGGAAATCTCTGAACGTTTTTCGGTGAGAAAAAAAAAAGAAATGTTAAAAATGTTTCTTAAGAACGTTCACAAAAAAAATTAACCAAAATCCAGCAAAATTTATTGCTGTGCAATAGAAACATCTCCGAATAAAAAAAAAATTTATATGAGAGAAAAATATTCTGATTTTACCGAACAGGTCAGACTTTTACAGGAAAATAATATCCAGCAGCTTTAGCACTAACTAGTGATTTAAATGTAGCTGATGAACTTGACTTTGTGTGACAGCTCACATGTCTGAAGTCCAGTACACAGTGTGTTTTTTCTGGAATAATGTATATTTACATGTAATTTATTAAGATACTGCAGTAAATGTGTGCAACTTTCTTGATTTGGACATGTTGATTTGGATCCTGCTGCAGGTATTTAACAAACTCAGAGGAAATATTCCTACAAACAGCTGGAAGCCACAAACTAAAGCTCAGCTTCTGTTAACGCTTTAAGGTGTGTCTGTGTGTGTACGTCAACTGATGTTTATGGAGAGGATGCACAACTGACTGGCTGCTCCTATTTGCACAGTTGTCTAATGCTGTTTTCACTTGCACTCTAACACTGTATGTAGATGCATTCACTGAAGCTTGGACGCTGGAGTGTCAGTGTTTGAACTTCACCTTACAGACCCGGTTTAGTCAGTGACATTTCAGGGGTAGATTCAATCCATAAGTGAAATGTAAAATAAGTGACTGTCTATGGAATAACCATGTTGAAGTCAGTTTTTAGTGGATACATCTTTGACCACAGCTGCAATGTTACTCCTGTGTGGACAGATCTCAGTTAGCACATCTCCAATATTACCAATTCTTCTCTGCAAAACTGTTCAAGCTCAGTCAGGTTGCCACTAAGTTTGTGAGTAAACAGCCCTTTCTAAGTCCAGCTAAAAATTCTCAGTTGAATTCGGGTCTGGGTGCTCATTGTCCACTCCTGAACATTCACCCTGTTGTCTTTATAGTATTTTTGTTTGGCTTTGACTGAATGATTGAAGTCATTTTCTTGCTATAAACCAAATCTTCCCCCATGTTGCTGTCCTGTTGCAGACAGCATCAAGTTGTCCTAAAGGATTTACATGTACTTTGCTGCATTCATTTTCCTTCTATGTTTATAGTCGGCTGTCAAAAACACCATGATGGTGCCACCACCGTGCTTCATGTTTGGGGTGATGTGTTTGTGATAATGTCCAGTGTTTGCTCTTTGACTAACATAGCGTCAAGTCTGATGACTAAAAAGGTCGATTTGGACTCATCATACAAAAGAACCTTCTTCCAGTTGACTTCAGAGTCCTCCACATACCTTCTAGGGAATTTCAGTTGAGATTTAATAGGAGGGTTTTTTTTTTAAATCAGAAATGACTTTCTCTTTGCCATTCTCCGAGCAGCTGTTGTGTGAACAGTCTCTCCTATCTCAGCTGTAGAAGCTTGTAGCTCCTTCAGAGGAGTCATGGCTGTCTTGGTGGCATCCACTTGTCTCTTGTTTGCACAGTAACTCAGTTTTTGAGGACAACCTGCTCAAGGCAGTTTTACATAAGAGCAATATTCCTTCCGTTTCTTAATGATGGATTTGACTGTACTTCAAGGGATTTCCAAGGACTCTGAAATGTTCTTGTATCATCCGCTGACTTAAAATTTTCAATAACCTTTTTATACAGAGTTACTTGGAGTTCTGTCCAGGAGTCCTTATTTACCAGTGACTGGACCCTGCAGATACAGGAGTCTTTATACTACAGTACTTCAGACGCATTTACTGCACTCAGATGATCTCCATTTCAATAATTGGCTGACTTCCAGCACCGATTGGCTGCACCTGTGTTGAATTAGTTGAATATTTTTTAGGAGGTGAACACTTACAGAATACAATAGAATATCATTGTTGGAAATGAAATTAGTCAATAATCTCTTAGTGCGTAAGTAGGTCGTAGGAATTGCTATTAGGTAGGTGATTCACTCATGATTATCGTTACATATATTCGAACAATAAATATTAATTATATGACTCTGTTTTCACTTTGACATGAAAGAGTCTTTACTTGTACAATATTGTCACAAAGCAAAAGTTTGATGATGACTCTGTGTGGAAAAGCAATAAACAGAGGAGACTATACTTTCTTAGGCACTGTATATGTACTATTATTTTAATAAAACTTTGATTCTCACACTTTAATTTTTTCTTAATGAAGAGGACATGATAATTTCCATAAGTTTGTATGATTTATTATGAGATTTCTGTATAATATTCCCATAATGTCCACAGTTTTCACTATCACCTTGAATAATTATAACTTTCTAAGCACTTTTAGAGGCAAAGCTGCAGAGTGCATTCCAGATAAACCTACAGTGAGGCTACTTGTGTGCAGTTTTAATCACATTATTGACTCTGTAGGTCATTCCTCCACATCTGACGCACAGTTGAAGCCCGCATTAGCTCCTGCGGGATCTTTACATCCCTTTGATAATTGATTGTGGACAAACATCTGGCCGCTCCGTGCGGCACATCTGGCCTCTGATCGGCTCCACTTTTATGAAATGTCACCACTGACATTATGCACTGCGGTGGAGGCTGTTCTGCGGGTTGTGTGTGAGTGTGAGTGCGTGAGGGGGGACCGTGCGTGATGATGATGATGTTGCGCGTGACGCCACAAGCAGAGGCAGATCGGCGGAGCAGCAGACAGGACCGGACAGGGCTGAAGAAGCAGCAGCAGCAGCATCCGCACAAGCAGCAGCAGCAGCAGCAGCGCCGCCACAAAGGAGCTCAGTGCTGCTTGAAGCTCGCCTCTGCGCTCCTCTCCTCCAGGGTTTGAGATGCTTCGTCTCGGCGGCAGGATGTGCGGCTCCTCGGCCCTGCTCTCGGTGCTCCTCGCTGGGCTCGCAGCGGCGGCGGCGGCGTCCTCGGACCTGTTTGACAACCAACTGGGCGACATCAATTACTGCAAGAAGCAATGCCAGCTCACCATCAAAAACAAAAGCCCCGCTAAAGTAAGTTATTCCTTTATGCCGTGGCTGAGGGCTCGTCTCTGCAGAGATCGGCTGCGAGCGGACAGCCACATCTACCTCTTCTGCACTGCATTTCACAAATACACCTTATGTTTTAGTTTACATCGAAAAAAAGCCGCTTTTATTTGGGAAAAAGGAGTCAGATGTATGCGTTTGGATCCGTGTGTAATGGCAGACTTCGGGGTTTTTTTCGCTGCATCCCTCTCTGATGCTCCGGCGCATCACTACAGGCCGAAAAATGGATGCAGCTCATTTTGGTCTGCATCTTCAAGGCAAGCCCCCGAAGAAGTGAGCCGCATTCAGGCTCACTTGCGACAAAAGTGCGCCAGTAATTGGCCATTTCTCGATCCGCAGTTGAGATCGGGGCGCGTTGGAGGAGCAGCGAGAGCCATGAAACATTTAATGACAGTTTGCAGCAGCAGCAGCAGCAGCAGCATCTTCCTCCTGCGCAGCCGAGGCCGGACCGTTCCAGGCTAGACCGAGACATGATGGTGGTGATTTATTTTGTGTGTGAGTTTTTTTCTGGGGCTTCGAGCTAAGAATTTCCATTCTCGGATGTTTTTCCTCCCCCCCCCTCCTCCCCCTCTGCCGCCTTCAGGTGTGGTTCAGACATCCTGCAGGGCAACGGGAGCAGAGCTGCAAAACGGATCACAGTCACCTGGTTCATGGAAAACCAACATCTTGCGCATTACTTTCGCCTGCACACCCAGAAAATAACTTTGGAGACGTGGTGAACGCGTTAGAACTCGCATGGTTTGGCATGAACACGTTTCTCTGTGAACCAGTGGAGATGATGAAGAGGCTGTAAATAAAGCGGTCATGGTCGCGGTCAGGGGATGTCTTTGTCTCTCCTGTTCCCAGAAAGCTCACCAGAGGGCGCCGTTTCTTTATTTTGCAGGCGAAATTAAGACATTATGGCAAGAGGAGGTGCAGTAATGTGCATCTCTGCTTCCTCACCACCCCATTATCCTGCACAAGTTGTATCCAACTGGCTCATTACCATCGGGTCTCTCAGTCTGTGGCTGGAAGCTTCTTATAAACACTTTGTGACAGGCCATAATACAACAGCTGCAACATGTCATTAAGAGATGCCATAATCCATCCTTGGCATATTTCTGGAGTTTATCCAGTGCTGCAGGAGACATCTTTAATTTTGTAACCCCCTCTTCTGTCTGTCTGTCTGGTAGGACTCCATAATGAACGCCTGTCACCGTGGCTGTCGCCTCTACTCCATCTGCCAGTTTGTCAACGGCAACGCCGGCTTTAATACCAGCAGGGAGGAGTGTCAGGGAGGTGAGTCAGTGTGTTCATCTTGTCAGCTGGACTGTTTGTTTGAATGATTCTGGTGGTTTTACAGTCCAAAGCTGAAGCCACGGTCCTAAAATGTGTCAAAACAAACCAGAATGGACCGAATTCTCATAAAATTCACATCTAGTCAACATGATATGAAATAAATAGAAGAGAGTATCGTTGTTGTCATTGCAAATGTGCAGTGGAATCAGTCAATATTCTCTCAGTGCATGATAAATAACTACAAATATGCAGGTTTAATATCATATTATCTACTCAGATTGTGTCTTAAAACCTTGAAGGACTGAATATTCTTTTGACAAGACAGAAACATACATTTGATTCATTCATTATGTTTGCTAAAATGTGATTAAAGTTCAGTTGCTAATTGCTCTCTGTGGACCACACATTGAAAAAACTCATATCTCCCTCTGGTGCAACATCAGTGCATTCATATAATGAATATATTGCATGTTTAAAATAACCTGCACACTATTATTTCTTTCTACATATAAAAGTATTTGTGCAGTGTCACTAGAATCTGTGCAAAATCAATGTTTGTTTTGTGCATACAGACTGGCACTGTGTGACATTATTTTCCACATTTATAGGAATCTCTGCATTAGCTGGACTTCTACATTTATTAGAATCTGCACAATATGAACAATAATCATGTATTTTTCTAGTTTTTTTTCCCATAAATGTCTGTACATTTTGCACCATACAGTTTGCTGCAGTAATGCTGCAAATGTCCCACAGTGGGATTAATAAAGGCTTATTTTATCTGTTAAATTCAGAGAAACCTTATACAAGTTGGGGTAAATGTGCAGAACTTCAGGTGAAACTAAACGAATGTTTTGATTCGAGGTTTTCTGGCAGCTACATTAGTTTCTGTTCAGTGGGCCTCCAGCGCTGCTGCAGACCAGCATCAAAGTGTCGAGCAGCACAGCTCTGGTAAACATCGCAGTGTTTCCTGAAAGCTGGCAGGCTCAGTGGGTATTTTCTGGGTGTTTGAGGCTCTTCGCCCTTTTTCAACCGCCGTATTGGAAATCAATGATGTGATTTGCTGTCCAGACAGCAGATGCCCCGTTGCCCCCCAGTTTCAGTAACGGCAACGTGGAGCGAATTGTCTCCGCGGGGGCCGACAGAAGCAACGTCTCCCCCTCACATCTTTGTTTTTCTTCCCACGTAAACAGCCTGTACCTGTTTTATTGCTTCTCCTCTGCTGCCCAGCTGACTGTAGCGCATCGTGCCCACTCTGCTTTGTGCTTCTTCTTTCTTTTTTTACTCCTTCATCTGTGCTGTCGATTTCTTATTCATCTTTTCCTATTAGAAAATCACACCTATTTTGTCATTCTTCACCGCTGTCTCCTTCTGTTGCTCTTTCTGCAGCCTGCCAGGAGGCCTACATTAAGCTGCTGGAGCAGGAGGCCTGCTGCACCGGCTGTGCTAGCCAGCCTTCTGAACCTGAGATCAAGAGGAGGAAGGTGAGGAAAGACCACTCAATGGCTGCACACACACACTCCGTAAAAGCAGCTGTAAGGTCCAGTGTGACTCCAAGTGTCTGAATCTTAATATCTCTGTTAAAAACACAAATGTGTACACAAACTGAAGCACAAAGAAACACATTCTTCGGTTGTTTCCTGCAGCTGAGGGCCATGACTCTCCGCCCAAAGCCTCCCTCTGTCATGGAGGCTGTTTCCAGTTGGTGCAACGACATCGTCAGCTCCGCTCAGAGCTTCATCTCTTCTACCTGGACCTTCTACCTGCAGGCCGATGATGGCAAAGTTGTGGTTTTCCAGGTAAGACGCAACTTAGTAAATATTCTGGACAGGCAGGGTTTGGATTCAGGGATTTGAGGAGTGACTGTTGATTAAAAATAAAATAAATAAAATATATATATATATATATATATATATATATATATTTGTCTCTTATCAGTAAGTCTGCAAAATATATATCATTTCCATATTGACACTGCAATGTGTGTGGTGTGAAGTTAGGCAAATTAGTTTAGACCGGTTACCCTGACTACTTTTGCTTTTTGATACAGAAAGAAATCTTGCACAGTTCCTTGTCTAATCTACAGGAGAAGTCTGATAGAACAGCATTTACTCTTAATTTACGGGTTCTTGGCTACACTAAATGTTTACAAGACACAGTTTGTTGACATGCAGCTTCCGTATATGCACAGCAAAATCAGCAAGGAACAGGAGAGAAACACTAAAAAGGAAGACTTATTTCCAAAAAGAAACAAAACTTCAGCTGTATGGAACTGTTTTAGCTAAGGAAAGGATGATGTTCAGCAAAAACAGGTGTTGTCTTGTAATTTTTGCCACTGCATGAGGCAAGACAACAAATTTGTGGCACCACAAAGCCACTATAAGCAGCTGTTCAAGTCATCTGGTGAAAACTACTGTATTTCTTTGATATTGCTATATATGTGACTTCTCTGGCATTTGTTTAATATCTGATATGTCCTCGGATTTGGATCATTGGGTGCTTATAAATGGTCTTGCTCCATTCACTCTACACATCGACCAAACAGTAGTGCTTATGTATCGCATCGTATCGCATCGTATCGCATCGTATCGCATCGTATCGCATCGTATCGCATCGTATCGCATCGTATCGTATCGTATCGTATCACATCGCAGGCACACAAACAAAACATTGCAGTGTAAATTTCATGCCAACATTGTGCACTTCTACCCATCAGTCCATTCTATCTTTATCATTTATAGATACTCCTTACAGTTATATGTGTGCAAAAATTCTTATTCAAACATATCTATGCTTGATATTTTATATAACCTGATTAAGTTTTAACCTAAACTTTTCAGATTCGCTAGATGTGATGTGTTTCTGTACGCTGCAGAAGTTTGTTTGTGATACTCAACAGGAAAAACTGTACAGTTTGGATGAGCAGCAATGATGTGCTTATTATATGAACTGGAGGACTGGGGTCTTGCTCAGATGACATTAGGTGTGAGGATACATCTGGACGGGTTTTCTGTCGGTCACAAATGCTGCCTGCCTACAAAAATGTTGTAAAAATCTTCAGAAATGTGATTTCTAGAACCTGCAGTGGAGAAAGAGCAGCACTTTTGACCATTTTAAAGTAAATCTTACATCCGTTCAACACATTTTATATGAAATCTTAACAGTAAAAGCAGTTTAAACCGTGCTGGTGTGAATACTAGGGCAAGAATATTTCTATGTCTTGTGTGAATCAGAATTAATTCAAGTGCCAAATGCTTCACAGCTGCATTTAATGCTGCATATAGTATGCTGTATATGTATGTGTGTGTGTGTGTGGCCCACTGACTCATGATGGTGTAAAATTATCAAATGAATCCCTGCAGTGATTTTACACATCATGTGTTTTTAATGGGAGGTTAAGAGCGAGCCAGCAGGCCCTTATAGATTATTAGTTAAGCTCACCTCTGCTGCTTGTTAAGATTCTGAAATATATCATCGTGATACGCTGCAGCAGAGTTTGGGTGTCTGCCAGCAGATCTCACAGCCCATTTCCGAGTCGGTGCATCTGTGAAGGTTGAGTGAACAAGGGCACGCAGTGGGACGGAGGAAAGGTGGTTCAATTCAGAGAGCTACAAATGATTTTCCTTTCAGTTCTCTCAGCACTTTAATTGTTTATAAATGTCCTTTTAAATGATGTCACTGGGCCTGCGGACATGCATATTTGATAAGCGAGGCACTTCCGGATAGAAGCACGCTGCAAGATTTAACAGAGAACGAACTCTGCCGAAGAATAAAGTTCTGGATGTGACAAATAAATGTTCACGAGTAATTCTGTGAAGAGATGAACCGAAAGAACTTGACACACTGTTAATGCCACGTCTTTATTTCCCGACAGTGGAGCCGCTCAAGCATGAATTTTAGCAGAAAGGCTGTAAGACTGAGAAAAAGCAGATTGTATTTTTACTCTGTATACTTCACTCAATGTTTTTTTAACAGTTAAGTGTGTCTTAGTGAGCAATCTACAGATAATTTTACAGACTGTTCAGGTTTTGTGAAATTATAGATAAGTACAATCACATAAAAAGTATAAATTTAGCTGTTAAGAAAACAGATAAAAACTGTACGTAATATCCACGTGAAAGATCTGTATTTTTATAAATACTAATCAATTCTTTTACAATGTTTGACTATAAAACTAGCAATTCATTTACTATATTTAAATCATAAAAAATCGAATTATTTTACGGATATTTGTTGTCATTTGAAAGAAAAAGTGTGTATGTTTAGAACTGAAAAATTGGTAAAAAAAATTAGTTGCCTCGTATTTTATAGATTTCCCTCTTTTATGGACAAAAAAATAAATTATGCTTTCATCATCACAAATGATACTTCCATATTTTTCAGCATTTTACTGCAAAATTATTATTATTTGTTTAACTTTACTGGGCTTGGCATGTAATCATTTTACAAATGTGGGTCATATTTTTGAGTGAAAATTATATATGATGATTAAAAAATGATTTTTGTTTTTTAAAGCAGATTTTCTCTGTTACCAAAAAATAACTAAAGCTGTATGAAATCTGCATTGTGCAAATATCTTTTTTTTCTTTTACAACAGTGTGTGACCATAAAATTACACTGTTGCTGTATTTAAATTAGCAAAAATCATTCTTTTAGAGATATTTTCTTATTTTTTTAAATTGATTTAGCATTTTTTTAACATTGCAGTATTCCACAGTTTTAAAATGTTTTTAGAGAGTTCGTTTTACAGTGTAGCTCCAATTCGGAAGTTCTCATTTTTCACCATTTTTACTAATCTCTCATTAACAGCTTGGCTTGTTTCAGGACTTTGAATCTGATGCAGGTTTTGATTTAGATTCAGATAAAACAACATTTACGTTCTTTGCTATTGAAAGAGTAAATTTAGAGTTTGGTGCAGCTTTGGCAGAGGTACGTGCTGACGTTTGTGCCCTTTTAGTCGAGCTCATGATTCGTTTTGCTAAAGTCAACACAGTAAACCATCTATACATTAAAGCTATAAAAAGATTTGGTTTGTCTGACCTCCAAACTATCCAACCATATCCTCTGAAAAAGAAAAAGAAACCTGCGTCTCCGTTAAGCGTTTTCCCCTTTGAATAAGTGACTTTGATGGCTATTTTAGCTCCATAATTAAAGGCTTCAATAGGAAATGATAGTATTTATGAACCTAACCCATACGCACAGCCTCGCTTACATGTCAGAATTCACGATTAGGTATAAAAATCTGGGACTGTAAACCTCCACATCGTATGCAGAGCAGCAGAAGATGAAATTACCAACATTTCTTTCTGAGTCGATGATGGATGTTTGCTCTTTATGGCAGTGACGTGCAGATGGAAGCAGTGAGGGGAAGCCGGGCTCCACGGGGCAGAGAGGAGACGATCAGGCCAGTGTTTAGTGGGCAGCTGGCAAACCGCCACCGACTTGACAGATTGACTCACAGAGTATTGAAACAACAGAAAAAGTCCAGCTAAGTTGAGGGACAGCGGAGGAGGGGGGGAGAAAAACAAGCCGGCGCTGCCTGAAATACAAATTATGTGGATCTCCGTAAAGAGCTGACTGCTCATATGTGCCAATCAGTGCGTTTTTGTGACCTCATGCTGTGAGAATGAGTGTGTGTGCAGCCTCAAGCGTCATGAAAACAAACAGGAAGCTACCATTTCAGGGTGGAGTAAAAGTCACTTTCAGGTCACTGCCGAGGTTTCGAGGGGAAGACTTGTAATTTTGAGGAAATACTGATGAAACACAACTTTCCCCGCCTCACCACCGCGCAGTTAATTTGACAGCTCGGGCCGTGATGGCGCGGCGGCGTGAAAGTGTTGGCGACCAAAGTAAATCGATTAAAGGCCTCCTCCAGCCGAGTGTGAGAGAGCCGGCCTGCAGAGCAAATTGAACTCGGTGTCTGGCTGAAGAGAGAAGTCGCTGCCCTGTTTGTTCTTCGTGATTGCATTAGTCATTCTGCCCCAAACGAATTTTTAAAACAGAAGGAAAAAAAAAAGCCTGAACAGAGCACAGAGAATTGGTAATAGAAAAATGTCTGAAGGCCGTGTGAAGCTGAGTTATCGTGCTTTATAAGTCAGATGTTGCTGTGTTGTTTACTCATCCAGCAACAGGAGACACAACATACTCAGTATGCAAATATGAATCGTGATGGCAAAAACTCTGCTTTCCATCGTCTATGTTAAATTTAGAGGATGAATACTGTCTTTCTTTTAGCCTCAACAAAGCCTATAAAAACCAATAAACTGCCTCAAGCGCATTGTTCAAACTGAATATACAAATCTCTAAAATTCCTGTCCAGAAACATTTTTAATCACATTCCACAAACTTTTTTTTTTTTCCCACAAATGTTATTAAAACAGGGGTCAGCCGTGTATTTAAATAGGATGACTTTCAGTGGTGGATTTAGTGTGTTTAATGACTCACGATGGCTGTTCATCCTAATAAAACATCACGTCACCCCCTTCAGCAGCTGTTTTTAATACTTTTTGGACAAAGATTGAACTCTAAAGCCCAGAGGAATGAGATTTATCAGCAAAATACAGAAATATTACCACGATTTTTTTGTCTCATTATTCTGTTTAGTTTCATCTATTAGTCCAGTTAACTCTACATATTTGCCAAATGTACTATACAAGTCTTCCTTGCGCAGTTTTACGACTCTATGCGGATGACAATTGCTGTTACATTTCGGATTGTACGTCTCGTTTTCGTCAACGCAATATCTCAGAAATGCCCTGTGGGAACTTCTTGAATATTGTTGCACAAATGTTCACTTCAACTCAACAAAACTGATTAGAATTTGGTCACTGTGACCTCATGAAACATGTTTTTAGACGAATTTATAGGCACACAAATGTCTGATGGGACAAAATGATGAAGTGATGACATTTTATATCCAAAAGGTCAAGTGCCAGCTTCACTATGCCATCATAATGTTCTGCAAAAACTCTTTTTCTGTCCATTATCCAGCACCATAACAGGAACAGAAGGGAAAACTAATGGCAATATTTCTCATTTGGTTGGATAATGAATTGGTGACACTGTGTTCCCGCCTCCATAGATGCTTGCACCTTTTTTAGAATTTTTAGCGTTTTTTGCAGCAAAATCCACGTTTGAAGCATCGTCTGCAGTCCTCGCTCAAACTTTGTTTTGTCAGAATCAGATTTAATGGCCAATTATATGAACAAATACAAGGAATTTGACTGTTATTTGTCATTGTCATTTATTGTCATTTCCTCAGTATTATGCACTTTATAGTTCTCACTACAAATATTACATGTGTCACGACAAAAGCGTATGTACACTGAAACTTATACACCTTTATGTTTTAATGTTAATGCACAGTCAGTAGGACTTCAGATGCACTTTATTTGAATTCCCAGTATTAAGATGTATTGATATATGATGCATGCAATCTTTTAATGAGACCTAATTTTCATGAGAGGTTAACATTAATTTGCCACCTTTTATCCAATGCAGCATAAACAATCTGTATCCGAGACCAAACTCAACTAAAAAAGGGCCATTTTACTGACTGAAACTCCCTGGCAGAGACATTTTTGAACTCTCAAACCCCTCTTTCCCTCTCCCTCGGTAAGCTGGAGCACCCTTTGTGCTGCCTCTCATAATGCATGACAGATGCAGATCAGGCTGTGCTCGTTTTGATGGTTAGATCATCTGAGTCTGCGGCAAACGAGAAGCCTCCCCCTCACATCTCCCCTCACCTCTGCCTAAACTTCACACTGGAGCTGCATCTGGTTTCAATGCACCCAGTCAGAAAGCACTGCTTCGCGAGGGGCAATAAGACCAGTTGTGAAATAACTTCTAAGTGTTTTGGGAAGCAGACTAACGAAGCGTGTCTCCTCAGTGACTTCAGTGTGGTGCAGAGCTGCAGCATCATGCAACAGACCTAAAATAAAGTAATGAATCAAAGTGAGAATTAACACTTTCCCACATTATAGTATCGGACACGGCAAGACGTTTCAAAGCCTGTTTATCTGGTTAAGTGTGAGAACCTATAAATACCCCAGAGGGTGACACTACTGCAGATATTGTGCTGTTCTAAATAGGTATGTGTTGTTGCTGAGGCCAGCAGTAGTATTGTTACAACGGCTGCTGCTGTGGTGGAGGGAGGGTCAGCAGTAGGGAACCAAAATCCTCTTTTAATGAGTTCTCCAAGGGAACCCGAAACACTGCACACATAAAGAAACACACAACGGTGCAAACACTGACAGCAGGCTTCGTGTGTGTGTGTGTGTGTGTGTGTGTGTGTGTGTGTGTGTGTGTGTGTGTGTGTGTGTGTGTGTGTGTGTGTGTGTGTGTGTGTGTGTGTGTGTGTGTGTGTGTGTGTGTGTGTGTGTGTGTGTGTGTGTGTGTGTGTGTGTGTGTGTGTGTGTGTGTGTGTGTGTGTGTGTGTGTGTAGAAGTTGTTTTAAAAGCCATTTTTCACAGATGCTGTCCCAGTGCAAGGGTTTTGTGGTAAGCTGATTTGGGTGCGTGAGAAAGAGACACCCAGACATGTTGAGCAGAGTGGGGGAAAAAACAACAGCAGTGATTACTTTCAGGGCAATTTGATTAGGCTATACACCATATTAAATGCTCGCAATTAGATGAAAATACAGTTGTCATTTAGCCTGGGATTGCAGCGTGAATTCTGAGATATTCGTTGTACTGAACAGAGAAATAGGCTTTAATCATGTGGGGTGAGCTGGCAGACTATCGCTTGAAGCTGAATCTTTAGCAGTTGCGAGGCTGTAGGTCAGTTTGAGGTAAATACAGACTTCTGACTTTTCTGCAACGTATCATAACTACAGTAACTAACAGTATTCACCCTTTCTTGGAAGTTTTTCCTTTTATTGTTTCTCAACATTAAATCATGGTCAATTTAGTTTGGCTTTTTTGACAAGAAGGTACTAAAAGACTGTTTTGCGTCAAAGTGAACACTGATTTATATAAGGCAGTGCCACTTAATTAACAAAACAAAACATTAAATAAGTGACTGCACAAGTATTCACCTTCTTCAAGTCAGTATTAAGCAGATGCATCTTTGGTTGCCGTTACATCGAGCCTGTGTGGATAAATCGACCTTGCACATCTGAGCATTGCAGTTTTACCCCATTATTTTGAACAAACTGCTTAAAATCTGTCAGGCTACACAGGGATCGTGATCAAACCACAATCTTCAAGTCCAGCCACAAATCCTCAGTTGTATTGAGGTCTGACTCGTCCACTCTTGAACATTCACCTGTGTGCCTTTGGTGGTACACCTCGAGTCATTATCTTGCTAGGAAACAAGTCTTCTTCCTAGTGGCAGTTCTCTTGCAGTCTGCATCAGGTTGTCCTCGAGGAATTCTCTGCTTTGCTACATTAATTTTGCCCTCTACCTTTAAAAACCTTCCAGAGCCTGCTGCTACCACCATGCTTCATGGTTGGGATGGTGTGTTTATGATGACGTGCAGTGCCTGGTGTCTGCCAAACATAGCATTTAGTCTGTTGGCCAAAATCTTCAATTTTGACCTCATCAGACCAAAGGACCTTCTTCCAGCTGACTACATGAGTTTCCTACATAGCTTCTGGTGAACTATAGTCCAGATTAAATGTGATTTTTTTTTTCAACCATGACTTTCTCTTTGCATCCCTGCTATGAAGACTTCACTAGTGAAGAACAGACAACAGTTGTATGAAGAGTCTCTCTGATCTCAGCTGTAGAAGCTCGTAACTCCTTCAGAGGAGTCATCGGTGTCTTGGTGACCTCCATCACTAGTGTCTTTCTTGCAAGGACACTACATTTTTGAGGACAAACTGCTCTGTGCTAGCCTAGCCACGCTAGACCCAGCTCTGAAGACACAAGGGTCTAGTTACCCTCGGCAGGGAGGGAGGCGGGCTAAAAGGTTGTCTTTCAAATCACTCTGCAGCAATTGGGTAGGTATACAACCAATCAGTGCAACGAATAGGCTGACGTAGTTCCTCGAGCGCCGGAAATCAGAGGATGCGGGAGTTCGGTGAAGCCTTATTTATACAGTCAATGGGTAAAGCTCAAGTATATTACAGACATGTTAACAGAAAGATTATTCAGAGTCGGTGCTAATGGAGCTCAACGACTGTTGTCGTTTTTGTTGTCGACCCTGGCAGAGAATTAAATTCGTTGCCGTGGGTTGTCTAGCACGGCTAGGCTAGTTGTTTCCGGTTGTTTCTGTCAGAATCGTCGCGCCTCTGTCGTCACTTAGTTACGCCCGCCTTCTGACTCTACACTTCATGGTGATTGGTCCGGCCAGTTTTAGGAGCATCCAACCTCGAGCCTTACGGAGGGTAACTAGACCCACCCTGGCAGAGAATTAAATTCGTTGCCGTGGGTTGTCTAGCGCGGCTAGGCTAGCTCTGTCCCACATTAATTCATTTCTTAAAGATAGATTTAACCATGCTCCAAAGGATATTCGGTAACTTTGAAGTTTTCTTGTTTTATCCTCTGACTCACGCTTTTCAATAACCTTTTCACTGAGTTGCTTGCAGTTGTCTTTTTTTCTTCATGGTGTAGTTTTGTCCAGGAATGCTGATTCACCAGTGACTGAACCTTCCAGATACAGACATCTTTCTAATACAATCACTGAGACACATTCACTGCACTCACTCGATCTCCATTTGACTCATTGTGTGACTTCTAGCACTAATTTTCTGCACCTGTGTTGAACTAGGTGAATCACTTTAAAGGGGGGTAAATGCTCGATTAATTAACATTATTTAGTAGAAATATGTTTTCACGTTGACAAATTAAATTGATGATGATTCCTTGTTGAAAAGCAATTAAAGGGGAAAACGTCTGAGGATGGTGAATACTTTTAATAGAAACTACCATGCTGTGCTGTCTGAAGCTATTTCTTGGATGACAAATGGTGGAAATGTGGACATTTGAGTGTCTGGCTACAACCCTAACTGCCATCATCCAGCATGCCAACAGCAATCTGTCATCTGTCATCTGTGGCTTTGTGTCATTTAAATAAAACTGCATTTTAAGGAGGCTTTTTATAGTCTCTGGTAAAGAGGAGTGCCTCTGTTCTGCTCCCACCATCTGATCATTGTGCTTTAAAGCCACATCTGACTAACTCAAAACCCAAAATGTGTGACGAGCTAAACAGCTCAGTGACTTTTCTGGCTGAATTGGCTGAAATTTTCAATATAAACATTTGCTTTTCTATTTTTTTTTTTGAAAGTTTCAGTGATTCTGCTTTTATATTTTTGTTCAATGTATAAAACATTTTTGTTTTCATCTTACTGTCAGTCAAAATGTGCATAAATATAATCTTAGTGCTTAATAATTCTTAATAATACTGAACTCGCTGAGATTACTACCAGTTTACTCAGCTATTCTCACTTCATTAGTGATGAGTGTAACAATTTCAACCACATGAATGAATGAATAATTTGCTCTTTTAAGATTAGTAATAGTATTTTTTCTGCCCTGCTTTTAGTTACAAGTGAAGTTTGCTGCTACTCTGATGTCTGAAGGCCAAATAAAGAGAGCTACAAAATGGTTAGCCTAGCTTAGCGTATAAACTGAAAATAGCTACCCTGGCTCCCTTGAAACCTCCAAAGCTATTAATTAACAGACAAAACCACAGCTAGTTGTTTTTGTTTCTCTCTGTTCCCGTTGATTTTCCCACCAACTGTTCCTAGTTGGAGCTCCTCTGTGGTTTCCTCTATCGCTGGTAAACAAACTCTTTCTCATCAGTGCTGCTGGTGAACTGCTGTGGCGAATTTTCTGTCACCATGGCTCAACATTGCTTGTGCTGTTGGGGTTTTTGTTTCCTCCTCAGAGCCAGCCAGAGATGGAGTACACATTGCCCGAGCTGCAGGCTCCTCGGTCCAACGTGGCCGACAAACCCTGGCCTCAGGTCCACTCTCACACCCAGCGACCCCACGGTGAGAGCGCAGCGTTCAGCTCATGATGCTGCTGCAATGTTCCCTCCTTACATGTCTCAAACTAATTAGCATTCGACTGAAATATGTTTTTTAAACTATGCTGCAGGTGTGAGGGGACACGGAGAAAAGGGAGCAGCTAAAGCAGCAGGTAAAGGGAAGCATCCGGTCCAGCACACAGAGGATCCAACAGCCGAGCACGACTTCCTGGGATGCATGTCAAGGTGAGCTGGAACTTCACAGTAAAACTAAAAGAAGATTTTTCTTTGAATTTTTAAAATATTTTACTAGTATTTTACAGATATTCAGTTTTATCATATTCCAAATAATGACTGGTAGCATCTAAGAATAAAGTACAGGAAAATAAAACTGTAAATATTGTCCACATTAAAAATCTGTTCTCTTTTATTTTTTACTCGTTTGACCATAGCATTTCACTGTTTTACTCTTATTTAAATCAATACTAAAATATCATTACTTGTCCGAAATAAAATGATCTATATCAACAACAGAAAAATGAAAAAGAAGATTCTGTTTTGTTAAATTACAAATAAAGTCTAGTAGCATTCCAGAAAAAAAGTATTAACTCACATGTTGACTGTAAAAAAAACAAAAAAAAACAGGCCAAGATACAGATGTAAATGATGTCCACATCAAAAATCTGTATTTTTACAAATAGCAACTCATTCTTTTAAAGGCTGTGACAGTATTTAAATCAGAAAAAAACAACATTATTGGCAGATGATTTGAAAGAAAATCCATAGAAATTAATAAATTTAAAATTTTAAATATTTTTGACTTTATTACAGATTATTTGTTCTGTTAAATTACAGATATGTCATAAAATTACAAGATAAAGTTTTTATTTTACAAAAACAGGCCAAAATTGTGCATAATGTCCACATCACAATCTGTATTTATATAAAGAGTAATTAATTAAAAAAATAAAATTACACATTTTTACAGTATTTAAAACAGAAAACATTATTTTCGAGATATTTGCCATAATTTTAGAGAAAAATATGTATATTAATGATTTAAAAAATTCTAAATAAATTCAGTAATATTTTTGACTCTTTTGCAGAGTATTCGTTCTGTTAAATTACAGCTAATATCTAGTAAAATTATGAGAAAAGAGTATCATTTCACAGAAAAACTGCCCATACTGTACATAATGTCCATAGCTATTTTTTTTTCACAAACCAGAATTTGTTCTTGTGCAATGTTTGACCATAAAATTATGAGGTTTTACAGGATTTAAATCCACTACAAATGCAGATATGTGCTGTTATTTTCACCTTTTCTTACAGCTGTTTTTAAAATATTGCAGTTTCATAAAATATTTTCTTCTTACACCCTTGCAGCCAGATTTTCACGGTACTTTATGGGATTGTATTTTTTAAAAGTGTAGTATTATGCAAAAAAAATTGAGAGTTATATTATACAATTAGGATTTTTCTCCTACATTTTCCTTTGCATTACTACCTTTTAATTTTCCTTTCATGTTCTGAAACAAACCCGATGTTTCCCTGTTGGTGCAGTTTAATGTCTCCATTAAAATCAGTCCTCAGAGACTTGTAATTTACATGAGACTGCGAATCCACCACAGCTGACATGTCTGCTTTTTTACTGTCAGAGTGACGTTAGTATTGTATTATTTGGCAACGCTTGCTTTTCAGATCAGTCCACACTTTCTTTCTTTCTTTCTTTTTTTTTTCTGCTTGCAGTGATATTTTAACTGACAAAGACAGATGTGGGCATAATGTTCACCGAGATGGATTATCTGACTCACTGGTGAATTTAACAAAATCCACTGATCTGAACTGCGGAAAAAAACCACCGAAATTTAAATCAGCATACTTTTAAAAGTATGCTTGTCGTGAATTTGTGTATACTACAAGCCTACTTTGTCACATATTTATGTTTGGTTAATTCTGCTTGATGATGACTCGATAATTAGTCTCCAACCGCCGTCATTTTCACTCCCGTCTCTTCTTGTTCTCGTCTCGCTCTTCCATTCTGCAGACGTTCAGGACTTCCGCGGTGGATTTTAGCTGCTTGTCTCTTCCTGTCCATCATGGTCATGTTGTGGCTCAGCTGTGCCAGCCTTGTCACCGCGCCGGAGCAGCACATCAAGACGCAGGTACGAACTGAAAAACAAATTACTTAATGTGCACCTGCTCTGTCTGGGCTTTGCTCTTGAGCTTTTTTTTTTTTTTTTTTTAATATATTTCTCTCTGAAAAATGATGGAGCTGCACCTTTACAGACCTGTGCACAAACTGCTTTATTCTGAATGTGGCACTGATTTCAGGGAAGAAGATTACTCTGATAATAGATTCTTATCAGAATTTTCCATCTATAACCACCAGCAGGCTGTATTATGGCCCTTCCTTTCAGTTGATTAAATCCCTTTGCAGCCATCTGAGGGTGTATTTCATCCTCAGTCTCTCATTTGACTGACGTGCATTGTCAAACCGCGGTTACACAACGTGCATTTATTGTGATTATGCTGTTTAAATCTTGTGATATCAGGCAGAAACAAAATAACCCTACATATGTTTAGTGCACCACTCCAGTGAATGATGTCTCTTTGGTTGGTTCTGTGCTGTATGCTGCAGTACTACACACTGTTTTTGGTTTTTTTTGGATTTTATGTAATAGAAATCAGCCTCATCTGTTGCGACAGATCCATGAAAAAACATCAGATAACATTCCTATCTGCTCTTTACATCACTGAAGCTGTCTGCTCCTATCAGTCGCCTCTGTATCCTCATCAGAGGCTCTGGGTTACCGGGGCAACAGATTTGCACATCATCTTCGTTCTTAGAGATCTGAAAAAAAGGGGCTTTTAAATGACAACAGTGCACAAACTTATTAGAGTCACTGTCAGTTATGCAACGATGTAAAGCCTTAAAATGGACTGTTCTTTCTTTTTAAATGACTGTTTCATGCAGCTAAATTGAACTCAGTTTAGTCGTGTTTGTTTATTGTTTTGTGTCTTTTTAGCTGAGTATCAACGGAGATAAAGAGTTTCTGGACAATGCCCAAAAAGTGAACCCGTACCACCTGAGTCCAGTGATCGCCGTCACCGTGAAACAGTCGGAGGAGATCCAGGAAGCCGGACCGCTGCCGGTGAAAGTGGACCTCAACAAAACGTGTGTTTAGGGAGGGGCAGTGGCTGAGCTGCTGTCTTTGTTTTTCCTCGTTAAACATGTCTACACTCTGCAACGAACAGGGGTGAAACAAACACATTAGTCAGCGGGATTTTTAAAAAGCATATTCTTAAGAGCATGGCACCCTCGTTTAAAAATGATCTGAAACATCTAGCTTGTGTCAGTCAAACAGGGTTTTCTTTCAGTCAGCTACATCTCCAGTGCATTTCATCTACTTGTACAGTCCAGACTTCTTTAAGTTCGTCCTCAGATTATCCTTACTGATCGGCAGCGCTCTGAGAAGACGAGCAATGAGGACAAATTACCGCTGAGAGCTTTCATATCAATTTCACGTCTGGCCCAGACAGAAGAAGATACGCACTGAACTTCATCTGAGATTTAATTTTCCTCGTTCTCGCAGAGTGTTTGGATTAATTAATAGCTTGCTCAGAGCGCAGAGATGGAGATAGAACAGGCAGGGAGGAAAGGACGATGAATGAAAGGTGAGCAGAAGTACACAGAAACCGATACCACAGCTTACAGTTTATGATCAACATTATGAGCTGCCTTTTAATGCTGTCTCAGAATTGGCTTCAATATTTTAAGAAAAATCACGTTTTCCTGACTAAATTTGTCGCCTTTACTGCTGCGTGTGCGTGAAAGCCGGATGCTCTGTTTGAGAATGAGCAAAACTAAACCCTTTATTTATTTTCTTCTCTATTTATTCAGATCCTTCGACATGTTAAATAGTGTTATTGCAGTGCCATGTACAGTTAATTCATCATACAAATGTAATTGCTCTGTATGTAAATTACACAGGTTGGGAGACACACAGAAGGAAGATTGCACCTATTGCTGTATTATTATGATTATTATATTATTGCTCTTATATCACTTCAAGAGTTCTTAGCTGTTATATGTGCCATGTGCTTTCTAATAGCTGACTATTTTGTATGTCCTAGGAGCACATACTGAAGGATAACCTCTGTAACAATGTGTAATGCAAAGCTTTTAAGATAGACCTTTGTTATTGAGCAGAGTTGCACAGTCTTAGAGAAGATTCTTTCCGTTTTCCTCTCAGTGCTTTCGATGTCCTGTAACGCTCTTTTAATCCAGGCTATGTAGACATTAAAACCGTGCATGCAAGTGATTCTTTGATAGTTTATCTTAACCGCTCGCCATGCCAGTATGGCACAAACTCTACTGTAGACTTGTGATTTTTGTGTTAATATTTACCGTAAAAAAACGTTGAAATAGAATGTGTACTGATGAATGACCTCATGATTTACAGGAGGGGACTCTGTAGTATGAAAAAGCCATTCAATACAATAGCTGTACTGGTTCAATCTGAAGGTGTCACGAGGAGTTTCAAACTGTATTGTTTCCTTTTTACTGGTCTTGTTTATTTTCAATGAAATGATACTTACAACATGATGAAATAAAATGTTTTCACTGTAAATAAATGAGAAGCAAGTGAGTTTTTTTAAATGTAAAAAGAAGAATTTTAATGCATACTGTAAGTTGGCACAGATGTTCACATATGTGAAACATTTCCCCCCTTTGACGATAAACATAAAGCAGAAGAAGAAGTGTAGCTCCACTAGCAAGGACCACACCATCAGTTTGAAGCTTGATTGTTTATTGGATGCAAAGGATCATTATGTCGGTGATGACTGAGCTGTGTGGGAGATCACACCTTATCAGGATAGTTGGAAATCAGCAGCAGCTAAAAGCCACCTATAAGAAAAAAACAAGAGTGGGCTAAACATAGGTCTCAAGGGTTGGAGCGAATGAGAAGTGGATACACTTGAGGCTGCTGGCCCAGAACCCCTCGGCTGGAAGATGCATCAGTGCAGAAGGACTGGCCAGAGAACATGCTAGAATTCTAGATGCCGTCAGGACTTCCTCCAAGTGAAAGAGGAATCAGTATCAGAGTGTGACTTGACTGGTCTCTGTAGCAAATTGAAGGCTGGAAAGTAAAACATGCTGAAATTTTTTCTAGGTTGTATACAGTGCAATAGTGATTTGTATAAGCTGAGGTGTGAATCTAGTCTGAAGTATGTGATGATCATGGATTGCCCACTTGATAAGTTTGGCTTTGTTTGAATAGACTGGGTGGTCTTTGGAGATGGAGAAAGGTCGAGACAAGACGGTAAAATGATGGTGTAGACTGAACTTGACTCGTCAGCTGATGTTGCGATGGATTCTGTGCGTCACAGGAACAAGAGAAAGCCAACAGAACATTGATCACAGAGTGTCGGATAGAGGTTGAGAAGTAGGACGTTGTAATGTATTGATGAATTAAGATACGAGGACAGATGTTGGTGGAAGGTGACCATGATTAATCAATTAGGCTCCAGAGGTATTGTGGGAATTTCAAGTCCCAGATGGAGGTGAATGATACGAGATGGATCTGGATAATGCAGCTGCATCTAAAGACGTAAAGAATCTATTACAGACGGAATGAAGGGAGTCAGTGATGTCGTTGCAGTGGTTCAAAAGTGTTCGACATGGAGGAGGAACAGATTGAGGACTGGCTGCCAAGTGAGGCACCGCACGAGAATCATGACTGCTGGAGAGTAGCTTCGACTTTTGTTTATAAAGAAAATCAAGATGAGGTTATCAGAGTGGACGAGGATGGATTTTATTTGACCATTCGTGGCTCTATGAGAGGTTAGAGATAACCATGGGTAGTTTTGGAATACTACTGAAGTCGGCTGGAGAGGATTTTGAAGAACATACAAGAAGTCAGCAGGCTATGGCATGGAGTCCATCGTTGACCAAAACCAGCCTGACACCTGGCAGAAGGAGCATGACTGAAGAGCTGACTGTTGCTTGGGTTGTTGTTCATGAGTGAGGAAAGAATAGAGTGTGGCTGATGCAGCATTAGCAGTTGTACTAGACCACCATGATGAGGAAGAAACTGAGCCAGAAGGTGAAGCTTTTGATTTACCAATCAATCTACATTCCAATCCTAACGTATTGTTATGTCTTGGCAGTGACGGAAGCACAAATTTGCGGATACATGCAGTTGAAATGAGTTTCCTCCATAGGTTGGCAGGGTGTGGCCTCTGAGATCAGATGAGGAGCTCTCAGTCCGTAGTGAGTCTGCAGTCGAGTTGTTGCTTCTTTACGTCAAAAAGAGCCAGTTGAGGTGTTTGATTTGTATGTATTTTGGGTGACTTTTGGCATCTTTTGCTGGAAAGTTAAGCAGAAGGTTGACGGGGGAATGATGGTGGAAGAAACTGGTGTCCCAGTGCCTGGAGTGTAAGAAGCAGACTGTTGATGAGGTAAAGAGAAACTAGGGAAACTGGCATCTTGGTGCTAGAATGAGAGTTGGATTTGTTGAACAGGAGGACAGAGATGAGAGCTGGCATCCCAGCGCTAGAATGAGTCAAAATGGTTTAGGTGGGGGATAGAGATGAGTGAAACTTCTTAACAGCATTTGGAACTTCTATTGAAGACTGAAAATATAACACTTGCTGAGGGAAGGCAGATGACAAAACAACAGATGTTCATTGCTGTGTGAAGCTGATGTCCTGAAATTCTTTAGAATCTGAAAGAGAGAGAAGTTGCTGAAAATGGGGGATGAAGGAAAGGAACAGGCAATCTGGTGCTGATGGCAAGAAAGAGAGAGAGAGGCAGAGGTTCCGAGAAAAGGAAGGAAGGAAAGAAAGAAAGAAAGAAAGAAAGAAAGAAAGAAAGAAAGAAAGAAAGAAAGTGGGAGGAGCTGGAATCCCGGTGATGGATGAGGAAGGAAGGGGTTGTCAGGAAGTTTCAAAAGACATAAGGTGAGTTGGTAGTTGGTATCCCATGGCCAGAAATGGCTTCAGTGGTGGAGTTGGGGATGAGTTGCTGTATGGTAGGTTGCGACACTCAATCACAAATGACAACCGGTAGAGTGATGGAGAACTGGTGACTCATGCTCAGGCGCCCAACCATGGCATCTGGAGGAAAGAGATGTTGTGGTTCTTCATGTGTTGAAAGACTTAGAAGTTGAAATAGTTTGACTTTGCTGTCAGCAAGGTGGCAGGTGAAGACTTCTCTTTAGCAGTCTGAAGACCAATGGTGATCTGGTTGGAGATTTCATGTGGAGGAACATCGCCAGGAGATTTGTCGGAAATGTGGGAGTGTGATGAGTGTTTCTTGGTGCTTGAAACAATGAGTCAGCTTCTCTGCAGGCCATTGCTTGCTTCAGTCATTAACAGTGTCTTGTCTTTTTGTTTTTTAATGGGCGGAGCTACAGGTACATGACTACCTGACTCACAGCATTGGTTGGATGGAGAGCTGTTGTGGTTTATCACGTGATCTAAGCTCCAGGAGTTTATCAGGAGGTGGAATAGTTTCACTTTGTTGTCAGTGAGGTGGCAGGTGAAGTCTTTCTCTTTGCTTTCTGAAGACCTGCGGTCGGAGGTTTAATGTGGAGTATCTGTCAGAGCGCGCCGATCGTTTCAAGATGCGGCGGCTTCTCTGGACGCCCGCCTGTTTCAATGCATCAATGCTGGAGCAAGTGGAAGTTGAGAAGGGAGTACTTACGTTTTGGTCTCACCTGAGAAGAGCCTACGTGGTTGGAGCTGGGATCGGATGAGGGGTGTCTGTTTGATGAGCCGAAGAAAGAAGTTCTGATTGGAGTCTTCTCTTCGGGACTAAAGACCCGGATAATGACGATCCTCTGTCACTGGAGCATCGTTGTGGATTAAGCTGATGGGCGTGGAGGATATCTGGAGCTGGGCTGAATGTTTCCTCGTGGATGAGAGGTCCATGGTGAGTCAGAGCTTTCTAAAACTTTCAGACTAACAGAGTGGCTGAGTGATGGTGTGTGTTGATCTGTGTATCAGAGTATTTATAGAAGTGCAACAGCAAGGGGAGTGATTGAGGTGTGGTCCAACTTCTGAACAACAGCTAAAGATTTTATCCCATTTAATGGCATGATGGAGGCCGGAAGATTCATTAAAAAATACACTGCAATAAGTGGTCCAAACTTATGAGGAGACCCAAACTTAGTGTATGATCCAGATATGAGTTTTTAGGACCAACACCTATGCTGACTATTGATAATATAGCCTGTGAGATATTGCTTTGACAACATGTGCAAACAGATAACCTATCATTCATAACTAGCCTTCTTCATTAATAAAAGTGACTTAATGAATATGTAAAATAGAAATAGGCGTGATTAAATTAGGATGCTCTCCTCTATTTATGTGGGATCGACTCCGATTGATCAGTTTATCTCCTACAGTTCTGTTTGCTTTTCTTTTCTATTTTCTTACTCATTCACTGTTCTGTAACTTTTATTGCCCATCAAGGTTCATATCTTAAAGGATTGTTAATTGTTGTTTTCTAGACTCTGTGGCTGCCTTCCAACTTAGCCACTAGCCATTAAAATAACTTTAGTGAGAGGAGCTAATGTCCAGGTTTGCGTTTCTTGTTCAGTTTTTGCTGCGTGAGAGACATTTCAGAGACCTCAGAGTGATGACAAACTGAGAGAGGAGGAGGATCAGACCTGAAGTAGCACATTTAATCTATCAGTAACAGATTGATTGGAAAATCCATAGTGTGAACACATGGACACACATGTTGATCAACTACTGTGTTGCTGTAACAGAAGAAACCACAAGAATGTTGTCTCTGACTGTAGATATTCCCTCATAGGCCTGTGGTGTTTTAAAGCTCGGATCACGGTCTACTTTGTAGTTCATCCCAGTAGTGTTTGATGGTCCTGAGGCCGGTCAAGTCCACCAGCACCAGATGAGGCAAAACAATTTTTTATAAACAGTTCTTTATGCACAGGGATACTGGTCTGCTGAAGAAGGAATGAGCCTTTTCCAAACTTCTGCCACAAAGTTGAAATCACTATTGTGTAAAGCATGATTAGATGTTGCAGCAAGGTAAGATGGAGTCAGGTTCCTTTACTTTGGAAGCAAGAATTTGCAAACAGCCCCAAACATAAACAGACAAATTTGCATTCAGTTTATTTAAATTAAAAAAAAACAACAACATTCAACTACAATTTTTTTCTCGATTTTAAAAAAACAAATCCTCCTCTCTTCCCTCCAACACGTTGCCAAAATAAACCCTCTCTGTGTAATAAGTGTTTCAATCCACTTGGTGGCAGCAGAGTGTAAGAGGTTTGTTGAGAAGCTTATTGCAGCACTGCAAGTATGCTAGTTCTAAAATACTGAATAAGCTGAGCCTTGTTGGAGCTTAAACTGAAATTGCTGCAATCACTCATGTTTATGCACAAAAAAAGAACAGTTAATTCTCCATTTCTATAAGTTTACTGCACAGATTAGGTGGAAAGTCGGCAGGCGAATGGGGAAATTTGGAAATTAAGGGAAAGATTTGTGTCTAAAGTGATGTGAAAATGGTTTTAAAAACATTAAAGATGAGCAACTTGAAGTTATGTGAGAGTAAATGTTGCTGCTGGAGAATAAAGGAGGCATCTGTCAGCATTCACCTGGAGGAAACATGCAATGAAGAAAGGAAATGTTGAGAAGAAAAGAAGAAGACAGATGGAATTTTGCTTAGGCATCTTTGTGATAGCGTAAAAAAAACAGACCAGTTACAATGAATTCATAATCAAACACCATGAAAACAAGGGCAACACAACAGAGCTTCCAGTGCATGTGTCCAATTAGCATAACATGCTGGTTGGCTGTGTGAAAGACAGACAGACAGAAGGAAATATCAAAACATGCCTCAGCTGTGACACATAATCAAAGGAAAAAGAAGCTCCGCTACAAGAGGGTGTTACATTACATTACCCCATGATGTTTTGGCAGGATACAGTTTGAAGTGGGTGGTGGTGGAGCTGCTGCTGCTGCCACCGGTCACCCAACGCTGTGTGTCTGGGAAGGCAGCAACTCTCCATTAACGCTGGCATGTCTGCCAACAGGTGATGACAGATAACACAAGCCTTTAAGTGGACGGAATTAGAAGAAGTTAAGCCGTGTTTTATGCAAATGTGGGAAGATAGAAACCTACCAGATGATTTGGAGCAAGAGCATCTCCAGACTTTTTTTTTTTTTTTAACGTAACAGGTCACCTCCCTCCTCGGACTGTTGCGTGGGCAGAAAGGTGCAAATCTGCATCTATAACTTCCCTTTTCACCCACCTAGGAGTTGGACTCGAGCTCTGTTTTGTCTACTATACATTCAGACACTTTAGGTAAAGAGAGAGAAATTGCTTGCTGTAGTGCCACTTCAGTAACTTGACCAGGCCGGCCTGCGCTCTTTGTGCAGGGAATGAGTTTGGCAGCGACGGGATCCCATTGATAACGAACCGGAGGGAAAAAGAGAGGTGGTGGGTAGCTTGTGTGAGTGTTACTTTATCAGATCTGGCTAAAAATAGGCCCCATTTTTGCGTGTAGATGTGATGGACACCGGAAAAAATGTGCCTCTCAAAACAAGAGAAAAAACACCTTATTTCAAAGAACTTTTACCTTGACATAAGTGAAAAAAATCTGCCAATAGAACAAGTGAAAAATAGCTTC
The DNA here is from genome assembly GCF_021347895.1 of Acanthochromis polyacanthus. Lineage (NCBI taxonomy): Eukaryota > Metazoa > Chordata > Actinopteri > Pomacentridae > Acanthochromis > Acanthochromis polyacanthus. Next base: position 39,770,730 of record NC_067116.1, on the reverse strand, counting down.
TTGAAGTAAGTTATGATATTTATAATACTGAGCTCTTAAAATCAGCTGGTAAAACTTATTTTAAGTTATATTTACCAGGATTGTCAAGCTTAGGTGTCTTAACCCTCCTGTTGTCCTCATTTACAGCACCAAAAAATATTGTTGCCTTGTTTGAAAAAAATCCAAAAATTCACCAAAAAATTCCTCAAATTTGTAAAAATGTGCAAAATCTTCAGGATGAAAATTCCTCAAAGGTTTCCGTCAAAAGTTTTATTTAAAAAAATCCCCAAATTTAGCAAAAAAGAATTTTTTTAAAAAAAATCTAAAAATTGTAAATATTTTCATAAAATGAAAAAAAAATCCTAAAAATATCTAAAGTGATTCCATGTATGTCAGTAAAAGTCCTAATATTTCTTTTAAAAAATCAACCAAAATCCAGCAAATTTAGCTAGACTGGCTGATTTTTTTTTTAAATGTTCTTAAAGAAACATTTTTTTAACATTTCTTTTTTTTTTCCATTAAAAAATGTTAAAAAAAACTCCCCCAAAATTTTGAAAATGTGGAAGTTTTCGCTATGAAAATATATAATTTTTTCCACATTTTTAAACTTTAAAACAAGTCAATTTTACCCACAGGATGACAGGAGGATTAAAACAAGATAATTTCAAGATTGTTTGACTTAACAAGATATTTAAGATGCTTTGTCTTAAAACAAGTCCCTCCATCTTGCTGAAATGTCACTTGTTAAGTGAATTTATCTTAAATCAAGAGGGATGAGACATTTTGACTAAAAATAAGACAAATGGACTTGGTAAGATTTTGAGGTTTTGCAGAGGAAGAAGACAAAAAACAAAGGAACGGATTGTACTTTTCTCACAGACACGTTGACTCACTGAATGCAAATAGGTGCTGTTGTCTCACTCTTTCTCTGTCTCCCACAATCAGACATCCTCTGTTGACGCAGGGGGAGATAAACTGGGATTTTATGGTCCTCGCAGCCTCAGGATCGGACAACATACGTCACATGATCTGACATTTATGACCTGATGAGAGCCCTGCCTGTACTTTGAACACAGTGTGTGGATGACCGTTCAGTACATCTGAGTCTCACAGATCCTGAAGGAAACATCTCTGTTCAGTTATTTCTGCTACAAGGCGCTGACTCCTCTTTAATACTGACAGTAAAGGTTTGCTACTTTTTTCTTTTAAAAGCCACCTCACTAGTGAATTTTAGGATAAGATATGACGGGATAAGACCAACTTTATTGCACCTAAAGGGAAATTTGCTGCTTTTTACAGCTGTGTACAACTTCAGACAGCAGGATAATAAAAGAAAAGTACACAAGTAGGCACTGAATAAGCCATATATGTGCAAAATCGTGTGTGAAAACAAGGTTTGCACAGCCACACATTTATAAGAACCTCTGTTCACGTTGCACCTATAGGAAAACCATATTACATGTTGCATAAAACAGGTAAATAATGCATCCAGAGACCAGCTTCAAGACAGTTTAAAATAGTGCTTGTGTGTTTGCAGGATCTATAATCTAGGTCAGGGGTGTCAAACTCAGTTCCTGGAGGGCCACTATCCTGCATGTTTTAGATGTTTCCCTCTTACAACACACCTGATTCAAATTATCAGCTTATCATCAAGCTCGGCAGAAGCCTGATAACGAGCCTGATCATTTGAATCAGGTGTGTTGGAAGAGGGAAACCTCTAAAACATGCAGGATAGTGGCCCTCCAGGAACGGATCTTGACACCCCTGATCTAGGTGTGAAGGTCCTTTAGGATCTCGTGTGCATTGTCTGACAATGTTTTACTGCATTGAAGGATGGATGCTCTCTCTTCACATTCACCTTCTTAGCTGCTTATTTTTTCATTCTGACTGGACTCCTAATGCGCCGTTAAAAGCCTAACTTCCAGGAATACCATTCAGGTGAAGAAATGTAAATCTGTTTATTCCGTTGAGACAGACTGGAGAGTAAAAACATGTCACATGTGCAGTTTCTGAGCATAAAGCCCTCAGCTACAGATCGCAGGATGGTAAAACAAAAGCAAACAAGTAGGCACAAAATAAGCCATATATTTATTAAAAAAAACAAAACCTCAGTCATATTGAACTTATATGAGAAGTATATTACATGTTGCATAAAACGGCTAAATAATACAAGCAGATCAAAAACAGGCATCCAGAGACCAACTTTGATGATCAAGACAGTTTGAAACAGCTGCTCATGTATGTTCAGGATCTATGATGCAGTAGTTTTGTGTGAGAAGGTCCTTTAGGATCGTGTGTGTGTATTCGACAATAGTTTTTTCATAAGCTGCATTGAAGGATGGATGTTCTCTCTTCACTTTCACCTTCTTAGCTGTTTATGTTTTATTCTGACTGGACTCCAAATGCGCCGTTCAAATCCCAACTTTCAGGAATACCATTTAGGTGAAGAAATGTAAAAAAAATTTATTCAGTTGGGGCACATTAGAGAGTAAAACTTGTCATATGTGCAGTTTCTAAACAAAAATCTCTCCTCTGGTGGAGGACACAAATGCATAGTTGATCTCTTTTTCTTTCCTTCTTCCACATCCATTGCCTCCATTTGCTGCTTTTTACACCGTGTACAACTAACCTGACAATTGACCAACTTTGCAGATCAGGACACTGAAACAGCTGCTTGTGTATTTGGCGGATCTTTGATACAGGAATCTAGTGTGAGATGGATCTTGTTTGCGTGTGTGACTGCAGTTTTTACAAAAACTACGTTGACAAATGAATGTTCTTTCTTCTCAGTGAGTTTCATAGCTATATATTTTTTAATCTGATTGTGAATACAAAGCCTCACTTCCAGGAATATCATTCAGGTGAATCTTTTTATTCAGTTGAGGCGTATGATAGAATACAAGCATGTCTTGTGTGCAGCTTTTGAGCATAACTGTCTTCTCTGGTGGAGGACACAGTTGCATGGCTGAAGTTAATCTCCTTTTTCTTCCCCTTTTCTGCCTCCATCACTTTCACCTTTTGCACGCTTTCGGCTAATCAACGCAAAATAACGGTCATCCATCACTATAGGGTGCACAAACGCAGCACATCCTGAGATAAGGACCCTCAGCCACCCTCAGGGGGCGCTATGGATCCAGGTTTGAGCGCTGGTGGCCCCATTATTACAATTTAATGGTTTATGTGAGTTGAAGAGGCAATGCTCCTCTTTCTCTCTCTCTCTCTCTCTCTCTCTCTCTCTCTCTCTCTCTCTCTCTCTCTCTCTCTCTCTCTCTCTCTCTCTCTCTCTCTCTCTCTCTCTCTCCCTCCCAGCAGAAAGCTGTGTGCTGCTCTTATCTGGCCAGACCTGCTGCAGGAACCAACCTGCAGTGCATTAAACAAGCCACCACCACGGACACACAAATACACACCAAGCAGCGTGTGTGTGTGTGTGTGTGTGTGTGTGTAAATGAACAGAATAATGAGAGAGGAGTCAGAGACAGTTACGGGGAAGGAGAGAGTTCATCAGGAGGGGGGGGGGGGGGGGGGGGGGTTGATTGGACGGTCTATTGTAGTGTATATTTGTGAATAATTTATCTCAAGAGAAAATTATGAAAATGTAATGTATTCCTCTGCTCAGTGTATGGAAGTGACCTGGAGATGAGAAGTTAAATAATAATAATTTTAAGAAGCTGCACTAATAGCAGGAAGGAATGGGGGGATGTGTAAATTGGATTTTGGAATTTGAATATTATAGATGCCACTAATCTTAATATTTTTTCTTACTTTGTGGGGTGGTTTGTGTTTGGACATTTTTATTTGTATGTTTATTTTTAGGAAAAATAGGTAGCCGGGCTTGAATCCTGTCAACTTTGCAGGATGTCTGAGTCACGCCAAGAGTGTGTGACAACTGTCAAAGTGAATGTTGATTGTGTGTCAGATCTGCTCTGACATGTAGGAAAGTTTTTTCCACCCCGTCTTTGACGCACAAACATGGAAACGCATGGAGACATCCATCAGCAACAGCATCAACAACAGCAGCAGCGGACTTGGTTGGAACTTTTATTTTACCAGATCTGCCATAAACCTGCGCTGCTCCCCTTAAAAAAAAAAGACAACAAAGATGCAAATCAAAAGCTTTATGTCAAATCAGAATTCCGAGCACATTTTTTCCCTCTCCTTCTTTACAGCCGTAGCAGCCGTGCACGTACACATGGGGAGACAGACATGTACATACAGCACGGATGCTACCCGGACTATTAAACTCCAAGCTGCCCGACACGCCACTCTCTCCAAACTAAGCGCACAGGCATGAGCGGCCGGTTTCAAGTTGCCCTCTCTGTGAATTGATTCTACTATGAGCCTACACGAAGCTCTGCTCCGGCAGCCGAGGGGTGTCACGGCGGTAAACATTCCCTCCAATCCTGCTCGGAACCACTTTCTAACCCCAAAACGCACAAAAAGGCATTCAACGCTTCGTTTTGAATGAGTTTATTTCGCCAGAACCGGAAACGCGCGTCGTTTTGGGGCGCCTTCACGCCGCCCGGTGGTTCGTTCCACCCCCGCGCCGCCAAATGGAACATTCCACAATTTATTCCAGGGAAAGACTGACAGTTTTTTGGGTCATGAAGCAGCTGTTCAAGTCAGCGGCCTGTCCCCCCTCCGCTGGAATAAGAAATTAGTCCATTTTAAAGTAAATAACTAAAGCCTCTGGCCGATAAGAAGGAATTATAGAATGGTGTGCAGGCTCAATTTAACGCAGAGAGAGCCCCCAAAACAGTCGAATCCAATAAATATGATTTTTTTTCCACACACCCCCCCCAACCACCTTCCTCCATCAAATTATTGGTGCGAGAGTTAGACCAAGTTATTATCAACACAAGGGAAGATAGGGGCCTGTGTATAAGCAACTTATTTAAGAATTACATATGCAAGGCATTCTTATGTCTGTTTGACAACATATAAATGTAGACATAATACGTTTATTTTTGGTGTTTGAGTGAATTTTTAGGCCACTGAAGGTCATCATCGTATCATGGCGAATTTACCATTAATGGCATTTTTGGGATAAATTATCACACACTTTGGCGGAATTAATGTATAGGAGATTTTCAAATGGTCTGAACATGTTATTTCTCTGCACTAAATAAACCCTCTTACAAAGAATAAATCAATTTGTTGGACAAATTCCCAGTTTTTTACCTTCTTCCTCCATTGAATTACTCGTCAAGTTACCATCAACACAAGAGAAGATGGGAGCCTGTGTATGAGCAACTTATTGAAGAATTACCTATAAATATGTGATTAATCATGAAAATGTACACATGGGAGATCATTTTTTTGTTTGTTTTTGAGTTACAGTTCTAAGCCGGAGGGTCACATCGTATCATCTTTAACATAATCTACATTTTGGGTCAAATTATCATTTCACTTCAATTGTCAGAAATTAATTTAATATTTAGGAGTACTTTAGTACATTAATGCCAGTCTGAATGCATATCCTTGAAGTTCCTTCTCTGTAAACCAGCTTAAAAAGGCCTCTTTACACAGAATTTGCACATTTTTTAAATTCCTGTCTTTTACCTCTTTCCTCCATCTAATCAGTTGTGCGAGAGTTAGACCAAGTTTTTCTCAACACAAAAGAAGATGGGAGCCTGTTTATGAGCAACTTATTTATGATTTACGTATGTAAGGCATTCTTATGCGGTTAATCACAGTGAACTCACACATCATTAACAATTTTTTTTGTTTTTGAATAAAATTTTAGGCCTGTAAAATTCACAACATATCTTGTAGAATATAATCTTTAGGACATTTTTGGTCAAATTATCAGTTCAATTAGAAAATAGTTAGATTTTTTTCTATGTGGAATTCAATACAGTAATGTTGGTCTGAATGTATATTGAAGTTATTTCTCTGGATTCCAACTAAACAGACTTCCTTAGAATGCAGAATGAATTAATTTGTTGAACCAAATTCCTCTTTTTTTACCTCGTTTCCTTCATCAAACTGTTGGTGCGAGAGTTCGATGATCAACACTAAGGAAGATGTGAGCCTGAGTATGAGCAACTTATTGAAGAATTATGAGGCATTCTTATGTAATTAGTCACAGCAGCCTGTTTAAAGAAGACGCAACTGCAGATTTTTGGCATCTGAATGAAACTTTACGCCACTGAAGGTCACATCGTGTCATGTAGAATATAATCCTCAAGATGTTTTATTCGTAATTGTCAAAAGGGATCAACGGTATTTCCATCTCTTGCTTCATTTGCATGGCTCAGTGGGTAGAGTGGCCGTCTTGTAACTGAAAGGTTGCCGGTTCGATCCTCGGCCCGTCGCGCTCATGTCGAGGTGTCCCTGAGCAAGACACCTAACCCCTAATTGCTCCTGGTGGGTCGTGGTTAGCGCCTTGCATGGCAGCTTCCACCATCAGTGTGTGAATGTGTGTGTGAATGGGTAAATGTGATGTATCATGTAAAGCGCTTTGGATAAAAGCGCTATATAAATACAACCATTTACCATTTAACACTTAGAAAAAAATGTGATGTATGCAAGAAATTCAACACGTGAGTGCAGGTCTTCATACAGAACCTGAATGTGTATTCTTAAAGTTATTTCTTAGACTGAATAGACCTCCTTAAACAGAATCACTAAACTTGTTAAACAAAACTGTGAAATTACTCGTGTTTTTGACCTTTGACACCAGATGGTATGTAAGACTTTAATGAAGATAAAATCTTCAGCTGAGGCTCAGGAGCAGGACCACACCTCGATCTCTCCCCTTCCTGTTACACTTCTATTCACACCACTCTGCTCTTCCCACTTGTTCGTTCTCACTCCTTGTGGCCCACCTACCCTTTCTATACTTCTGCCTCCTTTTCCTGTCTTATCCTTTTCCTAGGGGGTCAGCAGGCCCGGGAGCTGCTGCCGATCCCCGACTAAGCTTTCCCCCCCCCGACATCACATCAGCTCAACTCAGTCATCACCAACATAGCGAGCCTTTGCATCCAAGAAGCGTCTAATCACGCGTCTCATTGATGGTGTGGTCCTTTCTTGTGAAAGTGTAATTAATTCTTCTCCCTTTTAAGAAGTGCTGCAGCACCTTGAATCTATTAGTTGAACATTTTTCTAGGTTTTCAAGGACTGCGTTTATGCAATGTTCAAGTATTGTGCCAACAAATTATTGAGTTTCACGCTGTCAGAGCCGACTAGTATCATATCCGAATGTGGCTCCGAAAGGCTTGCAGTGTAATATGATGGTATGCCAAAAAGTCTGTAACATGTTAAAGAATTAGTGTGGTGCATGTGCTGTAGTGCTGATAACGAAAAAGACAAGTCAGATGCAATCTCAGAACATTACTGAATTTAATTAGTTTCACAGAAAGCACAAATTTGCTGATCAAATTGTTTTACCGCATGCGGATAAGTTGCATTACTGATTACTAAGTTAGATAAGTTCAAGCTTTGACAACGCATAGAATTACATATAGTTTTTTAAAATCCTTTATTCTAAAGAGTGCAAAACAAAATAAAAGTCTTTTAAAATCATATTTACGGTCTATCCATATGAGTATGTATACACAGAAACCAGGAGAGGTACCAGAACTTAAACATGAAAACCATTAAGACATTAAACAAGACCATCTAGAAAAGGACTAGCTTGAGAAAAAGCTCCATAACATTGACAGAACCAAGAAGTAACATTAAGCAAACCAAAAGACTTGGACAGATTGTGGGTGACTGAGCTCCTGCATCTTCCATCAAACTGGACAAATCGTATGTAAATGCAGAATATTAGTGAATTTATCTAGTTTTACGGAAAACATTAATTTACTTTGTTGCATTGAGGCAAATTGCATAAGAAACGCATATAATGTATAGAGCTATATATTGAACAAGGCCATGTATGACACATACAAAACAACAAAAACACCAACGGCATTAATGCCTTTATGTAATAAACGAACAGATGGTGTATGATAGCCATGTGGGAAGATGTAACTTGTAATCTGCATTTCCTTGGTGTCATCAACATCTGTTGTGTGGTAAATGTAAGGCATTATAATAAAAAAGGCAAGTTCTCTGCTGAAAAACGTAATTTTTTTGTTTTAGATTTTGGACCTTGGGGAAAAAGGCCGATCTTGTGTTTTGTGCGACACAAGTTTAATCCCCTAAAAGTACATTTAAAGAAGTCTTTGGTTTTCCTCCAAACCTCTCGATCATTTCTCTCACTTTTCCAGTCACAGCTTTATGTTTTTGTCTTTTCATCTTCTCTTCTCGCCTCGTCCACCTGATCCATTCGTGTCTTTATCTCCACATTCGTCCCTCCACTCTCCATCTGCTGGCCTCCCTCCATCTCCTCTTCCAGCCCTCCTCCTGTCTGCCCAGAGTCACCAGTCATCCGCCGGCATGCGTTCCTCCTCTGGTCATAATTGAGATCATATGTTGAAGCCAGCGCTGAAACCCAACACGGGACGTCCACATCAAATAAAACCTGCTGTCGGCAGCGGGGCCTGGCTCTGCCAAGCGGAGTGAAACCATATCTGAGTCGGCCTTCACCAACACACCATAAAATGGAAGCCCAGAAGACCAACAGACGGACAGACAGACAGACCACACCTCTCCGGGAGACATTCCTTTCTCCCTCTGAAGAACTACACTTTCTGTCACATGCTGGTTGAGGTGAAGTTTGCAAGCTTTTTTGACCTGCAAAGGCTTGTAACTGTCAGTCACTCAGAAAAGATGCACAAGAGTCTGGAAGTCCACGACAATCCAGTGTGCATCATCTGAAAAGTGTGCCGTTTGGTCATCCTTGTGGCATTCTCATTTGTCATCTGATTGCATTTCCTTCCTCGCCTGAATAGATTTTCTGCACGGCACATGTACTTGACTGTGACTTAAGAAGTGTGTTCATCTTTTACCAGTTAACAACACGATGCTAATTTCATCTTGGTGCCAAAGTGTGATCATAGTTGCAGCTGCGTGGCAAAGGGGGGCCGAATATAACCTCGATCTGCTCTCAGCGATTGATTTCCAGCTTCTCCCCGGACTGTCAGTGTTTCGCCTCCCAACAGAGGAGCCGCAATTATATCGAAGATGTTTGATTTTCTACTAGAAGACGTACATTTAAAAGCTCTTAAAAGGAACAGCGGTTCAAGAAAAGGCCAGGGGCCGTTTGTTGCCATATTTGGGATGGCATTCAGTGGAATTCAAGTTGAAGTCAGACAGTATCACTTACACCATTATTAGAGTTTTTTGATCCACAGACTTACCTTTCAGATGAGACTAACATCCACAAGGTTATACAAATTTTAGGGCTTTTTCATAAAATAGGATGACTATACTGTAAAAAAAAAAAAAAAAAAAAAAAGAAAAGAAGTGAAAATCAGGCAAAAAGGGGACTAGAAAAACATGGTTAAAAAAAGCTGAAGAATACTGTAACATTAAAAAAAAATGTAAAAATAACAAATACATAATTATATTTCATTAGATTTAAATGTAGCAAAATGTGTAATATTACATACACACATTGTAAGTTGATACGGTTTTCTTTTTTTATGGTTAACATGCAAATTAATTATTTTTTCTGTGATTTTTTCTACACAATTATCTGTATTTAAGAAAATCTGAAAAAAATCTGTTAAATACATTTAAATAAATTGTTTACTATTTTCAGTCTTAAATTACAGCACTTTTTCCCAATAATAGCAAATATCTGGAAAATAACAATATACTTTGATTATTAAAATGCAATAAAATGATTTAATTATAAAGTAAAAAGCAGTAAAAGTGTGAATGAACATTAAAATATTTTCTTCTCTGATTTTATTAGATATTATCTATAATTTACCCCAACAGCCATTTATAATATGCACATTTTTTCTTTAAAATATGCGTAATTTTTCTTTATAATAATGGCAAATATCTGTTTTTAAAAAAAGCTTGCTGATTTAAATACAATATAAGTTGAACAATTTTAATATGTAGTGTTCTAAAAGAATGAATTGCCATTTATTTAAAAAAATTATTTTGGATGTGAACATTATTTACAGTTTTGGCTGTTTTTTTTTAAAATTAAGATGTAAATTGCTAATTTTGTCTGTGATTTTTCCTTGCTATTATTTGTAATTTTATAGGGAAACTCTGTAAAATAACAGTAAATTGTTTGAAAAATGAAGCTAAAGACTTGTAAAAACAAAACTTCTACATTATTGTAATTTTCTCAGATCGGAGTTTACGTTTTTTTTCCCAGTGGCTCAGAACTTTAAAACTCTTCTTATCGTGTGTGAGACTTCCTTTGTGGCGTTCCACACATGCGACCTGTGACCCACCACCTACTGCATGAGCAGCATCACCGTTTCTCAGGAGATATGACTGAGATTGAATTGCCCTTCCAGTCCCCGTGTCTGAGCCGCGGAGATAGAGATCCGGAGTAAGAGCTGGAAGATGGATGGAGCGTTGCCAGCGATGGCACTGCTGCTGGGGGAAGGTGGAAGCCGGAGTGTCCTGCTGTTCGTCAAGTAGCTGAGAGATCAGATGCTATCGGGCCGGGAGGTGTCTTCTCCGCTTTGCTCTGCTCTGCAGCCGGAGCACTGCACACAGCGGCTAGTTTACGTAAAGGATAAACACTGACCCCGGGGTTGTAATCCACTGGCAGGCCGAGCAGGAGCTGTGTGGATTACTGGAGGCTAACTGCAGCCTCTCCACTTGTTTTACACCTCAAGAGGATCCTAATTGAGCTAAATCTCATTATTTATGGCCGGCTATGGAGACAGTAATCAGAGTGGCTGGTGTGTCTTTAAACAGATCAGTCAGGAGCTGGATCTGTTAATGCGAGCAGCACACACACTCTGATATACACGCCGGTTCAGTTTCTAGGTTGCTCTCAGGAGAAGACTTAGAAATGGGAGGGGAAATGTTCTGTGGTCATTAGAGGCTCCACTACACTCGTCATCTCCATGCTGCACATGCAGAAGTGCGTGTTTAGACGCATGCGACACACCGAGAGACTATATGAAGGCATTTTTTAGGTGTAGGCGAAGCAAGCCAGAAAAAAAATGAACATCACTGTCACTTGTGAATGACAAATTCAATATTTTGATAAAACAACAAGGTATTTTCCCTCCTTTTCTTCCCCTGATTTAATGAATCCAACTGATGCAGATTATTCATTGCAAGCAGCTACCTAGACCAGCAATTTCCCGTATTATTAAAAGGCAGGGATCGTTGATTTGAAGATACGAAGATATGAAGTTTCATTGCCGGCTGATATGAGAATTATGAATGGCGACAGAGGGCAAGAGCTGACCCTGTGTTGGAGCCACGATGCTGAGGGGCTCTGCAGCTTCCACCGATAGACAATGGAGGAAGAAAAAGCTCCGAGAGCAGTTCACATAAATGTCACGCTTTCTGGACTGCTAATAAAAAAAAAAAAAAAAAAAAAAAAAAAAAAAGAACAGGACTCACGATAAAAGCTGCATTAGAGGAGCGAAAGAAAGAGAAATTAAGCAAGCAGGAAAGGGGAAAAAGAAGAAGAAGGAGGAGGAGAGAGGAGAGGAGTATGTTAATATATTTCAGACAAAAGAGAAAAAGATATCAGACGAAATGGCGATGGAGAGATTTTGCAAAGATTTGGAGATGGCTGGAGGTGAGGTGATGTGGAGCGCAGTGAAAGAAGGAGAGAGAGAGAGAGAGAGAGAGAGAAAGAAATGAAGGAGAGAGATGGGAGTTTAGAAACCTCTCAGCCATATGCATTTCTGTGTCTGCAATATACATGCAAATGGTGGCATGCATGAACGATAGGACAGCGATGAGCCGAGCTAGTTTTCTCAGTCACATTACTCTGAATGATGCCAGCCTCCTGCCCACCTCGCACACAAAACACACCGAGCCGCAGAGAACATTTAACTCTTTAATTTACCACTTTTACCAATCAATCTGCTCCCGGTGCACAAAAAATAAGCCTCCAAGCAATCTGCCATGTCTGCAAAAACAACCTCAGTTTGGATTCACGACTGTAGAAAAATGAAGTCATGTGTTCATTTTAAATTTTTTTTTTTTGTAAAATGACAGAATAAAGAAAAGGGAGAAGATGTAGAGGTGGTGAAAGAAAGCGAAAACAGACTGACAGACGAACATATCCTGTAAGGAGGAGGACCTGGCTTTGATTTCAGCTCATACGGTTACAAATGAGCTCCAGCATCAGGGTGGAAAATCCAGGAAGACATGAAGCCCCGAGTAGGAGTTCTGGTTGTTGATCAGGCTGCTGCATGAAGGGAATCCTGTCTGGAGCAGATTTTGTGGAGAAACATGAATTCCTGAGAGGATGTTGTTCTATTGCTTGATGGCCAGCAACAGAGGAGATTTCTCTTCATGTGTGTTAAATATGTGGGTGGGATGTTCACACTTAAGTGTTTGTGAGGACTGAACTGGGTTCAGGCAATGTTTAATTTGACAGTAAAGGCATTTTTGTGGTGTTGAAATTTGATTTTAGGGTTCAGATTAGAACGGTATTAAGGTTAATGTGACTTTTGGGGGTTGGGAGTGCTTTTTCTCAGGGCTAATACTGAAGCAAATGTGTGTGCTTTGGCAGTATATGAGCCAGATGACCTAATATTTATCCATTTTTACATGACTTTTAAGCTGTAGAGTTGAACAGAGTGGATTTGTGTTGTGATATTTAGTCAGACCGGCTGCAAGTGTAGAAATGTGGGCCACCTGAGCAGCTGGGTTTGTGTGAAACTTTTGGAGACATTCATGGTTCTCTGGGGATGAATCCTTCATACTTTTTTAACACCTCGACTTTTCTTCTGTTACAAAACTTTATAATTTCTATTTTTTTAAAAATGGTGGATGGTGAATAAAGATAAGTCCGCTGACTTCTGATATAGTGTCATCATCAGGTCAAATTTATCATTTTTCCCATTTATCATCAGTTTACTCTCTGAAAGTGCAAAACCTGACAGCAGGTTTGACAATTATGTTATTACTACGTTTGTCCGTCTGTCTGTTACAACATTACTCAAAAACATACGAACGGATTTGGATTAAATTTTTAGGGAAAGTCAGAAATGACACAAGGACCACCTGATTAGATTTTAGCATTGATGCAGTTTGTAGTCTGGATCCACAGATTTGTTAAAGTTTTCTGTGTCATTGTAAGTTAGCAGCACGGCGTCTCTGTAACCATGACAACAAGTGAACACTACTGACGATCACATGATTGTGATCCTATTACAAATTAACTGCTGCGGACTTATCAGGACTTATCTGTCGGAAATGATACATACGTACACATGATAGATGGATAGATAGATGGCTAGATTGATAGATGGATGCTTTATTAATCCCGAGGGAAATTCAAGATCCTTGGCATGTCGTTCCACCAGAAAACTGAAACAATATCGAAGCCTAAAATCTGAATATTTAATCAAAATCACTTTATTCTACATATCTAATTTAAAAATTCACCAAAAATACAGAATTTCCGCTATACAGATCCTGTAAAAAGCTAAACGTTCTGTGCTCCACAGCACAGCCGTGACTCAGCTGTGAACAACAGCATGTCACATTTGCTTTTTGACTGAATTCTGCTGAACTGCAGACTCTATAAGCAGATAGAAGACAAATATGAAAGCAAATTAAATATGGAAGTAGTAAAATATTTATTGTAAGAAGAATTACCATTTTTTCAAGTACTCCTAAGGCCTGTGAGCACAAACATTGTACATGCTAATTCAAGTTCTTTTTACCTTTGTAAAACAAATAATCAAAGAAATTTAACTTTGGTTGTTTGTTAATTTTTGTTTTTTTGTGTGTTTAAATTAGCTTTATAACTACTACACAGTGGATATTGTGAGTTCTCTCTATGTGTAGCAATGGTTGTGCCGTTTTGTTACAGGTGCAGGATTTGATATATAAGGTATAAAATGAGTCAACAGTGACGAAATATGTGATGGGGCAAAAAACGGCAAGAGACTGCTTGGAGTTCAGAGCGTTAATAATGTAGCCTCGCAATATGCGACGATGATGGGCTTTTTAATCTCAAACTGTAGGTGTGGATGATGCACACAAATAAGGTGACAAGGAGAGTCACATTAGAACAAAGAATTATGAGGCAATTATAACATATATTAAAGGCATTATGGAGGATGGTTTTTTTTGTTTAATTTGTCTGATTCACATAAAATGAATATACTGACCTTTAGTGGACTTGTATGTATGGTCTCTAAAAGAATAAAAATTTTTAAAAAATAACTGTGGACATGGCAGGACCTGAAAAACATCAGCCAGTCAATGCGGTCGGACCGAGGCGTTTGGTTTGCTCCCTTTCCTGTCAATCAAAAATCTTCCGGCTCAGGCCGAGTGACGTAGATTACGTACGCCTTGGACTTACATGTTTTCTGTATGTGTTGCTTTGGTATAGCTTCGTAGTTAGCTGGCGACTTGTTTTGCTCATCTTTTTTTACATAATGGCAGATAAAGATCCAGGGGGACCCAGCCGTAAAAGACAACTTCACGAGTCCTACGCAAGTTTCTGGAGGGGGGCGTTTCTTCGTAAATATTAAGAGGGGGGAGGTTAGAGGGGGGTGAGGGAGAGGTTGTATGTGTGCATGCTACGTTCAAAGTCGTAGGAAATTAAATCTCCTCTAATGCCTTTAAGAGTAATATCTTGAAATCTTAATTGTGATGTTTTGTATTAGTTTTATATATCTATCACTAATAACACAACAAGCTAAATTTACGGTTGTAATTCTGTTTTTCTCTTTCCGATTTCTACCCTAAAAATTTCCGGTTTTGCACCATGCGTTGGAAAATGGATGAAAAGAATAATTTTTTAGGTCTTTATTCGCACGATTCTTCTTTGTCTTGTCTGAAACACGAAATACACATAAAGAAACGCAGATTGCAGAAAAGAGGCTTGGCAAATTTTGCATTTCCAGCATTTTGTTGGCTTGGAGACATATAGCTAGCGGTGCTGTGAGGGTGTGAATGGTCGCATGGCGGCGTGCGACATGACTCGTACGGTATTTGGAAGGTTTGTAGAGCTGCACATGGGAGTGTGTGTGTGTGTGTGAACATGGCTTCATAAACACAGGGGTGTTAGGACAGGAGTTTAAGAGGGTGGAGAGGTGTGGAAGCAGGGGAGCCAGTGTAAATGTTTGTCCGCGAGTGGGAGCTGTAAAAGCATTAATGTATGTCGCTCTGTGCGTTTTAAGGCCGAAAAGTGCATGTTTATATGTGTGTGTGTGTGTCATTGGTCCACCTGATGGTATCGTTTTGAGCGAACATCTTGTATTTCCTGTTGTCTGCATTTAGTCATAGAGTAGTGAAGCAGGCAGCAGAGAGATTTATTACTTTGCTTTGCCCATGTGTGTGTGCGCATATGTAGTGTGTGTGTGTGAATATGCATGTTGTGTGTTGACGTGTGTGTGTGTGTGTGTGTGTGTGCAGGTTGTTGTGAGTTGGCAGCAGCCTCCTCGCTGCTCTTCTCTCCTGCAGTAATCAGTAAGAGTGGAGGCCTGGCCTTCTTCTCTACCTCTCCCTGCCTGTGGTTTGTTCACATACCGTCTCAGCCGAGCGGGTAGGAATGTGTGTGTGTGTGTGTGTATTTCTACGTGCTCTCTTGTGCTTTTGTGAGAGTGTGTGTGTGCACCTAAACGTACATACTACATGCACAATAAGCGTTATTGCATCTTTGTGTGTGTGTGTGTGTGTGTGTGTGTGTGTGTGTGTGTGTGTGTGTGTGTGTGTGTGTGTGTGTGTGTGTGTGTGTGTGTGTGTGTGTGTGTGTGTGTGTGTGTGTGTGTGTGTGTGTGTGTGTGTGTGTGTGTGTGTGTGTGTGTGTGTGTGTGTGTGTGTGTGTTGCAGCCAGAGAGAGAGATTTTGGTGCATTTGTGTGTAAGAACAGGGGGTGGGGGTTGAAGAGGCCCTGCAAGGGAGAAGACAGAAAACCTGATGGTAGTTAGTTGGCCTTTTCCCTGCAGTAAACAGTCTGATTCACATGAATTCAAACCGCTCTTTTGCAGCGTCATATTAAGATGACAAACGCTTTAATCAGACTGTACTGAAAGCGGCTGAATGTTAATCCTGGGATGCTTAATATTGCAATTGTGAAAATATAACAAATATTAAACTCGGATCAGAGTTCCCTGTGAGGGTGCAGGCTTCTTGTGCAGAAGGAATCCAGCCAGAGAAGTGCTTTCTGTTTTGTTTTTGTGCTGTTTCACAGTCAGATGAGGCCAGAAGAGGACAGAGGGAAGCATGAAAACACTGTTTATGCCTTTTCCCAGACAGGCTGCAGACTTGCTGAGCCTCTTGACTGTTTCCCAGAAACTGCTGCACGCATTCACGCCGATGCACACATGAACTTCTCTCTCAGTCTGTCATGAAAAACACGTGACGGACATGCAAACAAAACTGTCTGTCTTTCTTTCTGTCACACACACACACACACACACACACTCCTGCTATCAAGTTCATTAATGAACTGCGGCTCCTGAACGAGGCACAACGCAGAGTTTATATTACACCGGCTTGGCATGATCCCCCGGCTGATATAATCACAATGTGATGAGAGGTTGTGATGACACATGAACAGAGAACATTTGGTGCCTCTCCAGAATATGTCACCGCTACGATAACCCACTTAACACGGTGTTCTGATGACTTTGGCAAAAATGCTTAGCATGTTTCAGTAGCATCTACTCTACGCCGTTCTGTTGTGCAGCTTAATTAACAACAGGAAAAGCAGTCTGGGCTGCAGTCTATGATGTTATCAAGAAACACTTCCTGGAGCGGCTCCATCACCTGCGACTAGGCCAACTGTGACTCGACGCCAGGGTGATTTTCCAGCGATGTAACTGGTTTATGTCATTCCAAGACTGATGAACTACGATGAGATCAGCACAATTTGAGTGTTAAAGGCCGATTTCTATGAAAATCAAGTTCTTTACCTCATTAATGTGTCCATATGGTGTTTGTTTTAGATGTTACAAGACACATCACAATCGAATAAGGGGTCAACACCATGGCTGAGCTTTTCCATGTTGAGGCTGTGATAGATGGATGTCAGTCCCAAATACACAGATTCAGACTTTTGACGTTTAATTTGACCTAGCAAACTAAACAAGTGACTGTGAAATGAGCAAGGACTTAAAAATCAGAGATGAGCTTTTAGGGCTTTAAACAATGAGCAGAACAAGACTTTTTTTTTTTTTTTTGTCAAAGAAAGGAATTTTATGACGTGGGAATCATTTGCTCTCACCAATAGAACAGACAGCACACACTGTAAAAATCACAATCCAGCAAAAAAAAAAGAATATCTGGTAGCAACCTTACAAGAAAAAATCCAATGAAATACAGTGAACTGTTGTAATGTTCAAAAGAAGAAAAAATTAGGAAGAAAAAACAAACAAATGTCTGCAAAATAACGCATTTTAAAATCAGATTTAAATGTAATATAAAATTGTCTTTTATCGTTCTGCCTTTTTATCCCTTTTAAAATTTTTCCTGCTTCTAGTCCCTCTTTCTAATCTCATGATCTCAATTTATTTCCATCTTTTATTTTCTCTTCAGCGTCTCTCTTCATTCAATCAGTTTTTAATTAGCTATCCTGTACATTTTTGTCATTTTAAAGTTATTATATATTATTATATTATAATAATCATGCACTGCAAAAGAGCAAATTAATGTTTATAGTACTAATTTACTTTTTTACGTGGATTTTTATTTTTTATGATTAACATGTAAAAAAATACTTATTTTCTGTGAGTTTTCTAAATATTATCTGTTATTTAACAAAACTGTTAAAATCCGAGAAATATAATTGAAAAGAAAATATTTACTATTTTTCAGTCCTTTTTAAAATAACATATAAAAATTATATTCTGATTTAAATACAGCTGTAATTTTATAAACATTGTAAACGAATAACATTATTTGTAAAAATGCAGATTATGTCATTTACCACTTTGGCCTTTTTTTAACAGTTAACATGAACATTTATATCCTTTTCCTATTATTTCACTAGTTATCTGTAATTTACCAAAAGAAGGAAAATTGGGAAAATACATGAAATTGTTCAAGAAATTAAACAGTTTTTTTAAAAATGCATTTTTTACAGTGCAGAATCACCAAGTTGTGATCAGCGTTTGCTCACGCAGGACAAAAAAAATATGAATTTACTGTCTAACTATTAAAACAACTATAAGTAGACTTTAACTGAAGCTGCTCAACAGTGTGGAGAAGTTTGAACAGGGTTGGAAGGAGAGCGCATGAAATAATGCATGGATTTAACGTAAACCTACAGATACAAAAAAAAATGTGCACGCTGTGTGATGACACATCTGTGGATCATACAAGCTGTTATTGAGCTGTCAGCGAGCAAACTCCTGGGATCTTGATAACATCACAGCTTTGCATATCCTCTTCACATTCCAGTAGCTTTCAGAAAGACTTTTTCATGTTCAATCATGTTTAAGGTGTATTCTAACTCAAAGATTTGCGTATTAAATGGTTTAGTTGTGATGCAGCAGAAAATTAACGGTTTTCACAAGCTGGGAGGTAGGACCTGGAATGTAATGTTTAACATCAAACTCAGTGAAAAGCATAGATGAGGTCTGAGGCAACTGGTGAAGACAATGAATGAGGACTAAAGCAGAGTGAAACACAAAAACCAGGGTTAAAGTCTGTTTTAAAGTGTTAAGTCAATTCAATTTTATTTATTTAACAACTCTGGAAAGTTACCACGATGTCAGTATTTCTGTCTTCTGTCAAATGCTGTAGAAACAGCGTTCACATCAAATTCTCAGATGTTTCAGCACTGTGCAGGTTCAGCATTTTATACAAGACAGTCCAGTGTTTGTTTGTTTGTTTTTTTGACGGAGCCTTAAGCATTGGCAGCCCGACAGAAATTAAGCTTCTGCAAAAGTCTCCAAACTATCTCCACCACCAACAGCTGATTTTCATAAGTCATGACACAGCACTAATTAATGATTCTTTCGTCTGTCAAGAGGACAGAATTACCATATTTTTAACGGAAAGAACATTGCAAAGGAACATGATGGACTAGAATCAGACTTAGCTGATAGCCTCAAATAGTATCCAACTCTGTAATAAAGTCAGAAAGTGGTAAATTTCCTCCATGTTTCAACGAAGAGCAGATATTTATATCGAATATAGAATAACCTGAGATGACCAAAGTGTTGCATGTGTTGGAAGACAGTCAGAAACAACGAAAAAAATGCAAAACTAAAGACAAGATAAAGCTTTGTAAAAATAAATGACATGAAAACACTACACATCTTGTAAGATCAAATTCTACAGCAGTACCTCACTTGTGTGTCAACAATACTGATGTATATTTCTTGCTAATTTTAAGGTTTTTTCACCCTGTTTTTGGACTCTCCTTTTTGCTTCTGAGCACTGAGAATGTCCCTGCTGTGGAATCAGTATCGAAATTGAAATAAACATAGAATACAAGTACGTTAAAACCACAAAAAGCAACCAAAAGCCTTTGAAAACACCCCTATACTGACAGTCTGATTATGTCTAAATCTGTTTCTGTGTTCTGGGCCTGTACAAGGAGACGCTAACTAAACATCTTTCTTTTGTTTGCCCTGATTTCACTGGTTAATGATTACAAGACGTCTGTGATTCAGACTCAGGTGCTGCTGGATGCATCTGAATGAAGCTTGTTTCTGACCCACACTGACCTCCACACCTCCACCGGTGACACAAACACACTTTCAGAGCTTTATTTCTAAGCAGAAAGGACAGTCTAAAATGCTCCCATCTTTCTCTTCTTCTTTCTTTGAGCTCATCCTAAGCCACCGCCCAGTCTAATTCCAGCCTGCATCTCAGCGCCTGGAAAAAAAAAAAAAGGAAAACACGGAGTCACAAACACGCCAGATTAGGTCAGACTTGGTTTCATAACCACTGCATGACCTCTTCCTCTCCCTCTCTTTATCGTTCTCTCTCCCTTTTCTGTCTCTCTTATTCTTTTCCTCTGTCCTGTCCTCCCTCCTTCCCTCTTGCACCCTCTTCCTTCTCATCTCTCCACTTTCTGCAGACCAATCTGTCTTCTATTTGGCTTTGCTCTCTTTTCCAATCTTCCCTATCCCCCGCTCTCTTTTTATGTGCTCTATCTTCACACTCTTTCGCCCACTTTATAAGGTCCCGCTGTACCTCTAAACTTCACAAGTCCCTCACTCCTTATATTTCCCTTTCCCCTTTTCTCTGTCTTCTCTTTTGATTCTTTCCTCTCCCCTGCTCGCACAGAATTTATTCCCCTTTTTCTTTATGGCCATCGCTGTCACTGACTCTCAGCAACCTGATGTCAAAAGAGACATTTATATAACAGCATGGAAAGCTAAGTCACAATGCAGATGATTAATCAAGCATAGAAAAGACAGATCAATTTAGTGCCGTGGTGCGATGTCCTCAAGAAGTCAGACATGAAATGTACTTGCAAATTTGTAGGTCTCTAGTGAATCGTACGCATGATCTTTGATTTTCATTTGTTCTGTTTCTTAAAACCAACCGTTCGGTGACAGTGACAAGAGTCTGTCAGTGTTTTTGCATAGCTGCCAAAGATACTTGTCTCATTTCCATCACACGTATTTTCCTGACAAAGACGAGGGTTAATGTTGCCAGTAAACCTTAAAGGGGCACTCCAGCAATTTTAAACATGAAGATCTTTATGAGATGTACCACACAGCTTCTGCATACTGTTGTATAATGCTTTCCCCGCCCTCGAGAGAAGCTTTGACATAGTGATGTTATCAGGTTCATCACAACTTTGGTCTAGAGACTACAGATTTCAAACAGCAAATCACATTTTACACAGCAGAAAGTGTCTAATTAAAGACAACATCAAGTTCCATCCTACTAGGACATGAATGATGAGTTTGCATGTGTGTTTGTTCTCCATGTTTCTCAACAACTGTTCATCCAATCTTCTTCGCATTTGGCAGGTGTATTGTTTGGAACTGAAGGAAATGTGGTGTCAAGGGTGAAGTAGTTTGGCTGAGCAGTTCTCAAGAATTAAAAAAAAAAAAGTGAGTGACAACATAAAGGCAACTCATTGATGTAATCTTGGACAATATAAGGCTGTGCTTTGTCAGAACAAGCTGCAGCCAAAACACTCATCAGCATCTACAGTCATATAAGTGTTGGAGTATTGTAGACAGAAACCCAACAACGTGAGGCTCCGTAAGCACTGCAAACTGAAAATGGCCGATCACACCTGTGCACCTATAAAGCACGAGGACTTGAAACAAAGGCATCTCAAACTGCTTTGTTGAGGCCTGATTTTAACTGGACTGCATACAAACTGCATGCTGCTTCAGGCATGTTTTGCATTTTCAAGCCTTTAGCACATCTTGTTTTGCCGTTAAATTGACACCTGAAATAGTCAAGGTTGGTCAGTGGGAGAGCGTCGTCCATCAAGACTACATGGCGTGAAAGGACACACACGAAGTCAAAAATACTCTGTGATAGTAACTCGAAGACACCTGGTGAGTAGCACATATGCTTTTTCATACTAGACTAGCAGCAACAGACAACACCCTGCTGTGGCCAGACAATCAAACATACATGTTTTGTTGTTGGAAATGCAGGGTCCACTGCTTTAATAGCTCGACTGCAAGGGCTAAAAGTCCAGCTGTCTCAGAAAAGAACTGGTCAGTTTTGGCAATCAGGTGTTTTCAAAGTTGTTCTGAACTGCTACACTTGAGGTTAAAATGAAAAGCTGGCTGTCATAGGGAAAGGAGAGATGCTATAATGTCCAGTGAAAGGCATTAATAGTGTTGCAGCCAGCTGTTAATGTGAAAAGTGACAGAATGTTGGTCAGAAGAATGAAAAAAGACAGAGAAGTTCAATCCTGGCTCCTTCCTCACCTCCACACAGGTGGCCAGGGACTGGGTTAAGTAAGTGTGAACGTTGGACAGAGTGTTCTGGAAAGTTGAGGCTAATTCATGCTTTCCAATGCCTGCACAAGGTGCATATATTCAATTATCTATCTAAATCTGTGAAGTTTTTTTGTGAATTTTCTGCATGCAGCAACCAAATTTGCAATCACATGGACTGTCCTCACTACAACGACTGCACATGTGCAAGGAAAACAATTGGTGCCTAAAGCAAGAGTTTAGTACGCAGAGAGGAGAAGGTGCATGGAGATTCTCACCTTCATAATTCACGATTAACAGATTTAGAATTGAAGTAGTTGCTGGAGGACTTTGGAGGTGCTTTGATTTTGTAGCTGCTTTTTGTCAGAGGAGCTCAGACACAATGAGAAGCTCTGAATTCTCCAGATATCCCATGATATGGCCACTCACTGCATTAAGCACACCTTAGGAATATGAACTGACACAGTGCTACAGCCCAGTCTTAAAGTAGCCATTACATCCCATAAACATTGCCCCGTGTGTTTTTCTGTGTTTGATCTGAAGGGCAATGCAAACGTCTACAGATGCAAAAAGATTTAATTGGACATTATAGAGTTGGAAAGTGTTGGCGAAGGTGCTTCTGAGGTAGTTTAACCATCCAACAACCAATTACGATGAAGCATCTTCTGCCTCTACAGATCTGACCAAATTTTTTTCATCCGTTTCTCATAAACCTCTCAACTTGAAGCCAGTGCTGTTGCTATATACTCAACTATTCTTCTATTAAAGGAGCTCTCATTCAAGTGCGAGGCTACCTTTGTTTTGTATACTCGAGATGTTGCACAGGCCAACGAAAACAACGCATTACTCGTAGGAAAACACAGTTATAAAATTAGGCTTTGACATTTTATTTTAAGATTAGTCGATCTTTTAATAAGCCATAAACATGGTTTGCGGTTAGATTTTTGAAAACATTTCCTTAGAAATTTCTTCCAATCGTTCTAGATCAGTTTATTCTGTCTCAGAGTAACACAAATTAATGGGATTCTACTAGTTCATTCTCCAAGAAATGTAAAAACAAGTCCAATAAGACGTTTGTAATTCCAGGCACACATGTTACTCGGTATGAAATGAACTGAAAAACATCCAGAGTTTCACTATGAGGAAATGAGAGAAAAAAAAGCTGGAATAAAAGAATATAGCCCAATGAAGCTTAAGCCTGGATGTGAAAGGTCAACTAATCTGTATCTGGGCCAAAGGGCAAAGCATGTACAGTATTAATACTCTCAAAAGAGAATGTTTGAATACACTAGTGGAAAAAACTGTCCGCTGTTTGACATCTATATTTAAATACTGTATGTTTGCATGCAACGGGAGGAGCAGTATAGAGAAGTATGTTTGCAATGTGCAGCACATATTGCGTATTATCATGAGCACATGTGGAAGTTAACACCCCAGACTATCCGACTACACTGCCATGTATTTTACTACCGGTTTAAATGTGTTGCAGCATTCTCGTGTGTATGTTTTGTAACTCTGCTTTGGGAATGAATCTTGAATGATTTATTGGCCATAAAATTCATTGATCACAGCTTTTTTAGGAACACGTAATGTAACTTAGTTGAAGACAAACAGCATGGCCGCTGGGCACGTTTGTGGCCAAATATTCTGTAATCTGTTGTGGTAATTTAATTAGCCAAGAAAGAATGTGATTAATCAAATCAATTAGATTGCACTATGAGACATAAATCATGTTTCCCCGGTCTCATTATCAACCTCGGGGTGGACGTGCGAGTCTGTGCATGTGTGTGCGTGTTTGTGTCTGTGCGTTTGTGTGTCTTCATGCAAACATTTGTGTATGTGTGTGTGTTTGTCTCAATGCGGTAACGTGTCCAAGTATGACAGCGAGAAAATGTGGCTCTATCCTTCAGCGGCACCATTTTATCTACAGCCTGTGTTTGTGTGTGTTTGTGTGCATGTGCAGCTAGTGTACACCAGAGAGTAGTTGGAGAGGAGAAAGAGAGGGCTAAGCATTCGCAGGCTGCAATTATGGGTAATTTTCCAACAGCAGCAAAATTAAAGCCCCCAAAACAAAACAAAGAGGGCAAATCTACTCCCTGGACGAGTCTGTCACTGATGCACGGAGAGAGAGATGACTGTTCTACACACAAAGCTTCAGGCTACATCTATAATACAAATACTAACAAGTGATGGCTGTCATGGTTTTGAGTCACTGTTGATCAGGCAGCTTCCACATCTGTTTCCTTTGGACTCTGAAGAGGAGGAGCTTCAAGTGCACTCGGTTGCCATGACACCTCATAATGCACCGTGCCATATTAGCCTGACCACATATGCACAAATGCCCATGATTGTATTTTGAGCGTGTTATTGGGATTAGACCTGAAGGGTCCAGTGCGAAGCGTTAGCGAGGTAAATTGGGTCTTTTAACCTGCTACATCACCATGGCAACTGATGCTGCACAGCTAACCTGCTCTGGAGGAGGTTCTGTTCACAGTTTGGGTCCTTTTACCAAATATTTTCCTGACAATTCTCTATGAGCAATACAGATTCTCAACTGAGGGAACATTTTTTTATCTGCAAACCTGCTGAGCTGTAAGTTAGCAATACCAATAAACAAAGCAATGCACTAGCGGAAACTGTATGCAGGGCGTTGCCATGGGAACCTACAGCATTCAGATGCTGATCCAGACAATGTTATGTTTGGTCCTGATTTGCTGCCAGTTTTACACTGCTGTTATTGCAGCTATTAGAACACAGATTCAAAAACTGATTGGTCTGTTGGTATTTCTTACAGACAATATTCAATCAGTCAATAATTATTACATTAGGTAACGTATGAAGTGTTTAACAGCTCTAATGTGTTGCTCCCACTTTAGAAATGAGCAGCTGTACAGAGAGTGCACTTCGTAGGAAAATAAATATATTCACTAACATGATTGTTAGTTGTCTACCAGCATTCGTCTCATCGTTTTCTTGGGGATTTGCATCTTTCTGGCTGAGATGCACTATTTTGTTGTTGCTGATGTGGTTTGAAATTCAAGTAGTCCATAACACAGCAGTCAGATCAAATTTAATTGCCATATTATCCAAACTTTTATTACTTTTTGATAGGCATACCTCTCCCAGTCAAGCGATGCGGTCACATCCAATCCTGGGATTGTTGCTGCTGTGTGTGGGGTCCAGGTGATTGTTTTGAAGTCGTGGCAGTGATTTACAACAAATGGCATAACCAACCAGATTCCCTGTTACAAAAACCCACCATAACTGCTTCAAAACAATACACAGGTTGTTGCCCTAATTTCAGCTGTTATACAAGATAATTTTTACTGAATGTCCAACCTTGTAGCTTAAACTACAAAATGTCCTCCACTCCATGTGCCAACATAAGAATGGAAGTATGCTAAACGCTTTAATATCTATACTATTGAATAAACACAGAAAATAAATGATATCACTGTTACAGTATGTTTGATATTTGAGTTGTTGGCAGGCTTCATTGAATAACCTAATGAATATACAATCCCTAAACAATTATTACCTAAATGTCACTATCTCAAGAGAATAAAGCCAGTCTATGAGCAATGTCTATAAAGAGCAAGAAAGAGAGGGCTAAACAGCACTACAACTAAGGGGGAAAATACTGAAAGTGAGCATTAGTGGCATTCATGGATATAAAAAAAATTACAAGTACCGGTACCTGGACAGCACTGGCAAATTCCCATTTAAGCTGTTGTGTTTTTTGTGCACATTGTTTTTAACCTTGTTAACATGTCCACATGCTGGTTTTTTTATATCCTAAAAGACATCGTGAGCAAGATAAGCCGTCAACACTTTGGCTGAGCATTTCTGCCTTGCCACTACAGTGTACAGACAGCAGTCTAAAAACATTGATTTAGACTTATGAGGCTTCATTTGTAACAAACTTGAGGAACAAATCCTATCAACTTCTGCAATCAGGTCTTTCCATCTTCTTCTCTCTTTTTTTTTTTTTTTTTTTTTTTTTTAGAATTTATTTCCAATTTGAGCATGTATGGCTGAATTACTCCAAATCTAATCTTGACAAATCTAAGTCCAATAATCGGTGTACCTGTAGTTCCATCCATCTTCGTGAATTTATCCGGGGTCGGATCACAGTGACACCAGGCTAAACAATTCAGATGTTCTGCTCCTGTGCAATGTTTTCAAGCTCCTCTGGTGGGACCCCAAGATGTTCCCAGATCAGATGAGATATGTAATCCCTCCAATGAGTTCCGTGTTTATACCCTAGAACTTCCAATTCTTCCAAATGAAAGCACCCAGGAAGCATCCTTATCAGATGCTCGAATCACCTCAGCTGACTCCTGACATGAACTAGCAGCAACTCTACTCCAAAACTACCTCCTAATGTTCGAAGTCCTCACCCTCACCCTAAGGCTGAACCCAACCACCCAAAAGAGGAAGCTTACTTGGCTACCTGTATTAGCAACCCCATTCTTTCACTGTGGAGCGCTCATGACTGCAGTTGAAGGTTGGATCAAAGATCGATTGGTTAAATGAGGACTTCATCCTCTGGCTCAGCTCCTTCAACACAACAGTCCAGTACAATGTCTGCAACACTACTGGCATTGCACCAATTCATCAGTTTACCTGATGCTCCTTTTCCCCGACAAGATACTTCAGCTTTTTCATGTGGGGCAGCACCCCCAAACCAGAGGAAGCAATCGTCCAACAGAAAGCCATGGCCTTGGAATGAGAGGTGTTGACTCTGATGATTGCATTCAGATGTAAACTATCCCAATGCACCATGGAAGAAAATCTATTGTTCTCCTTTATAAAATAAACACCTAGATCTTCAGCTGCTGAATGTTCCACTATCTTCATGAACTTTTTGCCAACATTTTTGAATGTGGAGTGCCTGTTAGGCAGCATGCAGTGGGTTTATCAGGACTTTTTGGCTTTATTTAAAATTTGAGTGCAGAAGGTGTTGCTCATAAAACCAAAACAAAGTACTAAAATAGGCTCAAAAGCTCCATAAAGCTGAGAAGACTTTTGCTGTGGGTTTGTGGCAACTAGTGAGGCCTTTTATTTTGTCTTTTCACGTGTATAATGTTGATTAGTGTAGCTGTCAATGTTTGGCTCATGAGGTTTTCACTTTTGCAAGCACTGGTTAACAGGGAACTCTGATAAAGGCGGCATTAAGGGTGCAAATAATAAACTGTAATGTAAATACTTTGTCTTCGAGATGTGGATTAACTCAGTGTGAAATTCTGGCAAGCGTGCGCTGAGATAGAAGAGTAACAGAGGGTGAAGTCGGGTAGGTGTGACTCATCCTGTTCTGAAAATCAGCAGAGCTGACATTATAAGCTGGTATGCATATCAATGAGAACTGAGCTACTATGACAACTCCCAAAGATATGAATATTTCTCAGAACATGTATGCCTTTATATTCATTTAGTTTTCACACTTTGTTGGTGGGAAGCATACCAGCATTTTGCACAAGCCATGGATATGTACAGCTGTCTGAAATGTTAGTTTTCTTACAGCAGTATTTTCAGTGAAATATTGTTTCACTGCTCTTTGTGTCTGGCAGAGCAAGGTGACAGCAGAGAGCAGCTGGGGTGCAGGATGAGGGTTAATTAACGAAACCTCACAGTGTCACTGCACAGGCCCTTTCCTTTCCTTTCCTTTCCTTTCCTTTCCTTTCCTTTCCTTTCCTTTCCTTTCCTTTCCTTTCCTTTCCTTTCTCATCCCTTTCCTTTCCTTTCCTTTCTCATCCCTTTCCTTCCCTCCTTTCCTTTTGTGCCCAAAGTCACTTTTATAGCTCCTGTTGTTTCCAGTGACACCAGAACGGCCATCATTAAAAGCCAGCCAGCGTATAGCCCACAGCACAGTAATCCCATCAAAAGGAAACGGAGTAACAACCTCTGTCTAATCCTTCATTAGCCTGGCCCCGCCCCTCACATCCTAACACCCCCTCCTTCCCCAAAGCACCAGTAATTAGCTAAGCGCTAACGAGTCGCCAGAGGTAGCAATAGTTCATCTCAGCTGCTGCGACTCATGTTTAAGTTCAAAAAAACTTCTGGAACAATGGCACATACTCTCCTACCAGTCCCAGTAATGACAACTGTAACAAATTATCGTTTTTAGTTTAAAATAATTTTGGGTCACTCTGATATCAGTCCATCTAAATATAACGCACAAGCTGAATTATTAGTAACAATTTAAAGAGTTACTTATAAAAAGAGAATTTAGATGCGGTAGAGAAAAAAAATCATCTGGATCCATTTCATTTTATTACATTCACTGTTTTGCTTTTTGCTGAGAGTTGTGCCAGAAGATCTTTACCACCAGCAGCAGTTTCAACTGCAGAGAATCTGGGAGAGTTCGTGGTCCCACTCAAGAAAACCACTTGTGCATAAAAGGGATTTGTCATTTTCACGCTGTGGTTTTTGTACAAATTAAACAAACAGCATCTTTGTGCTATTTGGCGTATTTTAAACCTTGATTATACTCCGTTGTCGATGTGTTCATGGACAGCTGCTGACACCACAGATGTATAGTCATGGCTAATATACTGCTTTCTATGCTGGTAGGAGTCCAATCCATGCATGCACAGTAAGTCACTTACATAATTGATGAATACGCATTACTATTAACAGGTACACTACTGCCCTTGTAGCATAGTCACCATGTGGGCTCTCCTTGTGGACACAAATCTGGGATTGCATGAAGAGTGTTCTCCCTAGACTCTCTCAGTCTTGGTAAGATGATGAAATTTACCCTCTTGCTTGATGCCAGTTGATGGTTTCAGCATCACCAGTGCAGAATTTGAAAGCAGACAGCAGGAGCACACACATTACACTGACTGCATACAAAGATCTGCATCGGTCTGCTGCAGACAGTCGCATTGCCCCTCATATCAAACACAGAAAAACATGGAGGACTCTCGCAAGCGCTTTTGAAAACGTATGTTGTTGCACTTGTTACAGGATGTGGCAGCTAGTTATAGATTGATCTGCAGCACCAGGTCAGTGTGGTTATTCCTGAGGTGTGATGAGCACAGTGGACAGATGCAATGTAGGATTTATGGAGAATTTGGAATGTCCTACTGTGTATGGGCTTTAACTGATAGAGAGCATGTACCGATCAAAGCGCCTCCAAAGTCCAGCAGCGACTTCCTTAATTTGAACCGTTTTAGTGACAAATTAGAAATGGGACTTTTACAGTCTCCTCATAACAAGCACATTTGTGGCTAGCATGATTTGTTTTTCTGGCACCTGCCCAGTTGGCACGCTTGCAGTGCGGACAGTCTGCATAGTCGCAAATTTTGGGCTGCACACAAACATCCACACAAGGAATCCGCACAAACCTGTGCAGACTTGGGTGAATGAGGAAATTTACATCATGCATGCCCATGTGGACACGGAAACCATGAAGTGGTTTTTACACTGGCCTTAGAAGCACTACACTGGATAAAATGCCCCTCTCAAAACAAGAAAAAAAAAAACTAATTTCAAGGATCTTTTAGCTTGAAATAAGTGGAAAAAAATCTGCCAATAAAACAAGTGAAAATTTTCTTGAAATGAGATATGATATTTAGAATATTAAGATCTTAAAATTAGCTGGGAAAACTTATGTTAAGCTATTTTACCTAGATTGTCAAGCTTACGTGTCTTAAAATCAGCGAAACGTGGAAAAAAAAGTAGCTTTTCACTCAAAAATAGATTTGGCTTTCATGTAACCTCCTAATTTGAGATATATTAAACTTATTTTGAGTTTTCTTATAAAATACAACTCAAAATAAGATAATTTCAAAATTATTTAATTTAAGATGTATTGTCTTAAAAGAAGTGCCTCCATCTTGCTGAAATGTCACTTGTTAAGTGAATTTATCTTAAA
This sequence comes from Acanthochromis polyacanthus, assembly GCF_021347895.1. Taxonomy (NCBI): domain Eukaryota; kingdom Metazoa; phylum Chordata; class Actinopteri; family Pomacentridae; genus Acanthochromis; species Acanthochromis polyacanthus. The sequence continues at coordinate 39,740,988 of NC_067116.1, read as the reverse complement.
TGAAGTGGGATGAGACATTTTGACTAAAAATAAGACAAATCGGTTAGATTTCGAGTTTTTGCAGTGCAGGCAGCTTTTGCTCCCTTTTGACAGAACCAGACTTGTGGGTCCTCTGTGGTTTCAGGCTCATACTAAGCTGAGCTAACTGGCATATGGTGCTAGCTGCTGTATTTACTGTAAAGATGTGTGAGCTACTTGATATCTTGAATTTTCAAGGTGTCATTGTTAGATGAATAATCTGTCTGTCGGTCTGTCTGTCTGTCTGGTTGACAGTGGTAGCTGCTGTATTTACTATAATGATCCTCTTGCATTGAGAACTGTCCAATAGGTCACAAATTTTGGACTGCATGTGAATGTTTGCAGAGGGGTCTGCACAAACCTTCATGAACTTGGGTTCATAAAGAAATTCGCATGGCTTGTACCCTGCAGACATGCGGACATAGAAACCTTGAAGCTGCCTTAACACTGGCCTTAGAAGTGCTTGTATTCATTGTAGGTGCATTGGTTTCCTTTGTGTCCTGACTCATGCTAAGCGAAGCAAACTGGTTGATGGTGGTAGCTGCTGTATTTACTGCAATGATGAGAAACAATCTTCTCTTAAGAATGTACTTGCAGCAGTTACTTAAAACTAGATGTGGAGTTCCTAAGTCAGATATAATCAGTGCAGCAGGGCTGGTGTGTCGGTGCAGACGGTTTGCACTCACACACACCGATCTTGTAGCCACACAAACACAGATTCACACACACTGTGAGGGCCATAAAGAACAGGTTGGACTTGTAGCACATCCTGACCGCAGCAAATGCATGTGAGCTTCACTGCACATCTGATGACAGTGACTTAAGCACAGTTCATATAAACCTGACAGGCCTACATCGAAGTGTTAATCGCGAAGTGTTTATTGTGTGTCTGTGTCGGTACTCTCTGGGTTTCCAGCAAGCATGACGAGGACATTGTGGGAGTTTCACCTGTTCTACAGCAGCCTGAGTGACATTTTCATCAGAATCACAAATCAGTCAGGGAAATAGAGCTTGTCAACAGATGAGTTCAAGTAAAGGGGAAAAACGTGAAGTGGAGCCAAGAGGTTTGCAGAGACAGGAGTTCATGACACAGAACAATAGCAGTTTTCTTCACATGCACTTTTATATTTTTAGGGTTCAATAACAGTATTTATAGAGCCATCTCATTGAAAAACATTAATGATTTATTATGTACATATTCTCCCAGATACTCCAAAACTGTAAACAATCTTGAATAAATAGATTTATTTTAAAACTTATTGAGATTTAATGAGCTGAAATTTACCCTCTGAGTGATGTAACCCAAGGAGACGCTCCATCAAACTGTGGAGTACACTGGCAAAGCTATGAAAACTGAGAAATGGTGTTGGCAAAAAAAAAATCTTAACGGTCAATTCAAGTTATTTTCCATATAACCCAATGTCAAAACTGTGGGAGTAATAGCTTTTAGGCAAATAACAGACATGGTACAGTAAAACTTTAATGAAGTTAAAGTAGATGGAGTGACTGTGTACAATTTATATATGTAACTGTATTTATGGGTGAAATTTATGAAAGTGTTAGCCAACCCCGCTAGCGGGAAGCATTCTCACAGCGCTGCCTACAAATTTGAATCATATTTTAAAATTTTAATCTAATGTTCAAAGAATATTTTGATGATATTTATTATTTTAAATAATGGTCCTGTCAGTTTCAAGGTGAAATAAGAATGTTTTCAACATTTAGATGATGATTGAAAGACGTTGTCAGGACCGCAGATGTTCTATGACAACAAGGTTTACATGGTTGCAAGGTTCTTCACAGGTTTTGGGGATGTGGTTGAGGCAACACATTGCAGATAATAACAAAGAAAGAATGCTGTTAGTGCAAGGTTTTGAGAACCTTAGGGTAGAACAGTCTAACAATGCTTCAACAAATATTTAAGTTATCCTACCTTGAAAAAGAAAAATCTGGAAACTCAAAAAATCCCAAAACAAACAAAAAATCCCTTAGCCACTAAAACATTGCTAAAACTTGAAGAGTTGCCACAGAACATTTTTAGAACAAATGAAGTCTAGCTGGTAAATGGCTCAGTGTTCTGCCTTTTGTTGGCTGAATATTAAGTTAGCCAATAGAATAATATTAAACCAAAAATAAAACAATATTTTAGAGCTAGTACAGGCAAAAACAAACAAAAGCGTGACTTGCAAAGTGAGACACTATTGAAAGGACAGTTAACAAAGCACTAAATCATGTAGATAGATATAGATAGACAGACAGATACTTTATTAGTCCCGAGGGAAATTCAAGAGAGTGTGTATTTCATGGAAACATGTTGCAAAATTGGCTAGAAACGGCTTGTCTTCGGAACCTAAATTTGCTCTAACTGTTTCAATTTTTAAAAGTCAGCTCAAGGCAGTTGCCTTTTTCCACTAATTTTAATTAGTTTTCTCTGATAAAGTACATTTGTTTCTTTTTCCTTATCTACTTTTCAATCAGTTTTTATTCTGTAAAATTTGCGCCCGCTTTATTCAACTTGTCTGTACTGTTTCTGATTTATCAAGTTGTTTTAATTTTTTTTAAAAATCACTTAATTCGTACGCTTTCCCTGCACTGCTCTTTGACCAGCTTCTGTGTGTGATTAGATGCTGTATAAATAAACATGCTCGCTGGTTTCCATTGTGAAGGCGGATGTTTTCCCCCTCAGAACAACAGTGTCTCCTCTTACTCTGGATGGGCTCTGAATCTGTAACCAGCATGTTTCTGAAATATGACTGTGGTAAACTGGGGGCGGTGCTCAGCCATTAGGACTTTTATATATTAAACAAGCATTGTGAAATTTAATAAGACTTTCCCAGCAAAGGAAACCATAAGTAGACAGTATATCACAGTGATGATAGCCCTTTTGGTTTATTATCCTGGACTTGTTTTTGTCTACAGATTGTGCCGGCTTTAGTGGTGAAAGATGTGTCAGATTGATTGCATGGAAGTCTTGGCAGCTTTATGCTTCAAGGATGTTTGAATAAATCTCAAATTCTTTCCTTTGAATTTTGTTTTGATGAAAACTTGCTTAACTAGTGAAAAATAGAGCTTAATCTAAAATAGCACCAAGGTTTTTTTTTTTATTTTTATAGCTGGAACCACGCATGGTTTTATCATCTGTTAAATGTAATAAATATTGTTGAAAACATCTTTTGCTTTTTTTGGTTTCGTCACTTTAAAATACAAGCCACTTTGTGAAATGTCCCCTTTTTTTTCTGTAAAATCTACAAAAACATTTTTTAAAAACAATCCAGATAACAGATTAAATGATGGACAATAAAACACATGTTTTATCATATTTCAGACATTAAGCTACACTGTAAAAAGCATGCAATTTTAAAGAATTTCTCCTTTTATTATAATATATGTTTGAAACACAGACTGTGAATGTACACCGCTAATGTCAACAAGTAATAAAAACCTGTAAATATGAAGAACCACAGCATTTTCACTATTTCAACAAAAAATTGCCATTAAAAAACATTAAAAATATATTTGCAAATGTATCATAATTTTACAAAAAAAACATTTTAAAGAAATTCGTATCTGAAGCGGTCAAAGTTTAATAATGTGAATATATTCTTAAAATTACATGCAGTTAGTGAAAGCAACAAAATGAAGTGTAGGTTCTGTAATGTTTTTTTGTTTTATTACATTTAGATAAAAGCCACTTTATGACTACTACACTGTAAAAAAAATATGCAAATTTTCTCCTTTTAGACAATTTTGTAGTATTTTTGAAGCACACAAATACTGGCTAAATGTACACGACTAACACAAACAAGCATTAAACAAGCTGCAAATATAAGTATCTTTACATTTTCACTATTTGAGCAAAGTTCTGACATCCAGCGACCGATAAAATGCAAATTTTGCAAACATTTCCTAAATATTTCCTTTTGCATCCTTTAGCTAAAGCTGCTAATTTAAAATTTGACAGTATAAATGTGTCACTAAAATTTGATCCAATTAGTGACAATTAACAAAAAATGAAGTATTGGTTCTGTAAGATTTGTACAACTTGAAACCGCTTGTACTGTTTCACCTGATACATGTAATGAACATCTTTGAAAACATCATGTGTACTTTTTGTATTATTCCATTAGGATACAAGTCATTTTTCATTGTTTCTGTAAGATCTACTAAAAAGTTCCAAATTTCAGATAAGTGATTAAATCATGGCTAAGGAAAATTATATTTTAGATGTAAATCAATTAATTTAATTGCCATATTACCAACATATAATTGGTTTTAGCTGGTTGTTGTTTTGTTTTTAACTTTCCATCACAGTTTGGGACTATGATGTCTGTCATGTTTTTTTGTTGTGTGTCAAAGACGTTTTACATTAGCTTTATTATATATGCCTAAAATGTACATTAATTTAAAGAGTCACAAGTAAAGTTAAGGACAATTATACATGTATGCATTTAAAATAATACAATTCAACTAAATTTCAGTTAATGAATGCTTAGTTATGTGCAGCAACCTTTTTAAATGAGACAATAGAAGTGAAGCTGAGTTCCCATTATAATCACCGCTTTTGTTGTTTTAACCTTTAGTTTCCACCGTTGAAGTAAATGTTTGTGCAGCTTAACATGCATTAAACTGGGCTTTTTTGAAACCTGTCTGATCACTTGTATCAGTGGTGACTCACAGCTCTCCGAGTTGAGTCCCTGCAGCTCGAAATCCAGTCACTTCACCCGATAAATAAACTGTTTTCATACACTGTACATTTCTTGTGTAACGTAGCGTGAATGCACGTACACTTGAACTGAAGGACAACATATTCAGCTTTGTGGTGCAGCAGCATATAGCATGACAAAGCTTCAGAACAGTTCATTTACCTGCTCACATCAAATTCAGACATTAAAAAAAAATAAAGAAAATCCAGTCTGCTGTCCCAAATAGCCACTGCAGTCCTCTTCACTGATTTTTTTTTTTTTTTTTTTCTGTTTTGCAGCACTCAGTGTCCCCACACATAAAATCTCATGTGAGCAGGGAAGCAAAACCTCATCAGAATTGGCCACTGGAGACACATTTGAGATGCACTCTGCAGTCCATCTGAAATGGATCTGGACACAATCTGGATGTATCTGGACACAAGCTATTAGTCCTGAACAGGGCCGTTGTTCAGTCGTGGTGGTTTTGCGTGATTCATGCATTTTTTTTTCTCTCTCTCTGTTGCGGGAGCCACAAGCCAACACATTTCACACTTCCTCTGCTTTTTCAACTCACAGACCTGATTATGTATGAGAAGAGCATATTTTAAAAGTTTTCCTGACCTGAATTCTGTGTCATACCAACTGCAGGTTGAACATATAAAAAGCACTTTGCAAAAATTGTGTTAGAGGAAGCCGAACGCAACAAAAGCCCTCGACTGGATAGAAATCAAGGACATTGCAGTTTATGTGGAACATGCTGAGGCCACTGTGATTTTTTTTCTTGATCTCTTCATTATTTGGTTCCTTTTGAAACTAAAGGCTTAAAATCGGAAGAAAGAAGTACATTTATTTTAACAGTAATGGTGATGACCACTGATTACATTAAGTCCAGAAAGCATTTCAGAAGTAGTTTTATATCTATGACTTTACAGTCTGGAAACAGGAAACAAAACAATTACAAATAACAGCATTTCCTAGAAGATTGCGATGTTTAGGTCAAAATAGAGCTTTCTAAAGCACCCTGCTTTGAGTCTAATATGAAAAAAATATTTTTAATATTAAATATAAAAGATTGCAGGGGCAAATAAAGACAAACAGAATGTAGAATTTTCAACTGTTTTATTAAAGTTAAAATATGAAATTATTTTGTCACATCATTTTTATGTTCTTTTGATGTTTGTTAACCATTTTAAGAACAGAGTAATTAAAATATTAATGGAAACATTTTTAAAGCAAAACAAAGCTTAAAAATATTAACAAAGTTCCTTTGTTTACACCGGAGTAGCTGTGGATTTATGATCAGATATTGAACTACAATGTTAAAAAAAAATAAAATCTGCAGTTTTATAGAATTTTTCCTTTTCATTTAACAGATTTTTTGTATTTTTGAAACACAAAAAATGTATTAAAAATACAAAAACAGAGGTGAATTTGCATGCCTCTTGTAAAATAACAACAAACTTGTAAACAAGACATTTTTCATGAAAAAATAGCAAATTTATTGTAATTTCACAAACATTATCTGTGTTTCTGTCATTTCAGTGGAGAAAGTGGCTTTTTAAAAATCTAGTAGCTGTTAAATTCTAGTTATATAGTGTGAATATTTTCCTAAAATTAAATTAGTGACAGTTAACAGAAAATCAAGTATTGGTTCTGTAATTTTACCTAAATTTGTTTGTTAATTGAGAAAAAAATGCATAATTACAGAGCAATAAAAATGTTGAATGAATTCGTTCAGCATATTCAGCATATCTCTGTATTACTCTGGCATTATAAATGTTATTATTACATATTATTGGTAATTGAATTGTTTCTCACATGGACATATCCTTTCAGAAACCTTGAAAAGCCCCCTAAAATGACACGTTCCCCAGTGAAACGAGGCTAGATAATGTATTTTAATCAATGAAAATTACTGTATTTTTGTGACATGATTGTTTTCTGTCATCTTTTTACCCACAGCTTCATGTGTCAGGTACCACCTCATTTCAAGACATGTAGTTTGTAAATTTTTCTTTAAATTTGCTTCTTTTTTTAAAAACTTCAGAGAGATGGCTGTGAAACATCTACAGTTACAAGATGCCACCGGGGCGACTTTTTCCAATGGGGAAAGGCCACGCTGAAAAAAATGAATGTCGCATCTGCAGAAATGCATTTGAAAAACATCAAGAATTTCATCTTTGTGTCTGAGGAATTGACGGCTAAAAAAGGTGACTCTTGACTGATAATAACAAATCCCCTGTACTGAACACGCTATAAATGACACAGGGAGCTTTTTTGTTTAATTCTAATTGCAGTTTTTGTTGCGTTTGCTCAAAACATGAGTTAACCTCTGACCTAATGTATTGAAACAGACGACACGAGGCTGGCAGAGGGTTTGATGTCGCCTTGGCAGCGTCTGTGAACCCAACCTTTTAGCCTGCAGGTGTTCGCACTGTGATTCACCACTTTGCTAACATACAATGGGAGGATCACATCCCCATGTACTGATAAATCTCTGTCTTCCTGTCCTCCTCTTCTCTTTGCGTCTCTTTCGCTCTGTCAGGCTGAACCCAGCTGATCTGTTCAATCACCCAGGAGCACTGAGGCAGGACCCCGGAAAGGTGATTCACTCCATTTCAGCTCTTCATACACCATTTGTCCTCTCGCTTTCATCCCGTCTTCTGTCTGTTTATATTTCCCCTTGGTCGGCCATTGTTGACCTGCCGCGTGACATTAAAAGCCAACAAAAGCTGTTTTTCTATTCAGCATTAATGGTTTCTCTGTAAGAAAAAGGTGTGCACGGGCATTCCTTTTTTCTTTTCTGAAGTAAACACTTATGTTCTGCAGCACGTGTTTAGTTTATTCCGACTTTTCTGTAACTTTTGTGACATTTTGAAATACTTGACAGTTTGAGCGCTAACAGGCTACCTGTGTCTTGTTTGCAACCGCTGACTGACATCACACCATTGATGAGGATCCCAGTGGTTTCTAAACTTTTGCACAGTGTCATTATTGCACATGAAGAGTTTGACAGTCACATGAATAACGGAGCTGATGGCTGAGCCAGGGTTCGTAGGTATAAGAGCGCTGTAGCATGTATGCTTTTCAGTTGACCAATCTGAGGTCTTCATTTGCACAAAAAGAAATTGGGAAAGGCTGTCTTAGTCCAAAAAATATGGTAAACAATTAGTCTATGTTCCCTATTGTTTCAGCCACTGACCCGTGAAGGCTGGGAAGTGACTGATGTCTGATTGTATTGTGTTATGGCCCCTCATCTCCATTCAGTGTGGCCAGGAAATGCAGGAGAACTGGGCAATTATTTCTGATTTATCTACTTGGACAAATTCTGGCATACTGAGCAGGGCTCCAGAGTCTAGTTGAGGTTTGTGTCCTCATTATCGATACTCTCCATACTGTTGGCTTTCTTCAGGCTTTGCCAAGGCGTCCGGTTTAGTCTCGGGGTCTATATGGTGCGTGACTGATTTTGAGTAGCATGATTTTCAGTCACGTAAATTATTTCATGGGTGAGTAGGTCATTAAAAGAGAAGACGTTGGCCTGATTTCATCTTGGGATTGAGCGTAATTGTCCATTTTAGATGGGATATGATAATGAAATACGAACCATAACATGGCGCCGTGAAGTGGTGAGTTGTTGACCAAAGTTTTAGATTCGTGACTCTTCATCAGATGCCTTAAAACATCTTATGTAATGCAGCGCCGCTTGTTTAACTGTGAAAACTGATTGATTTTTCTCTATGTTAAAGTGGAGACATTCTGTCATTCAGAGACAGGCCACTCATACAATAATGGTCCTAACACTTTCATTCAGACATACCCGCTACGCTGACAGAGAGAACCACAGTTTTTTCAGCTTTTGTCATGCAGGTAAGACTGCACAGCACATTAAAGGCATTAGAGGAGATTTAATTTCCTACGACTTTGAACGTAGCATGCGCATGCGCACATACAACCTCTCCCTCAACCCCCTCTAACCTCCCCCCTCTTAACATTTACAAAGAAACGCCCCCCTCCAGAAACTTGCGTAGGACTCGTGAAGTTGTCTTTTACGGCTGGGTCCCCCTGGATCTTTATCTGCCATTATGTAAAAAAAGATGAGCAAAACAAGTCGCCAGCTAACTACGAAGCTATACCAAAGCAACACATACAGAAAACACGTAAGTCCAAGGCGTACGTAATCTACGTAACTAGGCCTGAGCCGGAAGATTTTTGATTGACAGGAAAGGGAGCAAACCAAACGCCTCGGTCCGAGCGCATTGATTGGCTGATGTTTTTCAGGTCCTGCCATGTCCACAGTTATTTATTTATTTATTTTATTCTTTTAAAGACCATAAATACAAGTCCACTAAAGGTCAGTATATTCATTTTATGTGAATCAGACAAATTAAACAAAAAAAAAAAAACATCCTCCATAATGCCTTTAAGTGATTTAAAATGCATAAAAAGACACAAATAAACAGAAGACTAAATCTAAATCCACATGGTAACAAATGATTTAACTGCAGCTCATGAACACCGATATCTGCTCTGTCTGAGGTAAAGAAAAGTGATCCTGTCTCCATGTCGTGGATAATTTTTCATTTTAATAAATAAAATAGTGAAGTTACTTCTGTTGTGTCAAATGTGAAGACGTGTGCAACTTTGCTGCTTTGGGGACATTCATATGAATCCTGCTGCTGTCTGATGCTGGAGGCTTTTAATAAACTCAAACAGCTGGAAGCAACAAACGGAATTTCAGCTCCTCTGACTTGTTTGTCAAAACCTGGATTACATTAATTATTTACCTGATATTGTTGGATTTGCATATGAACTTGCAATTAGACATTTCAGTTTGTTTCAAAAGACAAGATCAACTTTATTGATCCCTCATACAGGTAATTCTTAATGGTGTTGATGTTGAAAAAGGATGCAGGTGAAGGTTAGGAGCAAGATCGGAGGGAGGGGGCTTATTTCTTGTGGCTGCATACCATGCAATGACATTTAAAATACAAAAAAACCTTTCTAATAACATACAAAGTGACTTGTCATGTTTTTTTTTTTTTAACGTCTTTCCATGATGCCATCATGTTGTCATCGATGAGGTTCAATAATCTCACCTGTTATGTGTCTTGTTGTAGAGTTTTAATACGGACATCTTAGTTTGGGATAATTGTGAAATTGTCAAGCAAACTGAATGAGCTGGTATTGTTGCATTCAAACTGTGTCTTTGGTAGTCTCCGTGATGTTTTTTGTAGATGACATGTTGGCTTCACCGGACCGTAACCTTTAGTGCACAAAGGGGCGGTTTGCTAGCAAGTGTGAAGCAACTAGGATTAGGAGTCTGCACCTCCAACCTTAATGCAATGATTCTCTGCTGGAAATCGGTGCATTGCTACTTGAATCAAAGGAAGAAGTTGAAATATTTTGGATTCTTGTTCACAAGTGATGGGAAAATAGTGTGTGAGATGAACTGACAGATTGGTATAGCTTCAGCAGAAATACTGGTGTTGACCGTTATGGTGGAGAGGAATCTGAGACAGACGGGGAAGCTCTCAATTTACCCGTCAGTTTTGGTTCTAGCCCTCACCTATTTTTATGAGCTCTCGATAGTGACAGAAAGAAGGAAATGACAGATACAAGCAGCCAAAAGTAGTTAACCCAGAGGGTGGCTTGGCTCAGCCTTAGTGTTAAAGTGAAGAGTTCAGACATCCGAAGGGAGCTCAGAGTAGAGTCAGTGTTCCTTTGCCTTGGAATTTTTTATCATGATGCTTATTCAGTGCTTTCTTTTGGAGGTTTTCCAGGCATGTTCAAATGGGAGGAGACCCTGGGGTAGACCCCAAAATTGCTGGAGGGATTACATATCTCATCTGATCTGGGAACTCCTCAGAATCCCAGAGGAACTGGAAGACATGGCTAGGGAAAGGGACATCTATGATTAGATGCTTAGCCTGCTGCCACCATGACCCAACACTGGATCAATGGAAGAAGATGGATGGATGGATGGATGGATGGATGGATGGATGGATGATACTGGGTCCAACCTATTAAGATTTCCGTTGTGATTTTTACAGAAAACTGAGCAAGGTGCTCGTTCAGACATGATGCCGACATATTTAGATGCTATCAGATGGAAAGGAGTGCATGCTTGCAAGAGTTTTATTACTGTGCTCTGAAATCATTGTGTGATGGTACTTCATGTGTTTGCAACCAAACATTTTACCACAGTATAGGTAATGTAGCCTCAATAGAAAATAGCCAACTTAAGTAAGCCACTTGCTAATCCTAAAATGCACTATATAGATAATATTCTACTTAGTATACAACTAAGAAGACAAAGACTACATACATTTTTATTGAAGAGCAGACAAACATTTCTACTTTTCAAGTCACTTAATTCCTAAAAAGCATTTAACTGGGTCTTAGTGGTAAATATACAGTTTATATTTAATGATAGTGCTTAAAGGTACAACGATCTCCCTCCAGAAACCCTCTACCTTTCACTATAAACCATTTCTCCTCCCTCACCTTTAATCTATTATAAAACAGCATATCATCTTCCTTCCTCTCCATCCTGCTCCACCCAACCCCCGACCCAGCAGTAAATTGACACTGCTCGACACGTACAGCATGTGTCACATTCGCTGTACGTAGAGCAGCCTATTCAATTAATTCCCAGGCAGGCAGCTAGTCATCCAGCCAGCCATCGAGGCAGGCGGCCAGGGAGGAAGCATTTTTCAGCGCTGTGCCACGTCGCCTCGGCCAATCGCCGGTGAACGTATCTTGTAGCTGCGACTGCGCCTCCCTCATAGCCAACACTGCGGCTCTGATACGCCTCTTTGTTCCAACTAAATCCTCATTAGTCATGCCAAACTGATGCACACATAGACACCGACTGTTCGAGCCGATCCACCTCAACAACGACACGATTACTCTGTGGCAAAGAAGCAAACCAGTCGGAGAAGTCAACACTGCCTTCCCCTCTGGTCATGAAGTTCACAACGTCCAACAGAAAACATGTCCAATGTATGAACCTTATAGGCATTGGAATAAATATAAACATCACCCACATGAGTTTATGTAGGTCATCGAGTTTATTTGTCAAAACTTTACCATGCAGGAGAGCAGAACACTCACATCATTAAATATTACTGAAAGACAAAGCCTGACTGATTAAACTCTTGGTCTCCTGTTAAGAGTTCCACTTGAACAAACCACTGATGACTATCAGGCTGCCAACATCATGTTCTACACTTGTGCTAGAAGAAATAACAAGAATTTAATTTGTATCTGTCCTCCAAAAAAGAGAAAAAAGCTAACTAAGAAACTATTTTGATGCTACATGTTGAAGCTATTTCATCATACCAGCATATCGTTCATAAAAATGTGACCTTTTTTTTGCCATTTTACCATATTTTCTAGATTATTTATTAAAGAGGCCACCAGTTACTGCAACGATAAAAAAAAAAAAAAGGATTCTGCATTTGCTGTTCTTCAGTTCAGTTGCTTCATATTTGGTAGCGCTGAAGTTGAGCAGTTCTAGAACAGGTCACTGTTATTTTGGCTTTAATTTACAGTTTAGATAAGGTGGTGGTAAACATGTAGATTTTTCTGGAGTTTTTCTGATCTCACTTTGCCTTTGTGATTAGAAAAAGCAGAATTCTTTATATTAAAAATATATTCCTATCTTGCGTCTCCTAGTCATAGAGCCCAGTTAAATCTTGGCATGAGCTTAATAAATTTTAAAAATAAAAAATTTAACCTAAGGAGTTAAAGTATAAACACAAACCACGAATGTGTTGCAACCGTTTTTGATTTTCTTTACAAACATGGTCTTGTTTTGGATTGACCAAATAGAAGAGCTCCAGAAATTCTTTCTTGGGTTTCATCGAGCGCGCAGTGGACCAAGAGCTGCATGTGAAACACTTGTACTAGATAAGCTTTTAATCAACATGTTTTCTCTTCTGTCACTACGAGCATTTATTTTGCTATGCATATTGAGCATTCTTGACACAAAAATCTGACCTGAACAGAGTTCTGAACATTCCTCTCTGTGAGGTGTTGGGACACGTTCTGATCATTAATTTGGCAACCTTTCAAACCTGCTTCTGTCCTTTGAATTTAAAGATTTCAACCAAATAATTAGAATTTTAACTTTGATATGTCGAGCAACTGTAGCTTCTTCATAATCTAAATGGATAATAGATTTAATAAGAGATATGAATCTGATTGCCTCTCTCCTCCCACCTTTCACCACAGATATTGACTTAATGCTTTCTAAATCTCACATCTCAAGTGGTTCACAACATATACTTTGCACTTTTGCACATAATCAAAGTATAAATTTGCACATTCCTGCCCACTATAAATATTTCTTTTGCTTATAATTGCTTATAACTGTGTGGATCTACTGTGCTTGCTTCTGATTTGTCTTGTAACACTTCATTTTATTCATTTATTTTTTTAAATTATCCTTCTTTGAAAAGGTTCCCTTTTAATGTTATGCACCAAATGCATCAAATGCCCTGCATGTGAAAACCTACAGGTTCTAAATCTGAGTGGATTCAGATTTCAAGAGCAGATGAAAACACATCAAGCTGAAATACTTATAGAGCCACAAATTCTGTGTTGATGGGAGGTCATACTTTGTGGATGAAGATGGTCAAAAACCTTGACTTTAACAATGGAGACCAGCTTTTTTCCCATTTAAAACTGATAGCTGATGTTTGTTTTAACCGTGACCATAACATTAGATGTGTCTGGTCAAAAATGACAACAAAGATCCTTCCTTTAAACTAGCCAAGTTCTATTTGCACTTAAACGTAACCGATAATATCTGTGCTATACTACGCTCTGTGACACTGAGCGAGTCGGTGCAATCGACCAATATGGCCGTTCAGGTTGGGGGGGACTTGCTGCATTAGTGGCATAATAAGCATTCACTTAAAAGCAAGTCTATAAAAAGAGGTTTTAAGAGGTGATTTAAAAGGTGAGACTGATGAAGCCAGTAAACTCTTCAGGCAAGTCTGGGGCACTGGAAACAACAAGAACGGTTGACTTCTGAGTACAGTGAAAAGCACTGCCGTATAGCTTAGGGCAAGAAGTTTATAAGTTATTGGTAAAATCTCAAAAATGAGAAATTTGATAGCTGATGCAAAGAGATAGTTCTTTCCACATATCTGGTAGTTTGTTTCATTTCAGCTGTGAGATGAATATGAAAGAAAAACTGAGGATCTGCATGACACAGACAGTGAATGATTCATATCGATAGGTTTAAGTCGTACTATTTATACACTATTGTTACAGCTCTGTGACTCACCAATGCCTCAAGATAAAGTCCTTTTAAGAGGACTTGCCAGCAGTGACCACAGTGTTCATTGTGCTGCTTAATCATCAGTGAGCCGGAGAAGCTGCAAGGTGCCACGACACGCAGTAACACTCAGACACTCGAACACAGGCAGCGGCTAAAATGCAGAAAGCTCAATCTGTTATATTTAAGCCTGGATTCTGCGTCACTGTGGCAGAGGCTGTTTACAGAAGAATAAGTGTGTGTGTGCATTTGTGAATGTGCAAATGTGTGTGTTCTTTTGAGCCACCGTGTGTGTGTGTGTGTTTCTTAAAAATAAATATGCACAGAGCATCTACTGTTTGTACTTAGGCAAAATAGATGGCATTGCTGGTGAGCAAAACATCTATCATTTCTGCCTCTGATTAATAGTTGTCCTGGGGATGGGTGCTCTGCCAAGAGAGAGAGGGAGGAAGAAGAGATGAAGTGAGGGATGACAGAGGCAGGCAGAGGGAAGAAAAAGCAGAAAACAGCAGTGGGGAAATAATGACAGAAGGGGGAGAGAGAATAACTCCTCCTCCTCAGGGGTCTGAAACAGTTAAACAGCAAAACCCAAGCTCAGAGATGTCCTCCTGTTGTGTTGCAATTGTGTACTAAAGAAAAAGGGTTTATGAATAAAGCCTGACAAGAAGATCATGTTATTGTTGGTAAAACAGTGAATCACAAACCTCAGAGGATTATGTTGCTTGGTTTTTCTTTTCCAAGTTTCCCCTACTTAAATAACATCAATGCTGTCAGCTATTAGTTTAGCCTTAAATGCACCTCCCACTTTCTCTGTCGCTGTATGTTAATCTTTCCCTATATGTAGTGTCATGGTGGTGTTCATGTCCATCGCAGTGCAAATAAAATCAAATACAGTGTTTGTCGTGCAATCCTCAGAGTGGAAACTGCAGACCACAGGATTTCTGGCACATTCATTAGCAAGTCTTCAGCAAAACAGTTGTTTGTCGTCCAAAGTGATCCATAAAAGCCATTTCCGATCTGGTGCGCCGGTTTGAAGACGCAGTTTGCTGCCGCCTTTCGAAACTGTAACAAATTTTGCTGCAAGAAAAACAACCCATCCTTTTAACCATTTTCTGAGCTGCTGTGGTTAAGGGTTGGTTGGTAAAGTTTAGGGACATGTCACGGATGAAGGTGAAAAATCTTACTGAGTTAAAATTAGAGCACAACTGTGGCCATGTTTGAATGAAGAAATTCTTAATTAGGACTCCAGAAATAGCAGTTTTGCTTAATAAAAAAACCACTGTCACGAATAAAGGAATATAAGTTTGGAGCACTCTGGTGGTCCACAGGTTACGTTGGTTCTTACCTATCAGGAGACTTTATTCCACATTAACGAGGGTGCTTCAAAAAGTTCTATGCCTGACCTGAAAACAAGGGGCATAACTCCCATTTGGGGGCATAAGTGTATATTATGAAGCCTTATCACTGTCCACAAAAACTCAAATGTTAGAAGCAACCAAAGAAAAAAGGAATGGAAAGCTTTGAGCTGACTGCTATTGCATAAATCTTACTCACCTGACCTGCACGGCCTGACTTCTGGTCACCATCTTCATAGTGATGGTGAAGTCAAACATATATACAATTGAAGACAAATTAGTAAAACAGAAAAAAATCTATGAGGGCACTTCAACAATACCTGGCCTCACCCAGTAATAAAGGGGGTAAGGCCTGTGACTGTTTGCTATCTGTTTCCAAAACAAAAATCCCACTAGCATGGTCGCCATTTTAAGATTGATGATGAAGTCATGCACACACACAAGTAAAGACTCATCAACCGAAAATAATCTGAGGGCACTTCGAAAGTTCCTGGTCTCACTCAGGACTAAGGAGTGTAACTCCTATGATTTTTTGACTTCTATCCATACCAAAAACTAAAATCCCATGTGTGTTGTAGCCATTTCCCGATTGATGAAGACGTCATGCATGCTGGAGGCTCAAGATGGGACCTTCTCTGTGAAGCTTGAATCGGTGGACCAAAGGCAAGTCCTGTGACGTTTTCTGGTGAGGCCAGGTACATTTTGATGTATCTATATGACTGTCAAGCAAATTTACAGTAAACTTTTAAAATGCCGCGAACACATTAATCCAAGAAAATAATGTGAATAAAGATTGTTGGTAGAGAGTGGCGATGTAGGCTACATTGCGCATACCCTGTATGTGCATTACCTGCCGTCAACACTCGATGAGGATAAATGTATCGAAAGAGTTTCAGGTCCTGTGTCACATTTCTATACTTAGTGTTTGGTTAAGTTACGGTGCCACAACTGCTTGGCCAAGATTAGAAAAAACACAATGATATGCATTAAAACATACCTATTCAACCACATGTTACAAGGGAAACTTTACCTGAAAAGGAGCAACGGTAGCAACACCAGCAGAGCACATTTGGTTACAGGCTCACGGTGCCTGTTTTTGACGTTAGCAGGTATATGAGACTACTGTATCTGGTGATAAATGATACTTAAAGGTACACTGTGCATCCAAATGTTACGCCAAGAAGTCCTGACAAACCAGCAGCAGGTGATACGTTGGAGCTAAAACAGGACAGAGTTAACACTTGCTTATTTATTGTATACATCCAGGAGTTCCAACCAACATTAACTTTATTTGAAGCCATACTTCTGGACACTTGATCAAGGTAAGTTAGGTTTTCACTCTCTCCAAGCTTTATTTTTGTGATCTATTGTGATTTCTATTAACTCCTGAAGAGAATATCTGACTCTGGATGTGAATATGTTAGCATCGTTTAGCTGCTAAACCAAACCAGAAAGCTAAACAACCCATTCCACAGTGTTTAATGTTCTCATTTTAATGTTTATTGCAAAAAGATAAGACACTTCAACCAAAATGTATTTGAAACCGAACCACCCTTGGACCCTGGAAAAAAAAGCTAGAACTTATTTTATTTTGTCAATTTAGGACATTCACAAAACAACTAGTGTTGCCTTTTTGCTGCTTAGGGTCAATTTGAGATTTCATTTTTGTTCTTCTTTTTGTAACATCATTAATATTACAGATAAAATAAAATAAAATTACCTATTTATCTACAAATGCATTTATTTAGACCTGTATGATTGGCCGGAGCCTCATTGTGTTAATTGTGTTTAATAAAATCCTCACCATGTAAGTTACTGGCCACAAGGCTCATTCATGTCCAGCTCACATTCAAGTGCGTGTGTGTGTGTGTGTGTGTGTGTAGAGAGTGCCATCTGTTCTGGTGTTGAGACGGTTAAAGGCAAACAAAGGACACAATGCTAATAATGTAAATAGCCTTCTTCTTGGCTGTCTCTATGACACAAGTCACTGTTATCGGCCCAGTGTGTGTGTGTGTGTGTGCTTGTGTTTGTGTCTATGTGAAATATGGGTGTATGCTAATAAGAAGCCACATGGATATGTAGGTCACGTCAACCTATTTTCTGCAACACTTACACCTCCTTTTCCATGTAACATACAAACATGTACTGAAGCGGAACACACTCGCACACACAAAAATCTCTCCTCACTTCTTACAACACCCATTTTTTTTGTTTCAGCCACTTTAAATGAATGTGAGAGAAAACGAAGGAGTGATGCTGAAACGCACACATGCACACACTCGCCGGGATGCTTCTTTCTTCTTCGAATAACCCAAAAAGCCCCCATGAGCGTCTCGCCGAGCCTCCACCTTCGTGTGGTGGCATTCCCCAGGCATCCCGCGGTGTTGGATCGGTTGTAGATTTTTTTACTCTTCACAGCAGAGACAAAAGCTTCACAGTGGCTTCCTTTTTTCACTAGAAGATGCTTTTTTTTTTTTACCCCCCCCCCCCCCGTTTTTACAGTGCAGTTTAAAGAAGGAGCAGGGTTCATGCAGGAGACAGGCTCCCGTGGGTCCATCTATCGAGATGTTTAAGCAAGAAATAAAGAGGGAGGAGGGAACCAAACAGTACCTCCATCCTACTCTCCTGACAACACAGGCAGCTCTAAATTCATCATCCCACTGTGGCTATTTTTGGGAGCGTAAAAAATTAGGAAAACTTCATACAGATCTTCTTCTTCTGCGTTTTCCCTCCCACCAGCTCGATCTGCCAGTCGGCTGCTTGTAGGTGTTGAGAGTGGCTGCTGTTTACTTTCTGCGTGGTATTATTCATATCATTGAGTCCAGCGCCACCCCCGCCCCTCCTCTGACAGGATCACAATCCAGTCTGCACGCACACCACCACCGTCGCCTCCTACACCCCCCACAACCTCCGCAGCATGCACCTCCAGCGATCGTGTCGGCTACTGTCCCCTTGGTGACCCCGTCTTTGCTTCACACGCAGTTTAGTCAAAATGGGCAAACATACAAATTCACTGGAACAGAATGAAAATGACACTCCTTTGTCTCCATCGACAAGTCAATGCTCGCCTTCTCTCAAGTACTTGTTTTATTATTTACTCTATTTATTTACTTTATATTCGTTGACACTACAGACCAAAATCGTACATTCAATGTAGGGTCTTCAGGTCAAAGAGCACTAGTGATTAAACACATTATACTGTGTTCCACTGATGCAAACAGTGAGGCTAATAGCAGAAAAGTTCGGCTTCATAGTCAATAGTCTGAATGTAGCCTAAAATATTAAGTGGACGTGACTTATGCCTGCAGCAGGGGGCGACTCCTCTGGTTGCAAAAAGACGCCCAAATGCGTAGATGTGTTGGAGAAAATGGTGGATTCTCCCTTGATTTGTTTCCTCTCCGGACAGGTTTGACAGAATAAAATTAAAATGATCAACCGTGTCAATCAACGTGTCACTGCTTCTTTTCTCTAAAATGGTTATTTAGGATTTGTTTCTTTTCAAGTGATCCGATTAAAACGATCACGTTTGGACGGTCTTGTTGTGTTGCATAAAGTGAATCATTCAAACGTTGGCGGCTTTGTGTGTGAAATCTTGTCTTGTGAATCTGTAGGGAGTGAGTGATGCTCATATTGGCACCAGTTCCCCATCCTGTCGGCTAGGTTTTATCATTATGGACAGTTTATCTCATTGACTAATAGATTGGAAATTGAAGAGCAAGGTGCGTGAGAAAGGTGTGTTGGGATCTCTTTTTGGGATGGTTCCTGATGAATTTTGGTGCTGAAAATACTGCTGCTTGTGCATGTTCGAAGTTATATAGAAAAATGTAGTGTGAAATACTCAAAAGTTGACAGTTTCATATTTAAAGTCTTGCATTTTACAGCTACGTTAGTGAATGATGCTCATAATGGCACCAGTTCTCCATCGTGTCGGCTACTGTCCCCTTGGTGACCATGTCTTCGTAGCACATGCATTTTAGCCAAGATGGGCAAATGTACAAGCTCCCAACAAGTTCATTGGGATAAAATAAAAATAACAGTCCATTGTCTCCAACAACGTGTCACTGTATTTTTCTGAAAAGACCACATGTGACTCACAGACAACAGTTTTGCTGTGTTGTGATGACTCTGAAATAATGTGAAATATTCAAAGGTTGGCAGTTTCAAATTTGAAGTCTTGCATTCTGAAGCTTTGAAAATGAATGATGCTCATAATGATGCCATTATGAGAGTCATGTCTTTGCATAACATGTAGTTTAGTCAAGATGGGAAAATAAATATACAAGCTGCCAACAAGTCCATTGTGACAAAATAAAAATGACAGTCCATTGTCTCCAACAACACGTCACTGCATTTTTCTCATAAATACTAATCCTACCCTCCTTGATCCTGTTAAAAGACCAGAGATGAATCACAGACAGTGGTTTGGTTGTGCTGTGATGACTGAAATTAAGTGAAGTATTCAAAAATCGGCAGCTTCCTTTTTGAAGTCTTGTGTTGTGAAGCTCTGGAGAGTAAATGATGCTCATAATGACTCCAGTTCTCCATCATGTCTGCTACCGTCCCTTCAGTGACCTTGTCTTTGCATCACATGCAGTTTAGTCAAGATGGGCAAATAAATGTACGAGCTGCCAACAAGTTTAATGAAACAAAATGAAAATGACAACGCGTTAGTGTCACTCCATTGTCTCTCACAACATGTAGCTGTGTTTTTCTCTTAAATACTTCTCCTATTCTACTCGATCCTATTAAAAAGAGCATGTTTGGACAGTCCTGTTGTGTTGTGATGACTCTGACACAAAGTGAAATATTCAAAAGTTGGTAGTTTCATATTTGAAGTCTTGCATTTTGAAGCTTTGTTAGTGATGATGCTCATAATGGCACCAATTTTCCATCGTGTTGGATACTGTCCCCTTGCTGACCTTGTTTTTGCATCACACACAGTTTAGTCAAGACAGGCAAACATACAAGCTGCCAGCAAATTCACTGGGACAAAATAAAAATGACAGTCCATTGTTTCCAACAACACGTCACTGCATTTTTCTAAAAAGACCACATGTGAATCACAGACAGTGGTTTTGTTGTGTTGTGATGACTCTGAAATAAAGTGAAATACTCAAAAGTTGGCAGCTTCCTTTCTGAAGTCTTGTACTGAGAAGCTTTGGGGAGTGAATGATGCTCATAATGGCACCAGTTTCTCTCTTGTAGGGCACAGAGGAGCAGACAGCCGTCTATCCCTGACTCCCTGGTGTGACAACCCCCATTACCCGTCTGCTTAAACCCCATCCCCCTCTTCTTTCACATACAGTGTCTGCGCACACACACACACACACACAACACAACACAACACATCACAACACACAGCCCCCTCAGGGCAGTGGGAGGTCACAGAGCTCCGTGCTGGCTGCCTGGCTGGCTGGCTGTGGTGTTTGGAGGGCGTGTGGGAGACATGCAGCAGAAACAAACTGCAGAATGGATGCACGCGCTAGTGTGGGCACGCATGCTGGCAAGTGCGCTCATGTGCGTGTTTTTTCGAGCAAAGTGTGACAGCGCGGGGGCGGGCATGGAGGTGGGCGTGGTATTATAGAGGAGAGAGGA
Source organism: Acanthochromis polyacanthus (assembly GCF_021347895.1). NCBI lineage: Eukaryota > Metazoa > Chordata > Actinopteri > Pomacentridae > Acanthochromis > Acanthochromis polyacanthus. The sequence continues at coordinate 39,720,052 of NC_067116.1, read as the reverse complement.
GAGAGAAGGGATGGCAGAGGAGGAAGAGTAACTTGGCACAGCTTGTTTTTTGCGAGTTTCACCGCGGCGTGTTTTTGGCATGGTGGCTGCCTTCACGCTGATGATGCAATTTCCCCGCTTGCATGCCAGTCGCAGGCGGCGCGTGTGTTTCTGCCGGTTTCTTATCAAGAGTGTGACTGCGGTTCGCCATGGCCCTGTGGGTCCAGCTTAGGGGATCAGGGTACCACAAAGCCTGTTACAGAAACAGCTAGCTGCCGCTCTTGCCGCTCACTTATTCCGGAGGCCAACTGCGGCCTGTCGTCCTCCTTCAGCACTGTCATGGTAATTTGACTCTCCAGCTGAAGAAGCCAGCACATTGTGGTGGTGGTGGTGGTGGAAGCAGAGGATGGCAGGGTGGAGCATGGTGGATGATGGATAATGGAAAGAGAGAGTGAGCAGCAGCGTAGGATGTAACCACAATATTTCAGTGCGGCTCTGTTGGGTTGGGCCTCGTTGTTAGTGGTTCCCATCTAAAACTAAGCACGAAGCCACATTGGAAAAAGCCGGAGCAATCCTTCCTCTGTTATCACCTAGCAGTAATGGGGATGTACTGGTGGTGACATTGAAGCTTAGTTTGTCTGTATTGTATCAGCTGAGGTGTACCACTGGAAGTTCACTGTGGTGGCACAGCCGCCGTTCTTCACTATAACATTCAGTCATCCCTTTCTTTCCTTCTTTACCATGCTTTCCCACCAGTTTTATTCATTCCATTAAGCAAACTTTTCATCCCACTAACTGTCCCCTCTTGTCCAGTTTCGTCCTTCTTTTTTCCAGAGCATGTTGTGATCACAGCTGTTGACCCTCTTCTTCGGCTGTTAGAATATAAGACCCTCACTCACAAGCTGAAAAATGCGTTGCCTTCCTGTTCGTGTGCGCACACAGGCAGGTGTGTGTTCATGTGTGTGCATGTGTGTGTGTTTATGCTGCGGTGGGGCTGTGCCACTTCCCACAGAAAGAAAACATATGAGAACATTACCGCCGCCTCCCTCCCTCCTTGGTTCTCTCTCTCACTGCACTGTTTTCCAGCCTCTCTCGCTCTGCCTCCACTCTCTTCTACTTCTTGTTCTTAAAGGTACAGAGATGAAATAATCAAAGAATAAAACAGAATCTCACAGGATGATGTTGATATTATGCTTCAGACATTTTTCAAATCAATTTTAATTAGCTTTAAAACACAGTGATGAATGGAAAAAAGTGGTTAATTGCATGTCAGACTTTGCAAGACTGATCTAAAAAATAATATTGGTTAAGTCTGTATTGGACTGTCAGTTTTTGAGATGTGTTAAAATAGGCAATACTACATCCCAAAAAACTGCATTCTCACTTGCATTTTGAAGGATAGATAATTTTGTTTGCTGACCTATGGCTTTGTAGGAAAGACCACCAGGTTGAAAAACTCATAGATAGCATCAAAGGCAAAACTCGGCAAGCGATTTTCACCTTCAAGACTTAGCTTTTGTTTCATTCGTTTACTTTTGCTGTTCATTTTGCTCTTTGGTAAGGCATATGCACCAAAACTATATGGTTAAGTTTCGGTCAATGTCACGCTTTGGTTAACATTTCTTAATGGTAGCTACATGTTGGAAGTTTGGTTAAGTTTCAGCACCAAAATGACTTGGTTAGGTTCAGGAAAATGGGATATTAAATGGGAAAATACCATCGTTTGGTGTTAAGTACGTGTCTTTTTTTTTTCTTCTTTCATGTGTGGCTGCAACCGGTGTGTGCAGAGGAGGCACACAAAAGCAACGAGCGCTTTCTTTCCGCCTTTGTCTCTAATTATGAGGAGCACAGAGTCTTTCTTCACCACAGCAGAGGCCCACAGTAGCCGCTGGGTGTCAGACGCATGAGGGGGGAGGTTGGGGAGGAGGCCGGCCGTTTGGGAACGGCACAGACGAACTTGGTGACCAAGTGGAATGACGCAAATCAAAACAGACAAACAGGCAGGAAGGCAGGCGGACAGATGTAACCGCTGGTAGGTAGGCACGCAGACAGACAGACAGACAGACAGAGAGTGTGGCAGACAGACAGGTTCATATTTGGGATAACAGGCTGCTTGAAGTTATGTAAGCATGCCTCAAAAATCTTTCAGCGGCAGTAGATGTTTATCGAGGCTGAGCTGTGCAAATGGATTTTCTTTTGCTTTTTCTTTTTTTTACAGTTACAGTTTCCTACATGCTCAGTATTTTCTGTGGGTTTGGCTGAAATGTGTCATTTTGCAGTTGAATAATATATAATACCCCACACTGAGTACACCGAGTGTTCAAACCTAGCAACAAAACACAGCTTGTTGTTTGTGGAAGCAGGATTTTGAGACACTGGATTCAATCCAGCGTTGGACTGACAGCCAAGAGATGAATATATGTTTCATATTAACAACAGCTGACCGATTTAATGATTGATGTCTCAACTGGATGAGACGAATATCAGTGATTCTGCCGCATGAGTAACCTCCCTACATGAACCCTCCAACCTGTTGACCCAATTACTGACATAAAGAGGGTGAAGAAGTGTTTGATTAGAGTCAGTGCCGCCCTCAACAATGCTGCTCTCTATAATGCATGTTAAAGTGCCATTTTTCTTCTGTAAGTCGCGATCTTAAAGAGGGGGAGAGGAAAAGATGGACTGAGAGTGAAGAAGAAGAGAAGAGGCGGATCAAGGGGCCACTCCGAGTCCAGGCTGAGTCATAGGGATTGCGGGGCGGAGGGTTCACTGCTGTCTTGTGTTTGGTTGTTTTGGGGTTGTGTGTTTTTCTCTTTTTACCAGCTCCAGAGATCCCCTCTATTACACACATGCAAACATAATCTACACCCACACTGCAGTGCTCCGGGGGCGCCTCCTGAGGCAGGTGCCGAGAAATGCGCCTAGAGAAGCTTCCATTGGTTTTGGCGCTGAATTATTCAACCTGTGATTAATTATAATTTGGCCTCACAAAGGCAGGGGCTGGGGGAATTCCTCTGTTGGTCTGGGCTGCAACTTATTGTGTTTTTCCTTCCTGTGGAGGCTGATGTCGGGGCGGAGCAGGGCCAAACAGGGGTACGAGATGCTTGCACATCTTACGTGGATCCTTATTGTTGAAGCTGTTGCATAACATGAATGAAAGGAGTGCACTCTGCAGAGCGGAGCACAGAGGCAAGAGTTTAACACACTTTTCAGGGTAAAGAAAGTTAAAGTGGCCAGAGATGGTTTAACTGATCCAAATTTTGCAACTGCATTGTGTGTCTGAGTGAAAGAAAGGCCACCCAAAGCAGAAAAATACTTCAGCTGTTGGCTCCTCCCGACATTGATACAGCTTTCTTAAAGATTTCTCACAGATATACTTTTGCAAGGCATGGTCTCTTTTTCTTGAAATTTGATTGTGTTACACTTGTTCCATACATCACTATTATAACTTTAAGCCCATGACATCAAGCATATATTTCTGTATCAGCTGGATTAACAGTTTTTACCTTCCAATTCAAACATTTGGCTCAGTGCCAGTCTGAAAAAGTATCTGGTGTTAGTTGTCCAGAGAACACTTGGTCTTCTTCAAGACAAGTAATGTAACATTGGTGGAAAAATCACCACTGTGACACGAGTTTAATCAAATTTCAAATCAGATCTTTGATTGTCAGCTTTTTGGCTTAAAAATTGGCCTAAGATCCTAAAATCTAATGCAGAATGCACTGGCCAATATACATAAACAGCAAACATAAGAATTGTGTTTTTATGGCACACAAATGTATTTCCTGCAGGATTATGCTTGTTTCTGACATATCAAAAATACATTTCGAATCAATGTATGCTTTGCCGTTTATTTCATTGCTTTGCTGTTGCTCCTTTTCAGGCAACCAATCACATAGCCCGTCAAAAAAGCTGTATAATGTCTTCTATGACGCTGGTGGATTTAGAAATGGTGTATTTTAGAGAAGTTTATATTTAAGAGCCAGCAAAAGGTTTAGATGTATTATGGGAAATGTAGGCTCCAGATTTTAGAGCTTGACTGAGGACTAAATTAGGGATATCTGGATCTCTTCTGCTTTGATTTTAACCACCATATTAAGCACTAACATGTGAAAAATACCACTGTTAGATGAGATTAATCAACTTTCAAATTCAATCTTTCTTCACAACAAACGTAAATGGAAAGTCCAAATATTTATCACATTGGTTTACTCATAAAACCTGTCAAAATAGGAACACAATGTTTTCTGTGACTCAGGTGTGTTTTAAAGGAGTGTATATTAAAGAGACAGTTAAGTTTGGTTGCTTTCTGGGATTTGTAGGGTCCAATGCTTCTGGAGCTTGACAGGACATGTTAACCATCTAAATCTACTAATGCACGAAAAATATCACTGTTACGTTAGACTGATGAAATTTCAAATTACATAGTTCTCGACAACAAAATTAAAGGGGCACTCCAACCATTTTACACATTAGTTTACTCCCAGAGCCTGTCAGAACAGGACTATAATGTCTGCGATGACTCTGGTGGATTTCAAAATGGTGTAATTTTAAGAGGCAGTAAGGGTTTAGTTGCATGAGGGAAAATGTAGGATTCAGTGTTTTTGGAACTTGACTAAGGACTAAATTCATGATATCTTTGCCTCATCTGCTCTAATTTTAACCATCTGAAGTACTAATGCATGAAAAATGCCACCGATGTGAGAAGAATCTGAAGTTCTAATGCAAACACAAAATAACTGCATAAGTATTAACCACTATTATCTTCACTGTGGCTTCAGATATGCTTCCTGGCTTTTCTCTCTTTCACATTGGTGGTACAGGGTCATACACAGACCTTTGAAAGGCAGTAAGCTAACCTTTATGAGTGGGCATGCTATACGATCCGAAAAGCTAAAGATCAAAAGTGCATCCTCCCTTAAGGCCAAGCCAGCAAGTGCCACAAATGTGTCTTACTTAAAGGATCTAGCAGCTAATCAGAGATGCTATTATACTAAGCTGGTCACATTCAGGGGTACATAATAACCAGCGCGCTACCTCCCTACAGCTGCTTTGTAATTGGAGGCGGATATTTAAGAGTGCCAGGGAAAAAAGGGTTGCCCTCAGGTCACTGGGGTGTCAGATTCAGAATGAATGATAATAATCAGTCTCCTTCCTGGCTGGTGAGAAATTAGCTGAAGATTTCGTCAGGATTGTGGCCTTTCTGCAGTAGAGGCTTTGCTCTGTGCAGAACAGTGAGCAGGACTTGGCGCAGGAGACCGCTGCTTAAAGCTCCCCTGTGATAACCAAGAACGCCCTTGATTAACTCATCGCTTCTGGATCCACAAGCAACCCAATTCATTTTTTTATTTTTTAATAATCGGAATAACAAAATATCATGTGTCCTCTGCTGCTTGGAAAGCTGAGTCAGAAACCTCAGAGCTGTTTGTGTGGTAGGGTGAACTCTGATCACGCTAATGATTGCTTCTCAGTCATGTAATTGCGAATAAAAAGGTGGATAAACTATTGCCTTCGTCAGCAATTATCTTCACGCAAATACCCAAGAATACAAATAAAACGTGAATGAGGGGTTCAGAAAACCAGCTCATTTCCTGTGAAGGCCCGGTCGTCATACCTGTCTGACAGCAACTGCACCACTGATGAAGTTTATTATTCTGCACAAATGAAGAGTTTTCCTGAGCGTAATGTTTTGTACAGACGACCCTCATCAAGATCGAGCAGCTTGGTGATGAAGTTTGATGGGACAAGAAATAACCAACTGACCACTAAGTAGAAAACAAAATGTTGCACTACCTGACCCTTGTTACAAACCCGCATGTCTTCTGGTGGGAGTTTGAGGTCATCAGGTTTGGCTTGAAAGGGTCCAACACACATGTAGAGTTGTCCAGGAGTAAATGGTCACCAAATTCATTTTCATAGCACGCTGCATCTAGTTCTAGATTTAAGCAGCACACAATGAGCTGCTTAAATCTGCAAAAGAAATGGACTAAAACCACTATCAGAAGTACACAAACACCACAATGTAAAGCAAAGTGGGTTTTACTTCACTAAATCTGTTATTTACTATGTCAGGATATCATGGAGGCTATCACTGTAAAGTGTATTGCAGCAAAGAAAAATAAAGAAGCTGTGTTGAAATTATCCTCCATATGTTTTAAACTAACAATGAACAATAAAGTACTGTTGCTGTAGCCACATTCACTTTATGCATGTTTATTTAAAACAGGCAATTTCAATAGCAGATTGTAGAGGCAGCCTGATTGCAAGTAAAGTCAATGCAAAAATACTGATTTACACAGACACACATGTATACTCTCAAGGCAGTACTGATTATGATGAAGAGAAGCAAGAAGCTTACACAAGGTAAATAAACTAGAGAAAAAGTTGTCCAATAATGGCTTGATCATGTCAGTTCTTGAGGAAATGGAAAGAAAAAGGACAGAGGGTAAAAAGGCCAAAAGGAAATAGAACTCCTGTTAACTTTTAGGATAATTCAAAACTTATTATGAGCATTAAATGTATATTAAAGATGAATGTTGCCTTGAGGTCTCTACAATGGAGCAAAGGTGGAAGTGCATTCTTTTTAATGGCCAGCAGGGGACAAGTCCAATTACAAAAACAAGGCCAACTGTACAGAAGTCTATGAGAAAACAAGCCTACTTCTCACTTAATTTGTTGCCTCAATAAACATTTTCCTAATGACTTTATGGTCTCTATTACTAGTTTCAAATTCCCTTCAATACAACATGCTGTTCCTTTTGTAAATGTCACTGTTGATATTTCAAATGTCACTATGTCTTTTCTGAATTGTTCTGCGTTATACTGAGCATATGGGGATCCCATTGGCAGAGCAGAGCATCTGAACGGTGTGAACAGATGTGATAGCAGTTGCTGTAGTGGGTAAGATCTCTATCCAGTGATGGAAGAAAAGCTCATCAACGAGGACTTTGTGGAGAACCAGAGCTTGGTTCATTAGAGACTTGTGGGTGAAATTTACTAGAACTTCAGCCTCAGGCTGCTCTGACATGGTGGTGAAATGACTTACCAGATGCGGTTATGGTTGCAGTGCCATAATCTGTTTGAGAAGCAAGCTGAATTCTGGATGCTGTAGCTTCTGACACAACTACCAGTACCTGCAACGTCATTCCACTGTGTCAAAGGTCAAATTTGGTTTACATTTTGACTGGGCAGGATTCCAGTTTGAGGTCGTTCTTAGATAGTTTGGGATCATCCAGTGTTAATGTAACTCTGAAGATGCTGAACACCTGCCCATTAAATATTTTCAGTGTCAACACATAAAAAAAACCCCACCCACAGAGCAGAACAGAGCACTTTTCTTAAACTCTCATGAAGTGCTCTATTTATTTTGCAATCATGTAACAACAACACTCAAGACCCAGCAGTTTCACAGAAACATTGGAGATCATTCAGGTGATTTGTAGCAGTGGGTTGCATGCTTGCTTAAAATGAGGTAAGTGTTGCCATTACTGTCAATGAAATGTCCAGAATCAAGTCCTGGAGTGACTTTTAAGATCAAAAATAGCACAAAATGTGAGTGAAAATTAGACCTTAAATATCTTTGAATTTGTTTGACCACCTGGTGCTATGATCCTTGAAACTTCTACTCAAAAGTTGTACTGAAAAATGTGCATTTCAAAGTTTTCTCTAGTGAATTGTCTGGAAACACATAACAAATCTACAGTCCCACATGCTTGTTTCTATGACTACATGTCATATAAATTAAACTGGTGCAGTTTTGCTGTTGAAACTATTATATATCCAAAGCAGGATATTGATGTTCAAGGTTGCTGGTTAGCCCATAGAAACTTAACAAACAAGATTCTGACTTTAAATTGTGACACCTGGGGTGGATGTATTGCCAGTTAGTTTGCAGTTTTTAACAGAACCTGAATGTATTTTTCAGCCCTGAAATTTTACTGCAGAAAGTGCATTTTTAAATAAACTTTCAAGAGTCATATCACCATGTTGGATTGATAATTTGCAATTGAAACTATGATATACCCAATGTTACGGGCCCAGATGCGCAAAGTTAAACCTGGAAAAAAAAATTATGCTGAACTAAAACAAGATTTTGACTTTGGATTGTGACACCTGGAGTTGATGCCAAATTGATCTGGTTGGTTAATTGGACTCAAAAATTCTGGAAATAACAATCCCAATGTACTCTGAAGGCATTTTACGAATAAATATTCATACCATTAAGATAAGGGGGGCTTCTTGAGCTCATGAAATGCTGCATTTATTTTGTAATCAACCACGCAATTCCACAAAACATGGAAACTCATTCATTCCATTTGTAACAGTGGGCAAAAACAGCCAACATCTCACCCACTTTTTTCTATGACCAACTCTGAGCATCATTATTATGGGATATATCATACTTTCAACAGCAGAAGAGTGATCATCAGAGAGAGTGATGGGCATATACAAGAAACAAGAATTGGCTTTAGATTGTTGTATGATTGATTTGGTTGGTTAGTAGGGCTCCAAAATGTTGTAAAAATAATCTGAGAGCCTGTACCTTTGAAAATATCCATGGCATGAAGGTAAGGTGGGTTTCTTGACTTCATCAAGTGCTGAGAGGGCTGGAGCACCCGCCCCTTTGCCATTTGATGCCCGAAGTGCCCTTTTGTCAAAATAGTTTTGTTTTTTTAAAAATTTTGTTTAATTTTATTTAATATTGTTTTTTTCATTTGTAAGTGTGTGTGTGTGTGTGTTTAAAAGTATTTGAGGCCCAAAATAATAAATAAAACAAAAATAACAATAATAATAATTCAGATCTACCTCGGTCGCTCACATGAAATCTGTAGACGTCCCTCACTGCTCTGACGTGCCCAGATGTTCCCTGTAGCTGAGTGCCAGCACTGCTAATCTAGAAAGCAGAGACCCGAGGGAGGACTTCAACGACTGAAGGTCCGGTGAGGAGGTTCTGCAGTGGGATTCGTTTGTGTACGGTGTATTTTTGTAGGATGACTGACGAAGTAAAGTGAGCATCCTGTGTGTGTGTCTGACTCTAACACACACTCATCAGTTCTGGCCACTGCTTAACCACACAGCGAGCTGAGAGGATAAAGTATGCCAGGCTTCTTTTTGTTTCTGTATGTTCTTTTTGTCATGGACAAAGTGCATCAGAGAGATGTATTATTTTACTGTCAGTGAGTTGCAGTGTGTTTCCTGTGTGTCCAGAGGCAATGAGGCAGAGGTTATGTTATTTCACTAAAACTGTGTACATGCATTTTCACATAATTTTGGACTATTGCAGTATAAATACAATTACAATTAGAAGAACTTGAATTGTGATTTTCTCAACCTCTCATTTAAAGATATCAGTACTTGTTTATAACATTTGTATGTAAAGACAAATTAAATATAATATGCACAAATATAAAATATATAACTTTTATAACTTTGCTGCCTTGCGCAAAGTGGATAGTCAAACTGAAAAAAAGCACAAACACATTTAAATACATGATTTCTGTATCATTTTTTTTAACTTTATTATTCGCACTATGAATAATAAAGTACAGATTATGAATCAGCACACTGGAGCAAATCTGTGGCTATGCACTTTATGTCTTGTAATGGTATGGAATTTAAAAGCAAGGACTCCAGGAAGAGCAGCCACAGTTAAACAGTTCAGTGTCTAATGGTGATCTAAATTCAACTTCCATCCATCCATTCTCTATACACGCTTTATCCTCACTAGGGTGGCGGGGGGTGCTGGAGTCTATCCCAGCTGACTTGGGCGAAGGCAGGGGACACCCTGGACAGGTCACCAGTCTGTCACAGGGCTACATATACAGACACACAATCACACTCACATTCACACCTACGGACAATTTAGAGTCATCAATTAACCTCAGCATATTTTTGGACTGTGGGAGGAAGCCGGAGTACCCAGAGAAAACCCACACATGCACAGAGAGAACATGCAAACTCCATGCAGAAAGATCCCAGGCCCAGGCCGGGACACGGACCGGGGACCTTCTTGCTGCAAGGCGAACGTGCTAACCACTAGTCCACTGTGCAGCCCTCTATTTTATTCAGTTTTACCCTTATTTATTTAGCTGATTTGCTATTACTTCTTGTTATTATCATTATTATTTTTATTTATGATATTAATAATCGTATTTTTATTTCATAATTTTACCTCAATTTTCTTTTATTGTACTTTTAAAAAGATAATATCGCATTTTTTGGTGCTTTTGCTATTTTATTAGTATTCAAGATATTCATACTCATAAGATAAGGTTTGTTTCGTCACCTCATCAAGTGCCGAATTTATTTTGTAATTGACCAAAACATGCAAAATCCTTCATTCCATTTGTAACAGTGAGCTAAAAACGAGCCCAGTGTCGTCATTACTGTGAATGAAAGTCCCAGAACTGAGTCCCGGAGAGTCTTTTGGGGACAAAAAATGCAATTTTTTAAATGTTTTTCCAGTAGATTGTGACTTGGAGTGGATGTAAAATGGATCTGGTTGGTCCATGCAACTAATGAAATAATGAGGGCTGAAAAATCCTGGAATTAAAAAGTGTGAGATTTCGACTGACCCCTATGTACTCCGAAGGCCTCTAACTCATAAGATATTCATAATATTACGATAAGGTGGGTTTCTTGACCTCATCAAGTGCTGTATTTATTTTGTAATTGACCAGAACATGGGAAATCACTCATTCCATTTGTAACAGTGGGCAAAAAACAAGCCAGGTGTCGTCATTACTGTGAATGAAACTCCAAGAATTGAGTCCCGGAGAATCTTTTGGGGACAAAAATAACATAAGAAGCATCGCCAGGCTCCCAAAACGAGCTGAGCCCAGAGAGAAGAGCCTGTACCCGGCATGCTTTTCTTCTCCTCCTCCCCTAATCCTCCCCTCTTCCTCTCTCTCCTCTCTCTCCTCTCTCTCTCTCCTCATGTTTCCGCGGTGCGTAAACAAGAAGTGTGCGTTTCCCTTTAAGAAGCCCCCACCGTTTGCGCAGCGGCGGGAGGAGAGGCGGGTCTGCGGAATAGCGGCTGAGGAGGGGAAAAAAAAAAATCCAACAGCGGCCGGTTTCAAGTCCCCCCAGTAGAAACTGTGCCTGATTTGTGGCCAATGTTGGAGATGTAAAAAAAAAAAAAAAAACGAAGAAGAGAAAGAGAGAGAGGGAGGGAGGGAGAGGAGAGAGAAGGAGGGAGGAGGGAGGAAGGGAGGGAGGGAGGGAGGAGGGGGAGGAGAAGAGGGGGAGGAGGAGGGGGGAGGAAAAACACTAAAGGGGTAGCTATGGAGATGGAGCGTTTTCCTGGCTGCTTTCTTTGACAGGTGTTGAGTGGGGCAAAAGTCTTAAAACAGAATTCAGCATGTACGCCAAAGGTAAAGGAGCTGTCGTCCCTTCCGATAGCCAAGCGAGAGAAAAGTAAGTGGATTTTTTAAAATTTTTTACGCGCTTCTATATGTCGGACTTTACCTGCTTATCTTTTTTTTTTGCAGCCGAGGTGGGCAGCAGGAGGGGAGCACAACTTTCTAAAGTGTAATTTAAAAGGAGCTGCTGTATCCAAAAAGTGCGCTCCTTCTTCCGTCCCCCCTCCTCCCTCCTCCGCGACCACCTTTAGAGGTGCGTCTTCGTAAACTTTTTCATTTATTTTTAATTTCAATAATAACAAAATATTGCACTTTCGGATCCGTGCTGCTGTTTGAGCTCTTTTTATTTCCCCCTGCGCGTTGTTATTTTTTTTAAATCTCGCAGATATATCCTAAATACGCTGCGCGCTTGTGCAGCGTTAAAAAGTTGGACGGAGACGCGTTAATTTCGGGTGAAAGCGTGTCTCTCCGGGCTGTTTGTGCTCGTCCCTGCGCGGACAGGCGTGCTGCTGGCACTCGGTTGAACTTTTTAAGACGTAAATCTGCAGCACGGTTGGTTTATTCGAGCTGTTTTTGGGCTCAGAAGTAGAAATCTTCGCGGCGCGTTTCTGTGCGTAAAGCCGGCTGGTGATGAAGGGAAAAGTTTGGTCCCATTCAGCAGCCATACAGCGGTGGTAAACTTTTGCACTCGCATGAAGCAGAGTCATGCTGCCACGAACATTTTCTACTATTTGCAGACTTCATTCTAAGCAGTGTTGAATTCTGATGCCACTGTGTGTTGGATGTGTTGGGGAAAAAACATGATTTTGCAAAGCATTTCTTTCATTTAAACCCAGTTTTTCCGTGCATTCATTCATGCTTTTTGCTTAAAAACTTTTAAATGCCCCCCCCCCATATGTCGTGAAGCCTGCTGCTCCTCATGCTTATGTCCCTTTTATTCCTCTGCTACAGTCTTCACAAAGAGTTGCACCTTCTTTGCATGGCAGCATTTTCGACCTTTTTATCATCACTTGCTATTTTTAAGCAGTGGAGCAGTCTGGAGGTTAGAGGAGTGAGTAGGGATCCCTGCTGAGATGCAATTGTAGTCCAAAAAAACACACTGTCAAGCCCTGAGAGGCTGAGCTTGTTCCACAGCACCTCATGCATCTGTAGCAGAAACCACATTTCTTCAGAGACTCTCTTGTAATTTTTCTTTTCCTGATGCATCTCCGTGCCACATTCAGTTGATTGAGCTTCCTGGAGATGTGTGTGCGTCTAGTGGAAGTGGCTTTTGTCCAGCCACGAGCTGTTTCTTTCTGCTCTGAATTCAGTTTGTGGGAACACCGAGCAGCTCCGTGTGTGAAATGAAAACAGTCCCATGTGCTTTTACGAACAGCAGTGACCTCTGAACCGGCATATGATGCGTTAATATTGCATAGGAACCGTCAGCAGGCTGCTCGTACACCTGTTTGTGCAGCCTCAGCTCCGTTTGCTTTATTTACAATACACCGAGAGCAATGTGTCATTTAACTGATGTGTTTTTTAGTTGCTCGCTCAGGGACTGTGGATTATGTTCCATGTGTTATTGGGAGTGAAATCAGTGCAGAGGCAGCGTGTATTTCAAATGATAGTGTAGGAGGAGGATTAATAATTTAACTCCTAAGAAATACAAGTCTTTTGAGAGCTGGGGATGCTGAATGCTTCTGTGTTAAAGTTGCTTGTTAATGCTAATACAAAAACAGCAGATTCGGTTATTTTAGTGTGTTTGTTTGCGTTTATTTCTACCCTTTGTCCACCAGAGCCTCCATAGTGTTCTTTAAAGCATATGTGTCTGTGTGTTACAGGCCTATAGGGTCTGTCCACACATAATAGACGACGCTTGCCCTCTCCCCTCACCTGTCTTGTCACCCTAACCTGCCCCGCAGGGCCAACACATGTTTCCTTGTAAATGTGGAGCTCACAACAGCTGCCTCAATGCATCACTGAATTAGCTCATATTCATATTTGCATATTCATATGAGCCTTTACATATTCAGATATTGAAAAGAGGGGCACCCCGGATGGACTCGTATGCCATTAAAGCGTACAGTTTGGCACCGCAGCTGCAGCTCTTCTTCTTAGAGGACTGATTATCAAGACTGTTAAACAAACTGTTAAAGGTTTCAGGACACAGTCGGCTCTGATCAGGATGTCTCACCAATGTGTGTTTCATCTCTCTCGATCCAATACCCCAAACTTGTTGAGGAGGAGCAGATAGTAACATTGGAAGCAGGAGAAAAATGTAATTAGTCCACTGCAATGTTTTCCTTGTGCAGCTGAAAGCAATCAGACAATGCAAGGGTGTGGGCAGGACATGAGAGTTACATCAGAGCAGTGGAGCTACAAGGAAGAACTTGCAGAGGTGAATATTTATTGATAAGCGCGTTGTGATTTCTGCTTCCTTGTGTTGTTGTTCGCTGCCGGGAGTTTTGCTGCTGCGAGCACATTTTGTCTCTTTAAATTCCTGAAATGTTTTCCATATATGCAGATTATTTAAAACAAAAGCAGAGGAGCAGGTAGCAGAGTTTAATTTGTCTTAGTGCGACTTGTTGGAGCTAAGTGTTGAAAGATTGAAACTGAACCGTCTCAGTTGCTAAAAACACCTTTGATATTCAACATATTTTGCAATTCTGTGAGTTTTTAGGTGTTGTTGTGCTTCTGTTTTTGCAATCTCACCCATTACACCTTAGGAAATGGTGTTAATTTTTGATTAGGCTTGTGGGTTTGGTGCCATTACACATGTAAACCTGGTGTTTACAGGTGTGCAGTGATAGTCTTTTCTGAATTGCTTCCTTGTGTGTGAGTTTTGCTGCTGTGAGCACACTTTGGCATATTGTCTTACTCAATTCCTGATATAGTTCACAAATATGCATTTTATTTTAAAAAGGAGAGGGGCTGCAGAGTTCAAATCCTAACCGTAAATTAATTTTTGGGAGTTTTTTTAACCAATGAAGAGTGGTGGTCAGCTGCTTTTCAGTGATTAAAAACAGCATCTTGAGACTAATCGTAACCCCACAGTCTCAATTATTGATTAAAAAAGGAGGGTGGCATACAATATATGCTCTAACTCTGAGTTTTTAGGTGTTTTGGTGCTTCTTTTTTTTTAAATTTCAGCATTTGGGGTTGCAGTCTTCCCCATCACAGACTGTGTTTTATTTCAGGGTGGACTGGTGTCTTGGTGCCTTTCTCCATGTAAACCAGATGTTTACAGGTGTGCAGTGATAGTCTCTTGAATAATCTCCTTCCTTGTTTTGCTGCTGTGAGCACATTTTAGCGCGCTGTTTAGTTAAATTCCTAAAATATTTCACATATATGCACATTATTTATGAAAAGGGAAGGGCCTGCACGCTTACATTTCTGACGCTGTTAACTGGGTTTGTTAGCAAAGTGGTTTTATCTTGAGTGGTGGTCAGCTGCTCTTCAGGGATTAGGAAACAGTATTTTGAGAATAATTGTAACCCCACGGTCCCAATTAAAAGGAGGGTGACATACAATATAGGGTCTAATTCCGTGAGTTTTTAGATGCTGCAGTCGTTTTTTGTAAATTTTTAGCTCTTATTATTGCCTTCGTCCCCATTGCACCTTAGAGGAAGGTGTTTTATTTCAGGTTTGACTTGTGATTTCGGTACATGTAAACCTGGTGTTTGCAGGTGTGCAGCGATAGACTGTTTTATTAACTTCTTCCTTGTCTTGTTACTGAAGTGGGTTTTTACTGCTGTGAGCACATTTTGTCGTGTTGTCTTATTAAATTCCTAAAATATTTCACATACATGCACATTATTTAAAATAGGGAGGTGCTGCAGTCTTTAATTTCTGCCACCACATTCAGGTGCTCAGCTGCTTTTCAGGGATTAAGAAACAGTATTTTTAGAGTAATTGTGACCCTACTATCTCAGTAAATGCTAATAAGGCCTGTAACATATGATATACGGTGTAATTCAGTGCGTTTGTAGGCGTTATAGTGATGTAATTTCTAAATTTTGAGCTCCTGGCATTGTAATCTTCCCCATCTCACCTTAGAACACGGTGCTTTATTTCAGGTTGGACTTGTGAGTTTGGTACAGTTGGTGCCATTGTGCACGTGACTCTTTACAAGTGTGCAGTGAAGCACTTTGAAACCTCAAAACTTTATCAGAAAATGCATCAGCTCTTCTCTAGTACAGTGTAGCGTGTTTACAGGACTGAATGCTGACAAAGTGTTCCGGCATAAAGGCTCATTTGTGTGTTTAAGTGTGCGGTGACACTGCGCACGGAGCCGTGTGTTTTTTATTTCCTTTAAAGCCTTGAAACCGAGGCTCGAATCCAACCTGTTTGTTCAGAAATACAACATAAAGCAAACAGTCACACGAACATTTCACACTTATGTGGATTCCTCTGCACAACCAAGGCCTCAGCACACTAGTGGAATCCAGCCGCCTGGTCTCGCTGTCTTGAGATCACAGGTAGCAGCAACATGGGGGGAGTGAAGTGTTTTCTTTGCAAATCCTTGTGAAATGTTATTGTGATGAGACATTTTGTAAAGAGAACAAGCTCATCATAATAATAAAGGTAGGGGAAGAACTGTTGCCCTTGCAGCTGAAGAAATTAATTACGCTCCACACTTCTTTTTCAGGGTTTTATTTAATTTAATTTGGATGGGAGTAATGCAGCACCTTCAATATTAATGTCTCCTTATTGTTTAGTGACTGGAACCTCTTTGAAATGTGCACTGATGAATCCAGCATCTTAATTAAAGGTGCCATTCACAAAAATATTTAATAGTGTGATCAAACATCTCATTTTTTAAAAGCATGTCCTTAGTTTCAAAAAATAATTTAGCTCCCTGCATTTGTTTCCTAATACTCCGTGTTTGTTTACAGACATTTTTTTCTGTGATCTCAAGTGTTGCTGGATTTGTTTGGGAAAAGAACTTCAAGTGTAAAGTTAATCAGTTTGTTTTGAACGCGGGTTTCTTTACATCCTCTGCTCCTCCCCTGGCTCCTCCCATGTATTTACATGCAGTTTAATGGGGATCTTCAGGTCTGAATGCATGGTTTTGATTCTACACAGATGGCTCTGCCATCTGCATTTTAGCCTTTTGAAGGAAGTATAAAGAGCGGCGCACTAACATAGGCAGAAACACTGCTCTAAAAGTAAAGAAACCCTTGATTTACCCTCGGCACCCTTTGGCTGACTGTGCTTTCATTCAGATATGTCAACAGTCAATTAATGCCGCCTTTCGTCAGCTGCTTTTGGTGCATCTGCACAAATTTGTTAGTTTTCTCACTTGAAATAAAGGAGACAGTATAAATATTGAAGCTACGTGCCTGAAGTTGTTAATCAGTTTGGCAACAGAGCACACAGAGGAGAAGTGTGCTCGTCTTTTATTAGCATACGGAGAAAAGTATCTGTCTGAGCAGCGATCAGTGAATCAGTCCTCATGTGTTTCTTAAGAGAAGTCTGTCTTAACATAGAAAACCAGTGATTCCTAGTAAACTTTGGACTGTTTTTGTCATCATCGTATTATTGTCCTCATTAACTGCTGAAGGGTGAAACTGTGGCGATAACAAAACTTCCAGCAATGTCAGCCTAATCTCTCATCACAAATCATGAGAAATGTCTCTCCTCCACTTCTTTTGCTCCAAAATTGCTCAAATATAGCTGAAAATGAACAAGTTATCAGGTAGCTAACTGTGAGGTTGGAGGACGTTTACAGGTGATGGTGTCAGGAGGTAACAGAGTCGATGTTCCTGCTGGCAGACTGAGAACCAGAGATGTGTGCTTCTGTGTGACGGTGAATTCTCATATATGTGTGTGTGTGTGTGTGTGTGTGTGTGTGTGTGACAATGTGTGGATTAACCCATGGCTAAAGCCATTCGTGTTTACATGCTCATTGACACTGATTTGTTTTGACAAAGGAACTGCCATAACAAAGCCAAGCAAATATAAACAGTCTGTGCAGTGGGAATAAAGCCTCACAGTATCACAGGTGTTTCCAAGCGGCAGCCAGGATCTCATTCACCTCCATCCACAGCAGCCTGTCACGTCCATATGGCCTTTTTATTATAAATATTTCATATTTACAAAATAATATTGAGTGGTTTTTATCCAGTCATGCTTTGTGTTGCCGTCAGAACGCTGCTGCATACATTAAATATACATGTTATATATTCTTTTTCTGAGTGGCAGATTATATATGAAAGCGGATGCCGTTACGGGCCCTGCTTAATCCTTCATCACTTCCTGCCTGCATACCTTACCTCACCCTGCCACTGCGCTCGCTGCTGAATTATTGAAACCAAGACATGAAAGTTAATTTGCTAACTGTCTGTGCTTTAGCTGGCTAAACTCGGCTGAGATGCCCTTGTCTCTGGAGGCGAGCGGAGGAAAGGGGAGGCTGGATCGGACAGCCTGGGGCTAAATGTCAGGTGTGTTTCCTGGGGACGAGGCAGTGGGAGAGATCTCCTTGATGTGTGGACTTGCAGCAAAGTGCTAGTTTGCTTGTGTGAGGTTAGGACCAAGAAAGGGAAGAAGATCAGAGTCGTGTTGTAGAATTTTTGCCTACAAATGTGCTCTGTGTTGGAGAAAAATGCTGCAAATGATCTCGTAGCTGAAGAGACGGAGCTGGAGACGCAGACAGATGCTCTTCTGCTTGGCTTTGTGGCTCTTTTAATGTGAACTCGCGCGCCGGCTTTGTATCACGGGCCTGAATATCCAGTCAGCAGTCAAAGCGCAGGTCAAATGTTCTTCCTCCCACTCAGACTGATCTCCCACTTGTCATCATGTAATTTGCATCAATATGTAGTTTTTTTTTATGTGGATGTCTTCAGAGAGAGTGCAGCAGAGAAAAGATATGGAAAGAGCTGCTCGTGTTTGTGGTTTATCTTGTTTGTATCTCATCTTTTATTCCTGAATGACGTGCGTAGCTATGCAGGGGCCACAGAGGGAGAATTCAGGTTTGCTTTATCCACAGAGGAAAAAAAAGTCAAGGCCCTGACCTTAGATTTCCCTCTGACACAGCAGCTGTACAGTACAACCCCCCACATGACTTCTTTATCTACCTGTCTGTCCCCAAACTCTGCAGAAAAAGTCTCCTCCTCAGCCAAGTTACACTTACCGCTTCTGACAGAGTAACAAAAGGTGTCCCCTGAAGCCCGGATTGAATGAGTGTTTTTAAATAATGCATTGCAGCCAGGGCAGGTGCCCATCGCCGGGGCATAGAGCCCCTCAGATCACACCAGGCTTCGGCATGAAAATTTCATCGGCACAGTGCTCATGGGAATCTCTGTTCGATCCAGTACAGTGTGGAAGGGCTGTATGGGATCTGATGCCTGCTGCTGGGTGTTTCACACTGCAAACAGGGCCTCGTTTTTAAATGCTACACCAGCGGGACTCCCCACTGCACTGGGAAACTTAAATGCCCCCTGAAGTTTTCAGGATGATGTAGCAGAAAAACAGGAAACTGTTTACGTCAGCACTACAGCAAATGACCAAATAACCAAAAATGTTTCAAAAAAGACAAATATGATGTTTCCACCTATGCTTAGTGGTGGAATTTCCTCACTCAGTTTTACAGTTTATGTTTGATTATTCACTAAAGTGCCTTGAAACGATGTCTTCGGACTGTTCAGCTGCCAAAATCCAGATGTGAGAAGAGAGAAGCTGATAAAAATGTTGACACGATCATCTGAGTCGGCTTCAATTAGTCACACGAGAACAGGAGTTCTTTTCCAGCTGAGCCGGTGGAGAGTTTTCTACCTGTGTGATTATGAAAATTATTTATTTATATGGCTGTTTTGGACTTTACAAACAATACTGGTCCAAATGAATCTAGTTCTGATTGTAGAAAGAATCAGAAAATTCATAGTTTCACAGCAGCTCCATCTCCAGTGAGTGTGTTTCAGATCAAAACCTTCATAGCCCAGTAGTGTTTCTACAGTCACTACTTTAAGCTGAAAACTACTTAGAATGCAAAAAAAAAAATCACAGTATTATTCAGGTCGTGTTCTAACTAACGTCCACCAAAATTGAACATCAGTCAAAAATAAATTGGTAACAGTTTGATATCAGTTTAGGCCTCAGCAATAGAACAGTGTTTCATGGAAACTGTTAGCCTAGCTGCGCTAGACCCAGCTCTTAAGACACAAGGGTCTAGGAATGCTCGACAGGGAGGGAGGCGGGCTAAAAGGTTGTCTTTCAAATCACTCTGCAGCAATTGGGTAGGTATACAACCAATCAGTGCAACGAATAGGCTGACGTAGTTCCTAGAGCACCGACGGATTGTGGCTAAGTCCCATTAGCTTCCCAACCAGTGGAGCCAACTGGTATATTAAGGATTTGCCATATCCCGTCGGCATAAGTCCAAATATGTCTTTCTTCTCAATGAAACACTTAAGTGCCGTCCTTTGTTTATCTTTCAAGTTGAATTTTAGCTTCAAATCTTTAAGGGCTGTGGCCAAAGCCGAGTCGAAAGATAACTGTTTATTGTGCGCCGGTTGTTTCTGTCAGAATCGTCGCGCCTCTGTCGTCACTTAGTTACGCCCGCCTTCTGACTCTACACTTCATGGTGATTCATCCGGCCAGTTTTAGGAGCATCCAACCTCGAGCCTTATGGAGGGTAACTAGACCCACCCTGGCAGAGAATTAAATTCGTTGCCGTGGGTTGTCTAGCGCGGCTAGGCTAGGAAACTGTGTCTTTATTTATAGAACTAAGAAAAAAGTTTCATAAAATGTTTGATAGTTTGACTTAAATTGATTGCAATCTTCCAGAAAAACACATAATAGAAACACAAAGTTTGGTTGCATGAACAAATTCCAATCTTCCTCCATCCCTGAATCATAAACAGCCAATGCCAATTAAATAACTCTGTAGAGGCTCAGTTTTAATATGCAATATAGTCATGTAAAGTAGTACTTTAGATCTTTTTTGGGGTTTATTCCCAAATCTGTAACTTACTCGCGCCTTAAATAACACTACAGGGTCTCAACTGCACAGTTTAGTGTTCCTCAGTTACTTTCGTAATGCCAATCATAATCCTGCATCCTGAATTGCTGCATAAAAGTGGGTTTTGCTGTTGCATTCTAATTTGGGATTCAGTGTATTGCTTAGCACGTTTTTTAAAGGTGCCATAGAAATAGTGGTTGTAAAAGGATTTTGGACACCCTTAAAATGTTACACAGCCTCAAACATTATCATGAAATATGTCTGGCTGGACCCGAATATTCGGTCATCACGGTGATGTCCAAATGTTTATTTTGAGATCCAAATAATTGCCCCCCCCCCCCCCCCCCCCCAACCCGTTGGACGATGTCGCACAATCAGTATTCGACTCATCCCTTCATTTGTTCCTTCGTTTGTTCCTTCATTTGTCCGTCCGTCCATCCCCTTTACAATCTGATCCGTATATGATGTCCCCCCGTCGGACATCACGATTCGATCTGAATATTAGGATTTTTGTCTTTAAACGGGGTGAATATCTGGAACCCAGCCCTAGAAATATGTGTGGAAAAAATGTTTTTTGTGTTTCAAAGAGTGTGGCTACAATAAACAGACACAAACAAATACAAATGATATTTTATTTGTTCATTGTTTACAAGAAAAACTGACAAAACTAAATTCTACCAAAATAACCCAATACTCAAAATTTCTTTTTTTATGGAACTAATCAATGTTAAGTTTTTAATGGCGTTTTTAGGATTTGTTTAGTGTTATGATTGTACTAAAAGAAATTGCACTTGAAGACCTAAGAGTGATTCTTAGTGCAGTATTCCACAAATGTTTGGGGTGTCCGAAAACTTTTTTTCCCACCACTGTAAAGTTGTTATTATAGCTGTTGATAATGGAGCTCCTTCGGCTTACGTTGCTGTGCCTGGACGTCTTGTCACGTCCTTCTAAACTCAGGGACTTTCTCTGGTTGCTGTTGTCAGATGAATTCATGCTCTAAAAGCTCCAGACGTCCTCCACCTAAGCGACACCGTCTCGACAGCCTGCTCCGAGGGCTGACAGACTTGACATTGGCGCTTGGAGACCAGTGCAGGTCTCCGTCTGGTGGTCTCGTTTTGCCAACCATCTTCTGTAGAACATAATGGTCTGACTTCACCTCAGTATCTTTCCCCTTTAGGGGGAAAAATGCACGGACTTGTTTGCATTTCCTTAAACCAATCGCAGTTGTTGTTGGCGGGGTTAAGCAAAGGATGTAGCTTTAGTGTTTCCTTAAAGATAGCGGCAGATGGAATTGTTTTAGTGGAACGTTATCAAGCAGGGAGATGAGAACTGTGATTAAAATGGATAATTAACCAAAGAAGCCTCAGAGATCCGCCTTACTGCATACAAAGCCTCTGTAAAACTAGAAAGTTTTAGTGTGGTAGGTTGCTGCTCAGAGGTTGTTATCGTTGTTTTCCAAAGTGAACAGAACGGTAACTGGTGACCACCTGAACCGGTCTAAATATTTATTTAATTTCTATCAAGGTTGGACAGTTCCTTTATTCTTATTTATCCTATTTGCATGGAAAAATGTGTTTATTTGTGTTTTTCCAGTGCCGGTTTAACAGTACAATTCTTACCTGTTGGTGGTTGAATTAAAAATAAACCACCAAAATACCAATAACTTTTGATATACTCCCTCTGCTGTAACAACCAGATTTCCCCTCAGGGATTACCGGTAACAAAGTATTTCTATTCTATTCTATTCTATTCTATTCTATTCTATTCTATTCTATTCTATTTTATAAACCTTTCAGTTATATCACCCAGCTAAAAATCAGGTTTCAATTTGAGTTATTCTACCATTATAATAAGGCAAAGTTAGAGACACAGTGATACTGTTGTCCATACTAGAGGCAAACAGAAACCTCTGAAGTAAAAAAAAAACATTGCAGGCATTTTGTTACACAAATTCTCAGACAACACGTAATTAACGTGATGGACATGTCCCTAAACACAACACTGATCGCTTTCACTCGACGATACCAGGACTGCATTTGAGATCAATATTAAACATTTACAACGAGCAGTTTGCTCCAACCTGTGACTCGGTTGTTTTTTGTACATACAATCTGTGGCCTGCTGTAGTGACACGACTCCCATCACCACCATACTTACACAGGACAAACAGCTCTGCCCGACGATAAGCCTTTTTTGTTTACACCAGGTATCTGAAATTGGTGTAGATACAGTTGAGACGTATAGGAGGGGATGGTATCTGGTGTCTAGTTGGAACTGGTTCGGACCAGCTGTGACGGAGGATTTTCCTTCAGCAGATGGTTGTTCAGCCGCTGCGGTGAAATTCAGCGATATCTTGGAGCAGACAGAGAATCAGGTTGTTCAACTCTGGCCCGCCTCATTATTGATTCATTCAGTATCATCCAGCATCAACCCAAACATCACAACTCTGTGTCTGCTCTGGCCTTGGTGCATGTGATCAGCATAAAAACAGTCGCCCAGCGTACACAAAAGCACAGCAGCTCCCCCCACCCCCACCCCCACCCCCCTGCATTTTAGAGCCGATTGCATACAGATGCTCGCTTGCACATCTCCGCATTGAAGTAGAAACATTTAGTTGCTTCAGCGCGTTGGGATAAAGATCATCCTGAATTGGTCAAAATGAGGAATCCTTGTTTATCTGTGTCTGTCTGCAGCTTCATGTTGTCCAACTAGGAGTGAGTTGCATTTGAGTTGTTTGTTAGAAGTACTTGAGCTGAGTTTTCGGAAGTCTTTCTTGTCTCTCTGGGATGAGAATTAACAAGACAATGACAAGTAACAAGGATGAGTCAGCTCTTGAAAGAAACAATCTGGTCTCCAGAAATAAAAAAAAATCCCGCTCTCTGATATGGAGACGGTTTGATTTTATAGATCATGATGATTCATAACAAGTCACAGTCCTTTGTAAACTGTCTGCAAGTGTTTGAAGGAATATTTCAACATCTGCAAAATATGCTTATTTGCTTTCTTGCTGTGAGTGAAATGAGAAGATCAATGCCAATCTCATTTCTGTTAGTTAAATCTGAAGCTATAATTGGCAGCTGATTAGCTCAGCTAATAAAAATCATCAGAGCCAAAACCTGTAAAAGCAGAGTTGCATTTTCTTGGATCTTGAACTCATCACGTGACATGCAGTTTTGTTTTAAGCTGGAAATCGGGATATTTCATCAAAATCACTTTATTCTACGTTTCAAAATTTGCCAGAAAGAAACTTTTTGATCAGAAACAAAATTTCTGCTCTGCTTGGACCAACTAAAAAGCTCTGAGTTGCTCAACTGTGATAAACAGTCTTGTGGAAAAAAAATGGACCGTTTAGCTGGACTGGGTTGAACTGCAGGCTGTGTTTATACACAGCAGGCAGGAGACCTGAATGAAAGAATGGAAACATGATAAAAATGTAGTAAAATGTCGTAGTTTGTCAAGCAGCTGCTTTTATCTTTTTTCCCCCCAATATTAGCAATGCTCGTGGGCACTTGAATTAAAAAACACGGGGAAACAGCTTACCGAACAATGTCCAAAAGTAGCACGATTTGCCTGCCGGTAGCTCTAAAACTCACACATGAACACCTAAAATTGTGTTTGTTTAATCTTACAAACCCCTGAAATGAAAACAGGACACATTTGTGGATTTTAATGGGGTTATGAGTCGTACTATTTCTTGGCGGGAAGCAACGACTTTGTGGAGTCCCGCTGTCTTGTTGCCAGGCAACCGGACTTTTACTCGCTCTTGGATCAACACATCACACAAAAGCCGACTTCCTTTTTGTGCAGCAAAAGTTTTTAAAATGTGTGTTGCATCAGTGGTCACAATTTTGACTGACGAGGAGCTGCGCAGTCAAAATTTGCATGACTTGTTTAAAATCATGTAAGTCAGTTTAATAGGAGTCATTAGTGTTTTCATAGAAAGGTGGTTTTTGGTTCTCACCGTGACTTACATTGTTCAACTTGCCAGTCTAAAGCACAATCACTATATTTCTCATTTTAACCGTAATTTTCACCATTACCTTGTGTGATTGCACCTCACAGCGAGACGTTTCCGGCTTTGAACCAGCAGGTCGACTGGAGCTTTTTTCTGTGTTCTTTCTGTCCCTGTGCTCCAGTTTCCTCAAAGTTCCTTCCCTGAGCCTCTAAACAATAACACAGTACAGCTGATGGAGGAATGAATGGAAGTTGTGTGATAAATGAAGAGTGTGCTGTTTAACTATTTAGCCAACCTTTACACCCTCTGAATCCCAAAACCCACTGACAAATTTGAAAAGCCTTTCACCTTTTACAGAAATCATCCAAATTACAGAATTTGTCAGAGCCAGAAACGGAAAAAACAGAAAGCATTGTTGGATTCTGAAATGTTCCTTGAACTTAGTTCGTTTTCTCAGCAAATTAAACCAAATTGAAGCTTAAAATCATGATATTTCAGTACTATGTCTTTATTCTACATTTAAAAATTTGCAAATAATAAGCTGTTTGACTGAAAAAAATTCTGTTAAAAGCAAAAAATTATGCTTTCCTTTGCGCAACTAAAAACTCACTAGCTGTCAGCTGTGACCAACAGTCACAAGACAAAAAATCTTGGACTCCTGGAATTTTCAGCTTAACTAGGTTGAACTGCAGGCTGTGTTTCTACAGAACAGATAGGAGACAAGAATGGAAACATTAAATATGTAGGAAAAAGTAGCAAAACATTACAGATCGTCAGGCTACAATTTTTCTGGCATTGGCAACACCTGTGGGAACTTGGAAACATTTTGTAGAGGTTGATTACAAGTTTTTCCATTTTTGTGAAAGAAATAATGATAGAAATTACATTTTCATTTTTCGTTTTTTAAATGATTTATTTCTTTATTCACATTTTAGCTCTGTCAGAGTGCACCAAGACATTTCAGAGTTCTTTCTACTTCTAGTCAGGTTGTGCTGCTTCTTTAGAGGTGCAGGACTTCATGTTGAAGTAAAAAATGAGCCCACAGTGAGTAAAAATGTAACAGGAGTTAAAAAAGCTCAGAAACTTATTTTAGCTTGGAGGGTTAACAACAAGTGAAACATGTGAGACTCAACACCCAGCTAGTTGTGTTTTTGTTGTTTTTGTTTGTGGTTGACCCTCAGCAGATGTCACTGACACCCATCTGTTCTGTATTTTGGCTTGATGGACCAAACTAGTGCTGCATTGTGAATGCTGGACTTCAGAGCTACATTTCTGTGAGATTATTTTGGAATCCTTCATTACCCGAAGTTCATCACAGTTTATTATTTGGTCATTTTTACAATCCCTTGTCTGATTTGAAGATCAGTATCAACATGTGGAAGTCAACAAGCAAGCGCTGCGATATCCGAGAGTCCGTCTTTTTTCCATGTCTGAGGATGTTCCTCTTCCCCTCCGTCCATGTTTCTCTCAGCGTCGACACTGTTTTGTTTTCAGTCTCATTGCCTCAACAGCAGAGATCCTAAAACCGCAGGGATATGGCTGAGTGCCACCGAGGCTCTTTAGCTCAGAGCTGCCGAGCTTTTGCATCACACATTTACAACCCCTTCACAGACTATATGATCTTCATACTGTAAAATCTTGTTTATCCCAGCTCCTGCTCCAATGACACAGTGGTGACTCCTCTGCCAGTTGGGCACGCAAATGTTGGACTTTTCTGTTTGCATGCGACACACTTCACGATGAAAAGAGAATAAGCATGTCTTCTATAAAAAATGTAAAATCTTTAAACAGTTTATCTGAACGAACTGACTTCTGTTTTTCTCTCTCTCTGTTTTCCAGGTTAGCTTTATATGTCTATGAGTATTTGCTGCATGTTGGCGCACAGAAATCAGCACAGACCTTCCTGTCAGAGGTAAGAAGTTCTTTCAGTTTGACTTCCTGTTAGGAAAAAAAGAAAAAGGATGAGTGTGATTCCCCTTCTATTGTATGGCCAGGAATGGAATTCACATTATGACTCGTACTGCAGCTGTTGAGCGACGATGTTGAGGAAATATTAGTACATTAATGAGCCGAGACTGGTGTTTTTTTCTCTGTTTTTTGACTGTTTATTAATTTGGGACAATGTAAACATGGCATCGGTTGGGCCACTTAATGTGATTACCCGCCCTTCATTATTAGCTCTAATTTGTAAGCGGCTGTATAATTAAGGCGGTTTGACATACTGTAAGCATGTGTTGTTTCTCCGGTTCTGCTTTGACATTTAAGCGCCGCTGCCTGCTGAGGTAAACCAAGTGTACCTTTAGTATTGGAAACCATTTGTCCCACCAGGTCCGCCAGACTTATAGCTTCGTATTAGGCCTGAAACTGTCCAAGAGGTAGGGTCTCTAATGTGTTGCATCCTCTTCCTTAATGGACATCCTTCCTGCTAATGGCCCCGTGTGCAGGCCTTCTTCACTGGAACACCTCTCCTGCCCGTCGGCTTTATTCAGCTCCACTTAATACACTCCCCAACACTGAGAGGGCTTTAATGGCAAGCAGAGGCAGGTCTATATCATTCAACTTTAATGCTGACATAATTTATCTGTCATTTCGTCAGGTGAGCTCGGGGTAGAGTCACACTAGGATACGGTTGCAGCCTCATGAGCTGCACGTGAAATACACACCGAGCAGCTGGAGCCCAGTAAGACGGTTTAAACATCAGTGCAGCAGAGGATGAACCGTGAAGTAGGTTTAACATAGCCAGGCTCAGAAAAACCTAAAACCCCATTAGAAACGATGGAGGTCATCTTCATTAGCCAGGTTTTCTTCTTTAGGCTCCCAAAAAAATGGGGCATTTAAAGCTCTTCTTCTGCACAAAACGGACCAAGCATGTGCCGCCTAATTCAATCAACAGGTTGTTATAATGGAGAGCTATGAGGAATATACAAATGTATTTTAGTAAAAAGAGAAGAAAACCTTTAATTGTGCGTGTTAATTTTCATTTTACCAGCTGGTGATTCTGAATGCAGCAGCTTGAATGAACTTCATTCATTTGAACATCGTACTGAAGAAGTGCATTTATTTGTAATTGTCACAATGATGAGATAAAATAAATGTCAGTGATTCAATATTTTCTGTAATAAACACCAGCAGACAAATCAATTTCTAATCTGTGTTCTATCAGCTGCAGGTTAAAACAGGTTTGGACCAAGTAAAAAAAACAAATTTTTGCATTTTCTGCATCACCAAAGGAATTACTGTAGGTTACCGTGGCAACGTGATGCACACAATGTGCGATACTGTAACTGCACAACCCCGTTCAGTCGGAATACTAATATGCAGCTCAGTAGGTTTGTATTTCCTCATAGAGAATCATCAGGAAAAAGAACTGTTTAATGGGAACTGCTTCTAACTGTTGATATGTTTTTCAAAAACTCTGAACACATGAGCTGTGCTCATCAGTTACCATGGTGATCAAGCAGGTTAAAATGGAGTAACCCCTGTGACGCTAAGAAATCTGACTTTAAGCTTAATATACCTCGCTATACCATTCAGCTGTCTGGTTGTCTGTAAACTTATTGGCATCGAGCTCTGGTGAATTGTTGGGATTAAAAGCAGTTTACATGGATTTTGACGCCTGTTTTTATTGGAACATGTGCAGAGTTTGAAGAAGAAAACCTGGTTAACAAAGCAAGTTGCTAATCAGCGTTGTAATACCTGTAACCTCTTTGAATGGGGTTGTGGGATTTGTTAAGCCAGCTAACACAGAGAAAGTCTGGCTATGTCAAACTTTATTCATGGTACAACGCTCTGACATCAGATTTTCAGGTTGCTTGTCCCGTTCTCATGACATCTCAGGAACACTTTGAAGAAATTTCTTCAGATTTGGTTCAAATTTTCAATTGAACTCCACAATAAATTGATTAGAGTTTGGTGGTTAGCGTGAAGCGCTGTATCTTAAAAAAGCACATTTTTGGCCAAGAATTTGTAGGTTAATCTTGACAAAGTTTCACACAAGTGATAACATGTTATATCCAAAAGAACAGTTCCACTGCAGCATCATAATACTCTGCAAAAACACTTTACTATCCAATATTTATCACCATAACATAGGAACAGAAAGGATTTTGTTTATGTTTCCATTTGGTTGGATACACCTTGAAACTGTGATGATTGTGAAGATCTTATATGGTCCCAGATTCCAGGTGTGTCCATGTTTAAGCTTTTTTGCAACATCATCTATATTTGAAGCATCTTCTGCTATCATGGCAACAACTTTGATTTGTTCGACACGTGAACTGGTGCGAGGAATTTCACTCTGTGGCTTGCTTCTCTCAATGAACTCGCACACATACATATATTACACGAGCCTGGACAGACATGGATGTAAACTGCTAATTGCCTAATTAGCAGGAGGCTTTCAGTCACCATGCTGTAATTCTAGTTGTCACTGTGATGTTGTCAGGCAACCAGTGCACATTCTTCAGGCTTCCTGTGTTTCCAGGCTTCATTCTAAGCTAAGCTAGCAGGCTGCTGGCTCTAGCTTCATATTTACTGCACATACACTACTGTTCAAAAGTCTGGGGTCTCTCAGACAATTTCATGCTTTCCATGAAAACTCACACTTTTATTCATGCGTTGATATAATTGCAAGAGGGTTTTCTAATCATCAGTTAGCCTTTCAGCACCATTAGGTGTAGGTTTTGTTGTCAGAACACAGAATAAAATCAACATAAAGCAACAAAATCAATTTCCACCAAAAGCAAAACTCAATCGAAATGTCTCACTTGGCCTGGGCAGCAAAATAAGCTGTAAAAGAGCTACCACAATCGAGATCAAATCCTAATGCTCTCATTTTAATTTCTCAAAAAAAAAGTTGGATCTTTTCCAGTTGTATTGAGAAGATTCTTTAAAGAAATGGAAAAACCCAAAATGCATTCCTGCCCCACATCGCCCTGTTTGTAACTCGGACATATCAATCAGATGTAATCAGCCGGTCTGGTTGGAGTCTGGCTGCCTTTGCTTAGAGTGTGCAGACAGGCAGCAGGGCGGACGAGGCTGGAGGCCGATCCAGCTGCCAACAACCAGAATCAGGCGTCTAAAATATGAAGCCGAGATGTGGGGAGCAACACGGAGAGATTAAGTAGTTGGGCTGCAGCGGGGCCTCGCTGATTTCAGAGCCCTTGTGGGTGAATCTTCTCCCAGAGATTGAGTGTTATTGGTGGAGCTGCTGGAAAGAGGTGAAGTTGTGGGTCGCGAGCAACCGGAGGCTCACAAACACGGATTCGCACACACTTTAAAACAGGAATTAAAACAACACAGACGGGGATTAAAACAACATACACACACACAGACGCATGCAAACAGTCCACATGTCCATGAGGCATACATGCTAAACTGGCTAAGTCGCTTTGACGCCAGTTGTCTCAAATGTAGCTCCTGCAGCGGTGCATTGCTTCATGATTGTGTTTATCTCAGCCTCATCTTGGTTTTTATTTGTCTTATATGGTCATAATCAGTGCATTTGGTTGGGTTTGGCGGTAATGGATATATCCGAGCAAACACAGCAGCAGCTTGACCTTTCACCTTTTCAGCCTTCATGTAGTTCTAGCAGTAAGTTTGAAGACTGCAAACTAATGATTTTTTTGTTCACTTACCATGTTAGCATCTTTCTGCTTTGATGCTTTGAGTTTTTTTTTTTTAACTTTACATGTGCCTTTCTTTTGCACTTTGATCATCCGCCTTTTTTTTTTTTCTTTGGTTCCTCTTGGTGCCCTGCTCTTAAACCTGCTCCTTTCACCTCACTGCAGTGGGCGAGAGAGTTCAGGCCGCTTCATCCACTAAAAAACACAAACGCTGTCCATGAAACAAGCAAATGAAGAAAACATATTTGGCAAAAATAAGCCAAAAATATTTCCATAAAGTAAGAAAATACAGGCATGTATTGTGTTGTGAGACTTTCTTAATGGACGCTAAAAGCTGTGAACACTCTAGTAATTAGAAAGCAGTGCTAAGAGTATAGTCAGCATACTCTATGTTGGAATACATTAATAGAATTATTAAGCTGAATTAAAATGCTGCTTTAACCCTCTGAACCACAAAACATGTGGGCTTGTAAGATGCGTTATCTTGTTAATAATCACCAAAATTACACAATTTCTTACAGACAGAAACTATAAAAAGAAAAAGAATTGTTGTATTTTCCTTATTTTCTGACAGTCCTTGAACTACTCATTGGAGATGTGCTGTTCTATTAAAATGCTTCACCAAATCTGAGCATAATATTGTGGCATTTTAACAAAATCATTAAAAAAAAATTGCCAAGAATTAACTGTTTGCGATGACCAGATTCTGTAAAAAAATAATTATAAAGCCATGACTGACTCAAGTGTGACCAACACTTATCTGAGAAAAATTCAGGGACTGAACTGCAGGCTGTGTTTACAGAGACCAGATGGAAGACAAATATTAAAGCAAATTTGGAATTAAGCAGAGAAATATCTTTTTTATGTAGAGTTTCCAGTATTTGTCACACATGTAGGCATTTGGAGAGATATTCTACAGGTTGATTTGAGTAGTTTTTTGTCCATTTTGGTAAAATAAATCGCCAAAGAAATTCACCTTTTGTTTTCTTTTGATTTCTGGCATTATAACTAAATCACAGGATCACAGGTTCTCTCTACTCCTAGTTATGCTTGCTCGAGGTGCTGAACTTTGTGAAAAATGAGCCGTCAGTGGGTAAAAATGTGATCTGCCCAGTAACTGCTTGGGGTTCAGAGGGTTAAATGGCATTTTACAACACTGCTGCAGCGTAACCTAAATCCATTGTTTGTGTCTGTTTTCTGCATCTGCATTGAGTTATCAAATCGGTGAATGTGTTGCAGTCAGTCTGAGAGTGTTTTCTAGATGTTTGCTGCGTGTATGTGTTGTTTAAAAGATGAATATGTTTTGGTTTCCGGATTTCTTTCTGAGCCTCCGTATCTCGCAGTCTCGAGCGCACACGCACAGGAAAACACACATGCATGTTTCAATAGATAAGGGACTTCTATCCTCGCAGGTAGACTGAAGGCCTTCATACACACCTGCTCGTCTAATGAGAGCGCTATCACCTGGACTCTCCTGCCTCAATTAGCCTCTGTTCCTCCTTCAGCGAGAGCCACACACACGCACACACACACACACACACACACACACACACACACACACACACACACACACACACACACACACACACACACACACGTTTATACTATACAAACAATACACTTCTGTCCCCGAGAGGACTTTGCCACTCTGTGCTCTTCTGCACAGTGCAGCACTCAGCTCTTTAGCAGCATTAAATCAACAGGCCCACACCAACATATGGCACATCACATCATTATAAGCGGCGTTGGGGAAATCTGGAGAGTAGACACTTTAATAGAAACCTCGTATCGGTGTCTTCTATATATATATATATGTATATATATATATGGCGCGTATAGGAAAAAAAATCTGGAGAAATCTTGACGCTGTCATGTCGTCCTCTCAGACTCTGTCGAATCATCTCTCAGACTGTATGTATGTGTGTGTGTGTGTGTGTGTGAGTTTCTGTGTGTAGAGTCATGTCAGTAGGAGTGTGTGAAGCAGGCAGTTGATCTGTTATCTGCGACTGGATCTTATCTCGGTGTCCAGATACAGGCAGGAGCGCTGCTGGTTTGTGAGGGCAGCGGAGAGGACTGCTGCTTCAAGACAGTCACAGTTTCTTATCCACAAAACTCTGCACCGCACTGCACTGCAGATCGCCGCGCTCCTCCTCGGCCTATTTTTCTGTCCGACTATCGCTCCGTCAGTCCGAAAGTTGAGAGGACAGTTGAGCAAAATGATTACATTATGCATAAAACATGCTGCAGTGTCTAATTTTTCATTTCTCCCTCCTCTGTCTTCTCCCCACCGACCCTCCTTCCTCCTCCTCCTCCTCTTCTATCCCGCTGCTGTCTCTCAGATCCGATGGGAGAAGAACATCACACTTGGGGAACCTCCAGGATTTTTACACTCATGGTGGTGGTACGTATACGTTGAGCTGTGCTTTTTTTCTCTTGCTTGACCACACACACTTTTTTTTTTTTTAGATTTTTTTCCTCAACAGCTCACATTTATGCAGTGGAAGTACTCTTAATGGAATGAACGAATGTGCAGGGGTGGAGAGGGACAGTAATTGCGGGGAATGCTAAGTGCATCATCTCACGTATGTTTAAATGCTGTCCTCCTCGTGTCGCTCTGATTGACAAGTGAGCTAACTTCCCCTTCGTCTGTTATTTAAACTGGCCTCTCAGTGAAGTGTGAGCTGTCCAATCAAAGTCAAAGTCAGAGACTGATTTTTTTTTTTTTTTAATCAGAGTGGGGCAACTGAACCTTTCCTCACCACACAACTACCTCAAATCTTGCAAGTTTTGACACAATGGAAGTATGCAAAATCAGCTGTTTGCAGTTGTATTTGTGCAGTGGATCCATGAATCTACAAACAACTTTCACTCTATTACTGCGATTGTAAGGAAAAATTTAAAAAGCACAAAGATTCTAGACATATTTTTGGAGTTGGGGCCAAGATATGATGTTTCAGAAGTAGTTCTTATGATGTTGTTTGATCGCCTTTATGGTCATTTTCAACTACCACAGATGTACATGGAGTTTTCACCACTTTGGGAGGAACTGCATCAACAAGTCAATCCAATATTCAGTAAAAAAAATTATACTTTTTTTTTTTTTTACCTCAAATATAAAGCTTTATTTGACCTGCACCCTGAAAAAGACGGGTAACACACAAGTCTGTTAAGTTAAACTAAATTAAGTAATGTCACTGGTTTAAGTTAGATGTACTTCAGTCATCTGATTCATCTCCAATAAACATTGTTGCAACTTTAATTAAAAAAAACTTAAAGTTTAAAATATTTCCAACTTACATATTTGCTTTCCCCAAACGTTAGACGTTCCATTTCCTTTTCTATGCTTTGTAATTCTACTTGCGGTTGAGTCAGAGAAAAGAAATTGGATTGATGTCAGATGTACAACCCTAAAAGGAAAAGTCAACCCAATATTTGCACTTTAACTAAAATTATAACACCAGTTTAAAGGGACAAAGTGTGATTCCAAGTTGACAGAACCCATGCAAACGTACCACCATCACTAAATCAGAAAGCCAAATCAGATTTATTTGACAGTGCTTTGCTTCAACTGCAGCTCAAATATTCTTTTTTATTCCTCTTTTTTTGTAGAGCAACAGAAGCAAAATACATAAACCTAACCTCTGCTTTTACATATTGCTGACCCACAACAAGCTACCTAACTGTTAAAACCATTGACTGTATCTAGAGAGGTTAAAACACACCTGACATGCCCACTTGGATGGAAAGCTGTTTCAAAGATCGGCTTTTTCCTCTGAAGGTTTCGTGACAAAAGCAAACTTATGCCATAATTCAAGACACAAACATCAGCTCGTTCTCTGTTTTGTGGTGGTCAAAGTTCAGCTGGTCTTGCTCGAGCTCACCACGTTGCAATCCATTTGAAGTAATGGGCTTCTGTCTGAGGAGACCGTAAAAAAAACGGGTTACGAGACGATTTAAAAACTGCGATGAGTGCTCGTATTTTCTGGTCAATCCATCCAAGGAGAGATTGATCATGCTCTGCTCATGAGAAACTGCCACAAATAGCTGAGTAACAAATGTAATGAATAAAGAGAGCTGGAAGGAGGAGTACAGTACCGGGCTTCTCTTCTCCTCTCAGGCCGATCATGACCTAGAAGTGGCTTTCAGAAAGTTCCAGGCTGGTCAGCGCAAACACAATCTGTCAGGAAAGTGTGGAGGGAAGTGGGTTTTTAGATGCTATATGACCATCTGATGGGCAGTTTGGATGGAGCATAAATCCTGCTTTGTGGTTTCTAAGTGGATTTATGGTTGTTTATTTGCAATGAACATCAGCGGTAATGATCTCCTCGGGAAGGGTGAGCTACAGTGAGGTTAAAAATATGTCTTTTATGTGCGATTTTTGATGCAGATTGGGTGCGAAGGGTTTTTAAAGAACCATAACTGCCTCCACGACCATATTGGTGCAGGTGGACCCGGGCTACAATAACTAACTTGTTGTTGTTTTTAGAAAGTATTTTTGCCGCCCCTCTCTCCTCCAGCTCTCAGACTTTGTTTAACCTGAAGCTCCGTTTAATGGGACAAGGCTCCAAAGCGGCCGTCCCTTTTTTCTTGCAGCTTCTTTAAACAAATCTGTCAGATCTCCTAATGCTGGATAAATAGAGGACAGTGTTTTCTATCTGCTCGGGTCAGTGGGCTTATAGGCTGATGCTGTTTTTGTCTGACTAAGGAACACCTAAATGTAGGATTTCTCCTTTTCTGACTGTCAGAAAATCACAACTTTGACCTAACGACGGCAGGTTGAGAGGCCGAATCCTCAGCAAGGCAGCACGAGAGCCGGAGAGAGGGGATAAGAGGTTTGACAGGGGCCGCTTTGTTTGTCATTCATGCTATCCTGCTCATCCCCAAAGCCCCCCGGCCAGCCCTGTGTAATAAACCCGGACATGCGGCTCCGTTCATTCATCCTCTCCGGCCCCAGTGTGTGTTGTGACTGTGCAGCCTGTTGACACGGTTCATAATGGTCCTTAAAGAGCCTGGCTTCTCTCAACCTGACAGCTCTCAATTGGACAGCTACCAGTAATACTGACAGAATGACATACACAAACATACAGTGCAGCGCAAGTTTGCTCTCGCCTCTGCCTGAACCAATAAGAGTGCTGAGGGAGACCGGACCGCAGTGTGTGTGTGTGTGTGTGTGTGTGTGTGTGTGTGTGTGTGTGTGTGTGTGTGTGTGTGTGTGTGTGTGTGTGTGTGTGTGTGTGTGTGTGTGTGTGTGTGTGTGTGTGTGTGTGTGTGTGTGTGTGTGTGTGTTCTGCCTGTATTGATGCATTTCTGCAGTGTGGGAGATGACAGAGTGTGTGTTTGGCTGAGGATGAGCCGGGCAGGGCAGGGCAGGGCGACGGAGCAGCGTGACCCAGCGAAGGGGCGTCCATCTGGGCCACGTGGATGCTCTCTGGGGTTGAGGGGGTCGTTTGTTGCTGGAAGAGAACCGGGAGGCGGAGTCCTCTCTCTCTCTCTCTCTCTCTCTCTCTCTCTCTCTCTCTCTCTCTCTCTCTCTCTCTCTCTCTCTCTCTTCCCTTCTCCTTTCCAACCTCCAGCCTCCCCCCCAAAACAAAAGCTCCAGATGGTAGGAAAGCCACCAACCTCCCTCATCCCTCACCCTTCGCTCCCCCTCCCTCAACCTTTGTCTGGAGGCCTGTCCCTTTGTTTGCGGAAGAGAGACCCCCGAACGGATTAACTCTTTGCATTCCAGCTCCTTTTGTGTTAAACAGCCAAATCCAAGACCCCGACCCCACCGCCACCTCGGCCCCCCGACCCCCGCCGTCCCCCCTCCCTCCTCCTCAGCACCTCGCTGGGGCTTTCTTCCCCCTTGTCTCCGCCGCTGTGGCTGTTTCCTACAGGACGGCGTTGGTGGGTGGTGGGGCTTCAGAATGGCTGGGGGAATGGGGGAGGGATGCTGGGGGTGGGGGTCACTCATCCACATCTGTTGTTATGGGTGGAAGGATAAAGAAAAGGCTCAGCGAGGGCTGCAGGTGTTGATTGTGTCATTAGCTCCCTCTCTATTGGCCGCTGCTAGTTGTCTCCTCCTTATCCCGAAATCGATTGCTTTAACCAGTTTTCACTGGATGGCTGCTGAATCCTCGATGCGCATCCCAGCACACAAAACATACACACAAATAAAAAAAACCCCAAAACCTTCAGCACAACAACAGCATGTACAGGGATCCTCTGTTTGATAGCCTCAAGCTGAAATTCTTGTTTGTTAGGGGCAGAGAAAACAGCCAGAGTAGCCGTCCTCTGCTCCCGAACGTCTGCACTGCTCTTTATAAACAGTGTTTCTCCTTTTTCTCCTCACCTAAGTCATCCTTCATTCTTCTCCGCCACTGTGTTCTTTTGCTTCATATTGTGCAACCCTCTGAACACCAAGCAGTTTCTGGGCTTTTTTTTTTTTTTTTTTGCTCCTGTCACATTTTCACCCACTGTGGGCTCATTTTTCACTGTAATATAAAATCCCGCTCCTCTATGGAAACAACACAACCACGGCTGGAAGTAGAGAGAACTGAAAAAAAAATCTTTTCTGCTGTCTGACAAAGTTTTAATGCCATACATCATAAAAAAGTTGAATTTCTTTAGATATTTATTTTGCAAAAACTAAAAAACATTCGTCCACGTGCCCACAGGCGTTACCAGTACTTAAAAAATGTTGACTTGATTCTCTTCATATTCACTTCATATTTTACTACATTTTTTTTCTCTAGATATTTCTCTCTGTTGTGTCTAAACACTGCCTGCAGTTCATCCCAGCTCTGTTGAAAACTTACTGATTTTTTGTCAGCCGTGTGTTGATCACAGCTGAGTTACTAATAGCTTCATGGTTGCACCAAAAAGTGCAGAATTCTTTTTTTTCACACAGTCTAGTTGTTGCAAACTGCTTGTTTTGGTGAATGAGATGTGTAGAGCAAAGTGGTTTTGATGAAATAACTCAATTTTAAGTTTAGGTTTAATTAAGTTTTCAGACAAAAATGGCACATTGAAATTGCTTAGTTGAAGGATTATCAAAACAAAAGTCTAGTGACTCTTCCTGTTTTTTTTTTTTATCATTTCCTGCTCTAGTAAATGGTGCAATATTGTAGATTTTTTAAATTGTCACATATCTTTCAAACCTACAGGGGGTTAAGCTGTAAATATAAACAATTTCTAGTTAAAAAAGCATCAGCACAAGCCTCATAATTGTAATTCCAAACCAGAGATGGACCACCAATTGCAGCTGCATCTAAACAGAATTCAATATGAACACTAATGCGGTACAACCAGTGAGAACTTTAAAGGAGCTACACACTGTTTGCATTGATTTGTAATGCTACAGTTGTGTAATGAAAGAAAAGCGTGGCTACCAGGCTACTTCTGAGTGCAACCATGTAAGTAGAATTAGTAGAACTTAGGACAAAATTTGGGACTTTGGAGCAAACATACATTGTAGAAATGGAAAGTTTCCTGTTCTTCTAATTCACTGTTATGTGAGTTCAGCTTGTTCAAATGTAAATTGAAGAGAAATATGCACATTTTATAGTCAATTTGGATATTTTCTGAAATCATCAGCGACACTTGACAGTTTGGAAGAATTCATTGTTTCCTCTTTCTTGTGCGCTGATTGATGCAGACTTTGAAAATGTGGTTCTGGCCGTACTACAGCTGCATCCATCTTCTTCATAGATGTTTTGCTCTAAATGTTGAGCAGAGAAAAGTAAATGTGACTCCTGTGGATGTTTCTGAACTGTTTGCTGTGTCTTTTTCTACGATTCTACAATTTCATTTAGCCGACGCTTTTGTCCAAAGCGACGTACAACACAAGCAAGAATTCAGACATAAGGAAAAACCTGTAGTAAGGATATAACAGCCACTTACAGATTGGGCTGTAGTGGAATGTCAGTGTGATTATTCCTGACGTAGCAGCAATCAAAGCACCTGAAGTTCGGCAGCGACGACTTCAAATGCAGCTCTTATGACGACGTATTATAAAGGTGTGGATCACATGGAATCTCCTTTCCTGGTGCAGTTGATACTCTTCCAGTGGCTATAGTCCACACAATGGCGCATTATTGGCTGGACACGACTGTCCATATAAGTATCCATGCAGGTCCTTGCATGTAGGACTTTGAAAAGCATGATCTGGCCTTTAGGGCTGGGTCACACAACCACTTATAATAGCTCACAGTGGCAAAGTCAACCTGCACAGACCTCTTGTATCGAGTAAATTAGCATTGTCGACCAATTGCACACCCTCTTGACAGCAGTGACGTTTGAGAGAATAGAAACTTGGGGAGTCCAACACAGAAGGATCTTTAATATTTGCGGGATCATGCAAATTTATGACCACCGCTCCGCTAAAGAGTTGCAGCATGGCTCCTGGAAAAAGGAGAAGATAGTAGCCTATAAATATTTCTAAGTATTCACCACCTCACCAAGCTTCCAGCACTTCCTGTTTTGCATCGATTTGTGAATTACTTTCGCTGCTCTTCCTGTATGATTGAGCGTTTTTTTTCTATTTGTTTTTTTTTTCTTTACCTGTCTGGAAGCTTTGCCAGCCATAATTTAGACAACTTCATGTTTTTCCTTTTAAGCCGCCAGTCTTTCCACAGTGACAGTTGCTGTATTTATTAGCCCCAGTCCAAAGGGAGCGCTCCTGATTTACATGGCACGTCGGTGGTGTTGTTTCCTCCTGCTGTCTGAATGCGTCGGTGCTACCAGGAGAATAGCTGCTACTTGAGTCAAGGTAATAAAGACAGCTGAAAGGGTTGTGTTTCCCCACCTCCGCTCTTTGATTGCAGCATTTTGTCCCATTAGGAAGAGTCTGTTAAGGGGAGCGTGGCCAGCTCTCTGTAACTTTATTTTTCTTGGTTCTTTCGTGTTCTCTCCATCTGTCTCCATCTTAATTTCTGCCTTTCCTGACTGACCGACCGACTGACTGACTGACACACAGGATTGTCACGTGGACCTGCCTCCAGCAGCCTCCGTTTCTTCTTGCGTCTTTGTTTGCTCTCCTTATTATAATGGAAAAGCACATTGTAACCACTGGCTTTGTCAAACCACAGTTAATTGCGAATAATTATCGTGATGGCATTTAATTTTAGTAATTGTCTTCTTCTGGACGGCTGGACGCTAATCCCTTCCTCCTCTGTTCTGGTGTTTATGTGCTGATGGTGCCGCCTCATGTTTTTTTTAAAGCCTTATTTCTCATTTGTATAAATAAATAAAAAAGGAATTTGCATGACCCCCAAGCTGCAGTTTAAATCTCTCCTGTAACACCTCAAAGTGAGAGCGGTTAAACTTTTCATCCTTGATGCAGAGTTGGGTTTGCTCCGACACCAGTTACTTCCCATAATACCATTAAGAGCTTCCCATGATGAGATGATTAGATTGAAATGATTAGATAATTGGATAGAAATTTTGCTATTACGAGGGTGTGCAGAGTACAAGATTTCTTGCAGATTGCTGGCACTAATTAACTGCGAATGTTGACTTCCCAGATAATTTGTAAAGATTAGTGTCTCTGAAAAGGATGTGACAACAACAGTGACATGGATTTTCCATCTAAATGTGGGTGGCTTTGTCAAGTTAGAGCTAACGATGGTTCCACCCCGACTTTACCTGGATTCTGTTTAGCAGCACATTTTCAGTAGATGGAAACTGACTTTTTTCCTGATTGCACGCTGACCCTAAAAAGTTTGCAAAAATCTGTGTTTAATTAGGGCAATGTTTTATTTTGCTTGCTGATTTTATACCCCCTCAGACCTTCTGCTTCTTGTTTTAACTTAATGTAGAGAAATACATCCTTTATCTTGCTTCTGCGTTTATTCTCCTGTTCAAGATAAATCATGGAATGATAACTGTAAATAATATAGATATTTTACTGTTTTGTTTCTACACATCTCATCTCTGCTCTGTGTACACAGCCTGCAGTTCATCCCACTTGATCCTAAATTTTGAATATTTGCCCTGTGATTGTTGATCACAGCTGAGTCACTCATGGCTCATTGGTTCAGAAAAATGCGCTCATTTTTTTTGCTTTTTACAGAACCAAGTTAGTAAACTGGTCTAAATTTTGGCAATTTTTGTGACACATGTAGGGAGAAAGTTATTTTGAAGAATTATCCCAGTTTTATGTGCCAAAATCTCCCAGCAGAGTTATTGTCCCACATGATCCTCACACCTTATTTGCTTTTCATTCTGACTCCAGGCATAAAGTTTTTGAAGAAATATCACAGTTTTAATTTCAGCGGAGATTCTTGTCGCACATGATTGTCACATGAACTCTGTGTATAAAAATGCATCCTTAACAGTCCCATAAAATAATATCACAATATTGAAAGTCTTCAGCGTTTAGTCTCGTCCTCAGTGCTTCAGATTATGCAGACAGACAAGGAATGATAATTGTACATGATATAAACATTTTACTGTGCATTAATCTTGTGTCTATATTAGTCATATTTATATACACAGCCTGCACTTCAACCTAAACTTTTCATTTTTTTTTCAATTTGAATTCTGCTAACTTTACAGTGGAGCTACTCGTCACACATGATCCTCACACCCTCTTTGCTTCTAACTCCATGTATAAAAATGCATCCTTTGTCATCCACATAAAATAATATCACAATAATGAAAGTATTGGGTGTTTAGGATTACGCAGAGAAACACAGATTAATAACTGTAGATGATATAGTCACCTGTCTGTTTGCACAGCATGTAGTTCAGCCAAACTTTGGCTTCTCATTTGTTTAGAAGAATGCAGAATTTTTATTATTATTGTTTTACAGATATCTAGTCGATAAACCTGTCTTAATTTTTGGTAATTTTTTAAAGAGAGAAATATCCCAGTTATATTTTGGTTTCATCTCTCAGTGGACCTACTCTTCACGTATGATCCTCACACCTTCTTTGCATCTCGTTCTGACTCCATGTATAAAAATGCATCCTTTGTCATCCACATAAAATAATATCACAATAATGAAAGTCTTGTGCGTTTAGTCTCGTCCACAGCGATCCTGCTTCAGATTATGCAGAGAGACACAGAATGAGATTTCCCTGCGCGGCTCAGACAGACGCGGGTCAGCTGTTCAAATCGCAATAATATTTCAGACTTCACAGGCCAGGAGATGTTAGATCACCTTACCCCAACCCTGCGCCTGCACCTGGTTCTGTCTTTTCCGTAACAAACTCTAACCTGCGTCGCATTTCATTTCCCCGAGAGCTGATTGGATTTGCGATGGTCGCCCCTTCTCGCTGCGTCTCGTCTCCGACGGAGCAGCAATCTCTTTAACACCAACCGATAGATATGATAATGTACACTGGCTTTATTGTCGCGTGACAGAAGGGCAGCAGAACACACACACCATGTGTTCGTCCCTCCCCGTTCCTCAGTGCCCTCCTTGTCTAGGAAGGACCTCAGAGCTCACTGAGTGCCTCGGGGCACCAGCTCTGTCTTTTAATCTTTAAATACTTTAATAAGACATTTCTATTTTAGCTCATATGCTTTGAGAGGTTGCTAGCACGCGCCACGGGGTCGAAATTTACTGTTTATTGTTCTTCTTATTTTTAGGACACCTATTGTTACACTTATGTTTCCTCAGTGGCCTCAAAATAACAAAATCTGGACTCAATAAAGCAAAGTGTAGATCAGTGATCAACAGGGTTTTATAATTCAGGAGATAATAAGA
The DNA here is from genome assembly GCF_021347895.1 of Acanthochromis polyacanthus. NCBI lineage: Eukaryota > Metazoa > Chordata > Actinopteri > Pomacentridae > Acanthochromis > Acanthochromis polyacanthus. Next base: position 39,678,500 of record NC_067116.1, on the reverse strand, counting down.
GCGAAAATCAAACATCCAGGAGAATGAAAAATGACCAACATGTGACAGGGTGCTACCGAGCAATTCTCTGACAGTTATGGGTGATCAGCTAATATTTTCTGCTCCATTTCGCAGTCTGTCATATCAAGTGTCACGGCTGCTCCTAACATCAGCACAAAGAATGCATGTAACAGTTTATTTGCACCTCTACATGGCAGCAAGAATTTCCTCCCATGTGTTCAGCAGTTCTTTTTTTTCTTTCTTTACATAAGCTGTCCATGAAATCAATATCTGGAGGAAGGTGAACTCCTTAATGTGGACCGGCTTAGGCAGTACTTAATTTCAGTGCAGTAATTAAGGGTCCATTTGGAGTGGGACCTGGTGGCCCCCGTTACCCTGGAGGAGTGGGATTGGTCTAATTAACTAATATGAGTGCGGCTGATTGGGCAGTAAGTAACATAATCACAGCTGATTGGTCAATAACCTGCAGGTCGGCAGGGCAGCCTGAGAGGAACATGTGGAGGTCCTTCCTGGTAAAAGCTCTTTGGCGCTGAGCTGCAGAGGGAAATGTGCCGCGTATCTGATTTGCACGGCTTTTTAATACCGAGCATCAAACCTCAATACTTCCTGAGTGCTGACTGAAATGAGTCTATAGTGCTGAGTAGTAGACACTCAGTGGGCTAATTGATAAGTTGATCAACAGCAATTCAATTAACCTTCTGAACCCAGAGCAATTTCTGTGCAGTTTTTGCTCTTGTCACTATTTTTAGTCACTGTGGCCTCATTTTTCTAGAGCGATATAAAGTCCTGCGCCTCTATAGAAACAGCACAACCATGGCTAGAAGTAGAGAAAACTCAAACATGTCTCCTGTGCAGCATGACATTTAGAATCCCAAGGTTTAACATTTGTTGTTGTTGTTTTACAACTAACATATTTCCAATACTGGAAAAAATAGTGGCTCTGCATGGTGTAGAGATTTCACAATTTAGATTTTAAAATTGTTTCCACACTTGTCTCCTGTTCATTTTGCGTTAGCACAGCCTGCAGTTCAGGTGTCTTGTAATTTCTGTCATGTGGCTCAGTCGTAGCTGAATCATTAATGACTTCTTGGTCGTACTGAGGAGAAGAGAATTATTCAGTAAATTGTAAAAGCTAAAGTTGAGACTGTATATTTTACAAAAAAAAGAACAAAATGGAACCAACATTTACTGTTCAAAAGTTTTTGATCACTTAAAAATGTTCTTCTTTTTAAAAGAAGAGCATTTTTTTTTCAGTGAAGACAGCATTAAATTAATCAGAAATCCAGTGTAGACATTGTTGATGTGGTAAATGACTATTCTAGCTGGAAACAGCCAATTTTTAATGGAAAATCTCCATAGGGGTACAGAGGAACATCTCCAGCAACCATCACTCCTGTGTTCTAATGCTACATTGTGTTAGCTAATGGTGTTGAAAGGCTAACTGATGATTGGAAAACCCTTGTGCAGTTATGTTAGCACATGGATAAAAGTATGAGTTTTAATGGAAAACATGAAATTGCTTGGGTGACCCCAAACCTTTGAACGACAGTGTACGTTATCAATACTTGGAAAAAAGGTGGTAACTCTAGCTAATATAGATATTTTACTGCGCACATTTTCATGTTGTTTCCACACTCGTCTTCTCTCTGTTCTGTGTACACTGCCTTCAGTTCAACCAAAATTCTGAATTTTTGTGTTGTGATTGTTGGTCAGAGTTCAGTCATTCATGGCTTCTTGGTTGCTCCCAAAAAAAAGAATTATAACGTTTTTGGAGGATATAATTAGTAGAAATGGTGTATTTTTGGCATTTTTTAAGTGAGACATATGTAGAAAGATTATTTGATGAAATATTAGAATTTCAAGCTAAAATGTGATTACATTTCTTGACAGAACTAGTCATCACACATGATTCATTCAAGGACCATTGGAAAGTTCTTCTGCAACTTGATGGCAACACCTTTGGCCAATCGCACTTGAAGCACTTTTTGCACTTACTACAGGTTTTTCCTTATGTCTGAATTCTTGCTTGTGTTGTACGTCGCTTTGGACAAAAGTGTCTGCTAAATGAAATTGTAGAATTGTAGATTGTAGAATGATATTCAGCATCTCAAATGTGAATGTTTGTGGCTTTCTTAATTCTCTGTGACAGCAACTGAATTCAAGCAAATAAGATGTATCAGCTTTTGGAGAGTTGTGGTGACAATAGTGAGCCTGATTACGAGATTTATCAATGCTAGACTGTTAATTATAGCTTTTGGGTATTATTGTACGCTTTGCAGTTTTTGTTTGCACACTTTTTGGTCACTTATTTTCTTATTTGTATCGTAATGTTGTTAATTTTTCAGCATTTTCTCAAGTTAAAGAGGATGTTCCCACGCACTGTTCTTTCATTCAGGACACTGAATCAGTAGAGATCTTTATGAAGAGAAGTTCTTCTTTGGCTGCTAATGTTCACATGACTGCTATCATTAGAGCTCATGAATAATATAAAACATTGACAGTGGCAGATTTTCGGTCTGTGTTTGAAAAGTTTGGCGTGCTTTGTCAAACGAGCAAAATGGGCTGAGAAAGGTTATTATTGTGAGGAAAACGAACATATCCCTGAAGTTTATTTCAGCATTCTACCAAAACCCCTACATTCTACTCACAATACTGACGAAATTCAAATGAAATCTAATTTTACTTCAAAAACATCAATGTGGATTTGCTGCAGCTCCATGAGTTCATTTTAACCACTCATTGCACTGTCTGCAGACTTGTCTATATCTGCACCAGAAACCATCATATGTGTTTGGATCACAGAGAGTAAAGTGTCTAATTGCTGTCGCTGTCTTGTCCTGTGTGCACAGTGTATTCTGGGATCTGTACTGCGCTGCCCCGGACCGGAGGGAGACATGCGAACATTCCAGCGAGGCCAAGGCTTTCCATGACTATGTGAGTGAACTTAACCAACCCTCCTGCGGTGCACGAAGGGGGCACAAGTATACACACATCCAGCCTCACTTCCAAATGCTTGTGTGCACACGCGCGGTCAGAGCGTGTATCAGAAAGAAGGGACTATTCTACCTCAGATAATGCTGCCGGTTCTTGTTTTGACATGTCTGCGTTTTTTAATGTCTGCGTGTCTGCTGCAGCCTCTGTTTTGGATGGGACAGACTGCGAGCCAGACGTCTGAAATAGCATTGCTTTTAAAAAATGCAGCACCTATGAACACCACTTCTATATTTTATGGGAAAGCCCTTAGACTCCCAGCTTTGAATTTTTAACGTCTAATAGAGGGTCTTCGTGGCGTTCTATAGCTGTAATTTGTTTCGATTGGATATCTAGCTCAGCTGGTGGCCTCCTGAAAAACGCCGACCTCCCCCTCAGGTCCTGTTTTCCCGGAGGTGAAAGGTCAGGGTGCTGCCTGGCTATTTATTGGTCCGCTCATGGCTTCAGTAAAGGTCAAATCGCATAAAGCAGCTGGCTGATCACACGAGCACATTAACACACGCATTCGCACACACAATGCATATACACAGAGGACACATTTGGTGGGAGGCCGGGCGATGCTAGCTGCGGCTACAGAGGCTGGACCGGGCGATGAAAGGTCGGGGTCTGTGGCCTCCTTGCTCCTTGACCCTCTCGTCTTTGGAAGAGTCGATCAGCAACATATCGAACACACACCAGCACACATATGCAACTAGATTGTGCTGCAAACTGCAAATGAGTGTTCGGATGGGATTTAAGCTCCTGGCTTTCTGTCGGAAAGGATTTCTGCTCTTCACCTGGAGTGTCCTCGCACTGTAATAAATATTTGCATTCTGTTACCTGGTTTATATTTGAGTAAGGATTACATGGTTGTGCGGATGTTGACCGGCCAGGCTGCTTCGACTGCGAGATTATCATTCCACCAGGGCAGAAGTTAAACCTGAAATGGATTAGAGGTGCTATTCTTACCGTTTCATTCAGGCTGTTTTAGCTGGTAGCCAGTCACCCGTTCAGTCGAACTCTCTTATGAGGTTTGACGGCAAAAAGTGCGAGCGCTTGTCAGCTGAACAGATTACATTTGTTGTGCGTGTAGTGTGCATGTCTGTGTGGGCACTAGTTGATGTGTGTCTCCATGCCTGTCTGTGTGTGTGTGCCTGTGTTGGACCACCATAAGATTAATTACATGGTTAATTAAACCTAGTAGTTAATTAAATCTGACAACTGTGTCTAATTAATCTAAATGCCATATAATTTCCTACACCTTTCTCCAGAGGTAGGCCAGCTGGATACCTGCATGTCAGCTCTTTAACGGCTCCGGTTTGACAGCCGTGGTCAATGAACGCCTGAACTTCAAGCTTCAAGTTTTGCCGCCGCCTAAGACGCGTTTAGTTTCAGTCTTTGGCGACATAAATCAGTCAGCTGAGCGTCAGAATCACTATTACTGCTGTGTAGTTGACCAAACAGTCAAGATTTTGCCTTAAACTGCACGTCAGAGCTAAAACTGTTGGTGCAAATGAGGCAGAAGAGATGATTTTATTGCATTTCAAAACTCGCTCAAGTTCAAAAGGTCATATATGTTGCACTGAGAGGGCAGATTTGTGATGTTTTCACTTCCTAATATACAGTTTTCCTTTGATGTAGCGTTGAAGTTTGGAAAAACAGTGTTTTTTGGTATTACCGTATGTGCACCTTTTCTTCAAAAGATGTGAAATTCTGACTAAATTTGGGATGTAAAAAAATTGAAGCTGTGTCTCTGAATAGCGTTTAGCTTCACAGCAGGAGTTGGTAATGACTGAGCCAGGGGGCTGCTGCTGCTTTTTAGTGATCTTACTTTATAATAAAAGGATGCTATGAATTGTACTTTGTTTGCTTGGCTTGATTGTTGGTGATAGATGTAGAATTTCAGGTTTAATCCAGAGCAGTGGTCGACAGTGAAGCGTGACAGTGAAGTGCGTGCACAGAGGGTGTGGCGGAGGCTCTGACAACAGCCGAACGCAGGAGAAGGTGCGAGTGAGCACATGTGCTTTTGTGACTGTTGCCGTGCGTGTGTCTTTGTGCGACGGGGAGGGAGAGTGTCGGGGTCGAAGCGTGTGAATCCCCAGGGTGGAGAGGGGTCTGTCTGTCTCTGATTAACTCCGGCTCCTCGGTCCCCGCAGACCGACGGCCTGATCAAGTCTCTATCACGGCCCCTTGCTGATAATGGCTCCCTCATTCCCCCGAGTCCACCCGGATCACAGAGTGAAAAACAACACGGCTCCCAGGAGTCGCACACACTCCGCTCTGTGTGTCGCTCAGCGGGAATAGTGAAGGAGGAATGTGTACGAGATAAAACTGGGATTTGTTTTTATTTGTGTTTTCTTAAATATATATATACAATTTACGCTCCTCTCCGGCAGCCATCGTGTCAGTTTGTTGAGGATGGCGGTGAGAAAATATCAGCGGCGTGATGCAAAATTGATATTTAGAAATGCAGTTTGCTTATTTGTTTCCTCGAACTAATTTGGTTGCTAGGCAACATTGAGCCAGAGTACGGTCTTAGTTACAGATTTGGTTTTGGCTCGGCTCAGTCTGGCTCAATTTGGCCTGGTTTGAAGGCACCTCTTACTCAGCCCTGTCCTACTGGCCCCCACTGAGAGCAATGATGTAGACTTTGTGGACTCTCCAGTTTGGGAAAGATAATGGAATATAATGTGCTAATCCTCAGATCTGGGGACTGGTTGACAGCTAATCCAGGGGAATGTGGTGGGATTGGAGCCCTGGCCACACTCCCAGAACTGGAGGCCTCTGACTAGCTGGATAGCTGGTTGGCTTCACCCCTGAATGGCGAATCTGCTATCATAGACACTCGAGCTCGCACATAAACACTCCTACATGCAGCCACGCTTGTGTGCATATCACACACCCACACTCTTATGCAAATGAACACTTACGCTCAAAGTGAGCGAGATGATACTGTATCATAAAGAGCTGGAACAGCCTGAAGTCTTGTACCTCTGTAAAGCAATTTAAGTGTTCTCTCTTGTCGTCTTAATTGTTGGAGTTGTGTTTCTGTCCTTCCTCTTCACGTTGCCTTTTAATCATGTTTATTCCCTAAAAGAGATCCGCTCATCTTATGGTCCTCTCTTCTGCTGGAATTTGGATGTTCCTCAAAAGAGCACTTTGTTGAGGAAATGCGTTTGATTATAAGAACATGGCACGTCTTTAGTAACTCAATATGAATGATTAAAGCACACGAGCTTTGTGATGAAGAAAGCGTGCATATTGACGGGCGGGCGGGCGCACACACACACACACACACACTGAGTATTGTTGTTCACGTTAAATCCGGCAGAAGAAGAATGAGTCTCTGTTTTCTCCGTCTTTGACACACATGCATGCTCTTGCAATCACAGACAAACAGTCTTTCAGGAAAGCGATACACTCGGCCTCGTTGTTGCAGACGTTTTGCTTCGCCCCAGCCAGAGGTCGCAACCCCAAACATCTGCGATTCGTGCCAATCCGGGTTCACTGCCTGCGGAGTGTCACAGATTTAGTGCCACAAGTGCGTCATTCACATCGCAGTGCTTCACTGACTCCACTCAGCTCCTGGCTTACTGATGAAAAGTGTCATGATCATGGTCGAAATGCAGGACTCAAATATGACGACGTGGCGTTTTGTGTTTTTTTCTTTCTTTCTTTAGAGTGTTGCACCTTATCCAGAAAAGAAAATGATAAGGATACCAGTATGGATATAAAATGATCAATTAGCTGATTGATCGACAGAAAAATGATGAGGAATTTTGAAAATCATTATATGTTAAACAGTGATGTCTTTAATTTTCTCCTTGCAACTTCATATCTTTTGATTTTTTTGACTAGTTTTTTGATAAAACAAGCAGCTTGAGCGTTGAAATTAACCTTTACACTGCTACTTTAAATTAGTCTACAGATTATATACTTGATTAATGTCTAAAAATGTCAGAAATTAGTGAAATATGCCCACTATTATTTTTCAAAGAACAAGGTGAGGTCTACAAATGTCTTGTTTAATCCCATCAAGACATATGATGATCATTTAAGACATATGATGTGACTAAAAACATTTCATTTAATGCATTTTAGATGCTCAAATAATACAACATCTGCTATTTCTGCTTTGAGGAATGACTCAAAACTAGCTATTTGACCATTGAAATTGAGCTTCTATTCTATTCTATTCTATTCTATTCTATTCTATTCTATTCTATTCACTTGACTTCACTTAGTCATGCCAACCTTGTTTTGTCTGATCAAGACTTCAAAATTCATTTTATCTTAATCTAATACACATAATGTGACATGGCATCACCTTTTACATCCTGGAATAGTCCAATATTGGTCATTTTTGCTTAGGAAATGACTCAAAACAAGCTATTAAAGCAATGAAATGGACCTTGTATTCTCACACTTGGGACTGAAACTAATACAACTTTGAATTAATCTGCAGATTATATTCCTGATTAATGTCCACAAAATGTCAGAAAGCAGTGAAATATGTTCACCATTGTTTTTCAAAGAATAAGTAGACGTCTACAAATGCCTTGATTTGTCTGATGAATCCATTTTAAGATCATTTAAGGCCTATAATGTGACAAAAAATGTATTTCGATGCTGAAATAATCCAACATTTGTCATTTTTGCTTGAAAAATAACTCTAAACAGCCATATGGGCGGTAAAATTGAGCTTGTATTCTTCTGAGCAAATGTTAAAAAGATGTCTATTATTTTCAATTAGCCTGCAGATTATACTCTTGATTAATGTCTAAAATGTCATCAAGTTGTAAAACATGTCAGCCATTGTTTTTCAAACAATAAGTTGACGTCTGCCTTGTTTTATCTGATGAAGACTCCAAAATTCATTTTAATATCATTTAACATCATTTTAGATGCCGCAATAATCCAACATTTGTTGTTTTTTGCTTCGGAAATGACTCAGAAGATTAATGGATTATCAAAATGCTTCTGTCAGATGAACAATTGATTAAGCAACTAGCTCTAAATCGATTAATCCAAATAAATAGATACGGAGAATAAGTGCAGTAGCCCTAATCTGATGCGTTCCCAGCGTGCAGTCACACTGTGGATGGATGGAGATGCTCTGCTGGCTGTTGCCTGGGGATTCTTGGAGAGGGTTAAACATTTATTAGGCTCGACCACAGTAACAGGTGGCACGAGGGGAGGAGCTGCACACTGTAAACAACCGCTGATGGCCGAGCCTTTGTCTGGACGCCGTGTGTGATTTTTTTTGTGTTTTCCATCACTACGTTCGCCTCACCAGGTGCCTTATTTTAGCGCCACACATCCACCAAAACCTCCCCTTTTCCTTGTCAAAGCAGCCTTTGTCCCCTTTCTGCTTTTTCTTCTTTTCTCCCAAAGACAAAATTTACTCATCCTGCACCGTTTTTCCTGCTTCAATTCTTCTCAGGTCTTTTTCGCCGCCTTCCTTCGCCGTCCTCCAACCCCCCTCCTGCTGCTCTTTCTTTCCTTTCCTCTCTGTTTCCACGCTCTCTTTCTTATTCCTCCCCCTCTCTCCTTCTCCCTCTCCTCCGTCCCTCCCTCCCTCCCTCCCTCTCAGAGGAGATTGATTGGGTAATCTGGCTGGGTGCCAGCGGTGCCCGCTTCCTTGCTCGGGGGAAGGAGAGAAGCGGGGGCGACATGACGACATGCAGGAATAATAATAACATCCATAATATAGGCAGAGTAGGTATGGATGGAGGGATGAGGGAGAGGAGGGAAGAAAGAGCGGAGGAATGGAGTCTGCGTTGGCACGGCGATATCTTCTTCATACAGATTCTCCTGGCTGTTTCCAGTTTAAATATAGCCTACACACACACAAGCAGCATGCCACAACATTATGTCTCCATTCCTGTCCGTTCTCTATCTGTCTTTTTCTACCTCTCCGCCGCCGCCGCCACCTCCTCCGTTCACGCCTGTGCCGTCTTTTAATATCAAACAGTGCGTGGAGTGCAGGCTGCAGGCAGACGGGCGTCGAGCGAGAGGACGCTGTCTTTGTGTGCCGTTTGTTTACCGTTGTTACAGTCTAAATGAAAAAGGCCAGTCGGCTCCTCTGTCTGTGTATACCTTCTCCCTATCTGAGAGAGGCAACAAAGCCTGAAAGTGCTGCCCTCAAGCTGTGTGTGTGTTCGGCTGGAGGTCTGTAAGTGACAGAAACAGAAGATCAAATATTGTTTATGATTCCCTTCCTTCCAGGTTCATTCTGGGCAAGCTTAAAGCGAGCTGTGGTTCCGCATTTGATCTCGACTCTCTGTAAGCAGCAGCTCTTGGATCTCGTGTTTGACAGGGACAGACAGGGAGACGGACAGATGGAGACAACAATCCGGGGACGGAAGACGTGTGACAGAGGAGAAGGAGAGGTGGAAGGCAAGGGGGAGTTTGGAGAAAGAAGGGAGGGAGAAAAAAAGAGGTGTCTGAAGGCACCAGGGACTCTGTTTGAAGTCTGCATTTTCCGTAGTTTATCTGAGTTTGGGTACTAGCTGTGCATTGCATCCTGCTAGCCGGAGCAGCGTAAATGCCATCAATCCGACTGAGCAAAGTTATTGTAGAAGCCAAGCCCCGCAGCGTTTACTTTCCCTCCTCGCATGCAGATTTCCAACCCCAGTCCCATTTAATTTCCCTAACCCAGTTACCCATGAATACCCTCTTAGTTGCAACATCATCATCCATAAAATTTAAACGAATGCTTTAAATGAATACTACATTCTGGGAAATAGTGGAAGAAAACTCCTCGGGGGCATTTGTTTATCTCTCCCATTGAAACCGGGGTGAATGCTGCCAATTCTGTTTGAGTTTAGTCATTTTCAGAAAATAAATTATGGTTCAATAATTAAAAAAAAAGGGGGAACATTCATCAGTCGTTTGCCTCGACTGTAACCGGTACACTGTGGAGAATTGAAGTGAGCAGTTTGTCGGGGGTGGGGGTTTCAAGTTTGAGGGCGACCTTCCATGTCGGAGGTGTCTGTGATGCTCCTCCTGCCAAAGCCTGCATCCCCTGACTGTGTTCAGACGCTCGACACGCACTCGCTCACCATCTTTGAAGTTCCCTGACACTGGCGACTCCCAAGCCTCATCCACTTATCCATTTATCCATTGTGTAAAAACACACTGTCCTGCACAAAATGGCATAAATTACTGCAATTATGATGCCTCTGCTGTCTTAGCTTCTGCTTAGTTTGAACTTTCCTCCGGCAACCCGTGCTGACTTTGTGTTTCTTTAACTTTGTGTACCAAGTCGCAGCCGAGAGGGCAGAACAGCCCGGTGTAAGGTTATGACGACGTGCAGTAGCTGCGGATTTAAAGGAATTTCACTGCTTAACTGTTTCACTAAGTAAATTTCTTCCAAGCAGAGCGACTCTCCTCGTCTCCAGTCGACTCGTGCAGCTGTGGAGCTCCGTGTTCACAGAGAAAAAGCTTGGAGCACTCCATTACTGCCGCTCCTCATTAGGCCTAAAACAGTGACGGTGGTTACGAGGATTGTCAGGCAGATCCCAGGGAGTGAAACCTATCTTTAAACATACACTCCTGTTGGTTAACTCTGGGAGTTGAGAAGCCATTTTCTCCCTCTCACGCCAAGCCTCTAAATTAAATCAGCTCACCCTGCAGCTGCTGTAGTGGACATAATATGAGAAAAAGTTAGATTTTTAAGTCAGACTTGATTGCTTGCTGTTGCCGTTCCGCGGGTGCATGTTAACCGTCCGCTGAGGAATTTCGTGTTTGGCAACCTGTGCAAGTTGAGAACAGAAAGAACTGGGACATTTTACTACATGAAACTGACAAAATTTCTCACTTGATTGTTAAAACATAACTAAAATTCACAAATATGGAATATAGTCCATGTTATGTAAGACATAAACAGGCATACCGTCAACCCTAAGTTGCTTCTAGGTGTTTTTCTGCTCCTGTCACGTTTTTAGTCACTCTGGGCTCATTTTCTTACTTCAATATGAAGTCTTTCACCTCTATGGAAACAACACAACCATGACTAGAAGTAGAGAGAATTCAGAAATGCCTTTTATGCAGTATGACGTGGGTATAGTGTCATATACCATAAAAAAATGAACATTTAATTCCTCTCATTATTTATCTTGCAAAAGTTATTCAAAGTTCATTTGTAAGAATTACTGTCACCAGTGAGTCACCACTGGCATTACAGTTGCACCAAGGAGCACAGAATTTTTCTCGTCTCTTGCAGAATATTGTTCGTGCAACTGGTTTATTTTGGCGCATTTTAGAAAACCCATGCAAAATAAGATGATTTTGATGAAACATCACTATTTTATGCTAAGATTTGGTTAATTTTCCTAATGATGCTGAATGTCACTGATGAGACATTTGAAAATCATTGTGAAGTCAAAAGTAATTTGTGGCTCCATTAAATAATTTTGATGATTTTCAAAAAAATCCCGACACACCTTTCAAACTCACCAGTATTGCTTTGTTGTCTCCTCATTGACTGATGGTCAATTTTAGCTTCCTTTAAGAAAATATGTTACTAATTTCGCAATGTCTTTTGTTCAACCTTGAGATGACAAAGAAAGTTGGCAAATGTATGGTCCTAAGCATCAACATTTTTACCAAAATCAAACTTTTACTTATCTGGGCTTTTGTCTGAAGGGATGTGTCCTCCTTCTAACAACAGAATGGTTTGTGCTGTGGGTTTTTTTTTTTTAGATTTCAAAGTCTCGTCACAGTATCTTATTGTGGTACTAATTAGAAATCAGATGTATTTGAACTTCAGGAGACCATCCAAAAGTCGCTGAGAAGCTGAGGTCAGACCTGGTTCAGCATGTATGAGGTGTTACCAAAACAACTTACGGAGATCCAAAAACAGATTATAAATTACCTTTATTAACAAAAAGGAATCAACTCCATTTGCAATGTTCACAACTGGTCAAAAAATTACTGAGAAAGTGGTTTGGTGTTGCGGTCAGCAAGAAAAACAATGGTTAGCCTTTTACCTTCAGTCCTTCTGTTTACACACAGGTGAACAGGTTGTATCTACTAGATCTGTGACCCCGCTTGCTAAATCATCCCCACAAGATCACAAACATTAATGTTGTCAAAATACAAACCTTACTGCTATTGGAGGTGTTTTTACCTGCACCGCTGCCACCACAGAACACAGTTTGCATCCTTTTGCCTTTCACTGTTGTACTTCAACCCCACAAAACTTAACACAACCGCTTTTGCGACGAGCATAACTTCACCACAGCTCACTGACCAACATTCATGTCGTGTCATTCATAACCTCATTTTCCCTCTGACATCTGCTCTTTGTGTTACTTCGCAGTAAAACAGCTGACACAGGGGCCACTGGCTTGTTGAAAATGCAAACGCCAAGCAGCAGATCTAAGTTGCATTGAGGAATTAATAAATATGCATAATTAACGATGGCTCCGACCATCTTCACGAGGAAGTAAGAAGGAAGAAACTTTTGCTTCACTTTTTCCCTCAACTCTTATTTTTTTGTGAGACTTGGACGGCGAGGTCTGAGTTTCATCCTTTTCAGCACTGTAACCTTCCTGCTTCTAAAAGTCACTCATTCTTTTTTCTTTTCTCTTTCCATGTCTTTGTCCACTCTCGCATTCTTCCTCTCTCTCTCTCACACACACACACACACACACACTCTGCGTCCTGCCCTTTCTCCTCTGCCTCTTGCCTCTCTTTGTAGCAGTGGGCAGGCTTGTAGCTGGCAGACGTTGCAGCCTGGCACAGTGTGTCCCTGGCACGCTGTGTGAGTCTGTGTGTGTCTGTGAGTGTGTGTCTGCTGTCTGCTGCTGCTCTGCCAGTCCACCGGTCTCAAGTACCAGCTGGGCACCCAAACCCACAACCAAAATAAACCGGCCGGCCTGAGCCCATAGGTTAGAGCAGAGTGTGTGTGCATGTTTGCTTGTGTTGCATGTTGTGTATATACATGTGTATGTGTGTGTGTGTTGTGCTGATTGGACGCCCTTCTTATTAAGTCTCATTGAACCCGAGTGGCGACCCAAACACAGACCTTCCTCAGATGAATGCCGGAGATGTTCGCCCGACTCAACTTTGCATTACAGTGAGGCCCTCCCTGCAAGGATTAAAGACTAAAACAATTACAAAGCCTTATTTGCAATTTAAATTCTCCTAAATGCAGACTTAATCCCCATTTTCCAAAGGCAGCAATACTGGGAGGCGGAATAAATGTGTGAGAGAGATCCAATTCAAGCCTCTGTTGGGGTTTCTGTTGCTAAAATAACACTTATAAGTTATAGAGGGGGGGATAATGAATGTGCTTTGAGCTGGTTGGGTTATATTTGGAGAACAGTTTGTTTCTGTTAAAAGCTTGCCTTTGTAATGACGGGATGAATGCACAGAATCAGCAGGGGAGTCGCTGATTTTCACACCATTTGTGCAGAGAGATGCACTCACATCCTGAGGAAATATTTGCATTTATGCCATTTGCATGAGCTTGTATTTAGATATTCGCGTGCGTTAAGGTGTCCTGATAGTGGGGGCCACGGCGAGGGTGCTTTACTGCTGCCCAGGGTATATTTACAGACAGTGACTTTAATGCAGTGTAATGATTATTTTTATTCCAGGTACTTCGGCAGCCCGTTCACTCTGAGTGGAATGACTCCCTATTGGCCCACTGATTACCTCTGTGGCTGCTGCCACACCTGGCTCCTTCAGCTCTCTCTCTCTCCGCCATTATAACCTCCCTCCCTCTTTCATTACTACATCTTCATCTGTCCCTCCCTCCCTCGGTATACCTTTACCCTTCAACTAAATTCAACAGTATGCTGCACCTTCATTTTTTGGTGCCTCTCTGTGCTACAACACCTTCATCATCTCCTCATCTCCTCTTCCTTACCTCCTTTTCTCAAGCATTACACCCTTAGTTTCCTCCCAGGTTAGTGCTATAATTCAGCTTCCCCATTTTCTCCATATCCACACCTTCATAGTTCTTCTTTTGCTTTCAGCTTTAACACCTTAAAACATGAAAACCTACTTCTTTGAGTCTGTGAAGTTGTCTGCAGAGATGTGTATAGGTGTTAGCTAATCCAGTGTACATCTTTGTATGCGTGTTGGATGGTGGTGTCATAAAACTGGTGAGCAAAAACATTATGAAAACTCGCAGAGAAAGCGAATAATCGTGATTATCTTCCAGCAGCAGCACACGTCGAGGTCAGGGATGTATTAGATGGCAAACAAACAGTCGGTTTTCGTTGTCATTGTGTTGGATGCGAGCGAAATGGGCAGGTGTAAAGACCTGCCTCTGGTTCAGAGCATCTGCTAAATGGCCAGGCTTGTAGAGCCCTTCCAGTTAACAGTGGGGAACCAACCAAAAGTGGTGCAACAGAGGACAAACAATAAATCTGTGATGGGATGTTGGGGGTTCTTCTGGAATCCGCCTGATTTGTGGCAGTGCAACTCACTCTCTGGTCATCGATTAAACCCCCAATAACTCATCTCTGTGTATTAATGTTCCTTATTTAGAGCATTAAAATGGCTTCGATGTAATTCTACACTGTTGCATTCTCTAGACTGTGGATTTATCCGACCCTAACCTAACTGAGTACGTTTATATGCAGTCAAAAACCCTTTCTTAACCGGAATATTAGCAATAACCCGGTTGCGTACGGCCATGTAAACACCCGCAAAAACCCGAATATGCTCATATTCCGGTTTTTAAAAACCCGAATAAGACCCCTGGGTTACTCCTTTTCTAACCCGAATATCTCGTCATATAAACGTGCTTCGGAATATCCCCATCAAAAGGAACAGTAATTTGCGTTCTGCGCATGTTTCAACCGAAAGGAATCTTGGTCTTTTGAGTACTGCAACTACTTGTATGCCGCGTCTGGCGCGCGACCCACTGGAAATACACAAGAAGAGGTAAATAGACATGGTGAAACCCACATGCGGCAGCACAGCGCCACACTTTTGGAGCGAGGAGGAAACGGACTACTTTATTAGCATTGTGAAAGACATGAATATAATGTCTTTCATTGACGGCAGAAAGTATTGAGATACGGACCGCATTTTGCGTCATGCCGTTGTCTGCGCGTCCCGGTTTGGATGGGAATATCCCAATTGATTACGCTGACCATGTAAACAGGAGTAACTCTGTCTGTTTATCCATGTAAACGGGTTATTCCAAATGTTTCAGAAACCGGAATATTGACCTTAACCCGAATATTGACTGCATATAAACGTACTGACTGGTTGAGGCAGACGGCCGCATTCCTCAAGCCTGGTTCTGTTCTGCTGGAGACTGCAGGTTCAAGACCTGCTCAAAAGGAATCATGCATTTGTTGCATTTCTCCCTATAGTTTTGAAAGGACTTCACGTTAATATGTGAAGTCCCTTGAGATAGCTTGTGTCGTAAATAGGCGCCTCATGAATACACTCGGATTGAATTGAATCTGTGAAGTTCCGTCCTCCCTCTTTACCCAGCAACTCGAGTACACCGCACACCACCTCCTAAAACTGCTCTCAAACACCGTAAAGCTACTCTACTGCAGTGTACCAATCATAGCCTTAAAAACATGAATTCATATGATACAAACACAAGGAGCCAGTCCTATCAGCTTACAGAGTGGAGCTTTCTGTATTGTACTTCTTCTATAGACTCGGTTTGCCGAAGTCAAATGTGTAAAGCTGAAGTCTGACAAGTATCTGCTGCTAATATCTTGGGTTCAGATACTCTATGATATCTTCAGAGTTCTTGTAGAGACCATGTCTGGCAAACTGATGTGTCTTGGCAGCATGCAAACAGCATATTCGGCAGGTGGTCATGATGTTTTGGATCACTGGTGATTAGTGAAGCAAAATGCAAACACTGTAATGGTATGTTTAGTCCAGCGGTAGAGCAATGGGGTGCATGTGCTACCAATCAAAGTTGAAATGACCTCATAACAAACATGACGTGAAACAACGTCCAATGATAGAATTCAGATTGATTAGAATCGTTCATGTGGTAATTTTAACCTTTCTGTGTGGTTTTATCTTTTAGATGGCTTAGTGTTTGTTACATGCACTCTAAATGTGTCTAGAATTTTGTTTTTTTCACAAACCTTTGCAACAGTTGCTCTGAAAACCCATCGTAAAGCTCTCTTTCAGCTACACTTTCCTACCAAATTTATGTTCCTGCTTTTTTCTTAGTTTCACCAGAAAAAAATGCTGATATTTTTATAATCACTTTGGGGGCAATAAATTGCATTAGTACAGAAAAACATGGAACAAGATTTGTTTAAAGGGAAATAAACTGCACATTTGGATGCTATTTCTTTCTCTCCATCACTGTTTATATGACACAGTTTGAAGTCAACATGTTTTTGTGTTCTGGTTCTGTTCACTTTTATGAGGACTTGTCTTATAACTCAACGTCTTCCTCTTCCGTTTTTCATTTGAACCTAAGGCTCTTGCTGCTGGTCCTCTTCCTCCAGTGTCTCTATTATCTACAGTCAACAATTTTCCTGTTCAATTTTCACTCTTCTTCACTCAACGAAGAAGAAAGCTGTTTCCGTAAACCTCTTTGGCCATTAAAGAAACAGTATGCTTGCACCACTACTGGTATTTTGAGCTTGTATTCCTACATTGAGCTCAGTCTGAAAGTTTGATTTTCAGACTTATGCATGTAATGACTTAATATTTGTTGGAACTTTTGTAGAGATTTAGGTTCAAAATCCAATTTTCTGGCAAATCTTGAAATATCCCTGACCTTGCATTCCAAACGTGACTGAAAACAAAGAAAAGACAAACAGCCCTTCAGAGTTTCAATATTCTTTCCACTTCACGTTTTACACAACAATATAACTGGTGATCCACTTTTTAGCACAACTTTGGCAGCTTTTCACAGACATACTGAGGACTTCTCAGTGTGGTTGTAAAGGCAGAGTTTGTAAAGCCTCCTAAGGCATTTTTTTTATTTGTGATGTAGAGAAATTTGACTTGACCGAACATGTTGTGATTTTTATGTTTTGGGTAGCTGGAAAGAAAATGTGTAAAGATGAAGCTAACGATTGTGTCTTGTAATAATCTAGTCCTCTACACACCTACACAGCCAGTGGGCAGTCAAAACACTTTTAATGCAAATGCCTAAAAAGTCATACAGCCTTCGGCTACATCCACACTGATATATTCTCATTTTAAAGCAGTTTTATAAGGAAATGATCTCCGTCCAGATGAGTGTTTCAACTTCATTTCAGAAATATTCTCTGTGTACAGTAAGGCACCTGAAAATGCACGTTGCATTACCATTATAGACGTAAGGCATGTGAGTGACGTTGTGCTGACGTTGGACTGCTGCTAGCATAGACAACACAGGTTAGCAACATCTGCAGCTCTTTGTGCACATTGAAGGGATCTTTCCTTATCAGAGTATTGTGACGAATCAGGGAAACCAATCACAAAATGATCACGGCTGTCTGTGTCTTCTTAAAGTGTCTGGTGCATCAGAAACTGAGTTAAATCCACGCCTGCAGTTTTCAAACTCAGCTGCATTCTCAAGTCTCCATTTTGGTGCTCTTGCAACTCCTTAGAGTTATGCATTTTAAAATGAAGCCATATCAGTGTGGATGGAGCCTTAGATGTCCATGTTAACTTGGACATATGGTGGTTTGATACCTAGTGTCCCGATCCCTTGACAAGCCACCGAACACCAAGTTTCTCCCAATGGCAGGCAAGCGCTTTGCATGGGAGCTCTTACTTAATTTCCTTGAGTGTATGTAAATGGGCGAATGAATTTAGCTAAGCTTAAAGGACTGTTTACTAGGGATGTCCCGAACAGGTATAACTGGCTCCCGATTTGATCCAAGCTGTTTAGTATTTAGCATCTGCAGATATCCAATACATTTTCCGAGATAATACATACTTAATGGCGAGATTGTAGATGAGCTGTAGTACCTAGTTGCACCTCCAGGAGAACCTCTTTCTGTTTAATATTATAGTAATCAGAAGAGGTGACAAATTCCATATTAAGAAACAAAGAGCATTAGCTAGTAAAGGAACACCATGACAGAGACCTCCATGAGTCTTATTGATATCAGGCTGGCAAATCAGTGATAACTTAAGTTTGGTTAAAGAAAAATAGCAACTTTACATCCCAGAGGAACAGTTATTTATTGACTTTTTTTCCATCTTTCCATATAAAAACAGATGTAAAGAAGGTATTAGGCGTAGCTATGTGTCTATTCCAGTCACTTCAAAATGTACGCTGATCTTGGGGTCAGGCTCGGGACATCCCTACTATTTAACTTTTATACTATACATACTAATTTCCAACACATAGACAGCCCAGATTTTATATGAAATTGATCGCAGAGTTTGTTAGTTGTGTCAGATGTATCACTGTTAAGATTTTCTGTCCTATCTTTGTTCATACTGATATTAAAGATTCTCTGCTGGCCTAAGTTACTGTTGGTGAGGATTTATCACACGCTCAATAAAGACAATAATGCTAACAAAAAACGTTTTTAGCAGAGTATCTCTTAGTGTTTTCATGTGTGGAGCTAGTGTTATATTTTATGTTTTTCTTGTGAGTGAGCTGGATTGTAGCTATTAACAGGCCTTAAGGTCAGCAGAGGCTGCCTCTGCTGCTGTTAAGGGTTAATTCTTCCGAGAAGGCCGGAAAATCCAAAAATCCACATCATGTACTTAGCAGCAACTGCAACGGGTGAACTTCCAACCTCTACTGCGCTGTCTGGATGTAAGCCTTCAGATCAGTTATTTATATCTCTGATGATTAAGTTCAGTGGATAAATAGGGCAGCACATCTGTTTCATTATGATGTTTGGACTTATTTAAGCTCTAGTGTGTGATCATGGATGCATGCAATAGAAAAATGAGAAAAAGACCAAAAGTTAGACTGTGTGTGTCCACATCCTTGCATACGGTACATGTGTTTTTCCTCTTATGTGTCCTGTCTGCTCTGTCTGTTCTGTTTTAACAACATCAGGTCTTTACTGTAAAAAGTGACATTTGGAATAGAGATTCACTACACTGCACTGCACTGCACTCTGTTGCCCCCTGAAAAGGTCAGCTTTCACTGAAGGAGCGTGCGCGACCAGCCATCGCTCTGCCAGTGTGCTAGAGCCAAGAGAGAGGTTTCTTCTGAACAGTTGGGTCAGTTCTGTTTGCTTGGATACACTATAGATTCCTGCTTTGTGTTGACATGGTTTGGACGACCGCCGGAGTACTCTTTCTCTCTGCGAGGAAAAGCAGTTCGGCTGTGTGCTGTGCTGAACTGAGCTGCTCTCTTCTGTGCTGAACTGTTCTGTTGGATGCTGTAATCTCTTCAGTGCATGGCCAGATTACTGTCTGCTCCATATTGTCTGGTGGCGGGCTGCAGGATGGAGAGATGGCAGGAGGAGGGGAGAGAGGGAGGGATGGAGGAGGCTCTGCTCTGATCTGCTGCTACATAAGGAAGATTACCTTTTTATTAATGTATCCATCTGGACATTTGCTATATTTGGTTGTTTGTCCTGTCTGTTTGTTTGTTCTAAGGACATACTGTATAAATCTTAGGAGATTTAAATCTAAGTAAATCGAGGCTGAGATTAGACATATGTGATATTTCCCAGGAGTTGCCAACCAAATGACTGAATCACACTGTAGCGTAATTGTGATTAGACATGTGTGTGGCTCTCTAACACTGTAGATTCACTGTGCTATTTATGTGGAAATATTTTTTTTTAAACGAAGTGATTTTCAGTAAAGAAAAATGAAGAAATTTGAGTATTCATTGTGGCCCACCCCCCACACCACCCACCCTTCCATGCGTCTTCCTCTCCATCTCTTTCTGTCTCCTGTGCACTCCATGCAGAAATGATTTCCATTCCTGCTGAATTAATGAGGTTCTGCTGAACTGAGAAAAGGCAAGGGGAGTGTGTACACACAAAGACGCAAACACACACACACATTCACACAAATGCAAGCAGGAAGGCACACACACACACACACACACACACACACACACACACACACACACACACACACACACACACACACACACACACACACACACACACACAGAGCCACTATATCCACTGCTATAGCCATATTTAAGTCTGCGTTTTACACTCACACATGCACACTGTGATTCACTGAAGCTTGGCCACTTTTTTCTTTTTTCTTTGCTGTTTCAAAGCACGAACAGTGTTTTTGTCTCAAAGTAAATTTCAGGAAAGAGATAATAAGTTGGACAGCAATCACAAATTACACCGTACTGACTCTGAGATTCTCACATATTCTCAAGTGCAACCAACACACATGAACATGAACACACGAACATGAGTCAGGCCCCAGAGCCGGGCCCAGTCACCATGGTAACACGCTACAGTGTGTATTAAACACTACAGTGGTTTGGGACTGTTGGAGGTCTCTACCCCATCCTCACACACACACACACACACACACGCGTGCACACACATTAATGTCAGTGCAGGTTTCCTCCACTCATTCCACTGCATCTGCTTCGATTCAACTCACTCGCTGAGAAGTCTCAACCTCCTTCGCTTTGTTCTTGACTCTCGTTTTCATTAACTAAGAATTTTAGACAACATTCAGCAAAGGAGCCAAACAGACACAAAGCTCGTCCCCACAAAAACCGAAGGCCTGACGAGCCGACGGCTGGCTCAGGTCTGGCTCATGCATTGTAAACAGAGACAGTGGCAACGCACGTGAAGGAGCGTGCAGTCAAAAGGATGTAATTGCGGTGCGAGCGGCTGTTGTTATGTGCCACTTGAAAGCTCCATCAAGGATCAGCTGAACAAAGACGAGCAGAAAGTACCGGCTGATTTTGGTGAGATTCTTCCTTTTGGAGCTGATTTTTTTTTTTTTTTCCGAAGGCACCACCGATGTGTGCCAGAGGCATGAACACAGACCACCTCTAACCAGAAAAATCAGGCTTCAAACAACCTTTAGTGGGAATCTTTGGATAAAACTGACTGTGTGCAGACTGAGCGTTCTGTCTTTCAGTCTGGCTTCTTTTCTCGTATTTTTCTGCTTTTCTTACTTGCTTTCTTCATTAAATGCACATGATCACGCACATTCAGCCACTCACAGTAAAAAAGCGACCTCTCTCCTTCTCCCTCGCTCTCTGCTGTCTCAGTGTTTTTCTTTCCCATTTATCATCACTGAAGCAAAGGAACCGATTCCAATTTCATGTGTTTTCATTCCATTCCTCTATTTGCTTATTTCTTCATCCCCCTCTCTCTATTTTGATCTCAGGCAACCAGTCAGCAGTCAATAATCTGTTAAATAGCATTGATCGCCACCATTTAGTTTCCTGGCCAGCTACTTAGGTTGTAAAGCTGATCAATGGCTTTGAATGGGAACCACCTAGATAGTGGATTGACTGCTGGGACGCGCACTGCAATCATATCATTTGTCTTCATTTGCTGTTCAATTATTTGTTGTAATGGCTGCTGTCAAAAACAGCCCCATGCTGGCCCACAACGGCACACTGAGCCTAAAACTAAAGAGAGCCCGCTGTGCCATCGTGCCCGGCTCGCCCCGCCTCACCTTGACTCTGTGCCTCCCCCCTCCGCCTCCCCTCACTCACTCTGCTGCCGTCCAACAGCAGAGGAAAGACATCATATAGTAAACGGTGTGAGAGGGGCAGTATCGCATGTTGAAATGAGTACCGGGCCGTGTTCCTGTGTGTGCGGGGGGTCGACTTCAGGGATCTGTGAGTGCATGCAGATGGTGCCCATGGATGGATGTGTAGATGAAGTCTGACCCAGACTGGACTTCCTCTTCCCAAGAGCCCCTTCCTGAATTCATAAATCACTTCTTGTAGGACACGACTCTCTGTGTGTGTCCACATGTGTGCACTTTGGAGTTTTCATCATTGTGTGCAACAGCTTTTTATTTGCTGAGGAAAGTTGTTTTTTTTTTTTTAACAGCAAGAAGTAAGGATGTTAAAGCTTTACCTTTAATCTATTCATTGCCGTTAATAATTTACCAATAAATGAAAAGATAAGGCAGAAGATGAAGGATATACACGTCAGAAAATGTACTGTAAATTAAATGTAGTGACCTGAGGAGGCAGGCAGTGCTGTTGCGTTAAGGGACTTCAGCTGGTAAAGGTGCGTCGTGACAGAGACTGATATCAGGCCAGCAACTCAGTGATATATTCAGTTAGGTTTAAGTAAACTTTTCTTTCTAGAGGGACATCTGATGTCTAACTATATGACTTTCTACCACCTTTTTACATGAAAAACAGATGTAAACATCAAGTACTTCACATATTGGCGTTCTGATCCTGATCTTGGGATCCAGGCTCGAGAAAGACATACTACCACAAATTTTATATAGAATTGGAACACAGAGTTTGTGAATTGTACAGAAGGCATCACTGAATATTTCTGCCCTTTTCAGTCCATACAGACGTTGTTGATGGTGACAGTTCTGTGTTGTTCAGTAGAGAGCATTGTTGGGGGTTAGCTAGCAATGGGACTCTATGACAGAGACTTCTGTGGTGGCTAATGGCTTCAGGCCAGAGGTCGCGCATCAGAGACGGGTTGCAGTTCACAGAATTCCTGAGTCGCTTTTACAGCACATGTAATGTGTCTGTATGAGACTTGACCAGTACCAGAGGACATGAAAGAATCATTTTCCCAATTGGAAAACAATTGTTGAAAACATTTTTCTCTTGTAGAATTTAACAAGTTTTGTTCTTCCTAATGATACAACACAAGCTGGTTAATTTGCTCCAAAGCAGTTAATGGAAATAAGCCATTTTCTTTTACATTTTTTGTGTCTTTTTAAATGTTTGCTTCAAATTCTCTTCACAGTTTTATTAAAACACAGCTAGTGGCACATTAGCATGCAGAGTTTGCTCTATCAGACTGAGTCAGAAGCTTTTTCCCAGCTGTGCTGTTGTTAAAAGACCATGTTAGCTGTACAAAGAGGCGATCAGTTAATAGTACCTGATCTACATGAATAATACACTGAACTTCAGTGGTCAGTGTGTGCAGGAGGAAAAAGCAAAAATTAAAATGATGATTCCTCTTTTGACGTGATGACAAATCCCTATGAGAAGCTACCTATCCAAAGTTTAATGTGCTTCTCTTACCCATTTGTAAGTCATGTTTGCAAATAAAAATGAAATAAACAAATGCAAACTTAGTGTTTTTAAATCTAACCAGAAAAAGTGACATTTTTAGGTTGATAAATTACTGCAATTACCTGTTGTCTGGATTATTTTTTTAAGCTTTTTTCTCTTACTCGTTAAGTACAAGACTCATTTCAACATTAAAGAGGGCCTCCTGCAGACTTTTATCTAGAACTATATTGCAGTCAGGACCTAATCAGCCTTTTATTCTTTCTGGGGTTTTATTGTACCATTGTCGTGGATGCATCCTGCTGTCATTCAGATCCATCCATTCTGGCGTATCTGGCTACAACTTTCCTCCAACTTTCCCCTTTTCTACTGTACCTCTACCTTTAAATCTCTGCCTTCTTTTTTCTGCTTCCTCTACCTCCCCAGGTTTTATTGGAGAAGGAGTGTCCCCCTCCCCCTGCTTGCTTGAAGTGGCCTGCTCATATATCACAGCCTTTCCTCGCAGGATGTCCTCCCTCTTCCTGCCTCTCCCTCTCTTTTCTCTCTTTCTCCCTCATTCCCTCCCTCTGACCCCCCGGTTAATAACTGGGGGGTCAACTGGGGGATGGGAGACGGGAATACCTGTTAACTCTATTTCTTTTCTGCACTTTAACACTCTTCCCTTATACCCAGCGGACCTGCTCCCACACACACACAGAGACGATCATGTTAGTCGTCTGCTCGGAGGAGCTCAACTTCATGTGATTCTGAACTATTTTAGATATTTCAGCAGCAAAATAGCCAGCAGTGGTGATATTAATAGATAGTTGGAGTTACTTTACTCAAACTCAAGTAGAATCTGTATCACTTTTCACAATACTGAAAAGTACACTTAAGTGTATTGTATAAGTTCAATAAGCTTTTCAAAATCTGATTTGATATATGGGGATTTCATTTGGATTTGAACATTTTTAAACTGAACTGACTTGTTAAACTGCATAAAGCATACACCTATAAAGTATGAAGTGTAGTTTTTACCAGTTGAACCCAAAACCTGCCAGCGGGTTTGTAATTCATGCCTTTTTTTATATATATAAATTGCCAAAATACACAATTTAAGAGACAAAAACTATAAAAACAGAGATAATCATCATGTTTTCACCATTCCAGACATTCTAACTTATCAGGTGTGACAGTTCTGTTGGGAAAATGAACCGAATTTCAGCTTAAAATTGTGATGTTTCATTTGAATCACTCTACATGTCGAATTTTAAAAAACAGGTCTTTTGCTCTAACCAGAATCTGTTATAAAAAATAAAATAAAATTTCTCTGCTTTGCAGCACAACATGAAATCCATGAGTGACTCAGCTTTTACCAACAATCACATGACAGAAATTAATGGATTTTTTTGGCTGAACTGGGTTGAACTGCAATGTTTACACAGAGAAGATAGGAGACCAGTATGTAAAAACTGTGAAAAATCTATTAAAAATGTAAGAAATAAATTAACTAAAGTATGCAGAGTTATATATTTTTTCTGTGTGCTTTGAAAAAATGTTTTACATATCGATTCTACTTTTTTTCTATTTCAATAAAAGAAATAATCAAAGAGATTCAACTTTTAGTTTTTTCCCCTCTTGATGATTTATGACATAACTGAGTCATTCCACACAGAAGACATTTTAGTTCTCTGTTCTTCTAGTCACTGTTGTGCTGTTTCCATAGCGCTACAGGACTTCATTTTGCAGCGAAAAATGAGCCTCCAGTGAGTAAAAATGTGACAGGAACAGAAACTTTCCAGAAACTGCTTGGAATTCAGAGGGTTAATGTTTTCAGTTGGTTCCTAATTTACTTTAAAACTTCATTAATTTCCCACATTCTGACTCTCAAGCCACAACTAGTGTGTAAATTTACGTGCAATTGGACTTGAACTGGCGGCTGGCAGCACGCAGATTATTGAAACTGTCATGTACACAAATTGACTTGTTTATCTTATTTGCATTAAGGTCATAATTGCAGCGTAACTTGATTAACAGGGCTGAGATGCTCATTGAGATGCTCGTCAATGTTTCAAATTGCTCATTGCATGCGTGCAGCTTCTTCTGTTCTCTCTCTGGTTGCTTTAATTCTGCACACACGCACCACAGCACTCACGGCTTAATCCAGTGCAAAGTGGTGTGTAGAAAAAGAGCCCTGTGGCCTCTGGTGGAGGAGAGATCAACTTTTGTTGTTTAAAGCAACAGTTTTTTGACTGGATATACAAGTTATGTAGCTTTTATGATGTTAATCCGTAAGTTTAGTAAAATAGAGAATAAACACCAGTGCAGTTTGTCTCAGCAACTGTTTGCTACCAAGTGCACTGTATCAGTGTAATTCGCTTTCAATGGGTAATTGTATATCAGAATTGTGGTAAAATTTGCTTCCATTGTTCGCAAGTTGTGCCACACGATTAGTAACACGATAATCAATGAAGTTGGTGCCAAAATTGCAATCATTTCAACCAGTTCATGTTTTTTGAGCCTAAATTTACTATAAAAAATGTTTTTCTTCAATTTCACTGATGAATTGTTGCATGATGTCCGTTGCACTACTAACTTAGTCAGTGTTGGCATGAAAGTTCGACTGAGCCAAATGTAAAATTGTAGCTTAGTCGAGAGTGTGGGAGTACTTCTGATTATCACAGAACAACAATCTGTTTTTTTAAACTGTTTCAATAGCAGACGTCCACCACGAAACACAATGCATAAACACCTGAGGAGAAAACAAACAGGAGGTACTTTACAAATGTTTGCTTCTCTCCTGCTCCCTGTGCTCACATGTACTACATTTTAATGCAGCTGAATCCCCAATAAATCTACCCTCATCCACACATTTATCTGTTTCTAATGAAGCAAGAAGACGTACTGACTGAAATGTGGTTTGTTTTGACTACATGTCTCCATTAAATCCAGATGCAGTGTTGTCCGACAAACTCACCGTAAACACGAGTCAAAAATCACATCTGTGTAGTAAATTCGGCTGTATTTTAATAGACTTTCAAGCTCCTACTGAAGTCTTAGAATGATTCAACAATAAAGACCAAATGATTTTCTTTTACTGTTGCATGCATGTAAAATATTCACCACATCCACATTACACTTTGTTTAATATACAAACTAATCTTCATCACTTTGTTAAAGGGTTTGATTGTAACTTGGAGATGCCCTGGAGTTAAATAATAATCTCCGTTTTTTGTCGTTAACGTGACATGGTTTCTAGTTTAATCTGACAGTTTCACTCTTTAATATGTAAACTTTTGTTCCTGTTCCATGGTGTGTTGCAATTTACAATGACGTACAATTTGTCAAAATGGAATCCTTTTGCATTAATGGGTGAAATGATCGATTAATGAGTGCAGGACTGTTCCCAGTTGTTGCAGGGTTTAACTCAGGATGTAAATGAACGGCCACCACGGTGCAGAAATGTTTGCCAGGACGTGAGAATCCGCGCTGCATCATTATACTCACCGGTGAATTATCCCCGCCAGGAATGAGTAGACAACACAATCCATAATCTTTAACATTCAGCGGCAGCAAACAGCACTCGCAACCTCATTGACTCACTTTGTCCTTCATGTTTGATATCTCTGACTCTGCTTATAAGATTTGAGCAGGACGTGAGGGGATGGCACATTTCAGCACACATCTCCAGCTTTTTCATTATTACACTAGTTGGCTCTGGGGGGGGAGGAGGAGGGAGGAGGTTGCAACAATTCCAGGTCAGAACAAAATGACGGGAAGGATTCGGTACTGATTGGCCATGAGGGGCGACTGTGTCATTTCCTACGAATTTCACACAAAACAAATTTCATCATTACACGAATACGAGGGCGTACTTCGGCATAGTTTCCTGTTTGGTTCATTTTTATTTGCCGCAGAAACTCTGCCACCAGGATTACCCCACTGTCCTTCATTGCTCCCTCTCGTAACACAGTTTATTTGACTCTCATTCGTCCTTAATATCTTTCCTTTATGAGATTCATTATTCACTTCTTCCTTTTCATACTCCTTTAATTCAGCCATGCTCTGCCTTTTTCTTTGCTTTCCTCTCCTTTTTTCCCCCCACTTGTTTTTTTCCCTCCATGCCCTTGTTGTCATTTAGCCGCTTCCCTCCCCCTTTCTTTTCTCCTACTTTGCTGTCTTATATTTTCTTCCTCCCCTCCACCCCCCTCCACATTTCTCCATCCTCCTGCCCTTTTACTCCTCCACCCACCCCTCTTCCTCTCTTCCTCTCCATCCCTCCATCATCGCTCTCTTCAGCTCAGGACAAGGAGGTGAAAGCCAAGCGGATTACAGTGGCAGTTTAATCTGGCTGACCCACCAAGGGATTGCTCTCTACTTTGCTGCGAGGCTGCAGGGCTGGAGGGCAACTGGGCTGGATGGGTGGGTGGGTGGGTGGGTGTACCGAGGGGAGGGGGGAGCGGGGAAGAGGCCAGGTAGTAAGGGGGGAGGCTGAGGGTTTGGGAGGAGGAAGCAGAAAAGGAGGGAAGGGACAGAGAGGAGGATGGGGGAGGTTGAATCTGGAGAATTTTTCCTGTTTTTGCTGAAATGCTCTCCAGGACTGGACTGTTTGTGTGCACGTCCACATGTACGAGTGCATGCACGTACACATGCACGAGTGACTGTGGTGCCAGAGGTGGGGGAAGGGCGTTGGTTGTTATTAAGAGATGGAATATTAATGCTACTTTGCCTCTAATTTCTTTCCATCTGTCATCAAGTTGTCCTCTGTGTGCGTGTCGCCTGTCTTCGTCTATGAATAGATACTCTTCAGATATTAACAGACAATTAGTCTGTTCTGTGTTTCAAAGACAAAATACAAAAACGTCCTTGGTGTTCTTTTTTTTCCCCGTTCTTTATTCTGAAAACATCAAAATCTCATTTTTTACTCCATCTTGTCAAAGTCATTCAGACTCACGCGGCTTTCATCTGCGGTTAAAAACCCAGACTGAGGCCTCACCGAATTTATTGGTTCACCAAGCGCCGTGCCAGATTCTGTCTTTGCCGGCTGCGGGTCGTTTGTGTTTTTTTTTAATCATTATTGCTATTTTTAATCTCTTAAAATTTTAACGTGAAGAGCAAGGATAATGTGGAGATTAACAGTAGGGGTTTGCACAAGGGCTTTGGGTTGGTTTCAGTAGTGTGGAGGGGCACATGAGGTTAGGGGTTCTTGCATAAATATTCGCAAATAATTTGTTATCTTGAAAATGTTCAAAAGGTATCAGCCTTTCCATATTTATGGGAGTCTAATAAAATCTGGTAATATTAAGGCACCAGTAGCGGCCATTGGGGACCTGAAACTTCACGACAAATACACGTTTCTTTAATTACCTCGATACAATAGTGGGTTAACTTTATCCACTGCCAATGACTTGTTCTGAGCCAGTGTTGCTTTTCCTTTTATCACTAATTCACTGAAATAAAACAACAGATTGTGGGTGGTTTTCTACATATGGTTCAGATGAATGCCATGCTTGGTTAGTCTCAACTCTCATCTTTGTTTGATTGCTAATTCCAGCATCTTTCTTGGAGAATTTCACCATTCATATAATAATAGAACAGCACAGCAGTATAGGTGGTGTTGTTAAAGTTAGCTGACAATTTAGCCATAGTCAGCAAAGTGGTACAAATGGGGAATCATCCCATTTTTAAGACTTACGAGTGTTTAAGTTGTGTGTCCCTGAATGCGTCTTTGAGTCGATTTCAGTTTTCCATTGTGTTGTCTTTCTTAGTTGAGGTCAGGGTAAATCGGGGTTTAAGTACAGGGTAGGGTTTTGTATGCGCTGACACAAAATATTGTCAAGTGGCAACCTCTGAGGATAAAAATTGAAACTGCAGTTCCTCGGATGTCCACTAGAGGCTGCCTCCAAAGGCGAGTCAATCCCCATAGACCCTCATCTTAAAATGACCAGTTTACTGCAGAAATAAACATGTTTACAGCCTGGTACAAAGACTTGTTCTGGTTTGTATGAGTAGTTTCCCCTTTTATGGCAACAGTACAACAAGTGAGTCTTCAGATATCTCACTTGTGTAAGTTGTATTAAACCTTGAAACTCATAGCTGTATCCATCACATTTTTTTCTCACAGCTGGCTCAATTTTCACAGCAATATAAAGTCCTGCGCCTCTATTGAAACTGAACAACTATAACTAGAAGGAGAAAGAATTCAGAGATGTCTTTTGTGAAGTATGATGTGGTTATAATGACATAACATATCGTTTTTGTTGTCATTTCTCCAATTGCCCACAGGTGTTACCAATGCTTGAAAAAAATGGTGCATCCACATGCTTTTTCCTTCTCTAATTTGGGCTAATGTTATCTTGGTGCTTCACTGACTGTGAGTGAAATGTGATGTTCCAGTTAAGAGGTTCAGCTTTGATCAAACAATGTGTCAATACTATAGTTAGAACACATTGTGGACATCAAGTGTCTTAACCTGGGCATCAAGTGGCAGCAGACTAGAAATGTCCACCTAAAGCAAAGTTAGCTGCCAGCTTTGGCGTCTCGAAGCGACTCTGACGACGCTGTGCTGTTTTAATGTCCTAAATGTCTTGTTGTACAGTGCTGAACGCAGCACGGGGGTCTGAGGCAAGCTGTGTCTGCAGCTCTGTTTGCCTCTACAATGCCTTTCATGTCCCTCATATCAGCCTTTCTTTCATCAGTCCACCCCCGCTGTGCCGTTTCGGAGGAGGGGTCCAGTCGGCGAGTCGGATTAGCTTCCAACTGGTGCTTGTCCAGATTCTGATTCTGAAGGGGGGCTTAAGCAACCTCGCCTCAGAAAAGACGAGAGGAAGGAACAGGAGGGAGGGAGGAGAGGAAAAAGAGGGTCTCCTGTGGGGGTGACGCTTCTTTTCAGTTGTTTACCTTGCAATTAGCGTGCTGGATTGTCCTGTGGAAGAGAGAACGGAAGAAAAAAAGTCAAGTGTTTAGAGTTTGGGGCAATAGGCCACCACTGATGCAGATTGAGGAGCTGACAGGGTTCATTATACAGTAGGTAGAGCCCGGAGTGCTGCTCAACACCTGCTCTGTTGTACGGCATTGAAATGTATAAAAGCAAACTCCCCCCCATACTGCGAGTGTCATGGTCAGGGCACAGACGATGGCATCGACCAATCAGCAACAGATGCCCCCTGGAGGTAAATGATCCAGACTGTGAATTTGTGGGGTTTTTGTGTGTGTGCGACGGTTAACACGGACCCTCCGAGCTGCTGTCAACGTCGCGCCGCCCTGCGACACACGGGACCTTATTTTAGGCCACACCAGGTGCAAGTGTTTTGGGCCGGTTACATGATCTTGGATGAATGTGTGTGCATGTGTGTTGTTGGTTAGTGTGTGTATATAAAGAGCTGCGATTGTGTGTGTGTGTGTGTGTGTGTGTCTGCATGCTGGAGTCCAGGAAAGGTCAGCGATTGGGTGGAGGTGCCAGGAATAGGGGTGTGAGATGCCTGGATGTCTACAGGGCCATGTGAGACACGCACACAAACACAAAAAATCCCCACACACCCACACATAAACGGACACATGAACGCAAAGGCCTTCAAAACCCAAAGACGCAGCAGAACAAAAACTGGTCAAACTGGGGCAATTTTGCTTTTTCCCTTCTTCTATTTTTTTCCATCCTCCTCCTCCTGCTCTTCCTCAAGTCCATCCTCCTCTCCTCTCCTCTCCTCTCCTCTCCTCTCCTCTCCTCTCCTCTCCTCTCCTCTCCTCTCCTCTCCTCTCCTCTCCTCTCTCCTCACGTAAACACGATGCTGAAGCTGCTGCTGCTGCTGCTTTTCTGGATCTGGGATGCCTGAGGGACAGAGCACAGACAGGAGCCCCGTCACCATGACAACAGCTTCTCCGAGCTGCCTGACACCCAGACGCCATTGGCTGAGGGCTGTTGGGGGAGGGGGGAGGGGGAGGAAGGGTGGGGAGGAAGAGGGAGGAAAGAGAGAAAGGAGTAAGTTGAGCAAAAGGGGTAGAAAGAAACACAGAGAGAGGGGAAAGAACGGGGGGGGCGGAGGCAAACGACCCCGTTTCTTCCTCGTTCGGGTTCAGGTTTGACATGAAGAAGGGGGGAGAAAGAGGTGGGAGAGAGAGATGGGTGAGGAGGAGGCCAGTGTGTGTTGATGATGAGTGTGGAAATGGTCTTCTCAGGGTCGTATAATCAAGCTGTGCACGCAGATGTGGTGCATGTATGTGTGCTTCTAAACACTGACTCCTGTTACTGTCCCAGCATGCAGTTCATGTCCACCAGATCAGTGTGGACTATGCTTCTGAACTATACTAGTACTGTAAGAGTTCATCGTTTTCTGCCTCACTATAGAGAACAGCAGGGAAAACATCTGACTAGACTTAAAGTTTAAACACAACTACGCATGTAGATGCACAGTAGAAGGTAGCTTTTGACCTTTCTGGCACATCATATAGGGAACAGTGGAAGAAAAATGAGTTATTTTGAACGTAGACTTACTCTTCTGAGATGAAGAAACATGATTAAACACAACTACACATGCAGATCCACTGTAAAAGGCCGTTTATAGCCTCTCTGGTACATAGTATTGGGAAAAGTGGGGGAAAATGAATTCTTTTAATCGAGATTTGCTCTTGTTAGCTGGAAAAAACATGTTGCAGCACAACTACACATGCAGATGTACAGTAGAAGGCAGTTTTTGACCTTTTTGACACATAACTTAGCTCACAGTGGGAAAAAGTGAGTTATTTTGAATGTAGTTTTGCTCTTGTTAGATGCTTAAAGACAACTAAACAGGCAGATACACAGTAGAAGAAGTAGAAGGCAGTTTGTGTGTCCAACCCAACTGGACTGTTCCAGGAGGAAGCTTGTTTCAAACGCTTTGTTGTCGTATTTTTGCAACTGCTTTTTGACCAATGACTGACAGACTTATGGGTTGTAGTCATTTGTCTATCAGGATTCAAACACTCCTTCTGCATGCGTATTGTTTTTTTTAATTCTTATACTGTATTTATCCTTTATAATAGTGTTTTGGGTTTTTTTTGGTACCAACACCATTTGGTTTTTCTTGCACCTTCATTTGGTTCTTCTACCAGCACAATTTGCACCTATTTTCCTTAATGTGTGAGCTACTGGATACCTTGAATTTCCCCAAATGCATGACTAAAGTTTCTGTTTATCTATCCATCTATTTATCTAATGTCATGTGTTGACATACTGTTTAAAATCCAAATGAGCTACATGCTTTCAGAGACCTAAAACAGCTTTCTGGGTCTGCTTGTGTTTTTACGGCTGCGTGTTCTTAACGAATTAGTTGACTTTTTTCTTTTAAATGCCTCAGGTCAGACTGTAAATGGTTTTGGTTTTCTTCATCAGTTAATGAAACCGAGAAGAAACAAGAAAGTGAGAGCAAACTCTTCTAGATTAACAGACAGAAAGTAGGACAGTAAATACAAGCTGTCCGATGGAGGACTTCCTCCATTCTTCACTGGGATGGACGCAAAACAAAAATGAAAGAATGCAATTAACCATCAACACATTTTATCAATTCTCATCTTTTTAATGATGAATGATTATCTGGCTCTGCGCCCTAATTTGCACCGGAACAGCAGCCCCTAATGTTTTTTTATTCCTTCCTCGTGTGATTTGTTAGTAGAAGCATCCTCGGTTCCGATTGAGAGCGAGCGGGCCGCTGATGTGGCTTAAATATTTTCCAGTGTTTGCATTACTGTACCTGCAGAAAAGGCTGTGAAATGCAATGCGCCATGTTTATGTGTAGCTTGGCAGCCTGCCGGCGCTGCTTGGAGGGGAAATGAAAAGTGTGTGTGATTTTTTTTTTTTTTCTTTGTGTATGTGTGTGTAACAGTGAGAGAGAGGATTTTGGTTTTTCTTTTTTGTGAGTATGTGTGTGTAGCTCCATGTGTAGTGGGTCTTCCTGCCGTTCTGTGATCACTGGCATATTTAGACTAATCATGGAAGAGGGGGAGCATGTGTCTCCATGAATATGATCTCGGGTGCTGCATGCTGTTCGCCGGTGTGTGTCTGACCGAGTGTGTGCGCAACCACAACTCGCACAGGGGGCATAAATGTCTCAGGCTGTGCTCGCACACGTGTTGGTGTATCCATTTGCAGGAGGCAGACGCACACATGAACGCATGCTGAGATGCATTGAGGTGAAGAAGGGGAGAGAGCGGCAAAGTAGAGGAGGTTGTTTCTAAATCACAACCAGAAGTTGAGGCAGAGGCTCAGATTGGGGGGTCGGCGTGTTTGAATGTGGAGGTGAGGAGTGGGGAAGGGAAGGACTCGGGCGGAGGCAAAGAGGGATGTGAAAGAAAATAGCCCCCACTCCGCCTGCAAAACAGGAATGAAACAGTAAGCATGTTTCACCTCGGCCATTAATCCTTTCTTGCGCCGACTGGAGACCTACAGCACAAAACACGAAGAACGGAGGCATCTTCTTCTCTCTCTTCGTTCAAATCTCTCCATTTTTTCCCTACTCTGTCTGTTTCTCAGTGCTTCCCTTTTATTCGCTCTGTTTCCCTCCTTCTTGTTCTCCTCTCTCTGTTGCTATCTCTGCCAGCCTTTATCTTCATGCCTCAGTCTGTGTGTGTGATTGTGTGTGTGTGTTTTCTGTGTGTGTGTGTTTCTGTGTGTGTGTCGTCCCCTCTCTGGTTCTCTCTCTGTGCATGCCAGTGCTGTGCTATGCTGGCTGGGACTATGCCGGGGATATTTCTGTCAGCCTCTATTTATTTATTGATGGCGATGCTGGTGAGAGTTCGCCTGCCTACACGTGCGCCTGTGTCAAGAGAAAGTGAGGTGCTCTCTGGAAATCTTTACCTCTTCCTCCTCATCCTCTCCATCCTCTCCTCTCCATGACTCTCCTCCAGAGTAAATATTTGTCAACCTCCATCCTAATGACAGAGCGAGGCCGACCCAGGAAGTGTTGGCTCTTTGACCTCCGGCCGGGAGGGAACTATAGCTTTCAGTCGTGCTCTCTGTCTTGTATCATGTGGAGGATGAAAGGCTGGTGTCACCGAAATGGAAGTTTAAATCATCCCTGAAAGAGCACCTCCCTGACGCCACTGTCTCTGACAAGCGGCTATGAGCCGATGCTGCCTGGCTACATAAATAGTTCACAGAAGCAAGAATGCAAATAGAGGACGTTAATGTCAGACCTCATTGTGTGTTGGGCCCCGTTGAACTCTGGGAGCCTGTCGACTGGTGGTCCAGAGGTCAGCAGGTCCTACTAAGGCTGTTTATCTTCCAGTGTGACTCCCAGGGACAGACGAGGAGTCGAGCAAGTGAAGGTGGGATGTTGGGGAGGCTCAATGGAGGCAGATATGTCAGCAAAGTGAGAAAACATCCCCTTGTTAAATCTTGGAATTGTTCAAGTCGTGTGTCCCTCTACATCTCTTTGAGTCCCTTTCCCCCTCTTTTTGCTTTGCGTTTCTTCCTCGGTTCCGGTTAGTGATAATGCTGGGTGAAGG
Source organism: Acanthochromis polyacanthus (assembly GCF_021347895.1). Lineage (NCBI taxonomy): Eukaryota > Metazoa > Chordata > Actinopteri > Pomacentridae > Acanthochromis > Acanthochromis polyacanthus. The sequence goes on along the minus strand of NC_067116.1, from coordinate 39,643,996 downwards.
TCAGGGTGAATCTGGGTTTAACTACCTTGTAGTTTTTTATAACCGAGCACTGGACTTCATGTCTTAGCAGCACTAGTTCATCTATAGACCCTTTGTGTTGGCAAACAGCGACCTCCGAGGCTTAAAAATTAAAGCTGCAGCTCTTTGAATGTCCACTTGAGGCTGCCTCCAAAGGTGAGTCAATCCCGATAGAGCCCCATGTTAAAAAGTCCAATTTTACAGCAGAAATTAACATGTTTACAGCCTGGTACAAATCAAGGTTCTGGTTTATACGACCAGTTTCCCCAGTCATGACAACTGTACAGCAGGTCAATTTTTATTTACTTCATGTGTGTAAGTTCTCTTAACTCTCTAAAGTCTTATCTTACACTATTTCTCACTGTGCACAACCATGGCTAGAAGGAAAAGAACTTAGAGATGTGTTTTGTGCAGTTTGACAGAGGTATAATGCCAAGATGTAGATTTTTTGTTGCTGTTTTGGAACTAGTATTTTTCCAAACATGTTCCAAGGTGTTACCAGTACTTGAAAGAACGGTGGTTCTACATGCTGTATATATTTAACAACCTAGATCTTAAATTAGTTTCCGTATTTCTCATATATTGCTTTGCGTATGCACAGCCTGCAGTTCAGCCGAATACTCCATGAATTTTTGTGAAATGACCATCAGTTGCAGTTGAGTCACTAATGGCTTCTTGGTTGTGCAGAGGAGCACAACGCTTTTGTTTTTGTGACAGGATTTAGTGTGGATGCTTTGTTTTTGGCAAATTTTTACATGGAACGCATAGAATAGAGTCATTTTGATGAAACATTGTGGTTTTCCGCTTAATTTTTGCTGTTTTTCAACTGAATGGCGTGTCACAGAGGTCTAGTTTGGGCCAGACGAAAGTTGAAAATGCAATTATTGACACGAATTGATGGTTAATGATTTTCTAGTGACGCACCAGATAAAAGGTACAAGTTAAACCAGATATCTCGGTTCTGATAAGCAGATTCCATTGTTGAGCAGCTTGATTGTAGTTTATTGGACTTTGACTTCTTTTCACCAACCACGAAATATCCTATCGGCCAGTAAATATCCATATTTCACACTCAGACTAACAAACTAAAGGGATTCCCGCAATGTTTCTATGATAAAATATCAATACACTTTGATGAAACACAACCACAGTATTAAAAACAGACTTAAATGTGGAGAGTGTGACTGTAGAGGGCCTCATCCACATAGAAATGTTATTAGGAGACGGCAGGCATCAGTATTTGGGTGGTTTCATCGTTTCCAAGGGGAAACCCTGGACTGGGAGGCTTTCGTGAGTGTTTTTCCCCACATAGCTACTCATATTTATGGTCTCTATGATGCTACATGATGAACATAGCAGTTGAAACACATGTACTGGCTGAGCTGAAAACGCTCATAGGTCAGCTAAAGTAATAGCAACTGTCAAGCTCTTTTTTCCCCTTGTTACTGAAAGAGACACCCCCCCCTTCTAACCCTTGCAGCCCCCCGCCATCCCATTTTCTCCTTATCAGTTCCCTACAACTGTGCCAGCACTCTCTTACATCTCCTCCCTTATTGGTCGACTCCCTGTCTTGATTTCTGCACACTTTCTTCTTTTCTGATCTCTTTCCTTGTTCCTCTTCACGCCTTTCCCTGTTTCTTTCTGCGTTTCTCCCTCCATTTTTTTCTTCCCTCAACATACCTCCGGACCCTCAGAGAGTTTCAGCAAGTTCCACAGACCGTCCATTGTCTTGGGAATGTGGTTTTCTGTCTGCCCTCACCTCCTCCTCCTCCCCCTGTCTGGCAGGAGACAAGGTTAGGGTGGTGTTCAGCTTCTGGGTCCTCGAGGCCACTGAGTTTAAAGACTATAACCTGAGTAACCCCAAGACCTGGACCAGGACAGGTGGTAGAGCCAAACTTAGCATTAGCAAACACTGTGAAGCACAATAACACAATCTTCTTGAGTAATAAAGACTTCTTGTAAAATTGTGTTCAACCTACAAGTTACATTGCGTGACAAGAATTTGCTTTTTCTCGACAGTCATAATTATGTGTACTCACAGCTCTTACACTTGAAATTGTCCAGCATATTGAAAGAGGCCTGACATTCTGAAACATTTTTAAGTTAATAAGTTAATTTCATTAAGTTACCTGAACTTAAATTTAGTTTTACCTCAAGTAACACAAAAATTTGAGTTGAAATTGTGCACAATTTTATGTTGATGCATCATAGTTATGTCAAGCCAACACAGGAAAATTATGAGTAACTCGAAGACCTGGACCAGGACAGCTAATCTGGTTAGACACACTTTAAAAATGATCTTAGGTTAGACAAAAAATAAAGAGAGAAAATAACACAATCTTCTAAGGAAATTACATGAAGTAGGTGGGACTAACCTTTTCTCTGCAGTTAAATGTATTTTAAATAACCAATCTTAACCATCTGAAGTTGTTCAGGCATGTTAAGTAGGTAGGGGAAGGGTCTTGAAATCCTGAAAATAATGGATCGTCTTACCTGTACTTGAATTCATTGACTTAGAGGAATTAATTTTTCTGCTACAATCAACATCATGTTTAATTAGTTTTAATCACCTAAAATTATCCAGGACAGTGGAGGGAACTTGAATCCCCCCAATTATGAGATTATCAAGCCAGTTTCATTAACTTATCTGAACTGGAGGTAAGTTTTAACTCAACTAACACAGAAATTTGAGTTTCAACGATGCACAATGTTAAGTTGATACGACATTATTATGTCAAGCCAGCGCATCAAAATAATGGGTAACCCCAAGGCCTAGACCAGGACAGCTGATCAGGCTAAGCTTGGTGTCAGGATATACTCTAAAAAATGACTTTTGGGCTGGACGAATAAAGGAAAATAACACAATCTTTTTGAGTTATGAAAACTTCTATGGAAATTATGTTCAACCACCAAACAACATTCCCTCTACAATCAAATTTATCTTTATTTAACATATTTAACCACTTATAATTGTCTGTGCATATCAGGACAGGAGTTGGGACTTTAAATCCTAAGCCAATTTGACGCCAATTTCATTAAGTTACTTGATTTTAGGTTTAACTCAACAAACACAGAAATTTGAGTTTAAATTGTTCTCACTGTCAAGTTGATGCAACATTATTATGTTAGCATAACTTATCAAAGTATTGTTTGCCACTTTTGCCACTTTAAAGGTTTATCTAAGTCATCAAATTCAGGTTCTTATCTTGCAAACATGCATTTAATTAAGTGATGGAAATAGGTCCCTTGAATTACTTTTTTAGAGTGTAGAAGCAGAAATCCAAGCCATGTGTGTTCGACTGTGGTTAAAATGTAAGTTTAAAAATGCTCATGCCGATCACATTTGTGCACTTGCAACTTAAATATCTGGATTTTTTGTCATGTGAATTAAAGTGTGATTATTTTGGCTTAAAAGCAAAGTTTAGAGGATCTTAAAACAAGATGCTCGAGTGCTCAGATATGAGAATGTGAGATAGCTCTTACTATTTATGCATTAGCGTGAACAAGGAGAACCTCCGTCACTGTGAGAGTTAAAGCTTCGTGTGAATTTCTATATTTACCCAAAACGTTGATCTCATGAGTTGTGACTTATGAGGTGGAGGTGGTCTCCAATCGCGCTACCTCTGGGATACAAAATGGAAATTGGTAGCTGTGTGTTTCACATGCCCAACCCCCCAGTGTCTGGCGCTCAGGAGGACTGCTCCTCTGGGAATGCCTTCTTCCTGCCTGGCCTCACATAGACGCACTTTAAAATAGAAATGGGGTGAGTGGATCAGACTGGCGTGAGATGGTTTTAAATGTCTGCTGCTTTTCTCTTGGTTTGCTAAACATAATCGTCAGACACAGAAAATCGCGGCTGGGCTGCGAATTCGGACTGAATGCCAAATGTGCAGGCGTGCATTGTTACAGTAGAACACAGTAAAAAAAAAAAGAAAAAAAGCTGTGAGACATCGTGGACTTTTCTCTCTTTTTCTGTTTACTCAATTCATTTTCTTCATGAGGACATTATGCAGAATAATACTGGGTAATTCTTTAACCACTCTGCTAAAGACGCCTCCCTTCGGCTTTGAGGTCCGCCGCGTTGCTTCAGGCGCCATAGAATGTACAGTCGACTGTAACTCCCTGGCTCGCTCCATTTTTTATGTTCGCGGTATACGGTACCACCACTTCCCTCTCCTTTTCATCTTGCACCTTCTCAGCTCTGCAGAAATAAAATCCAGTTGTGTGAGAATAACATGTGGAAAGAGAAAGCGAGAGAGAGAGAGAGGGGGGGGGGAAAGGAGTGAGCAGGAGAATATGAAAGAATGCCAAAGAATAAGGAGGAGGTAGATATTGCTAACAAGGTTGCCAGAGACTCTTTTCATTTTTAATAGTCCCGTAGGAGGTCTGGCTGATAAAGTGTTATGTTATATTATTAAATCCTGGCAAAGTTTGAGCTGCAACTGATTCCAACGGTAGCACTTGTCTGGAGGTTAGACAAACTGCATCCAAATGAAAGGACAGGATTTTCCTTACATCTTTTACGTTCAAGTAATCATTTATTATTTGCAAATTAACTCAAGTGGCAATGTTTTTGAGTAAATACATATTCTTTAGGTATTCTTTAGATGGACCAGTGGATAGTTTTGGTTAATTTTTTTGACATTTGTACATGCAACATGCCTGGTCAGAAGTAGACGAGGGATGTTTTGACTGGTTGTAGACAAATGATAGCCTAGCCCTGCTAGACCCATGTTCTGAAGGCACAAGGGTCTAGGGACGCTCGATAGGGAGGGAGGCGGGCTAAAAGGTTGTCTATCAAATCACTCTGCAGCAATTGGGTAGGTATACAACCAATCAGCGCAACGAATAGGTTCCTAGAGCGCCGGAAATCAGAGGATGCGGGAGTTCGGTGAAGCCTTATTTATACAGTCAATGGGTGAAGCTCAAGTATATTACAGACATGTTAACAGAAAGATTATTCAGAGTCGGTGCTAATGGAGCTCAACAACTGTTGTCATTTTTGTTGTCGACCCTGGCAGAGAATTAAATTCGTTGCCGTGGGTTGTCTAGCGTGGCTAGGCTAGTTGTTTCCGGTTGTTTCTGTCAGAATTGTCACGCCTCTGTTGTCACTTAGTTACGCCCGCCTTCTGACTCTACACTTCATGGTGATTGGTCCGGCCAGTTTTAGGAGAATCCAGCCTCGAGCCTTATGGAGGGTAACTAGACCCACCCTGGCAGAGAATTAAATTCGTTGCCGTGGGTTGTCTAGCGCAGATAAGCTGGACAAATGAATGAAGAGACTGCATTTTTTTTCTCGCAGAGTTGAAGTTAGAACCAGAGGCTACCGGTGTCTCTTGCTCACAGACCTTTTGAATCCCCATTGGTAGGTTCGAAAGGCATGTTTTGTTTCATAATTACCAACTTTCAGAGGAAGAAACTTTAAAGATGTGAGGAATTTCCACTTTCCAATGGTCCTCCTCTTCCGGGATGCGCTAAATCTAAGCTTAAAAAATCTTTATTCTACATGTCTCCGATGAAAAATTTGGCAGAAATCAACTGTTTACTCTGACAAGATTCTGCAAAAAACTAAAAGTTCTGCTCTCCTTGCTGCAACTGATAAGCTGTTAGTGACTGAGTTAGGACCAACAGTTACATGAGAAAAATTCAGAGACTTTTCAGATGAACTGCAGGATGTGCAAAGCAGAAAAGGGACAAAGTATGTAAAGAAATGTAAAAATAGTAAAATGTATTGCGTAAATTCACCTTTTTTCTGCTATTGATAACACCTGTGGACGCTTGGAAAAAGATTTGCATGTTGATGCCATTTTTCCCCATTTTTGCAAAATAAGCAATAAAAGACACGCAACTTTCATTTGCTCTTTTTTAACGATATTTGACAGAAGGGTTAAGCTTTGAATTCTCTCCACTTTTAGTCATGGTTGTTCTGGTTCCAAAGAGATGCAGGATCTTATATTTGAATGAAAAATGAAATAGGAGTAAAAAAGAAAAAAAAAAGCCACCCAGAAACTGCTCGGAGTTCATGGGGTTAAAGTAAGCGTTCTCTCAGATTGTCACAGATTGTATCATAAATAGCAACTTAACAGCATGTTCTATTCACTGTGTTTTCATTGTGTCACCTCTGCTCTAAAAGCTGCATCGGTGTTCCTGTGTAGTACGTATATATTAGTTGTCTGTGTGCACATTTATATTACGTGCTTAAAAGAAAAGTCCACAGTTGATTTATCTACTGCTGCGTTTTATCATCAGTCAGGGATTTTCGGTGCATTCCTGGAGTCGTTTTTTGGTGATTAAGTGTTTATAATTTACATTCCTTCAGTGTTAGCAGCTTTCCCTCAACTTTTCCTTCAATTCCATTACGGTGGCTGTGAACCTGTTGCATGACTGTGTAGGAGGAAGAGTAAAACGATGGTGGAGCATTTCTAGCTAAAAATACAAAGCAAAAAAAGCCACCTGCGGTCCGGCTGCGTTGCATTCTGGGCTACGGAGGCCGAGGCTTCCGCTCCACCTTTGTGATGGATTTCTCTCTCTATTATTGTTGAGCATTCGTGTAAAAGGGCAGCTGATGAAAGACAGTCTTGCTCTTTGATTCCGAGGTACTGGCAGGAAACAGCAGATGCGTTACACCGCTGAACATTTGTTTTTTTTTTGTTTTTTTTCCACTGCGAGGTAAAACAATGAAATAAAGACGCAGAAATGCAACATACATCATCTGTGCTCGCAGCTTCGGTAGCGGTGTCAGAGGTGTCAGGCGCCTGCACACGTTTATGTGCGTCATCAGCTGCGAAGTGAGATGATCTACCTGTTCAGTCTTGATCTGCAGCTTTCCCTGACCCGCGGAGGTGAATGAGAGCCGTTATTTCAGAGGATGCAATGAAATCATTTTTCTTGTCTCTTCCTGACTCTCCCTGACAAATGCTTGCACACCTTTCATTCTCCCACTGTATTCTCCACATTAGGCTTCATCTCCAAGCTCCGAGCATTCTATTATTTCCTAATTAGCAGCATTATTAATCTTCAATTAGGCATATAGCTTTGTGCGTGTGAGAGTCGGCCTTTTTCATTCAAAGCGTGTGCATGTGGGTGTGTCGACTCGTGACACCCTGTCCTCTGGTTCTCTTGTGGCTTTCCACCCAACACCAACTGGCTAATGAGGGAGTGAAAGGCCATGGGCAGATGGGTGGGTGGGGGGTGCATATCGGTTGTGTGTGCGTGCGCGCTCGTGTTTGTGTGTGTGTGTAATTAAAGAGAAGTGCCTGCAGGGGGGACCTGTGTTAGAAAGGGTCAAAAAGAGAGCAGCAGGCCATCGCCAAGCTTTGGTCATTAACTACCGACACCGCCAATGAAGGCTTCTGGGCGTGTGTGTGTGTGTGTGTGTGTGTGTGTGTGTGTGTGTGTGTGTGTGTGTCTGTGTGTGTCTGTGTGTGTCTGTGTCTGTGTCTGTGTCTGTGTGTGTGAGAGTCAGAAGGCCAACTACTAAATTACTTCACATCAATATGGGTTTTAGTCACTTTGTACATGTTTGTGTCACTTTCGTTAAGCTTGTAGTTAAGTAAAGTTATGACTAGGATTAAGTTGAAGCCTGCTAATGATACAAGTCCATTATTTTCAGAATATTAATATGATGATTTTTATCAATTTATGCAGGGATTTGGGCTGCACAGTGGATTAGTGGTTAGCACTGTTTCCTTGGAGCTAGAAGATCCTCAGGTCTCAGCCCAGGTCTGGGATCTTTCTGCATGGAGTTTGCATGTACAGATGCTGGATGGATGGATGGATTTTAGTTTAAAGTGGCCATTGTTTGTTCTCAGAGCACAAGACATTTTTGAATTGCTTGTTTTGTACAAACGAGAGTCTACAACCCAAAGATATAACTTTACAGTGATGGAAAACAAGAAAAGCAACAAATCTTGACACTTTAGAGACTGAAAATAGAGAATATTGGCTTTTTTTAAATTTGCTTTATAAGTTGAAGTTGCACTGTAGCATTCAAACCGCTGTTATGTGAAGTGAATCACTGATCTGTCATAATTCAATGTTCTGTTGGAAAATCTTGCATCCTGGCATTCATGTGAATGTTACTTTGATATGTAGAACCCACCTGAACGTCCCTTAGCAGGACAGTGCACTCTGACACATCACAAAATCTGCATGTCCCATTTCAAAAATATGCCAAAAATAAACCTGTTGCTCTGGACAGATTCTGTAAAAAATACAAAATTCTTCACTCGTGGCCGCAACAGGGAAGCTATTAGTGACTGAGCTGTGACCAAGAGTCACATGACAAAAATTCATACCGTTTTCAGATGAACTCCAGGCAGTGTTGATGCAAAATCTTCTTATAAATGAGCTGAGGAAGATGATAAAGAGACCAACTTACTGACTGCAAACTCCTCAAATCCCATCCAATCGAGCATGTTCCAGCAAATGCTCGATCTCAAAGCATGAGACGTTTTAAATTGCTGTGTTTCGTACCAACAATAGTCTAAAACACCAAAATATAGCAGAAAGTATACTTTGCACTGATGGCAAACACGAAAGCGAAAGATCTTGACATTTCAGAAGCTGAAAGTACAGATAATTGGCATTTTCTTGCTTGATGATTCATGAAAATAGTTGTAGATCATTCATGGTAAAAATCACTCGCAGGCGAATTGAATAAGTGTTTTGTTGGCAACAGCACTCCTCATGCAGATAATACGACCATCACACCACAAACTCTGCTACGAAATGACTCAAGGAACATGAACAAGAGCCTCAAGAATCTCAGCAAATCGAGCGTCTGCAGACAGGTGGTGTTAATGTTGTGGCTGATCTGTGTATCAAAGAAGTAAATGAATAACTTTTAGTGGATGTAAAGTTTAAGAGTTAAAAAAAAAAGTGAAATTTTAATAACAATAATGCTGATCTCATGTCTCACAAACTGAACCGATTAACCAGATATAGAAAAAACACTTTTGTTTTGGGTGTGAATCCAAAAGTGAACACACCTGAAATAAAAATACAAAACAATGTGTGCACGACTATAGCAAGTACAGTAGGTCAAAGTTGAACTAGTCCGTAAACTTTGCGGGATGTTTTCAACAGACAGTTATTGTTTGCCTTTGTTCTCTCTCGCAAATAAGATCGGCTGAATCCTGTTTAATTCCTTTGTGATTGTGCGGCTTCTCATGTTTTGCCCCAGCAGACTTTTTTTGTTGATGTTGCCTCGTTTCCCAGCAATTAACTTTTCAGTTAACTCTTTCGCCGTCGTGATTTTCGAGTTGGAATCAAGACTCTGATTGTAATAACTTGGAATTATCCTTGGACATGTGAAGGCTGGCGAATGTACATTTTCAAAGTGAAACCGGCTTTTAATCTTTCTGACTTCTCAGTGTTCCCGCTTGCTTGTTTTTCTTTATTTATTTCCCGCTGTTTTGTCTGTCATGTGGTGTCTATCCCTCCCTTCATTCTGTCAGCTGCCATCCACAGAGAGCCACCACATCAATATGATGTTTACAGGAAGCAGGAATTGACAAGCAGGATTGTCTGTGTTTCGGCATTTGTTTGTGTCATCTCAGAGCAGTTTTTTTTTTTCAGGTGTCTGTGTTTGCATGCATGTGTCTGTGTGTGTGTGTCTATGCCGTCTGCACCCGGTAATGTGTTTTCTCTCCTGTCAGCCGGTGCGTGTGGAGTGCCATAGGTTGATTGGTTAGCCTGAGAGGCAGCAGCGGGAGTTAAGGCAGGCGCTCCAGGGCAGCAGGGGGAGAACCGGAGCGACGTCCCCCAGAACACGGCGCCTTCCCTCTGGGCTTCCAGCTCGGAGCGGTGCCTGGGTAGCTGGGGGCAGCTCCGGGGCTCCTGGGGCCCCCGATGTTGGGCGGAGATGCTTCGGAGACGGAGGAGGGAGAGAGGGATGTGTGTTTGTTTGTGTGTGTTCTGTGGGGGGATCCCAAGCAGATTTGTTTACCGGTAATTAATTCACCTGATTGACATAACAGCTGCTGGAGCTATGGGAAGGCGTGTGTGTGTGTGTGTGTGTGTGTGTGTGTGTGTGGTATATGCAGTGTGCATACTCACCTTGTGTGTGCATATTTTCCTGCATACTTGTGCCATGGAGGGCATTTCCACGTCGCAGGGTCAGGAGCAGAGTTTGTGGCAGAGCAGGCCAGCAGCTCTCTGTCTTCCATCGATTAGAGCCGTCTGTCAGCCGGCAGCCCTGCTTACACACTCCTGCCTCTCCGCTAATCTTTATAGAGTTGACTTCGCTGACAGAGTTATTGGGGCACTTGAAGAGGAAGAGAAGGAGGGCCGTGACAGAAGGACAAATGGGGGAGTCGGGAGGAGAGAGGGTGACGGTGGTGACAGTAAGGAGTGGCCTGAAGAGTAATTCCTGGTTTGGTTTCCACGAGACACTGCAAGCTGAATGAAACCAGTAGTTTGTCTGCAAATCAGTCTGAAAGCACCAGAAACACACAATGAAGTATTCATCTTTGCTGGAGACACGTCCGTACATACACATTCCTGCTTGTGCCGGCACAGACGTCAGATTAAACTGAAGTATCTCTTTTTTTTTCTGATTAAGCATCACTCCTCCTTTGTAGCTCTCGCACATCAAGGACAAGTTCTTTACATTAACAATTTCAATCCGTCTGCGTTTTCAGAAGTTGGTGCCTTTTCTGTGCAGCAGACAAAGAGCCAGAGAGGCGAAGAGAGGATGTAGCAGATACAAACACGAGCCCTTGTGTGAATGATGTCAGCCCACAGAAGAGCTGGATTGGACTCGTGAACTTTATGTTTCAGAGCCTTAAGGTGGCGGCATGGACGAAACACAGGCTCGTATTCACAAACACACAGCCACTAACAGGTCGGTATCAGTGTTGTTGTGGCCAGCAGGTAGCAGTGTGTTGGCCTGCTTGTCTGGACCCAGATAACAGCAGATCCATTACCCCCTGGAAGCCGAGGTCTGATCACCGGACAGATAGAGCCGCTCACTCACTGTCTGTGGGCCCAGCCAGCTAACCAGCCTCCACTGCGGAGCTAAAGAGGATCACAACCAGGGGCCAAAAGGACTGCAGACCCCTTCTGTCAGAGGAAATTATCAAATACATGTTCCGTGATAATGCCCCATTCACATCATGTGAGAGGGGAGGTGCTGATGGGAGAGATTGTCGTGTTTTTGGCCTGTATTGATGTCATCGGACACATAAAGATTCCATCGATAAACGCCTGCAAAACAAAGGAAAGCATGCGTTTAATGATCAATGACTAGAAGATAAATCGCTATACATTCAGAGAAATATTTGCTCTCTTGCTTGGAGAGTTACATAAGCTAGCTGTTTCCTACTGTATCCAGTATTCATGCTAAGCTAATCTTACCAGCTGCTGGCTGTAGTTTTGTATTTGCAGTAAAGACACGAGAGCCGTGTATCAATCTTCTCATCTAACTTTGGGAAAGAAGGCAAACAAGCGCGTTCCCCAAAATTGTGCAACTACTGCTTTAAACAGATTGCATCTTAATCTTATAGACATTCAGGAAGCAAAGCGAACACCTTTCAATGTGTCTCTTTCAAATCGCTCGCAGACATAAGAATTCATCAATGAGCTGATCTCTCCATGGGCAAGTGGGGAGGGGGAAAAAAATATATGCATTTCCCACCAAGCCAAATCCAAGCGCACATCAGAGAGTATAGTACAGAGAATATCAAGGAGGAGATGGACTGAGAGGTTTGCATTCTGAGAAATACTGAAATGATTTAGGAGCTGTCATGTAGCGATCGTTAGGTTAAATTGGACGAAGAAAAAGCTTGTTTGGAAAAGATGATATGCGGGGAAAGTGATTATCAGCGGATGGTTTGGTGGAGGTGGAGAGAGCTTAAAGGAGGAGCGTGAGGAGTTAGCACCGAGCAGGCATTGTGTATCGGGTTTGTTTGTGTGCAGAGGGAGAGAAAAAAGGAGGGAGATAGCTGTGGCAAACAGGGCAGCTATCAAAAGCCACAGGCTGCTTTAAACTCCATGTCTGTTTCTTTTTCTCTTTCTTATTTTTTCCCTCCTCTCTACCTCTTGGTTTCTCTCTCTCTCTGTGTCCCTCTCTCTCTCTCTTTCTCTCACTCTGCTCCCTGGCCATGCTGATGATTGACGGCCTGAGGGTTTTAATGGGCACTGGAGAGCAGGAGCTGAGGTCGGGGTTGTCATGGCAACTAGGAGAAGGGGCCTTTTGCTGCTGCTTCACCTGAGTACTGTGGAGCCTCGTTGGCTGGCTGAGGCAGGCAGCCGCACACACGCACACACACATGCTCGCCACACATATACGTACATGCCAGCACCACTTCCATTCACTCTTCCTCCTCCTCCTCCTCTTCCTCCTCCTCTTTTTCCCCGAGATGCCCCGCCGTCCATCCAACCGTCTTCCTTCTCTCATTTTCATTTCACCCTCCTTTCCTCTATCTCTCATCCTCTTTTTTCTTTCTCTCTCTCTCTCTCTCTCTCTCTCTCTGCGCTGATCCCTTAATGCTCTCAGAAACACAACAGCTGGTTAACTGTTTGCAATTGTGTGCGCGCACATGTGTGCAAATATACTGTATTTAGCCTATTGTTTTTGCTGCTTATTGTTCGATAAAGGCTCACAATTATTACGGGGTCAGGGGACTTGGATTCCCAGTGTGTTTTGTGGAAACATTTGGAGGAAAAAAGAAGTGGCCTCGTTGTAAAGCTGGTTTTATGCAATGTGATGTCTGCTATAGAAATAGGGACACAATCCGAGCCTGTAGGAACCTTGACATGGCAAAATAAAGGATGGAAGCATCCAAGAAAGCAGCAACTCTTTCACAGTGGGGTCTTCTTTGGCTTGAAAGGTTTGCAGAAAACATACAACAGCATATTGTCTTTATTTTCATGGTATTTCAAGTTAAATGAAGAGAGCAAACATGTTCTCTTAGGTTCAAAAATGATATTTAGATTGGGACATCTCTGTATCCCCCAAAATGCTTCTTTTTTAATATACTTTGACAAACTAAATCTTCTCCATATGTTAATTTTGATTATGTTTCAGTTAATTGTGCCATTCTAGACCATGCTGATTCAAAGCCTATATTTTTATCTTGTTTTATCACATTTAAACCTAATATTGGATCAGATCGTTTCGGTTGTGCATACGCTAAAACCCAGTAAGACCCAAAATCAGCAGTAGAACAGCACAATTTTTATTTTGGAGCGTATGTCTGCTATAGATATTCATCCACAATCCAAGAGGAGCCTATAGGAACCCTGACATGACTAAATGAATGCAAAAAGATGGAAAAATCCAAGCGAGCAGTCGAGCTACATGCCAACAAGCTACTGAAAAGAGCAGCAACTCCTTTTACACAGTTCAGTTCTCTTAAAGTTGCAGGATTTGCAAAAATATAACCATATTTCATATTTTAATAATATTTTAAATCATGATTTTAGTGCACATTTTTGCATTTCTTTTCAACCTAAAAAAAAAATCTGAAGGTGATATTTGCTGCACCAAACAAGCTGGAGAAAATGATTTATAGGTCATTTACAATGTGTTTTGGCATATTTTACCTTAATCATATTGTAATTTTGATAATATTTCAGTTAATTGTGCAGGTCTAGTCCAACTTTTATCCTATTAGACCTAATAATTGATCCTCTTGGGTGGTACTTATGATAATGCATTGACCCAAAAGCAGCCACAAAACAATATGACAATTTTTTGACTGTATGACTGCTGTAGAAATATGGACACAATCCAAGAGGAGACAACAGGAACCTTGATGAGTCTTAAAAGGTATAAAAAGATGGAAAAATCCAAGAAAGCTGCAGCTCTTGTTCACAGTTCAATCCTCATAGGGGCTGAAACCCCCATATTGTCATTATTTCAGCAGTTTTTTAAGTTAAGGTTTTAATGCAAATGGAAAATTTTGCATTTCTTTTCTCACTGAAAAAAAAAAGTATATGTAATGTCATTTTTGTTGAAGACTGCACCAAGCAAACATGTTCTATTATGTCCCAATATAATTATTTAAAGGCTTGGGCGTCTCTGTATCACAACGTATTTTCATTTAAAGTATGTGTTTTGACGTATTTTACCTTGACCATGTTGTGATTTTGATAATATTTGAGCTAACTGTGCAGCTCTAGTCCATACTGATGTTGAAAGATCCACTCAGATCTGCTGAGGTGGCATATATGATCCCCAAACCTGCAATAAAACAACACAACTTCTTTTCACTGTATGTCGTTTGGATGTGGTACAACCCTGCTTCTTGGAGAGGTTTCAGTTTCTTGGGGCTGAGACTCGTTTGGCAAATTTTCCCCCAAACGTAGTTGAGAAAAGAAACATGGGGGAGAGATGCTTTCAATCAGCCCGTGTTGCTATTCTTTCCAGAAATTATACATATGTGTCATAAAATGTGGCTTTTTCCTCCACGACAAGCTTTCAGGTTATCAGTGAACCCCGGTAAACTGTTAATTCTGCATTGACAGCCAGTTATCTGTGGGCTCCTTTACTTTGTGGTTCGGTCTTGACCTCTTCCTCAAGCTTGTCTGCCGTCGAGGCTGGAAGGAACTGACACGGTTCACACATAGACCGAGACATAGTGGGCTGTTCTTCACTGTCCGACCCCTCATCACCCTTCCACAGAACTCCGGCTGCCTCCTCCTCTCTGGTTTTCCAGCTCCTTCTGTTTAAATATCTCCCTCTCTCTCTCTCCAGCTCCACTTTCTGCTTGTGTCTGACTCCGGTTGATGTCCATGTCTGCTGGTCTCTCATGTTGTGTTCAGAGTCCCACAGATTCACACCCTTTTACCACAGTGTGTGTGTGTGTGTGTGAGAGTGTGTGTGTGTGTGTCCTGCCTCGTGGCCTCGGGGCCTGTTAGTTAGTGTCTGGGCCGTGCAGGTCAGCCGAGGCATGGAGGGATTGTTTGCAGTGGAAGTGAGTGAAGCTCTAGTTACAGTGGGGGAAGGGCTGGAGGAGAGCGAGTGCATCTGTACATTTAGTGGATGTGAGTCTGTGATTGTTCAGCAGGAAACCAATGTTATGGAAGTAAAATGGAAATGTTGGCACTGCCGAGCCTTTTACCGATACATGGTTAAGATGTGGTTGTGTTCAGCCACTCGGTTAAGGACAGAGAAAAGCTGTGGTCATTGGTTAACAGAGGTTTATTTTTACACCTATTCATCCTCCCACAGGTAACACATCAAGGTCGCCAGTCAGGAAAACATAAAGACACACTGTAAAAAAGAAACCCTGTAAAAAAACATCATGTACAAATTTGTCAGCAAGGTGGCACAAAAATATCTTAAAAATGGTAGACTAATGTAATGTTTTTAGCATACTGAAATACAGTGAAACAGGGTAATTTCATGCCCACACACTGTAAAAGAACAAATTACGTTTTGTAAAAATGCACATTTCTGATGTGAAGATTTTAGCCTGTTTTGTATAATCAACATGTATACTATTAAAAACAGACAACAACTTTAATTTGCTGTTTTTAAATCCATAATAAACATACCTTTTATCAATAATGACAAATAAATACCAATATTCTTAGCTGTTTTCATTTTTTATAAGGGTAATTTTATGGTCAGATGTTGTAAATTACCATTTGTATGACTGCTAGCAATGTTATTGCTATTGTTTAGGTAGTTAACATGTAAATTAATACATTTGTTCCAATTATTTTTCCTATTTGTCTGTAGTTTAACAAAAGTATTCCAAAACTGTAAAATAGCAATTAATGAAGAAATTTTATGTATATTTTACGTATATAATATACATATACATTTACTTAAATAACGGAAAATAACTGTAAAATAACAATGTTTCCAGCTTATTAAAATACAATATATAGTGTAAATTTAATGTTAAACATTGTAAAAAAAAAAAAAAAACAGAACAAAACAAAAAAACAACAACAATATTTGTTAATCTACAGATTTTTGGGCTTTTTTTTTTTTTTTTTACAGCAAACATGCCTTTTAAGTTGTTTTTTTTCCAGTAATTTTACCAGTTATTATCTGCAATTCATCAAAACAAGCAAGATCTATAAAATAACATTTAAAATTTTTTTTTTAAGAAATTGTAGTTACAATCTGTTCAAAATGTTGCTGTGCAGGTTGCTTTTTTACAGTGTTTGTCAGTGTGGTATGTGGCCTCTTGTAGCTTTTTCAGTCCTCTTCCACTATATTGAGAGCATTCTTTATACATCCTTTGCCTTAAATTTTCCCTCGTGTAACTTCCTCATCCTTCCTCTCGTTGCCATGTCCATGTGTGAATGTTGAGCTCTGAAAAAGCAGTCATGACCAAACACCGACTGTCAGATTTGCTGCCTCAAAAGCAAACCAGAGCACCGAGTGTCACATCTGTCTCCTCCCCGATGCTGAAAATCATTATAATTGAGAGGAAAGATGAAGGAAATATTGCCAGAAATAAATTTGGAGGCCACATTCAAACAGGGGTTGCATGCAGAAATAAAGGCTGTTGCATAAATCAAAGATCATGATACTGATTTACATGTTTTCTTAGACATCAGTCAACCGAAACAGTGTTTGGAGTCGAGCAAAAATTGAGCAAAGACGAACCTCTTTCAACTTTCAGCCATTAAAATGTGCGTGACACATTCATATCCCATTTTTAAGCTCTGCTGAACTCACATCATCATCAGATATCCACAACTGCTCCATTTGCTCCACGGAGTGCAATCAAGGTTGGAGGTTTAATTGCAAAAAACTTCTCTCTTTCTGGTAATTCTGCAACTATTTTAACACCTTGCTGCTTTCGAGTTTGTCCTGTAATTGTGTGTTGCAACACAGAACAGCAGCACTGAGAGTAAACTAGTGTTTTCTTGTGTTTTTTTTGCAGAGTGCGGCCGCTGCCCCCAGTCCAGTGATGGGCAACATGCCACCCAACGATGGCATGCCGGGAGGACCGATGCCCCCTGGCTTCTTTCAAGTAAGAAAAAGAGTCTTTTTCTGACTTGATCCGTCACCCACCCCCACCTCCAGCACCAACCTCTAACCATCCGCAACCCCTCCGCCCCTCCCTCGATCACCGCTAAGCCTATCCTTCTGTCTCCTCCTCCTTTTTTAGCCTCTTTAGCTGTCCTAATCCCTGTCCAGATGTGTTCCCTTCTCTGTCTCTCTGCCTCCGTCCCATATGTCCATGCTCGGGTTGTTAACTCCTGCTGCGCTGTGCGAAGCTTTAGAGTTTTCGCTGATATGATCTGAAATATAAGAGATGTCTTTTTGCAAGTGGAAGTGGTGGTAGGTTTGGAGAGGAGAGGAGGCTATTTTCTCTGGTTTGTGTTGCTTCACTAATTCCTCCTGTCATCACTGTTCTCTGAAGGCTGTCTCGGAGGCTGACGAGGTCACTCACACTCTCTCTCTTTATGCATCACTCTCTCCTTTTCTCTTGTATTCAAACACGCACACACAGAAGCCTTATTTGACACTTTGACCCACATTAAACTGGTAACACTTTCAAAATTGAGGTTTTAAAATAACTGTACACCCTACACCAAAAGATGTTCCTGGAATCACTGAAGGTGAACTGGAAATTAGATTTTCACTTAAAACTGCCGCTGTTTCTACAGTGGATAATTATTTAAGTGAAAGAATAGTTACACATGAAAGTCAACGGCGAATATTAGAAATTTTTTTTTCATTATATCAGTAGAAGACCAAGCTTTGGTGGCATTTTGTGAAATCTCTTACAAAAGGTAAAAAAGTTCAGATGTCCTTTGATAAAACTCTGCACATGTGACATTTGTCTTTGTCTGGAGATGATCCGTTAAAGGAACAGTACAACATTTTGAGCTTGTTCAGTTAAATGAGAAGATTGATAGCACTCTTGAAAAGCTGGATTTCACAGAATAACACAAAGTTTGGAGGGAGCAACTAACCTGACTCTGCCTAAACGAAACGAGTAACATCTGTTAGCATCTCCTAAGCTAGCTGCCTCTGGTTCTGTCTCCAGACTTTGTGCTAAACTACATTAGCCTGCAAACTAAGGGTGCTTTCACACATACGCCTTTTGGTCCGCTTAAAGCGGACTGGAGTCCGCAACACCAGCAAGTACAGTTCATTTGGGCTGGTGTGAAAGGAGACCAGATGTTTTTGGTGCGGACTAAAGAACCGGACCGAGACCACCTTCGAGAGGTGGTCTCGGTCCGCTTCTATGTGAACTCCAGTTCGGTTCGCTGCTGGTGAGAACACAAACCTGTCTCCATTCGGACCGGCTTGATGGCGCAGCAGACTTTTTGGTCTACGGGAGCTGCCGTAGCAACCTGCACGGGGAATAACGACTGTGTAATGTTCTCGTACCGAATGCGAGCTTCATGCTGGAACAACAGCAGTATTTGTGCTTGCTGCATAAAGCAATGATACGAATATATGGCAACAAGAAAGAACAGGAGAACATAGTTCATTGTTTACGAATAAACCTCGATCCATGGAATAAACACAGCCTATTGTTTTCTTCTGGGATTTTTCCCTCTTCACATGCTGCACCAATCAGCGTTCACCTACGTCATTATTTTTGTGAACAGCACCGCCAAACGACTAGGGGGAGATATAACATTCATCGTAGTTGGTTCAACTGCGAAAACACTGGTGTGAATGCGAACCGAACCAGTTGAAATTAGCAACATTGTAACAACTTTTGGGTCCAAACGAACCACTCTAACGGACTAACAGGTGTGAAAGCACCCTAAATGTCAACATGAGTAAAGCTCCTGCCCGGCATGATTGATGGCATTGAAACTGAGAATGCAAGATTTTTCTTAACCAAATGATTGGGTCAGTAGGAGCCGACGGCAGCACAAACAACTGAAGAAAAATCATAGGAGACACTTTACATCTAGTAACTTCTGTCCTGCTCTCTGTGCTCATATAAGTTATATTTTAATACAACCGACTCCCAGTGAAGTTGATTTCATTCACGTTTGTCTGTTTCTGTTGTCAGACAACAGAGTATGAAATAGTGACTGAAACGTGACTCATTATGACCACGTGTTAACTCCTGCACCTGTAATATTTTCCTTATTTTACAACGCCATCCAATGCACTCACCACACACAGGTTCAAAACTAAAGCTGTGCTGTGAATTCAGCTGTATTTTCATAGAGTTTGAATCTACTCTCAAAGTTGGAGAACAATTACACAAAAAGAACACATTTTTCAAGCTCCTCACTGCCGGTAAAATATGTCAATGTTGCACTATTGATTTAAATGATGATCTTCTTTTATATTCTTATTTCCAGTCAAACTCTGCAGTTTTGCGCTTTAATACGCAAACTTTTGTTTGCATTTGGCACTCTGTTGCATTATACAGTCACATATAGGTTGTCAAAATGCAGTAAACTTAAATAAAATGGTCATTTTGTTGCTTTAGAGGACAGCTTATTGTTTGGATTAACCGAGTCATTGGTAAAATGGTTGTCAACCGTACAAGTTGTTTAATTGTTCTCATTGAGCACAAAATGCAAGAGAATAGATTAAATTAATCAACAGATTAACTGGTAATCATTAGTTGCAGGTACAGTAATTGTACACAAGCATCAGTTTTAATGAAACACATTTTGTTAATCTCTCGCCAGAATAAGCGAACACACTGTAAGCTGAAGGGACTTTGCTCACGTTTTTCCTCTAAGTGGACATTTGGTCTTCCTGGTGTTTAAGTACATACAGTGTGAGATTGGATGGCAATTTTGCTGCTTTTTCCTGCGTCCGTTGATTGGCAGCGTGCCGTGTGCTGTGTGTGTTGGGGTCCAGGAGAATGTTAATGATGTATGAGCAGCAAGCAGGCCGGGGAGAAAGCGATCTGATGGTGTTGCGTGAGTGACATTGCTTTCCATAAATAGACCCTGTGTGCATGACAGACAGACAGACAGACAGTCAGACAGGCAGGCAGGGAGGCAGGCAGGCAGGCAGGCAGGGACACAGGATGGGCAGAGGAGAGACAGGGGAAAGAAAGAGAGGATGGATGGCTGCTGTATTTTCCATCTTCCATCCCTGCTTAGTTCAGCTAATCTGAGCAAAGCAGGCAAAGGTGAGGAAAAGAAACGTGCATAAAAATAAAGGTGCCAACAGCAGAACCTGCACAGTGCACAAAAACACTGAGACAAAATGCTCCAAAAACTTTACATCGAATTTCCTCAAGTCGAGCTGCAACCAGAAGAGCAGCATCTTTCAACCCGAGCCAGAAGTAAAACCACACGCGTTGCTTTCTGCAGGTAGCTGACATCCGTTCCTCGGTGAACTAATGGTTGCAGTCCACGCTGAAAGTGCACTTTTCTGCAATGCATTTATTCATTCAAAACGAAGGGGGAAGCAGATTTTCTCCCTCTCTTTCTCTCGCGTTTGTTGTTGAGATTTTACTCATTTTCTCCTCGCGCTTCTCTCGCTGAAGGTGAGGTCAGTGGAGTGGACAACGACGCAGAATCGTGAATGGATTATGTCTTTGAATTTTCTCAGCGCTGGAGTCATTCCTCTTCTAAACTCGCGGTCACTTCTCCTCTCCCACCTTCTCCTTTTGTACTGCTGGCATCCTTCTCCATGACATTTCCTCACTTTCTTCGTTTCCCTTGTCTTTGAAACTATTATTTTCTCACACACCGCCTCGGTGGCACATGCTTACTCACAGACTCCTGTGTGTGTGTGTGTGTGTGTGTGTGTGTGTGTGTGTGTGTGTGTGTGTGTGTGTGTGTGTGTGTGTGTGTGTGTGTGTGTGTGTGTGTGTGTGTGTGTGAACTGTTCACGTGTGAATGTGTTGCTGCAGAAATTTTTCCCACTTGCACTGGCACGGTAATTAACATAGGTGACCCCAACACGGTTATTGGCTCCAGTCCTGGGAGAGAGGGATGAGGGGCAAAGGAGGGACAGTGGAGGGGGAAAAATGGAGGTGGAAGGAGAAAGAGGAGGGGGTAATGTGGAGCTCCTGCAGTGGGGGAAAAAAAGGGAAAAAGGTATCCAAAGAGAGGGACATGATTTAGGCGAGAAGAAAGAGAAAAGTGTCTGTGGGGTATACATTTGGTGTATAATCCTCCCCCTCTCAGCAAAAGTCCATCCCTGCTGCATCATGGCCCTCTGGGGAGGACAAGCAAAAGGGGAGATGACGGGGGAGGAGAAAGAGGGAGGAGAGGCTGCAAAGAGAGACAGAGTTAATGACAGGGAGGAGGGAAAAAAGGCAGCCGAGAGTAGAGGAGAGGACAGGACACCGAGATGTCAGGGAAGTCAAATTATTTCCAAAAAAATGATAAAAATGTGCTCCTTAGAGGTCCATCAAAAATCCGTCTGTGTTTACCTTATTCTGTAATCTACACGTGGTGACTCAAAGAAAACTTAATGCACTCCATTAAGTCTAGTCGGGGTGGGGCAGCCGCTCTTTCTGCTAAACTGGAATTCTTCCTCTTGCCAAATAAGAAGAAGGAAAAAAGAGGGATCCTGAGTCAAAGGCTGTGTGTTTTACTGCAGGTAATTGCAGCTCTTCGGGGACAAACACCAAAAAAAAACAACAACAAGAGGATTAGGTTTGATTACACATTTAAGAACAAGCAACGCAGGTATCAAAGACCGAATTTAAGAACCTGTTCAAAGCTGACACATGGCGGGCACATGGCGAATTAGGGAGACATCTGCGCTCGGTAATTTATTTATCAAAGGAAGGGCTGATCTCGGGATTCATTCTGGTCAGTTTTATTACAAAGACACAGATAAACAAGGTGCTTCAGAATGTGAATGGAAGGCAGAAATGATCGAAGAATAGCGTCTGAGATGTTATTTATTATGTGAGGGTCAAATGTCAAGTCCAGGGGTTTGGTTGAGGGTCATGGTTACAGGATGCAGACTTCTGGATTAGATCCTGGACGACTGCAGAACAGAAAGATTATTACGTAGCTGTTGTGTGGCTGTTTTTGGGCACAATGCAGCACACATATTGTTACAAACATAATAGTGTTCGACCGCTTTGACCACTGGACAAAAGACGCCAGCAGATTGTGTATAAAACATCTCTGTGAAATGCTTTAATCTGTCCCTTTTCCTTCTGCAATATCTGAAATAGAAGATTCAAAATGACAGACGCCAAAGGACCCAGATTAGAACGCACGGACAAAACTTTCCTGTCTGAACTGAAGCCATTAAGAAGAGGGGCCGTCTTTTTCTTTTATCTTTATTACTTGAGAGGACGGCGACAAAAGTGATACCTGACAATTCCCCTTGAATGACAGACACCTAAGAGTCTTCTGTGTCCGTCGTGTTTGTTCAAACATGTTGATAAGAGTCGCTATGGTTAAACAGAGATTTGAATGTGGCCTTTGTCTCCCGCTGTGCATGCTTCGTCCATATCGACAGCGTGTTTCCGATATCGTGCATTTTATCAGTTTGGAGACGGACGTGGGAACTCGCTTTAAAACACACAATACTGAACGCTTTGGTGAAACTTTGCTGGAAAGTTAAAAATTACTCCTTTTACCTGAGGAGCAGAAGATCGGGCTTATTGTGCAGAAGTTTGAGGCGCTAATAACAAACTGAGGATTGACTACATTCATGCTAAGAGCAAGACTGAATGAAACCGGTTTAGTTTGACCTGATTTTGTGTGTAAACCAAACCCAACACTCAACAGTAGATTGATCTGAGCATCTTGGTTCATTGGTGGATTTGTGTTGCTTCATTGTCCTCCCAGTCTGACTCCATAATTGTTGCTGTGGGGTATCAAGGCTCCTTGTTCTTTCTGTAGATGGAGATACCTTTTTCTGACTCTGGATGTATGCTTAGAGTCTTGCAGATTGAATTTGGCACCGATCAGACGCCCTCCTTCACATCTGGTGTGTAAAACCTTACACAGCAGCGTATGTATGAATCATTTGGTACCATCCTAACATGTTTAAATGGCTGTCAGCGTTTCATGGCTGTCCTCGGGGGAGAAAACACCCCTGATAACGTGTTCCCATCTCTGAGCTGACATGTTGCCATGCTATATACCATGAGCTAGCAGGAGACCTACTGCTGCCACCGCCGCTCTCTCTGGAATGTTAGCGAGGAATGACAATGAGTGTGCATTCAGTGTGTGTGTGTGTGTGTGTGTGTGTGGTGCTGTTCCTCCTGGCTTTGTTTGTTGTGTTCAGTGATGCAGACTGCTTTGTGTTCTCGCTCTCTGTTTGTGTGTGTGTGTGTGTGTGTGTCCGGTGTTTTGATGGCAGTTACACACTGCCCTCTAGTGTTAGCAGCGATAAACAAGAGAGAATGAAAACCCCCTCAGAAGACTGGTGCTCTTCCACCTCTTTCTCTCTCTCTCTGTTAGTGGTCCATCAGGGGCAGCGGTGTGGGTCTTCCTTAAGCTGAAATGAGTGGTGAGGAGGCGAGGGGGTTGTGTTGATGGGTTTGTGGTACTGTGCCAAGCTGTTATCTCCTTAGCCGGGTAGAAAATGATTTTATTAATTGCTTCATTTAACGCTCCCCGTGTCCCCCTCCTTCTTCGCCTCTCCTACACAAACACACAAACAACAGCGTGCAGTGGCACACACCCCAACACAGCTACTTTTCAAACTCGCCCCGTGCACACCTCTGTGACAGTTGAAATGTTCCCTCTCTCTCCTCGCTCTGCAGGGACCTGTAGAGAGAACAGTACAGCCATAAAGGCCATATGCTGGCCCATTCAGATGTAATAGCAGGAAGGCCTGGGGAGGCCCAGCCAAAGGAGCTACGCTCCATTATGGCACATTACAGAGAAGAACAAGAGAGCAGCTCTGTGCATGTTTGTGTGTGTGTGTGTGTGTGTGTGTGTGTGTGTCGAGCACACAGAGGTTGTGTACTACCTACACTGCAGGAATAAAAATATGTTCACACATTAGGTTCAGACTATGGTGAGGTTTAGGGTGAGGCATGCTGTGCTTATGGTTACTGTCAGGATAAGGCTCTGAAAGATGAGTGTGAGTCAGTGCAGTGTCCTCCTAAGTGACTAAAACAAGGTTGTGTGTTTGTGTGGAGGAGAACCAGACTGCTGCAGCTGGATCAGTGCAGTCAGACCCGCAGGGGTGTCTTGTTAGACACTCACACACACACACACACACACACACACACACACACACACACACACACACACACACACACACACACACACACACACACACACACACACACACACACACACACACACAGACTGGCTCGGCAACAACAATAACCTCTGAGGTCAGACAGAGCCAGCGCTGCATTAGCCCCAGTGTGAACCTGCTGAGAGACAGAGCGAGCCAGTACAGCTGGTGTTAACCACCCAAAACATACACCCAGAGTGGCAGAAAACCACAGTGGCACTGCTACAAACGTCACCGCTGTGCCAACACATCAAGAGTACACTGTATGTACAACTAAATAAACATTTCCAGATCGCTGAATAGATTATTGACCAGCTGCCTGTTGTGTGGCTGGTTAATAAGTGGCCTTAGTGAAACCTTGACTGCTTCTCAGATGAGCTGGTCTCATGACAACGAGGTGAATAGAATCATTGCATAAAGAAAAGTAAACTGCCATGTCTCAATAGGACGGGAAGCACCTGCGTCTGCTGTTGCTGCTGCTGCTGCTCAGCTCCACACTCGTGTCTTTTTAGAAAGTGTTGCAAGACCATGAGCAAGTACTCCTGCTTGTGAGCAATATTGTTTTCATGCTTATGTACAAGCTCATCTCTCCTGCCAAAATCTGTGCTCCTGTATGGCGTGCCTGGCAGCGCAGCGACTCTATCTGTGCCTGTGGGAACGCACTTGTTTCGAGCTGTCAGTCAGGCATGTTTATTTTCCCACCGTAGCAGCACCCACAGGTTCCTGGTGCTCGGCTCAGTCGGTGCGCCACCATCCCAGCCATGCCAGCAGAGCAGTCGCACAGGGAGGGAACAGAGTGAGGGGCGGAGCTGGGGGGGGGGGGGGGGGGACTCCTGCACAGGAACATGTGCCTTTATAAACATGAGGCATTCACTTTGGTGGAGAGTGGCACCTCTCTCGATGGGGACAATAATTGTTGTTATAACTTTAGTGTCAGTAGTTCTATCAGAGCAGCAGCAAGAACAATGCAAACTGAGTCCATCTGCACTGAGATACTTGCAGTGAATGAATATGCTGAAAGCAGCACATGTT
This sequence comes from Acanthochromis polyacanthus, assembly GCF_021347895.1. NCBI lineage: Eukaryota > Metazoa > Chordata > Actinopteri > Pomacentridae > Acanthochromis > Acanthochromis polyacanthus. Next base: position 39,618,864 of record NC_067116.1, on the reverse strand, counting down.
CTGCAGGTTTTCACCAGAACTGTCTCATTTTGTCCAAACAAAACCATTACCTTTAGATGAATATTTAAAATATTGTATCCGTGTAGATTCTCAGTCGTCCACATCTTAGTAATCCTCAGAGCTTTAGTAGAAACCCACTTAAGAAGCCTCTTGGATGAAAACATCTCTAAGAACCCAAAGGGTCCAGTTGCTTTTTGCTCAGGCTCCTTGGATATTGTAGTACAAATTCTGCCGTCGAGTAATTTATTGCTGCTTGTATTGGTGGTTGTCGCTTCTCCGATGTGAATATTTATAGTTTTCTGCACACATCACATCAGAACTGTGCAAGATGTAATGGATATATTGACTTATATTTATTAATTTTCTTTATAGAGTAAACAGTTACTTGCAAAAGCCAATATATGATGTTAAATGAATAATATAAAAAAATCATTAGTTTTGGGTTAAGTGTGTGTGTAGACATGGATCTCTTTCTGCACATTTGCTTGAACATGTGCCTTTATTAAAAGTGATGCTTGCACGAAGAGTCATGCTTCTCTACACAGATACGTGTGTTCTGCTTCAAGTTAATCCAACAGAAACTTGCGCCAACAGATTACTGACAATATTTGTCAGTAATTTAAGTGTTGAATTTTAGAACTCACGTCTTTGGCGACTCCTCATTGCTGTAGCAACAAGAGCAGTACAAACTGATCTAATCTGCATGGAGACACTTACAGGACATGAACCTTCTGCATGCTTTTCCCAAAACTGTCTCAGTTTCTACAAACAAAACTTCTACCATCAGATTGTTTGTTAGATATTATAGTATAAATTCTCCAGTAGAGTAATTTATTGTCAAATGTTGACGGTTGCAGCTTCTTTGATGATGCGTGAATATTGGCAGCATTTTAGAGTAAACAATTAGCTGGAAAAGCCAATATATGATGTTAAATGTTAAATTAATAACGGAGGAAATCTTTAGTATTCGGCCAAGTGTGTGTATGTGAACATGCACCTCTTTCTGCATATTTGCTTCAGCATGTAACAACAGAAACTCATGTCAACAAAGTGGTGACAATACTTGTATTCAATCAATGTGTCGAATTTCAGAACTCACGTCTTTAACAACTTCTGAGTATCAAAAAGTTGTTGCAGCAACACGACCAAAGCAAACTGATCTAATCTGCATGGAGACGCTTCCAGGACATGAATCTTCTGCATACTTTCAACCAAGCCGTCTCATTTTCTACAAACAAAGCTTCCACCATCAGATTATTACTTTTCAAAGTATCGCAGTACAAATTCTAAAATAAATAAATTCAAAATACACATGTTGGTAGACTTAGTCTTAGACTTGGATGACTTTATTAATTCTATGTTGTCTTATTAAACATAAGACAATATACGCATGTTATATTCTGTAAAGTGTCCGGTATGTAAAGTGATTTAATCTGCAGCCAGAGTGATAGAGTCCTTTTGTGATCAGTCAGACTCATTGAAAAGTCTTACTGCTGTGGGGAGGAATGACCTCCTGTACCATTCCTTAAAGTAGTGGGGGTTGTATCGGTCTGTTGCTGAAGCTGCTCATCAGATCGTCCGCAATTTCATGGAGGGGGTGGGGGGTGTTGTCTATGATGTCCTGTGGTTTGCTCAGCATCTTCTGCTCCACCACCTCCTCCAGGGTGACAAACTGACAGCCAGCAAATGTTGGTAGTTGTAGCTTCTCCCATGTGAAGATTAGCAGCTATCTTGTACCCACCATGGAAAGACTGTGAAATGTATGGAGTGTATTTACCTAGAGTATTAGATTTTTTTTTTTCCCCATTTTATAGAATAAACAATTACTTGGAAAAATCAATATGTGATGGTAAATGTTAAATCAATAGCGTAAAACATCATTAATTGTGGGTCTCGTGTGTGAACAATGTGTATCTGTGTGTGTGTGTGTGTGTGTGTGTCTGCAGTGTTGTATTGCACATAGGTAATCCCCTAATCCTTCACCTTTTCACAGTGATGTTAGATACACATCTGTTAAAGTAGTGCCCACCTTCACACTGCACATGCACAAACATAATCAAACCACCACCACACACACGCTCCACACACACACACACAGAGGAAGATCCTGCTGTCACCTGGGAGATCATATTTGCCCTCATCTCCGCTCACATGCTCGCACACACCTGTAGTGTTACCTGATAGTGCAGTGCTTGGCAGACCGGTAGATAAGCCTGGTCTGGCAGTGGGTGGTCCTCTTCCTCCGTATTGATGTTCAGGTAGTAATAGATCTCTGCTGGAGCTGCCAGAGTCACTTGAGGTAACTGTAGGAAGAGACAAGGAGGTCAGAGTTTGCACTTTAAAGCAAATTTATTACACTTTAATGCAACGCTGGGTTTGTTCGTGGAAGATTAACTTAGGAAGAAGTTTCGGTTCAGTCGCTCTGGAACTGCAGCTCACACACCAGCCTTCAGTTCAGACTTGATTTTAATGATGGAATAATTTCAATGTGAGACTTGTTCCTCTATTTTATCGACACACTGATGATGTTTGATTGGGTTTTTAATGTTTGGGGATTCTTTGTAGCGTGAAAGTGAGCATCGGAATTAAGCTTGCTTTGGCCCTTGATTCTCTCCTGGATCCAGATCAAGTATCAGAATTTTAGGAAAATAACACTCAGTTTGAAAATACCCTGAATTATATTTTGGCAACTGCGTTTTAATTGAATGCCGATTGCGGCCCAGTTGGTGAATTGATCTGACCTCACCCTGGCGATGAACATTTCCTCTACATGAAAATCAATGTGGCCCTTTGGAAATGTTTCAAATCTTATTACCTGACTTCCTTGTTGCTGGATTGTGTTCACTTTTGGGCTTTCAGATTTTGACCGATAAGGTTCAGAAGCAGCTGCTTTGCTGAATATGAGCTTATTATTCCAGCAGTGCCATCCCATCAGAGTTTGGTTTCTTCCCTCCGTCTTCACAGCTTTTCAGCGTCGGTAATCTTCTGTCTTTCTTAGCAGCCACTCATTTACTTTGTCTCTCCTCAGTGTCACACCAGTCAGGTATCATTCATCTGCTAAGAGCCTGAGTGGTGGTTGGAGTGTTTTTAATTGCTTCATAGTGTTGTTTTTGAAGAGAGTTGAATTGAATCTTACATACCAACAAACTCAGAACAATCGACTCAATGCGCCTCAATTGCTCTACGCTTGATGTTGATTCTCTGTGGGATTGGAAGCGTTACTGTCAACTATTTATTATTTAGATATGGATATAGATATCTATCCAACCATTATCTGGACACCGCTTGATCCTCATTAGTTTTGCGGGTTGGCTGGATTCTATCCCAGCTGTCTTATGTCGATTAACTATTTGATTATTTGTTTTACCACCATTTAGAGCATTTTTTGCCCCCAGCTGTTGCAGTACTGAAAAAATGGTACATTTTACTCGTGGTATTTTTAATTGGTTTACACGCTTTTCCTTAATGTCTTCTACACGCTCTTAGACAACACAACCTGCAGCTCAGCCCAGTTCAGTCACAAAATCTCTCATTTTTTGCCAGTAGACCGTTGGTTGCAGCTGAGAAACTCATGGCATCTCAGTTGCACTAATGAATACAGAATTTTTTAGTTTTTACTGAATCTATTTAGTGCAGTTGGTATATTTTTGGCATTTTTGTTTAAGTAAGACATATCAAATAAACAGATAGCTTAGATTTGGATAAAGATTGTGACCAAACAGCACGTCACAGATCATTAAAAATCTGACAAATCTTTACGTTTTTACAATTTTTGGCTCTGATAAATGGTGTAATGTTGCCATTTTTTGGCATTTTACGGCTTCTCAGTTGCACCAAGGACCACAAATATTTAGTTTTTCACAGAATCTGCTTAGTGCAGTTGGTTTATTATTGTCAAATTTTAAAATAAGGCATGCAGAATAAAGCAAATATAATGAAGTATAAAGATTTTGTGCTACACTTAGGCTTCATGAAAGAACAGTATCTTGTAGATGAGCAGTTCATGGTCCATCGACAAGTTGAAAATCCAGTGATTCAGATCAGACAGGTTCAGACAGGTTGTGTTTTGTGGTTCGGAGGGTTCAGCTTGAATTTGAAGATGAATCTGATGTTCATTGAGCTGATTATGCCAGCTGCTTTTTAACATGACCAGCATTTTCTGTCATTTCAGCTTGATTTAAGATTTAGATGTATCGAAGCATTTATCCAATCATGTGATAGTTTAAAATGTTGGACATGCATTGAACTATAGTGATATGTTTAATGAACATATTTTTGACAGAGCAGACTACACATAACACATCGGGCAGTGCAGAGGAGGAGTATAACAGACTTAGATACATGAACATTTCTACCCTAAAACCAACCCAGACAGTGCATCGCCCATCTATAACACTTCAATATGAGACATAACCACAGACAAAACGAAACAAACATTCCAGTGGACACATGAAGTTGTATTTTTTTATTTTATTTTTTTTGAAAAAGTGCCTTGAGTCATCGCAGCAGGTGCCAGTCTGTATCAGGTGCCAGAGCAAATTTAGTCAGACGTTTCCTCCATCGAGGCTACAAAGAAGCTCCAGACAAAAAATATTTTCTCTTCTTATTACTCTGTATGTACTCGTTCAAATCCAACCATTTTATACCATTAAAGGTCCATGTATTCCAAAAAAACAACATGGAAAAGATGATTTCCAACGTCTCAGTATTATTCTAGCTGATTATGCTTGATTTTGGTGATTTTTGGATTTTGTGCATCACAAGATCCGGCCAAATGTTGACACTAAATAGAGATTTCCAGTAATGACACAGTTCCAGTCACTTGTGTCAAATTGGGTTGGAGGTGAAGATCTAAGGATGGAAGTTTTACGTTTGGGCAATAAACCGGAGCCAAAGTTGGGATTTTTTTTGCAGTCAGTTCTGGTGAACCGACCCTTTAAATGCAGTGCTTTGTTGTCTTTGTACATTCTTGTAGCACTTTATTGACATCTTTATATCTTTTCTTCACCAGGGTCCTCCAGGATCTCAGCCTTCCCCTCACACGCAGCCTCCCCCACACAATCCCAGCAATCCCATGATGGGACCTCATGGACAGGTAAGAAAGAAGCATCTGCACCATCCTGCGTAGTTCTGTCTGTAAGCCCACTGTCGATTTCACTCCTTCACCCCTTCACTCCTTCATTCGCTCAGCGGTGTACACAAACAGCACACGGGTCCCTTGTTGTGCTAACAGGCAGGACAGGCAGCATCCACAATGGTGGAGGGGATGAATAATTTAGCTGTGTTGGCCCAGCTGTAAGGAGCGGAGGTGCATCTGGAGGGCCTCCTCTCTCCCTCTGCCCAGCACTCACCATCTCATAGTCCATCAATAGACCATTAATATTGCAGCACAGCCTGACACTGTGCAGCTCTTCATGCACAAACCCACCACAACATGGTCAAAGAAGGCGGAGAAGAGCCGAGAAGCACAAGAGGCTCGAAAAAGAGAACGGTAGTAAGTCAGTTCTCGCCTCCAGGACTAATTGTAATTATATAACTCGTCCTCCACTTGCCCCAAATGGACACCAAAACATGCAGTATGTAATTACCTCTGTAATGTAGCATCCTGTTGTATTTGTGCTGCTTATCTCTGCGTGGAGATATGAACGTAATTCTGCTGCTCGTGCTCCGTGACCAAAACACGCAACTCTCAACCAATCAGCATTCAAATCGGCACGTTGATGCTTAAATAGTTGGATTTAATTCTTATCATCCGACACTGAATCATGGCTCACTGGGTTGTGGGTATTTGTAGTTTGCAGCGGCATGCTCTCATAGGTAATTCTGAAAACCATCTGTCTGTGGTGCTTTACATTATTCACTAGTTGTGCTCTGGCTCTGTGTCCCGGACAGCTTCTCCTCCTCCTTGTCCCTTCTCTGCTGAAAACATGTGTCTTGTTTCTGTTATGAATCACGCTATCTGGGCAGAATCTTTGTCTGTGTGGTTGCACAGAGACGGTATGAAAATGTCCGGCACCACACACCTTTTAGATGTAGAACGTTTTGTTTCCGCTGCGCCTCCCTTTCATATTCTTCCTCCAGTCCGAGTTTTCATCCTGCTTGTTTTTTGTTTCCGTCTCTCTCTCTTTCTCTAACTCGCACTTATCTGTCCTCCTTTACCTTTATCCTAATGGCTTTTACCACCTGAGGTCTTACTTTCCAAAACTTAATGACAAGCCCCTCCTTCTTGGAAAATTTAACAAAACTACAGCAGGATATTATTATTCAACACAATAGCTCCCCCTGCTGACACACAGGGATAACACTAGAAAGTGGATCAATCGGTTACACTGCTAGAAAGACGGGTTTACTAAACCTTTTGTGCCTTGTTTAACCACCACAGATGAGTAAATGTCACTTCACAGTCTTTCTATGTGGAAATCTGACGGCATCTAAAGAGAAAATTTGCACAGATACATCAAGTTAAGAAAAGCTTAATTTTGGCTAATAGAAATAAGAATATTATTATTACATTATTTATCACGTGTTATCAAGATGTGTGCTTATTTCATTCAAAACATGCAAAAGGACTCTGTACCTCATAAAAACAAACACAAGATTTGGGATTTATACATGGGATGTTATTGGCCCTCTGAGCTCCAAGCAGTTTTTGGATGTTTTTTACTTTTGTCACATTTTTGCTCAATGGGGGCTAATTTCTAATTTGAAATATAAAGTCCCGCACTTCTGTGGAAACACAACAACTGCAGCATGTCTTCTGTGCAGTATGACTTGTTTTTAATTCAATTATGACTATTAGTCAAATAGTTTCGATATTATACTACTTAAATTTTACGTTTATTTTCATACTTGTGCCCTATTTGCTCTGTGAAAAAACAGCCCGAAGTTCAGCCCAGTTTAGCTTGAAAGTCCCTGGACTTTTGTCACTTTGCATTTGACTTACTTATGGTGACTCAGTTCTGCAGAGGAACACAGAATTTTTTGCTTTTTACAGTATCAAATTCATGCAAAGACTTTATTTTTTGCAAAATTTTAAATGAGACATGTAGAATGAAGTTATTTTGATGATAAGATGTGGATGACACATTCTCTCACTCTGATTAATTATATTTTATGGTTCAGAAGGTTAAGTTGATTTTGATGCTTATCCAGTGGAAAATGCCAATGCCATGCTGATACATGTATGCTGTGATATTCTGCAGAATTTTCTATCATGTGCACAGCTTTCTGTCATTTTATCTCCATTCATTTTTTTTTTTACTTTTTTGTTTTCTTGTACAAAGCCTTGTCTCAGAGTGTCATGAACTCATGAACAAACATATTTAAGATGCTGAAGTCCTGGCCTTCACTTAAGAAATTTCCTATTTGTGATCATCCTGAAATACAACACTTTGCTTCCTCTTACCTCTTTGCAGCCATTCATGTCTCCACGGTACCCTGGTGGTCCAAGGCCCTCCCTCCGTATGCCAAATCAGCCTCCTGGGAGCATCCCCGGGTCACAGCCTCTCCTTCCAAACACCCTGGACCCCACCAGACCTCAAGGTACTGACAAACACGGTGATGGTGCTTCAGGAAAGCTTAGATCGCCTTCAGAATGACAACATTTTCTAATCATTATTAATGCTCTAATGCTAATTCTGTCTGTGTTCCACCACAGGGCATCCAAACATGGGAGGTCCAATGAGAATGAATCCCCCCCGAGGTATGGGAGGCATGGGCCCACAGGTAGGTACCACTTATAATGGTGATAAGAGTGAAACTGTCACAGAGAGTGAAGCATAAAGTGCTGTGTACTAAACCAAGTCACGACAGGGGATGGTGTCCTTCAGCATTACCAGCCCACTGTACTCCCACTCTGCAGCTGCCACACAGCCACATTTAGAGCTTGGACTGTCAGTTTATGAGCAAACCCAATGTTTTGTTGCCCTTCATTAAGGGTTCCCATAAAAACCACCATAATGTCAAACCAGCAGCCTATAAACAGCATGGAGATAATTTTTTTCTCCTGCCGAAGAGGAATTTTGGTTCGGCCAACCTCATAACTTTGCCTTTAAATGTCAGAAGCGCTCTGATGATTAGCTTGGCTCCGGCCAGAGCTCACCCACTGCTAACGCCAGTTCTACATGTTAAATCCTGCTTGCCGACTCCCACGTAGGGAGACGAACAGAGGCGGAATACTCAGACGGCAATGAGCGAGTCACCACCGACACATTTTTACCCAAAAACGGTGCCAAAGTTGGCGCCGTTGGTTTCCTTTTTATCACTTTAATTTGTGTTAATGTGATTTATTGTAATACATAAGATGCTTAAACAACAGTGTCCTTTTGAATTACCATTACCAGACAGCTGCTTCATTCTGCACCCAGCAACCTCACACTGCAGCGTCACCTCGCACAAAGACACAAACACACACTCTCTCTCTCTCTCCCCGTGCCCTTCGGCCCCTCTCTGTGCCACCCTGGCTCGGTGACTTTGGCAGCGAGCGTACAAGCAGCTGGTGTGGCATCTGCTCGACAAGTGTAATCGTCTGCTGAACAAAACTCTTCCTCTGAGTGGAGCTGCTCTCTGGCCTGCCCCGCCACTCGCTCACTCAGTCAAACACACACATGCATACCCAAGTACATGCATGTAGCGCCAGCCGAACCCGCCCACTGGGCAGCCATGAAAACATGCACACAAACGCGGAGGCAGCGTGGCCACACAGAGGCGCATTTACAGACACTCACAACATATACAGGCAAACACACACACACACACACAGACACACACAGCTGGCTGCTTGCACACACAGCCCACTCCAAGCAGCCCACACACGGCTCATACATGCACATAATTAAACACTAGTTAGTGGGAGACATGATCGTCGCTGACCTTCATTAAGATTCAACCCTTTAGACGGAGCAGGTGTGAGACTTTGTACTGACGATGTGTTCATCTTTTCGTGCAGAACTACGGCGGAGGGATGAGGCCGCCTCCCAACTCCATGGGGCCAGGAATGCCAGGCATGAACATGTAAGCAGACTGCAAAAGAAGTTTTTGTTTTACCACAAAAAAATGTGGGATTTTTTCCCAACAACCTAGATGTTACTTTTGCGCTTTAGCTGTCACTGCTCAGTTAAAATAATACATAATTCTCAGAAAACTGATAAGATGGATGTACCAAAATCATATATAATCATAAACAAAAACATTATAGTTTGTGAAACTTTAATTCTAAGGCACAGATTGCCATAATATTTATAGTTTTCTCTTGTCTAAATAAGTAAAGGAAAAAATGTGGTGTGCTTACAGCAATAATAATGTTTTTTTTTATACGGCACTGAACTGTTCCTTCTTAGAATTGGCAACAGTGTGAAGAAAAAATTTCTTTTTGAGTGGAAGAAACCTCCAGCAGAATCAGGCTCAAGATCAGTGGCCTCCTAACTTGGCTGGTTGGGATGCGATTAGAAGAAAATGAGCAAATGTGATCAACAAACACTAATGACAGAGAGGAAAAGGCACTAACTGCTGAAGAGAGAAGACACAAAGTTAATGACAAAGTAAAATTAAGTGGGCGTAATATAGAGCAGATACAGAAATAATGAAAAGTGAGAATAAAACTTGAAGTAATGAGATTATTTCAACGAGGGAATTTTTGAAAAGGTGCATTAAAATGAAGTGAAATTTCTTATAAAAGTCAGGATTGGGTCTTAGAATAAAGATATGTTTTAAGAGGAGATTTAAAAGGCCTATCTTGAAGGGCCCTGACTGCAAACGCTCTTTAGTTTTCAATCAGGTGTCCTGAACGGATAAAAGCCTGAGGATTTTAAGCTGCGTACTGGTTCACTTGGCAGTGAAAGGTCAGTGATGTAGCTGGAAGAAAGGCCATGTAGAGCCTTAAAAGTAATCAATAAGATCTTCAACTCATTTCTGAAACGCAGGTGTAAAGTAGCTTAAACAGGAGTGATGTGTTCTGAACAGCCCGAAGTCGATCAATAGATTTTTGGCTAAAACAAGGTAAAGTACCATTGTAATGGGAAAAAAGCATATGAAATTGTGTCTTTAAGCTTATGGACCCTAAGCCGTTTCTGGGACATCGCTCCTGTAACATTTTTCCTCACTGTGGGCTCATTTTTTCCCTGCAATATAAAGTCCTGCACTTCTATGGAAAGAGCACAACCATGGCTAGAAGGAGAGAGAACTTTTTGAAAAAACTTTAGATTACAAGCCGAGTTAGTTGTGGCCACGCAGTTGCCATTGAGAACACACAATTTTTTGTCTTTCTACAGAATCAGATTAATGTAAATTGTCTCTTTGTTGGCAATTTTTCACAGAGACATTTTTAAATGGAGTGCGTTTCAAACTGCACATCACTGATCAGCAGTTCAAGGACCGTCAGAAATTTTAAAAATCAAACAAATCTTTCTGTTTCTGCAGTTTCTGGTTTGGATAAATAATGATGTGGGCTTTTATTTCAAGATTTGGTCATTCAGTTTGTTCAAAAAAGAAAAGTTGATGTTTTTTTTTAATATTTCTAAGATGATTTTAAAAAGCAGAGCTCTACTAACTCCTTTCTTTGCTGATCAAACTTTAAATGTCTACAAAATAAAACCTAAAGATTCCTTGCAACAGATGCAATCCTTTTGAGCAAAAACGAAGAAGTCCAGGCAAGAATGACCTGTGTCTCAGTTTGCTGGTAAACTTTTTGGTATTCAATTTTTTATGCTACATAGGCAATGTTTAAGGGAAGTCCCCATGCCAGGGCTGTTGGGTCTAACAGGAAGGTACAACTGAGTATCATCAGCATAACATGAAAACTAGCTATGAAAAATATGCCCCAGGGGAAGTTTCGGGAAATACGATGTGAACCTAGAATTGACCCCTGAGGCACACCGTACTTCAAGTGTGCTAACGAAGAGGTGTAATTATTGACAGACACATGGCCCACCCTTTTTAAGAGACAAACCACTTCAAGAGTGTGCTGTAGACACGCTCACTGTGCCTCAATCTGTCTATTAAAACACCGTGTTGTGGTTAAGCTGTTCCTGAGGCTGCACTCATGTCCAGCAGCACTAGAAGGGAGCACATGTCTGCATCAGGAGTCACTGGGAAGCTACTGGTGACCTTCAAAAGAGCAATCTCTGTGATGTGGTATTTGCCAGAGCCAAGTCCAAATTTTCAAAACTCGAACTATTTTCCACAGCAGAAAGCAGTTGCTTAGACACTTATTTTTTTCAAGAACTTTAGCAATAAAAGTCAACTTGAGGGTAGGGTGACAGTTCAGAAGGGCCCAGGATTTTTAAAGGTTGTTGCACACATTAACGGAACTGAACCTTTAAAACCAGAGAGGAAACAGAGAACAGTGAAGTACTAAAATACTGAATAAAAACTTGGCCTGTCTAAATGATTTCTGGTCCTAATTGACTCATTTGTCCCCAAAACAATGACTGCAGTCTGTAAGAAAATTAATTTTAAAAAAACTTGATTTTCCTAATTTATAAAGTTTATTAAATTCTAATATGTTGGATTGCATTTGTCTTATTATTACTGAGCAAGCACAACTCCCCTTTAAGAAATGATCAAATATTAGGAATTATTAGAAATTTTTGTACGTTTTTCTCCTACGACCATACACTCACACACTAACACATTTTTTCTCGATTATAAACTAATGACGGGTATTTATCTGAATGTCACTGACTGATGTCAAGAAAAATAACATGTAAACAGTGACAAATCTTCTAATATATTTGTCTTTCTGTCTGTTTTCGTCTTCAGGGGTCCCGGTGGAAGAGGTCCATGGCCAAACCCCAACACCAACTCAGTGAGTCACCTCCTCTAACATCTTTATTCCTACATGACTGAGTGTGTTTACAATAACCGTGTCTCATGTTTTGTTTCACCTCGGGTCTATTCTCTCTCCACAGATAGCTTATTCATCTTCATCTCCAGGCAACTATGTGGTAAGTGTCCCGTCATGAACTCCTGTTCAACCACGGGCCATAAATTACCTGTCATGCTGTGATATCTAACAGGCACGCTGCCATCGAGATGCACTCAGCGCTCATCTCTCTCCTTCTCTTCCTCTCACCCCTCAGGGCCCTCCAGGGGGAGGCGGCCCACCAGGAACTCCCATCATGCCTAGCCCCGGAGGTGAGTTATGCGCTCCAGTTTCCCTTCTGATTTCTACTTTTATCCAGTGTTCACTGAAGGAGGGTCTCTCTAAGAAACATCAGATCTGTTTTCTGTCAGATACATGCTTCTCTTTGGGAGACACACAGAGATAGAACTCTAAACACTTGAAGAATTGAGCTGTGAGGAAGTTTTTCAAAAAATGTAAGACATTTAAAATGCAAAGATATTGCACTTGCTATATTTAAGAATATGCGAGCCGTTGTAGGCAAGAACCACCCCTGTAAAGCTTCTTTCAGGGCAATTTTTGGTGAGAAAAAAAGAACCAAATCTAGGTTAGATACAACCTTTATAAACTGCTAGGCAGAGCTTGATGCTGTTGGGTTAAACTCAGAAAAGACAATAACAACCAGTGTCAGTTTTTTTTCTGCTCTCATGTCCCCTCATCTCATTTCCAAGTTCATACATCCTTGGTTCCTTTCCTTGACTCTTGTCCTCATGTTGCTTAAATCTGACGTGTATCTTTCCTTTGTTTTGTTGAAACCTACCACAGCATTTTCCAATCTCTGCCACATAAGCAGAACAGTGTTCATGTTAACTTACAATGTCCGTTTACTCTGAATTCAATTCACAATGTGGCATTTGCTATGAGAATGTATGCATATTATAAATTTTTGCAAAAAAAGATTTAATTGAGGATGGATCTTTGCATCGTCACTCATTACAGCCGCTTCAATCTTTTGTCCTTGAGATGCATTTTAGGAATTGAGTTGTCCTTTGCAATTTTGCACCAAGATTGATTTCTGGGTCAAGGGCAGGAGAACGGAGGACAGAGGAGACGAGGAAGCTGAAATTAGTAAAATGATATGAGCCTTCAATACCGTGCTCACAATCGCCACCAACAACCTAAAATAAAGACTAACACAACAAACAGCAGCTACGTTGGTTCCGTAAGTTGTCCTGTTGTGCACATACTTTTAGAACTGGAGCAACATCCAATAACTACTAAGAATATTGGAGCCAAGAGTATTGCTACAAACCTATGCTCAAATATTTATTTGTATGCATACTCACACAAAAGCACACCAAAAACTCTGAATATGTCCATTATAGATTCCATTGAAATTGTTTATCTCTGTCCTGAGATATGTAAGTTAAATTTAAATACAGTTTGCTGAACTGCAGTCACTAAGCCTCATAAAAGTCTTTATCACGGTGCTCCTTTTAACAGCTAAACTCTGAATAATTTGTGCTTGCCTGTCTCCTGTGGTCGCCACAGCATTAAAGACAACCAGGTACTACTGGTAAATATTAAATGGATCGGATCTGGAGTAAAAGCAAACTTGATTGGGACATCCTCTGTAACTGTTTTTTGTTGTTGCTTTTGTGCGCTTAGAATTAATGTTGTGGGTGAAGTGGTTGCAAAACTATTACGTCACCTTGTGAGCCCCATGGCTCCAGTTTTGCTTTGCCAGCCCATTCTGTAGAACATCATCTTTCTACACCTCACTATTAGTTGGCTATAGGGGGAGAAACAGTTTGTATTTCTTTAATAAACCAATCGCAGACATTGTGGGCGGGGCTAAGCAAAGGTTATGGCTTTGGTATTGGACAGTTCACCAAAATTAAATAGCAGAGCTGGCAACCTGTAAGTCCTCATCAAAAGTTTGAGTTTCATTTCTTGTAGAGGAAGTTGCTGCTCAGAGGTTTTTGCCGGGTGCCAGGGCAAACAAAAATGGTACCACACAGATAGGGAACGGATGGACAATGCCGACTGAAATGATCGGCCAATGGCAGGCCTGTCCACACAGCCGACATCCAATGAGTGAGACTAGGAGAACAGAAAGCCTGAAGTAGCTGATTCGAGGGTCATTTCCTATAAATGTTCACCTCGCCTCGCACATGAACCGAGTCCCTACAGAGGTACCTGCGTTTATTGTGTCACGGATTTCCACTTGAGGCGCATACGGAGAACATATTTTAGCGTCGTAAGCTGTGTTTTGTCACGGTCGAGACAGAAGAGGCACGTCAGCCCGCCATCAAGCGTCTGTTCCGTCTCAGCTTTGGCCCGTCAATAACGCGCCTGTGGAGGATTGGCTGAGAACAATGCACTGTGGGCTGATATCCTGTAGATGTTCTGTTTCTGTTGGCCCGCGGAGAGCCTTCTCTTTGTGTCCACTATTTATTATTTATATACATACCTCTATTGTGATATGTTACGCGGAAACCTTTTGCAGTCCTGCTCACACGTACACCGGGAGGGAAGGCATATTTCCACTGCAGTCGCCAAGACTGTGCACACACACATACACAAACCTCCCACAGAAATGCACACCTCACATTCAGATTTGCCCCCCTCCTTCAGTCACGACAATGCCACATTCAGGGACACTAACAGGCAGGATTTCTTCACCGCTCTGCACGTATTGTATCCATCCCCAGCCCTGTCTTTCAATTTGTTTTTCTTTTTTTTTCTTTTTTCTTTTTTTGCTTTTCTCAGTTATCTGCTCACAACTTTCTACCTGCAATGTCAGATCAAGGTCACCTCATCCTTGTGAATCCTTTTAGGACACATAGACGGACAAAAGAGAAGCGACACAGCATGTACTGGTTGTTCCTAAGTTGCCGGAGCTGTCCATATAATAACTAATCCCCTTATTACATGAATAGGAGGGATAATAGGTTTCTTTCATTGTACATTGCAGAGAGCTGTTAGTGGACTCATTGACAGACAGATTTACTTACACCAGAAACTGGCAGTTACGTACAGATGGTGTTTGTCTTGGGCTGTGGCAGAATTATGGCAAAATTTAACTGAAGCAACGTAAAATACAAGGAAAGACAGTCACCATAGTGTCTTCGTTATTCCCTATGTTTTACCCCATCCCATACTGGACATGAAAACACCTTATCTGCAGGTACTTCTTCTCATTTTAAACATTTTACTGCTCTCTCTTCACAGATTCAACAAATTCAAGTGAAAACATCTACACAATGATGAACCCCATCGGCCCTGGTGGAAACAGACCTAATGTAAGTTCTCATTTTGACTCCCAGTAAGCCGCTTCAGGGTTTCTGCTTTTCATCTTGAATTTATTTTTCTATTTTATGTCCAATCAGTCTTATGCCTGAAAAAAGTAAATGGCAAATGTGTGATTTTTGGCTGCACAAATATTAATGACTCAAATATTTCTCATTTTTCTTTAGTTCCCGATGGGACCAGGTCCTGATGGGCCCATGGGTGGAATGGGTGCTATGGAGCAGCATCATATGAACGGATCACTAGGTGAGTAACTTCAGATGTATGCAGCAGCTGCTCGGTATTGGCTCTTCAGTATATTCACTGAAACCTGTGACTGTCTCTGAAGACAAGCTTTTAGCAGTAAGACTCTGCCCTCTTATGGCAGGTAGAGGAAGTGTTTTCTTCTAGTATTGATCAAACCTAAAACAGATTAGTGGGGCAGTGAGGAGGCCAATTGATTGTCTCGATGTTTGAGACGGGATCAGTGAAGCTGGTGGAGTTTGTGCTCATCTGTATCTGAAACAAATGGCTTAATTAAAGGCTATTAGTAGTGAGAGGGCAGGTTGGTTTCTACTGGCGCTGAACAGTTAATGCAAATTTTTCTGTTTTATTTCTAATCACAGGCTCTGGTGACATGGATGGGTTGCCAAAGGTAAGACTGACTAACTCTTCGTCTGTCAGTCTATTTGCTCGTCTCTGTGAGTTCTTTTTTTCTGACTTGTTTGCTTCATCTGTGTTGTAGAATTCTCCCAACAATATGGCAGGCATGAACAATCCTCCCGGCACTCCGCGGGACGACGGCGAGATGGCAGGCAACTTTTTAAACCCATTCCAAAGTGAAAGTGTGAGTATCGTGTCATGCAGCACGCCTCGAAACAATGACATTTACCTCACAAAACGAACATTAGATGATTGTATGTGCCAGCCGTCGATGGCAACTTCAGCCCAGTTTCATAAAGACAGACTCTCAAGCAGGACTAAATCGTGGGTAGATCTAGATATTTTCCAAACTAAAAACATGGCTAACAGAATACCCGTGTAGAAACACTCCAGTATTCTAATGAATAATGTACCAGAGCTCGGTGCTTTTGCTATCTGATTACAGAATGTTTCACTGTAATATAGTTTACACAGGTTACTGAGTCATAAGAAATTCAGCAGTAGTCAGCAGATGTCTATTGTTGCAGAGAAAAAGTTCTTAATTGGATTGAGGCTTTTCCGAATTCGCCCTCTGAACTCCAAAATTCTCAAAAGGCATGTTGTCTTAAAATAAACATCATAAATGCGCAATATATCAAAGTCAGAAACTGTAAGAACAGAAAAAAAACATCAGATTCTAACAAATCTAAGCTTACAACCGCGATATTTCTTCATAAACACATCATTTTACATGTCTCAATTAAATATTTGCCAAAAATAAAATGTCTACTCTAATAATTTTCTGTAAAAAACAAGAAACAAATAATAATTCTGCCCTAGTCTGTGCAACTGGGAAACTATTTGTGACTCACCAGCATTCAACAGAAATTTAGGGACTTTTCAGCTGAACCGGGCTGATCTTCAGACTGTGATCACACGGAGCAGACAGGGAGACAAGAAAACAAATTAAAACTGCAAGTAGGAAAATATGTATAGTATGTAGAGCCACTGTTTATTTTTAAACAGCTGTGGGCTCTAGGAAAAATGTTGTACATGTTGAGTCACAGTTTTTTCCATTGTTGTAAAGTGAATAATCAACTAAAATTACCTTTTGATTTTTATCATTTGTTGCATTTAAACTGCCCAGAAGATGTTGTTGGAATCCCTCTACCTTTAGTTATTAGCCCAGAGTGAGTGGAAAAGTGACAAGAAAACATACAGAAACTTATGGTTGAGGGGGTTAAAATAAGTCTTTATTTTTGTTAAATTGTCTTGCTTTCGATGAACCTTGGAGCAAAAATCTACAGAACAATCAAAAATGTGTTTGTGAAACTGGGTCCTGCTCTGTTTTGCACACAGCACCACGAAATTCCTTTTCGTGGGTTTCAAATCACCCCTCATGGCTAAACTGAAATTAGTCCAATGTGTCATATCCTGCAACTTTACTCAAACACACAAACACAGCATGCACAGACACAAGCATGGACAAAAACACACAATATGCTTTCTCTGATGCATGTAGAGATTGTCATGGAGTGATTAATGAAGAGACTGTACCGTCACTGTGATCTGAAATTCCCTAACATTTTCTCCTTGGGCTGGACTCTGCTCTGCTTGCTTGGTTTACTGACATAGAAAATAAATTAGAGAGGGTTTAGTGTTTGCTGCAAAAGGCTGGTGTACTGGACATGGCATTTTTAATTTAGGTAGCTGTATTGCTTTCATTGTAAACTGAGTAGTGTAACAAGTTTAATATAGTATTGGCTTATCTTTTCTCCCCTCCCTGTCTTTTTTCTCTCTCTTTACAGTATTCACCCAACATGACGATGAGTGTGTGATTTTTTTTATTTTATTTTATCTTTTATTTTACTTTTTCATCTCCCTTTATCTCCCTTTCCCATCGACCCCCGGTGCGTCTTGCATTTCCCTCCCTGTCCTTCCTCCCTCCTCCTCCTCTCCGTGGACGGTGCTGCGCCACACAGCCCCTGGGGATTCCCCTGGAAAGCAGGACTCCCCTCAAGGCCCCACATCCCAACGCCTGCAAAATGGTTGTGAGGGCATGAAACGGCCTCCGAGCGGCAGGAAGGAACCTCCTCTTCCTTCGTCGAGGGCCCCTCAGACAGTGAGAGGCCGAACATGCCCCGAGCCCGCCTCTCCCAAATCCAAAACCACCAGGCCCGATTCGGTTCAAGATGCCCCACTGCATTCAGCTCTATCCCACCATCACCCACCATTATATCATGCTGATCACCAACTACGAGGGCTCGCAGTAGCTGACTGACGCTGGGCCGAACACCCTCATTTAAAAAACTCTGCTCCTGCGGCAGGATTGATTTTAAAAAAAGACAAAAAAAAGATGAACTGATAATGTTATTTTAGGGCAAGAATGGTTTTCATTAAATGTTTGTATTTTTTGCTGTTGATGATAATATTATTGTTCTAATTTTCATAATTGATATTATTCTACTAATGTAGTTATGATTTCCTGTAAAGGGCACATCTTATCTCAGCAGCAGCAGCAGCATCAACAATGACAGAATAAGCACACACTCGAAAAATGCACAATGATTTTTCTGTTTACATGATTTTAGGTTATTTGTTGTTTTTGTCTTGTTTTTCGTCACTTCACGTACTTCTTTCTGAACTCGTAGTTTGTGTCTTTGGCTCCTAAATGTTGTCCCTAAGCCTTCACAGGAAGACTAATTCTCCTGGTGAGGTAGTTTGGCTGAGGCGTTCATACCTCAGAGTAAACTAGCCATGCAGTTAAAGCAGAGACTGGCTCGGAGTGTCGCTGCTTCTGGTACAAACTGTCTGTTGATGCACCTGAATGTTCGGGTGTGTAGGTATCTCGTCTTTATAAGCAAACCCTTCTCACAACCGTTTAACTGCTCGAAAATTGCTCTGAGGATTTCGGGACAGGTGCCATTTCTAATTCAGTAACAGGCAGAGATGGAGAGCATTTTGTGGATCCTCTTGTCTCTTCTGTGGATTTGGTCTTTGTATGTAAATACAGCATATTTAGCTTGTATTGTGGTTGTTTTATGATTTGTTATTTACAAGTTGTCTGTGAATCCTAAAAATGTGGTTCCTGTTCCCCTTCATCACTATGTTCGACCTCGTTGTGGACTGACTCCAAAGCGGCCCCGTTTTCCCTCTCGGGCTTCACTCTGGTCTCTTTTCAGCGTCTCCTTTTGGACTCGGAGAGATCGCGGGACCTCTGATGCGCTCGTGAAGCCTTTTTTTCCTTTCTTTTTTTTTTGACTTTGGGTTGAACTCACAGATCCTGTATGATCCGCTTTCTTAACCCAGACAGTAACTGTCTCTGTGGAGTTTTCCCATCAACCGGTTCCTCTCAGTATGGGAGTTTAGATGATGGGACCACGCAGCCACAAAGAAGAGGAACCTTTGTAATGGATATATTTCCATTTTGTGGATTGTTTTCAGCAGATTTTCTTTTTTTTTAAACGTATTCAGCTGAGGAGAAAAAAAGCCCATAGAATCTGCACACAAGGAAAAGCATAGTTCCATATTATACGCTATTTAATTTGTTTTCTTTCTGTATGTTCTTGGCCTGATCAACACTCACTGTTTTCAAAGGGATAAATTTATGTCTCACGACTCCACACTTGCACTCACATGACAGCTGTGTTCAACAATACCTTAACAAACATTGTAGCCTCTGTGGGTGATGGTGATGTACTTATTAATTGCCTGATTTCAATGTGAACAGATTGTACCCAGAATTCAACAGGGAGATCTCCAGGATTTGGCTTTCGGTGGCCTGGGAATCACTCTCTCCAGTGTTTTCCGTCTATGTAGTGACACACACCTCCCTTCTTTCCTCCAAACCCGTCCCAAACCCCCACCTTTTAATTTTTCTTTTTTGTAAATACTGTATAATGCATTTTGATATCATTGACATGTTTTGATATGTCAGTCACTACCAATGAATACAGCTGAAAGTAAATTATAAATAAAAACTGTCCATGTTTTTTCATAGAGAAAGGTGACTATTTGGCTCATGTGGCTAAATTTATAGAATACAGTTAAACGTGGCTAAGTGTATAGAATACAGTAACACTCCTAATGCAGACTGTATACTAAAGACTTGTATGGTGGGGAGGATGGGACAGAGAGAGGACAGGACAGAGAGAAGCAAACGTGCTGTAGCGTCCTCGCTCTGCCCTTGACTCCTTGTGTTTCAGTTCAAAGTTGCTGTTGGTTTTGAGAAATCGTGTGAATAATTTTTTCCAAAGGGCATCTTCTCACGAAAACAAAAAAAACATGTGACCTCACATTGCAGTTTTTAATATGAAGGATTTTTATCGATTTAAGAAAACTTTTAAAAAGGTAAAAAATACTTAAAGAGAAACCTCATTTTAAATTAAGAACAGATCAAAAAGTAATACTTATGGGGAAAAACTGTGTCCTTTGCTATTCGCTCCTGTAATAGCGTTGTATAGTTTGAAGCTCTCTCACTGATCCTCTCTCAGTCCTCTGTGTATATCGATCGTTGGCCATCTCTGTACTTCTATTGTGATGTATAATACTGTACCATTAGGAAGATTTGCTGGTTGGGTGGGGTGGTTATATTGAGTCGGGGAGGGGTGGGGGATTCAAAAGGAAAGGGGATATAAATGATTCTCCTGTACCATTCATGGTCCTTTCTGATGACACGGCAGTATTCAATATGAAGCAGTCTGTCTCTTGGGTTTGCTTTGTATTTCATGGTAGGATAGTTCAGAATCTTGTCTTAGGGACTTAGGTGTCTTGTGTAGGTAATAAAGATGTTCTTTGTATGTTTCTTTATATTGTAAAGTTTCTTTAGACTGAAAGAAAAACAGATAATTTGCTTATCAGAAAAGAAACAATGCATCAATAATAAATGTCATTTGATTTTTCCTGGTTGTTTGAATCTCTTCTCTGAGCTCACATTTAACTTTCAGCCATAAATTGATAGATTGATTGATTGAGTCAAGGTATCCAGTAGCTCACACATGTTCCATTCAAGAAAAACAGATGTAGAACAGGGTTTCTGCAGGGCATTAAAGGCATTAATAGTCATTAAATTGATTTTGCGAAAATTAAGGCCTTATATGGTATTAAAACATTCAATTTGTTTCTCAGTGGCATTGAAAATTATTTCTGCAGTTTTCAAGAAAAATATTTGACAATAATAATATAATATGTGATTATAGACTGCAGTTCGTCAGTTACGTGCATCTGCGTAAACATGCCGAAGCATTGTGGTAATTGTTCCAGCCGGTTGGGTGCAGTTGCCAAAAACTGCATGTTTGGAAAGTGGCTGACAGGCTGGACCAGGTGGAGGATAGCTGGGAAATGAAAATTCACACAAAAATGGCTGAAAAACGTGGAATTCAGAGAATGACTGCAGCCCCTGGGTGGTCAGGGGTGGTTTCCGGATTCAGAAATACTGAAATATACTGACAGTTTAAATATAAAAATCATCTGTTACAAAAAAAACCCAAACCTGTGTAATTTGTTAAGTTCACAGTCATGGCATTAACATTTTTTGCAGTATAGCATTAAAATGGCATTAAAAAGCATTCAATTTGACTGGCTGATTACTGCAGAAACCCTGTAGAAAATACTATCTAGTTAATATGCGAATTGTAGTGGTCGAACAAAAAAGGTGCCAGAATTGCTGGTATTTACAATAAAGGTGCAAGTAACCAATTATATGCTTTTCCTCGAACTGCTGTTAATCTTTTAAAAAACACATTTCCAGTGGACTCTGCTCTTTAATTTAGCTTTTGGCAAAGATGTGGAAAAACAGTGGTTAATTTCAAAAATATTTGTTGTATGTGGTAAGGAAGAGTGCTTTAGTTTCACTTTTTAAATATTTTATTAGAAGCCTTTAAAAATGTTTGATTAAAGCTATATAGAACAGAATTGCTTTAGGTTAAACCTATACACTACAATAACCTTACTAATTTTAAATCTGTAAATATTACTCTAAAGTCGCTGTGTGCATTCAGAAGCTCAGTCATTGGCAATTTTGTAATTTAATGATAAGTGAATGCTCTCAATCTGCCATGAATCATTTTAGGTCCTAATTTTCTAATGTGAGTAACTGAACTGCAGTCATCTGAATACCTGTTTAGCAAAAATATTAATATGCACACTAATATCCAATAGAGGAGCAGGAGCTCAAGGTTAACAGGAAGCAGCTTGTTGACATTAGTGATACGCTGCGACGAAGTCAGTTTCATGTTGGACATTTATCGACACACATAAGCCTCGTTGGGTTCCTTGTGCCCAACAACAACCAAACTTCATTGCTGTAAACTGACGGGAAGGTTGCCCAGGACCAAAACAAGGCTCTTCATAGATAGTATCTGAAGGTAAAGTAACCCTTTATTTTGATAAAAAAACTTTTATCATACATGGCATTCAGGATGCCTTCCTCTTTTTGAAGCCGATAAAAAGAATGATTCATTGAAAGACATAGTATAAATTGTCACATTAGCAGTAACTAGCTGTCTAGCTACACAACTAGCTAGATTACAGCTAATGCTAGTAGCCTGCTAGCCGTTTGAGGACACAGCAGCAGTAAAATAACTTGCCAGAAACTTCTGGAAAACGTGTGGCTAGCTTTGCTTTTGTCGCATAGCCGATAGTAGGTAAGTCAGGGGGAAGTTCTGCTTATGTTGCAACGCGGTCTGTTTGATATTACAACAGTGTTGGACTGTTTCGTGTGGCATTCGATTATATTTAGGTGTTAGCATGAGAGCAAACTCACTGTTATTATCACGAGAGATAGCAGCGGATTAATCTTTAAACTGTGATGTGGGTTTATACGTAACTAGAATTCCGGTTTAGGGCAGCTTGAGAAGTATATAAGGCTGCATGTTATGAAGTTGTGTTCTTTCTCCTCTTGTTTCATCAGAGGGACTGAATAAATGACTGAAAAAGCGGAAACCATGGACGCTCTAGATAGTCGTGACAATGCGCCATCAGTAAAGAAGAATGGGCAGACCTCATTGCTGGACAGCGGGGAAGACTTCGAGGTTTTAGATGAAGATGACATTGATGACGACCCCCCTCCTCTGGAAGATGCCGGGGGTGGGAAGGGAAAAAAGACAGATAAGTCAGAAAATAAAAATGCAGACATGGACCCAGAACCCTCAGGTCAAGAGGATGAATGGCTTGATGTATTAGGTATGTGACATGATATACTAGAATATATGCCTGCTTAAAGTTGATCAGATTCCTTTCTCAAATCCACAACCAGAGCCCAAAGCCTTGCGATTTCCAAGCACATTTTTGACTTGTGATTGCTCCAGCCATTGGACAGTGATCTGTGCTGTAAATGACTGAAATCACTGTAACTGTGTCTGTCTCCAGGTAATGACCAGCTGAAGAAAAAAGTACTGGAGGCAGGGCAAGGGCGAGACAGTCGGCCACAGAAAGGACAGAATGTAAAGATTAATCTTAAAACCTATCTGATGGATGGAACACTTGTAGCGGAGCAGCCTGACCTTTCTTTCACTCTGGGAGATGGGGATGTTTTACAGGTAGAGCTACATTCTCTCAAGTTTTGTCTTTCTTGTAAGTGATGAAGAATGTATGCAGGAGTTTCACTTTTATATGCTGGGTTGTATGTAATTATCTTTATGCTAATGGTAGCAGTCAGTTTTACATCGTATATAACAGTAATTTACTTCTTTTAGGCATTAGATCTGACAGTGCAGCTCATGGAAATGAGAGAGAAGGCACTCATCCAGACTGATGCAAAATATGCATATGGTGCCCGAGGAAGGTAGGAAAATGTTTTAATTTAACTGGAAAAAGCTACAGAACTGCACTAGTATTGTAGGCAAAAAAAAATCCGATCATATAAAAGCTGCATTTTCGACTTACCTTTAATTTTACTGTTCACAAAAAGATATTAACTCCCATTCTTGACTTAGAGCAAAATGGCATAGCTTAATTTTCTCTGCTTGGATGTGCACATAAATTAAAATGTAATGAATGGTGTGTTTTACTTCCTCATCTCCTGGCTTTGACTGTGTTTCTTCCTCTTGTCAGTCTTGAACCCGAGGTTTCGCCAAATGCGGAGCTTTCTCTTGAAGTGGAACTGCTGGAAGCGACTGATGCTCCAGACCTAGAGCTGCTGCCCCCACCGGAAAAGATTGCCCTGGCCAGCCGTAAGAGAGAGCGGGGCAATGTCCATTATCAACGTGGGGACTATGCTTTCGCTGTAAACTCATACAGCATTGCTTTGCAGATAACAGAGTCTAGTTCTAAAGGTGAGACTCGCGTACAAAGTCGGTGAAAGTTATACTGAAATAAAATAGGGCATCCTTACTGTTGTTGTCTTTCATTATAGAGTTTTGCAAGTTTCCCGTCAAAGAAAGAGGAGCCCATTGCAAATTTAAATGTTTCTGCAACTCCATCCTAGTGAAAAGAAAGGAAAATGTAATTGATTAACTAATGATACACTTAGTTTCGATCATTTTAATGATCCACTGTTGGAGACAGTAATTCTAAACTTGCATGCACAGAATAACGTAACAGATTTCAGTGTTTGCTTCGGGTTAGAATAATAATAATAATTCATGAAGACAATCCACTTTTTTGGAGCACTTCAGCTGTTCACAAGCTGTTTAGTGTAATTCCTCTTTTCCTGTAATCTCTACAATGGAGGTGAAGAGTGCAAAGTTAGCATGACGCTCACAACCACAATAGTGAGCCTAATGTGAAATACACCTGGCTAAATAAACGGCAAATCTCCTTCAGGTCTAAGTCCATGGTTCTGATTTCAATGACCTTTTTGCAGTTTTATTTTTATTATTATTTCAAAGTTGTTGTGTCTTCTGTTCCAGTTGACATTACCCCTGAGGAGGAAAATGAGTTGATGGATGTGAAAGTGAAGTGTCTAAACAACATGGCTGCCTCTCAGCTGAAACTGGACCACTACGATGCAGCCCTTAAGTCTTGTGTCTCAGCACTTGCTCACCAGCCAGACAATATAAAAGCGCTTTTCCGCATGGGCAAGGTACGTGTTGTTTTGGTTCTTTCAGTTTCTTTTGTTTTTATTAAACTCTCGTAGACTCTCTTGTTATCAGTTGTCTTCTCGCTTTAGGTACTGGCTCTGCAAGGGGAATACACGGAAGCCATTCAAACGCTGAGGAAGGCACTGAAGCTGGAGCCAAGCAACAAGGTATTTTTGTAATCATATCATTAGTATTTGGTAGTTTGTGTTTTCAGATGGAGAAATGACAGTCTGCTTGTATGGCCAGTAGATGGTGCTATAGGGGAGAATATAATTTTAGTAGCGGCGCAAGGTCAGGTGGACTGCTGATTCATCATTTCAGAGGATCTGTTTTCATGTTGTTGCTGTAAATAGGTTTGCCCTGCACCCCATCCATATCCAACGCCGTGCCACTGTTTCTGTTCTCCTGCTTATACAACTGGGTATATGTGGTTCTTTGGCTGCACAAGACCATCTCACAGAATTTATCCAAGTGTGTGGGCTTCTTGGATCAGCTGTGAGCTGCAGCAGCATGCTACTCGTGCCCAGAACTTCAGTCCTACACCAATCTGTCAAACAGCACATGGCCTGTACACCACTTTTCAGCCAACAAATGCAGTGTAAATGCTATGCACTACCACATTTTCTGTTCATGTATCCTAGGCGAGTTGCTGAAATAACGGGAATCTGAAGTATCTGAATAGTTATTGTTTCTATATCTGCAGTATGAACATGTTGTAGATGTTTTGCACCTAAAAGCCCTTTTACCTGGCAGAGTTCCGTTTCATGACTTTCGTCCTTGTGTATGTCTGCAGTGGTGTGTGTGTGCGTTTATCCATGCATTTCTAATTTGGTGCTAGATTTGATGTTTTAATGCTGAAATGGATTTGTCTCTCGGTTCTATGACAATAATCGAGGCTCCTTAAATAACCCCATGTTCTAGCAGCAAGAACAGTGGGTGTGCTTCAGTGACAATGCCAAGACGCTCTCATTATAATCAATGAGGCGGTCTTAAACAGGCACAGGCATCATGAAGTGACAAGATGACGCACTGTCTTTTTCTTCACAGAGCACTGAGAGACATACTGTCTCACTTTTTTTACACTGGTGTCAGCTATTCACGCCCTCTATCATAAACTGGTATGGATCACAGGAGATTTATTTGCCTGTTTGTTTACTTTATGAAATGGCATGCAGCCTGACAGTTCCAGTTTAGACGGCCTCAGACTGTCTCAGCCCAGTATTTGGACACACATGCTCT
Source organism: Acanthochromis polyacanthus (assembly GCF_021347895.1). Taxonomy (NCBI): domain Eukaryota; kingdom Metazoa; phylum Chordata; class Actinopteri; family Pomacentridae; genus Acanthochromis; species Acanthochromis polyacanthus. Next base: position 39,592,833 of record NC_067116.1, on the reverse strand, counting down.
AAGGACAGGATGTTACACATTTGTTCAGCTTATTTTATCCTTTCCCCCGGGGACAAGTCAGTGTTGTCATTTTGGTGATTTTTGGTGGGTAGTTGATTGTATAATAGCAGTGCCAACTTGCCAAGGGTACCCTGCTTCAAATGTATCTTCAAACTCTTAGCAGCAGGAAGGAACAGTGAAATCCTCAGGGTAGGACCTTACACAGACAGACATACTGATTCTCTTCCTACTGAGCCTCACAGGTGGACTGCACTCAAAAATACAATTACTATTAGTGAACATTGCTGTAAACTCTACGTAATGGCGCTCTATCAGTTATTCTGGAGTGCTTTTACTAAGCAGAAATGTTTTTTGGCTCTGCAAACCCTGGTCTGCTTAGTCACTTACCGGCTTTAAGAGCAGCGAAGTGACTCAGATCTGAGACCATGCTGGAACAATAACTGAACCCATATCCTGGAATAATTGTGTGGACATGTGGGCAAAATTGCAGGCTAATTTTGTGTTGCAAGCCTGTGATTTCTTGGAAGACAGCAAAGAATAGCATAAACACTTTTCCGGTATTTATTTATGTTAAGCGTTTAATCAATGCTTCTTCCAACCATAATGATTAAAGAAAACAATATTGGTCATATTTCTTTTGAGAAGCCTGGTGATTATGGCTATTTTTTGTGCTTTCCAGACCACTTGGTCACTGCTTGTGTCTGTTGATGTAAGGGTTGTTATCATCCTGACACGTTATCATTACCAAGGAAATCAAACTCGGGTTGTTTTATCGTAGCAGGACTTTGTTTTCTGCATGTTTTTGTGAGACAGATTGGAACTGGAGCCTGCGATATCATTTTGTCTCGTCTCTTTTGTATAGACAATCCATGCAGAGCTCTCCAAGCTGGTGAAGAAGCACTCGGAGCAGAGGGGAGCAGAGCAAGCCATGTATAAGAAGATGCTGGGTAATCCCTCCAGTAGCAGCGGCACGCAGAAACACCGGGCCAAGTCTTCATGGGTGAGACAGCCATTCCCTCAGAAAAATGTCTGCATAATGTGTTTTTAATGAATGAATATTTTCAGTCGGATGAATATCTTCCATTTGAGTTTTTGTCTGTGTCGATATATTCAGTCTACCTAACATGCACTGTACATTTATTTCCCCAGGGTTTCAGCTGGAAGTGGCTTTTTGGTGCCACTGCAGTAGCCATCGGTGGCGTAGCTTTATCCGTTGTCATAGCTGCTAGAAATTGAAGCAAGAGCCTGTAGTGACGGCCTGACCAGTCCTGAGCAGTGGGAGAGCCTAATCACAGAAGCACAGCTGGCAGTGCCTTCTGACCTCTGGCCAAAGGGGGCGGAAATGTCAGTCGGTCAGTTGCCTCCTCACTGTCACTCTCTTTTCTCTGCTATGTTTGAGAACTATTTGTGACAAATACTAAATCATCACTAATTGCGTATGGGAAAATATATTTCCAACCCTGTACATGTGTAGGTTCATGCGTATCTGTCACATTGCCGGATAGTTTTTCTTTTTTTTTTTTGTTGGCTGCCATTGTTTGTGTCTTCAGTAGTTAATGTTGGATCATTTGAGCATTTGAAATGAAAAATAGATGCAGATAGTAGCTATTTAAAAATATTTTTAAAAATAGCTGTTGTGATATTGTCCTATGGTTATGCTATAGTTTTAAAGCATCACATTGTGCAGTTATTTTACCGTAGAGATGGGATTTCACTTTGTCGCAGGACAGCGTTTCATACTGAGTGACCAGACAAATAACACTTGTACGAAGAAATGCAATCCAACAGTCGTTCCGGTTTTGCTACCTTACTTAAAGTTCTCAGTTTTTCTTGAGTTGTTTTCTGTTTTAAACCCATTTCTTGTTGTATATGCGGAGTTTCACAGGTTAGGACACACAATATTGAAGGCAAAAGTGTACAAAACACATCACAACATAATGCAGTTAAATGAAAAGCAACAAACTGCAGCCTCATCGAGCAATATGCAACTGAAAACATGTCTAAATCAACAAACAAAGGTCGTAATATAGTACTGGATTGCAATTTATAGCTGGAGATTTGGTCACTCGTGTGTACATTCATAAAATCATCTGCTGATGTAGATGTACTGTACTTTCTTGTCAGTGTTTCTCAAATGACCCATTTTTTTTTGTAATGAAGATGCAGTTATTACCTTTAAAACCATGGCAGTGATGGTACAACGACTTTCTCTGGTGTGGCCGAAGGAGAGTTGACTTTAATTTTAATCGATTATACCTCAGTTTTTGATGACTATGACCAAATGTTGAACAAGTATGATGTCGGGTTTGTTTATTTTTGTCCTCCTGTGAAGTTTTCTTTAAATTACGTTCCTTGTAGATGTTAATTTATTCCACTGTTTTTGCTCATAGCTTTCTTACATACACTAAATGTGACTCTACCAACTCCATGGTTTCATCAGAGTAGATGGTCGGACGATAGAGCCAAAAGTTGCATAAACCCTTAACATTCGCCGACATATTCAGTGATCCGAAAAGTTCCTGGCGTTGCCTGCTTTTGTTAAATTTGTATTCATCACCAATAAAATATATCTATTATCAAACTGCAGTTTCTTTTTTGTGTGTTGTGACACTTTATATCAGTGTGTGTAATGGAGTATTGACAGCTGTGGAGGGATGTCATGTGGTGTTCTTGATATATCTGCGATTACATGTTCTCTGCTGTATTTATCCTTTATAATAATGGGCTGATTGGATTTAAAAATGTCATTACTACAGACACTCGTGTTCAATTTGAAAGTATTTACGAGACTACTAAGTATGGACTTACTTATCATAGGTCTAAAGTTCTAAAACCTACCATCCAGGTAAAAAAATCCATGTGTGATCATCGAGAAAGATTTAAATCACAGCCGTCACACCAAAGCTGGCATCCTAAAAACAGAGTTAGAAGACCTGATTCATGCTTTTATTACCTGTAAAGTGGACAGCCGTAATGCACTCCTTACTGGCCTCCCTAATTAGACCATTAGACATCTGCAACTCATTCACAATGCTGCTGCTAGAACAGAGACCTCAAGAAAAGAGAACACATCTCCCTTAATTTTCAGATTCCTGCCCTGGCTTTTGACTGACGATAGAATTAAATTTAAAACCCTTCTTGTTGTCTGTAAGTCTTTGAATGATCTGGCACCAAAATATATTGGAGATATGTTTGCTGAAGCCTGGTAGATGTCCTGTATCTGCTGGGACTGGTAAGTTTGTGGTGTCCGGAATTCAGGCCAGACATGATAAATTGGTGTTAGTCATTTTGCTGCCCACTGCTGGAACCAGCTCCCTTTGGAAGTAAGATTTGGCCCAAAGGTAGCCATTTTTTTTACAAGTAAGCTGAAGACATTTAATTAAAAGTTAAGTTGAATTTTGAAATTTTTTTTTAGTTTACTTTTATAAAGACTGGTGTTAATTGCCTGTACTTTTATTAAGCTTTTATCTCCACTTTTATTCACTTTTTTGTGTGTTTCATTGTATACGTTTGCAAGGTTTTAATTTTATTTTTTCCTATTTTCTATCCGTTGTAATTGTTCTTGAAAATTTATTTAACTTTTCTGTACTGATGTAACTGATTAATCTGATTTCATTCTGCTATATCTTATCTTTTTATTGTTGTTATATTTACATTTCAATAACTTTTGAACATGATAAGCGACCGTATAAACCAACTTTGTCCCTTTTATTCCTGGCTAAAAATCACTAACATCCCTTAAGCATGCGGTATTTACATCCCCTGCTGTTTAATTTGTTTCTAGCTGGATAAGTTTTCGGGACAGCCACAAGCCGAGTGTGTGTTTTTCCTGTGTTCTTTTTCCTCCAGACACTGACGTCTCCCTGACGCAATGAGATGACCTATCGTTTCCCTGTTCCTACGCATTACTGATGGGCAATGCTGGTTAGTACATGCTGCGAGGAATGCACATTAAGTCGCTTGTTAGTAATGCAAAATTGCGGAATAGAATAGCATCAAAAATATATTGATTATATGGTTCACCTGTTGTGAATAAGTTGAGTAAAAGTAGGGATTTATTATTATTATTTTTTAATAATTTACAAAAGTAAATCTGGGCAGTTGTACATTAAGATGTGTTGCGTTTGTGTATTTTAGTGGAAATATGTATTTTTCAAAATTTTCAGATTTAAAATACAAGCGTGAGGGGCTTCATTACCGCCCGGTGACTTCATCACCGGTGAGCGGTCATTGAATATTCATTGAAAAGCAACGGGAGTTCTCGGTTTACGACAGAGTGCGTCCGTGCGCGTGGTGGGAACGGTAGCAAGATGGCGGCGCTGAAGGAGGAGCAGTGCTACGGACTGTCCTGTGGAAGAGTGAGCAACGGCAGCAATGTCTCCGTCTTTCACGTTAAACTCACTGACAGCGCGCTGAGAGCGTTCGAGGGCTACCAAAGCAGCAAGGTAAACGGCCGCTCTCGGTACCGTGACGTTTTTTTTATTTATTTATTTGTTTGAGTGTATGTATGTGTGTGTGTTGGTTTGCCGTCCTGGTGGCGGCGGCGGTGGCGGCTGTGACAGGCGGAGTGAGGTCAGTCAGTCCCCCCTCATTCAGTTCTAGTCTCGCTGCTTTCACGCTGCTAGTTTGGGGCTCCGTGAGTGGAACCGTTGAGCCGAGACGAGCTGGCTGGATGTCGGATGTTGTAGTCGCTTTTTTTTCGGCGTTTCGTTCCAGCTACACCCTGACTCACTCCTCCCCGACTTGGGCATTTATCCACCTCACTGGACACTGAACCCTGCCTGTTACGTTTTTGGTATTAAACTCATCTGTTTCAGTTGGCGCAACAGTTTATTTCAACTTGCTCAAAATGTCTGTTGTAGCCTTTAAGAAATCCTGCTGGGGTAACTTGTGCGTACAGATGTTTCCAGAAAGTTTGTAGAAGCTGTCATCTTTTGTTTTTTGTTTGGTAAAGCTTGCTAACTAAAGTAGCCCACACATAAAGGTAATGGCATTTCTCCCTGACTATAAAAATTGGTAACTCCACGAACGTGTCTATGACAACACTGTGAATAATTTGGAAAAGTACCCAGTATTCATGCGAAAGATTTCTCTTCCCAACCCCCCCATTTACTGGTAGTAAAGGCTCATGTGCATTTTACAGCTTCAGAATTGAGTTATCAAACAGGAGATCCAACACATTTCTCTTTGTCAGCAGTGGGTTTTTGAATAAAGGGACAGAATTCAAGGTCTGGTCTCTGAAATGGCTCAGCTACTGCTGCTGCTGCTGCTTCTTGCTGGGCTGGCTTCCCTTGTGGAGAGCTTTAAGTCTGGTGGTGGCCATCTAACGTTTCAGCTTCTATAAATATTTGACAGGGAAAACCTGGCAGGCCAGGAGGAAAGGGCCTTATCTCCAGCTTCAGTGGCTGTGCACAGCAGGGCAGCAGCTGATAAACCAGAACAATAAATTTGCAGCAGGTAATTTGGAGACTACGAGTTGTAGGATGAGTCTTGCTTAAACAAATGCGTGACTCAGAAGGAATCAATATTATAAGGTCATTGTAGCGACAATAGTTAGTTTTTAAGGACTTTTAGTATTTAGAAATGTGGGCAATGTTCGTATTTGGTTGCCTGCAACATTTTTACAATGAAAAACGTGTGTTGAAGTTGAGATTTTTTGCTAAATTTGGTGATTTTTGACTGCGTGCAATCAGACATTTGCACTGCTTCATCCGGCCTGCATTGCTGGTGATTTATGTTAACATTATTGCTTCTTTTGCAAATTATTGATTTGAGAATGTACCGTATCTATAGTCCTTTCCTTTTACCACACTAATTCATTCCTTCACAAATCTCGCCATTAATTAGGACTAGTGTCAGGTAAAAACTGTATTCTAAATTTGGCTAAAACATGAAGCACATACCCACAACTATTTCTGCCATCAACCTTCGTTTACAGCACTTGCAATGGGAATAGGTTGTTACTCTTCAAAAGGAAGCAGTGCGATATGGTTATTTCAAGCAGCTTGGGGTTTATGGAGTTAATATTGGCAGGGTTTTACTCAGAACAGAATGCTGCCCAGTCTTCAGCACCATTCCTCTAATTCTACAGAGGCATGTTAAATGCACATTCTCTCACTAATTTATATTCTAAGGAGTAATTTGCAATTTTAAAAGCGATTATCACACCTTATACATGAATTTTTGGCTTCAACATGGATTGCAGAAGCGGAAAAGTAAGAATGATGTTTGATAGTTACGATGCATCTTTCTTTCGAAGTGCCTCTTGTGCAGGCATGCAGACTTGCTGCTGAAATTGTACAACTCAGTGAAGCTTACTGCATCACCTTGACTAGATAAGGCTTATTGAGTAATCAGAAGTGTGACTGTGTGAGAGGAGCACACGCTTGGAGAAGTCGTGTGATAAAAGCGTGTGCTGCATCATTTTTGGGATGCTACATCTTGGCTGTTTAATTCACATTTTGACTTTTTGTGTGGGTGGAGGTGCATCCTTATGGTCCACAGTTTGGGTTGTCTTTTAGTGCTAAATGGCAATGCAGTTGACTTTCTCTTTCATTTAGAGATGCATAAGGAGAGTGCAGGCAAATAGGCACTGTAATTATGACCGGCAACGGCTTTTGTTGAATCCCAGTTACAGCAGCTGCACGTAATGACAGATGACGAGCATACATCATACCGGCCACACGTATGACATGCGAGATTCATAAGTGTGGTGGTGTGCTGCATGCCTGAATCAGTTGCGATATAGGTGTGCATGTTGCATTGCAGTCATAATACACACCAGAGTCTCCTGAGTCATCTGCACTCTCGAGAGCTTAGAGCCATACATATTTAAAAGAACCAATTCAAAAATACCACATTGAAATTCAGCAGTGCAAATAAATCAACAAGCATAGACTGCATTTCTTCAAACAGCAATGGAAGAAAAGATGTCTTCTTATCTTTACACAGAAGAAATTGTGGTCAGATTTGTTACACGTTTGACTCCCATCAGTGTGAACCTCTAACCCGTGTCAGTTTTTTTCTTTGTTTGGTCATGAAATGTTGGAAAAATCTACTTTATTAAGGATTAAGGTAAACAAACTGGATTGTCTGAGAGACTGAAGTAATGTGTAGTTTTCTGCCACTTTCAAAGTTCATAAACTCCTGTGCTGTGATGGAGAGACTTAATTAGTTTGTTCCCCCCAAATTAGCCATTTTATGATGTTGGAATGTCATTTTATAAATGTGCTGCGGTCCAACACTAACTACTGAGTACTGAGGTGCCACCTCTTCAAACTTGAGCTTGTGCTGCTTTCAGTGTGGCTCTGATGCCTTTTAGTGGAGCTAAGCACCTCCAGCTTCCTCATAATTCTAACACTGGCTGGCACCCAACTGCAGGGGTGAGCTGGAAAAGGAAGAGGAAGAGAGGTAAACTCTTAATTGCGTCATTGTAAAGTCACTACAGGCTTTTAGACTGCGGGAGAACAAGACATTCCTATAAGTTGACTGATTTCATTCCAGTATGAGCTAACCGAGTGCAGAATGTTGGACCAGATGCTAAACTGCCCAGTAGTCACTGTTGGTGCATTAAGAATTTTCAAAGTATTGCTGAGTGTTTCTGTGTCTGTAAGTCGGTTGAGTAACAGTCATCAAGCAGCAGTAGTTGGTGCGTTTACTGCTTCCTGTATGAGATGTGACTGTCAGCTGGGTTCCTCTGTTGGTACATCTGAGGACAAAGTGAACTGGAGCTCCTTCTGTGGGACTGGCAGCCCAGAGACTCACTTTTTCTTTTTTTACCCGCTGTGACATAAGCAAGGAAATGAGTAAGACGACCGAGCGTCATCAAGCTGAAGGTTGTGGAGAGTACAGATAAAAGTTTTTAATTATGTCTCCGGATGACTGTTGTTATAGAAAAGCATTGGAAAACACAGTTTGAAAAGCGTGATTCAGTCGTGCTTCAGAGAATTCATTCTCTTTACTACAAAAGACACAGCTGTCTTGGTTAACAATAGCAAACGCTTTAGCATCATACTAAAGTATTAAGCTTGTTACAAATCTAAAATGAACATTTACAGACACTACAGAAAAGCTTGCGTATGAACTGACAATCCATGGCACTACTGTTGTGTTCCAGCCTGAAAAATTGAGTTTATTTATTTTGTCTGGTTGACATCAGGCTTCAGGATATCTTCCATAGGGATCACATAAACATAAAATAAGTTTTGGTGTTCATGATCAGAAGCAACCAGCCAAAAAATGGCTGAGAATAAAGGACCAGAAGGTTCAGAATTTTACAACAGGTCTGTCGGTCAAATGGATAGACTTCCATTCATATAAGTTTACACATAGACACAGACCATACTCCATTATTTTGACAATAGAGATAAATAACTTGGCTGTCTTTAACACAACTAACTTGCTGCACTCAGAGCTTTGTGAGAGTTTTGTCACATAATATAAATCATGCGTGACCTCACACATTTTTAAAAATCATGTAATGATTGATTGACAGACTTTGATACATTTTCTCATGTTTTAGTGACACAATTTCTTACAGTTTGGTATTTAGAAATAAATGTTGTGTTGATAGTTTCTCAATTAATACAATTATAACTGCCAGTTTTGACCATAAATACAAGTAATAAGGAGATGTAACACAACATCAGGTGGTGATTATGTATGTAAATGGTCAGAAGTGGTTGGTCAGTTTTGAATAGAAATAAATATGTTAATTATGTTAAACAAGGGTTATGGTAAACTCTTGATTGGCAAAAGTTACATCTTTTTGTTTTGTACTAAGGTTATAGATTATTTAAAAAGAGTATTAATATTAGATTCTTAAAAATAATGTTACAGCATTGACATCCATGTTGTGAAGCACAATTGACTCTGCAGATTTCTGCATTCCTTTCCAATTTCAGCCCTGGAATTCAGTATAAGTAGCTGTAATGAATATAATGATGCATTTAATGATGTCTTTTTGAATGTAGTTGTTGCCTGGTCCAGTTAGACATGACAATAAACATGCACATAAAATCATAGTATTTACATGCCAGAAAAGACGATTGTTGAATTGTTCCCAAGTTTTGTCTGGAAACTCATCAGTGTTTGTATGTTTGAGATGTGTAACACTAACATTAGTTTGCTGCCTCTGGAGTCAGTCTTTGCACTGAGGAGATCTTCAGCATTGTTTGATGAGCTTTTTACTTTGTCACCACAGACAAGTGTCAGCAGATAAACAGGAATTTTACCTGCTGACACTATACTATAATTTCTTGGTTTCACTGAAGAAGCCATAACACCCTTCTTGTAATACTTTTTCTGAGCCATGCCACTTTATTTCATTAAAGTCAACCGGGTAAGAGTTTCTTGTACGGATGAAGATTAATTCTCACTATAAGTGCTTGTGGTGACAGGCTATAGGCTTGGCCATCTACCCCCTGTCTCAGCCCCTATGGGAATGCTATGGGAAGTAATGGAGACAGGGTGGGGATTTTGTTTGCTTGACGCTGGTTGGCCTGTGCTATGGTTATTTAAGGAATGCTTACTCCCCAGTTTCAGCAGATCACGAGACACTGCAAGAGGTGACCATAACCACTAAGGCCAAATATGACTCTAAATGTCATGGTGTTCTTCTGTCCTGTGGCAGGGTTACCACAAGTGACCATGTCAACCTAATGTCACTGTGCACAGTGCAGACTCCCTGACCTGCTGTGTCTTTTTCAAGAGATCTGTCAGTGCATAGGTCACATTTTAATCTTTGGCCCACAAACATGCTTTGTTATTGTGTTATTTCTAAATCAATGTTGGAGCAATATAATGCATAAAAACAGGCATAAATGTTCAATGTTGACTGAAGCTTGAGAATCAGTTTTATGAACATTTGAGTTCTGTTTTGCATATAGCCTTAACTTCAGGATGTTTTTTATTCAGTGATTTGTAAGGATCACGAATCAATGCCAAGACCTGAAAGATTGCTGCTTCAATTCAAAAGATCTGAATCAGACCAAACCTTGAAGGAACCTCTTCTAACTCAGTGCAGGCTTTTCCATATTTGAAAAGACTGATTATGAAAGGAGATTCCTCTTTTTATTCGAAATCTTGCAATCTATCCTTGTGTGCCTTTCACTCTCTCTGGCAACAAGTGTTTATTCTTGTCACTCACGTCAGCTTTGTGACATGCCAGTTGAAATTATAAAACATAATTTCCCATCTCTAGGGGGACAGTGTTTTTATCTTGACTTTCAGCAGACTGTGAGACAATACATCTCTAAAGATATACAGTGACTTAACAGTGAGTGCAGATATAAAGTACTGTGCATATATCAGAAGCACTAAAAGTAAAGTGAACGTGCTTTCAGAAATAATGCCATGAATAGCTTCAGGTCATTGGCATGCACTTCACAATGATCAGATGCCTCTCTGATTGTATTGCGTGATGGCAGAATCTTAACATCAAAAGTACCTAAAACCTTTCTGCAAAATTTATCCGCACTCACTGTATGTTTCATATATAACCACTGTTAGTTATATAATTCAAAAAGTCCCAGAGCAATTAAATATTCATCTAGCAGAACTAACATAATTTCCCAGAGATACTATTAACACACTGTGGAAGTTTCCCTAATTACCCATCTACACCTGCAGCCACTAGTAACACCAGTAATGAAAATGGTCTTCCATGTATAGTTTGCACTGCCGCTGTTTACCATGAAAATGAATGGCCTTGAAGTAATCTTAATGCAAGCATGGAAGCAGGGCATTTACAATCAATAGTAGCCGAGTGAAAATATTACTTTGATTGGATTTCCTTCTGTAGTACAAGAAAACAAGATTCCAATGTAAATCTTACAGATAATTTCATTGATTTAAAAGCAAAATATTTACTCTCAGAGCATGGGAGAGGCACAGCAGAGAAAATGTTGAATATATAAGATGTTGTTTGAAACATCTATTCCTTTAAAGCAGGTTTTACCCAAAACATGTCATTATGTGCTTAAAATGTATAGCAAGCCCATGAAGTCATTGATTCTAAATCAAAATTGAATTTGTCGGGTGACAAACTGGCTGGCATAGTGAGGGGCAATTATTGTTTAATAGTGGGATAATCACACATTTTCAGATTATGTTTCCTAGAAGGCATGGTTTTCATCCTGAAAAGTTGAATCCCGTCTTGTTTATCACCCCAACACACCTGACCAATCTCTGAACTTACTGCAAAGTATGAGTGAGCGGCTGTCTTTCCCGGTATGACAAACCCACAAGAAAGTACTGATTAGAATAAATGTTGCAAATGTTGTTTAAAAATAATTCTCCAGTGAGTTAAAATCATAGTTCAAGAGCTTAGAACTGTAAAAGGATAATAACCAATAACCAATTTGCGATTTATTTTTTTAGATTAGTTGGTGAAAATGTTGTTTTCCCTCCTTGTTTCAGGGGTTATTGGTCTTTTTGACTCTGCCATGAAAGTCTGCTTAGTCATCACTTTCACATCTCTTTTGTCAAGGCCTGTCTTTACCAGAAGAACACAGCTCTTTGAAGAACTCTGATTAAGAACTGAAAGGAATTCAGTTTATTAAGTTGGAAATGCTCACTTCATTTTTTTGCAAAATGGCTATTTTCTGATAAGACTGTTAAGTATAGATACTGCATTCAAGCATTACCAAAAGCCGTGCTTTTATTGTGGTATATTCACAGTAACTTCCAATCTCTGGGATGGATTGTTTTTGTAAATTATTGTTTGGTTGTGGTTTTCACAAAGCTATTAACGGACACCTTGAGGTACTGTGAACAAAAACATGAATAAACTCATTTTGAATACCAATGCACCCCGTCTGCATTTATGTGTTTTTAGATGACGGAGCATAAAATAGGGATTTAGTTAATCCATCTCAGACCTTAGAGCATCTCAGCGCGTTGCATTTTTTCGTATTTCTGTTGTATAAACCCGAGACTATCAGACACTACATGCAGTGATCTTACCCCTTCAACAAAGAAATTGTGCATACATCAGAATCTAATGCTTTCATTTCAAGCACAAGATCAAAAGTTGGCTCAGCATTCATCAGATGGAAAACACTAAGAGCTTCAAAGGGTTTCTTTCTAGTGGTGAACAGCCAGTTACAGTAAATACACCAACAAGTCGGCCCAATTAAGCCTACATGCTGGTGTGTTACTTCAAACGCTCGTCTGACACTGTTCGGTCGCAGCTGTTTTAATGGGACAGACTTGCACGCTACATTTTTGCACTCAGGAGACACTCAACAATGATGCATGCACACCAAGTATTGAGAGCAGGGACACCCAGTACCGTTTCAACCTGCAGTGTGCATGGCACAAAGTGCTCTTTCCACCTCTGAAATACTAGACAAGTGGAACATCTCATCAGTGTGACAGCGATGCAACTAAACACCTGACAATTTGGGTGCCACAGCCATACTCATCGGGCATTAGACACGGCTATTCCTGTGTGCTTTAACAACAAAGCAAAGAAATACTCCAGCAGTGTGGCCTAAAAGTCTAGAAAGTTACACTTTTATGTATGAGAATATAGTTCAACCCAGTGTGCCAAGTCTATATTGAATTAAGTGGTTATTTTAAATGAATCGTGACAGGTTTCTGGTATGTTTTGCTTTTTAAAAACTGCTTCCAAACTCTGCTGAAATATACCATACTGGCAATCCAGCATCTTGTCATTTATTCTTAATGGGTCTGAACCTTGGGCTTGTTTTCAGTCGGGTATCAGGAAGATTGTGGCCCAGCAGGCAAATCTTTACCCAATAAAACAATTTAATGAATGTGATAAACCTGAGCAAGGTTTGAGGGAGAAAATGCCAGCCTCTGTTAACCAGCAACATTTACAAGCTCAATTCAGGCTTTACTTCCTTCATTTAGTTCCAAGAATACCTCTTTGGGGAATGCAAAATGAGCATATTAAGGATTTCTCATTTAAAAAAGGAAAAAGTGAACATCTACGGTTCTTGACAAATGGGATTGTCGAATGTAGTGAACAGCTGCAGAGTTAATAAATGGACTTTGTCATGAGCGTTTTGCCAACTGCGGTGTCCAAGGTCAAAAATGAACTTTTTATTTGAAAATTTAAAATAAAACCTTCTTTACTTCATTAAATAATTTCAGTAACTAATGTCTCATTGGTATAATGCTCAGGTAAAATTGGGACTATAGTAAGTTGATTCTTTCTGTATTATCTTTGCGTTGTCTTTTTCATACTGCAGGAGAAAAATACATTCACAAGGCAAGCTTTTATTTACAGGAAACAGAACTGACCAACATTGCCATTAGTTTAGTTTTTTATCACAGACTGCTTGGCTGCAGATCCAAACTATGCAGCTGATCCACTGTCAGTTGCTGGTTGGCTGTGTGTGGGAACATCCACGGCCTCGATCCGTGGTCAGGACCCGTACTCTGTCCCTAAGGTTAGCTCTGTGGAACATTCTGGGCTCAGGTCCCAGAGAATAGTGACATGTCAGCAGCCCATTCAAATGAACAGGCTGAGGGTAGCACTATGTTAGCTGTGCTGGGAGGGGGTGAGGCAGGGGGGAGGGCAGAGGGTGGGAGTGCTAAAACTGGTGCTGTGTTAAACATTGCAGGGATAGACCAGGGAGCGTGACTCCATGAAAGGTCTGGTGCTCCTGCATAGGCTGTGGGTGTGCAGAGTTCAGGACAAAATACAACAATCCACAGCTGTTTAGAACGAAGAAAACGAAGCAGAAAGCTGCTGGTGAATTTCTGTTTTAAATTCTGCTGTCAGTATGACACCGCATTCAGTGATAATTTCACCATGTTACTGTTTATTAATTAGCCATAAACACAAAGTTGTGTTGAGGTAGATGGAAATGTCACTTGTTTTGCAGATATTTAGTCATAAAGCAACCCTGGGAAAAATCTGACCTGATGATGTAACTACAGGTAAAGTTAAAGGATCACCAAAGTAATTACAGTGTATCCTCAGGCTGACATGAATGTCTGTGTGAAATGTAATGGCAATCCATGCAATAGTTGAGACATTTCCCTCAAAACCACAAATGCAACTCCATGCCAGCACTACAAAAAAAACTCAAGGGGATTCATGAACCGAGGATATCAGAATACAATGAATATTTGTACAAATTTGCATAAGTGAATGCTTTGTCTTGCTCGTGGCGCTCGATCCTCTGGCCATCATGAGTATCTGCACCAAAATTCATTTTCAGTCTTTCCAGTATTTGCCGAGTAATTTCTCCAAAAATGTGGCAATAATGGATAAGTCAGGGGATTACCGAAGTCCGTGGGATTCATGCTCCGGGGATGTGTGTGCAGTTACACTGGTTAAGCCTGCTTTAGGGGATCTGTCTCTGTGCGGTTCATCGCATGTCGGCTGATTCTCCGTCATGATCCTGAAGCTGTCATCAAACCTGATTCAGATCTTATGTTAATCTGAAACCGAATATAACTTAACAGACTTAATGTACTCTCCTGCTAAATCTATCCATATCTCTACTTTATTCAGCTCAAAATTTGATTGGAAAAGTTTGAAAAATCATCAACACATGGTCAATTAAACTATGAGGTGAATGAAATAGAAACTATTCATACATGCGTGAAAGTACAGAGGTTAAATTGAAACTCAAAGCATGAAAACACAATCGGACTATTCTAACAAACCACTATCTCACACAACCTCACAAGTAAAGACAGGAAATGACTCAAACATAAACATTGATTTTTAAAAAAGGGAGTAATTTCTGAAATTTTTACACCTTCTGCCCTCATTTTGACCAGAACCGTGTTGTATGATGTACTGTGTTGCACTAACTGTAAAGGCAGTGTCAGTGGTTCTATTAGTGACAATATTTAACCACATTAAACTTTTCACGACTTGTAGGTGTGGTTGTCATTAAGTGCAGGGGTGGATAAATTAATGTGTGGGACGTGGTATTACACATGCTGCTACTTCAGATTGTGTTAAGAATTTCTCAGAATGAAGCGCTTCCGGCTAAGCTATTGTGCCATACATTTGACACATTCATGTGCAACAGACTTGGCTTTTATCTGAGTCCTCAAATGTCTGATTAAACAAGTTGGCTACACACATGCCAGAAGAGCAAAACGAGCTGAAGCACGTAAAGTTGTGACAGTAAGGTTTGTTGAGGATTTACTTGTCAACATTTCGTACGTGGACAGACTTACTGAAATGTGATGAGGAAACGTGTCCATACATTTGAGAATCGATTTTCAGTTATATATGGGATGCAGTTTTTAAAGGCATTATGGAGGATGTTTTTGTTGTTTAATTTGTCTGATTCACATAAAATGAATATACTGACCTTTAGTGGACTTGTATGTATGGTCTCTAAAAGAATAAAAAATTTAAAAAAAATAACTGTGGACATGGCAGGACCTGAAAAACATCAGCCAATCAACGCGCTCGGAACGAGGCGTTTGCTTTGCTCCCTTTCCTGTCAATCAAAAATCTTCCGGCTCAGGCCTAATTGCGTAGATTACGTACGCCTTGGACTTATGTGTTTTGTGTATGTGTTGCTTTGGTATAGCTTCGTAGTTAGCTGGCGACTTGTTTTGCTCATCTTTTTTTACATAATGGCAGATAAAGATCCAGGGGGACCCAGCTGTAAAAGAAAGGCATTTTTTTTTTTGAGGTCAGAGAAAATAAAAGACAACTGGATCGCGAGAATGCAAAAACAAAAGTGATTATTGGCGAGCCATTTGGGCGATGGCGTCAGCTCAAGCAACAAATGGACCTAAAGACAGATGCCTTGGTTGCTAAATTCCTTCTGGACAGGTAAAATGTATTATTGTATTATACTGCGGCTGTAGGCAACTTCACGAGTGCTACGCAAGTTTCTGGAGGGGGGCGTTTCTTCGTAAATGTTAAGAGGGGGGAGGTTAGAGGGGGGTGAGGGAGAGGTTGTATGTGCGCATGCTACGTTCAAAGTCGTAGGAAATTAAATCTCCTCTAATGCCTTTAACTTTTGAAGTGAAAATGGTTTTCATGTAATAGATATCAGACATTTTCGACTGAGGAAGTGGGCATAGATTAAATGTTAAGATGTTCTAACTGGAAAAAGATGAATTATTAATCAAAGCACAGTACTTTAATATATCTTGTGATATGTCTGGAGGGGATTTTGAAGGTCTGTTTTAGGGTCTTCAGATTAAAATCTATGCGTGTTCTCGACATTTCCACAATCCAAATCTGTTCTATGTATTATACATACCTAACTGTTGAAATTCCAGCTTGTATTGGTTGGATGTAGTTACACCAATTACTCATTTTTACTCTCAGTAAAAGAAGTGTAGCTTACAGAGAACAGAAGCTCACCAGTGTTTATGTGTATGTTCCGTATCTCTGGGTCAGCATCAGGCAAGAATACAAAACATGTTGTGTCTTTAATAAACTTGGCTTCCCTTGAACCGTTAGCTTTTTCATTTGATTACATTTTATCCACTGTAGCAGTGCCAGGAAATGACAAAAGTAACTTTCAGATGTTTAGGAAATATACAATGCCAGAATTATTCTTAAACTTAAACTTTATTTATTTATATAGCACTTTTCATACAAACAGAGTTGCAACACAAAGTGCTTCACAGATTAAAAACAGTCCCACTCCACCCACTCCACCCGCTAACCCGTCTTCCCCAAACCCAAAGATATAACACAAAAAAACACACAAAAAAACACACAGGCACACTGTAACACGATAACCAGACCCACCCACCCCCCCCACCCTCAAACATACACTAATGCAATGAGTATTATGAGGAATGAGTATATTCCTGTCATAGTTTGCATTTTGTCACGCTATTGATACCATCAGTATAGAAAATGTTATTCAAAATTCCATTCAGCATTATGAGTTTGACAGACTAAAAGAGAATCATCTGGTGCCACCAAAGCTCTTGGGGGAATGGTTTAGGTTTGCATAGACGGATTGTTTTGACTTGATGCTTTCCATGTTTCCTGTATGTTACTTGCTGTTTTGTTGGCATTGGCATCAGAACATGTGTCTCACTTTGTAATAGTTATAACTTGAAGTCGGTGTACAACATGGAGCTCTACAGCGATGGTGGTTGAGTTACACAGAAATGAATCACTGTCAGACTGGACTCAAACTTTACTCTGACTGTTTTTGAAATGGATTCTGTTTCACTCTCCTTTCTGTAAAGTCTGTCATTTAGCGGAATCAAAATGCTGCTGTTTGCTACGTTTGAAGAGGTGAAACTGAAACTTAATGTGGAGTATAAGAAAAACATCAAATGATAAACCGATACCTAAAACTGACACCCAGGTGGATCTGATACTGAAGCAGCTGATTACAACTGAAAAGTGGAAATCCCATTCAGCTCTTGTTTCCTGTATATTGGAAATGGGTAGAACTTGAAGGAGTCCATTCCTCTGCCAGTTCTAATATTATTGCATCAAATATGTCGCACGCAGATTTACCATCCATATTATAAAAAAGAGTGGATTCTGCTTATACTTCATGTGTGAATCTTGTTGCTTCATTGCTTTTGGTCACGGTTTTTGTAGACTGAACAAGGACAGTTACTTTACAACTATTTTATCTCAAACATTACTAATTTAATAATTAAAAAATGTGTTTAATTACAATACAATTTAAACTTTACTGATTTAAATGACATTTTTGAAGTTGCAAATATAGTTTTTATGAATTTTGTGGACATAATAGTGTTGATAAATTTACCAACCTAATTTGTATAATGTCCAATCAAGGTATTTTTATGAGCATGTGTGCTTGAAACCTAAAATGAATTGACAGATTATGAGCTCTTGCTAACTGACAGCTATTGGGTATTATAATTTGTTGTTAAAATTATAGGTATGTTATGGCACCTGCAGTGCATTCTGGGTAGGGTGACAGCCCCTCTGAAAGAACTGATGTATCAAACATATTGTCATAAGTAAAATTAGGTTTATTAAGTCTTTATGTTGAATAAACTGGTTTATCTGTTAAATTACCCAGCCCGAACTGCAATTAACTCCTTTCCATTGTTGATTACTTCCATTAATCTTTTAACCCAGTAAATATCACATGAGGAAAATGTGCATTAAGTCTAAGGTGAGATCATCTAATGGGTTGTTTTGTCCAACTAATAGTCCAAAACCTAAATATTCAGCATTGATGTGGGACACGTTGCCATAAGCAAACAATTTTGTCACATTGACTGCATTTTACCCTCACACAATGACTGGACTTATGTGAGCCTAATTTGGGGGCCTTTGTGTCTGAAGATATTTGAAAAATGTCAGTGTGAGTGCCAACTTCTGGGTGACTGGTTGACTGTAGAACACACACACTCACAGAGTACTTTCTGTTTTTCTGCCTCCTTGCATTTGTCAGACAAGTTATCTGTTTTTGATTCGGAGGGAAACTGAATGTCCTGATCATGCATTGTAGGTTTTCAGTTTCATCAGCGAGAACAACAGCAAGAATAGAGATTTAACTTGGCTAGAGTAACAGCGTTGTTAAGTTTTCAATATACTTTTCATGTATTAATATCACAATGTATAATTTGTGTGTCAGCGGGGAGGAAAAAATGAACATCAGTTACAACAGTCATGAACTGAGGCTAGACTTTTGAAAATTACATCACTAATGAAACTGTAGAAACTCGCAGTTAGATATTTTCCCAAGTGCTTGATGTTCTTTCCGATAGCTAAGAAAAGAGGAAGGGAAGTGGAGGCTCAGTTCACAAATTATAGTGAATTTACCTCACAGATTGATATTGCAGCACTTAAAACTTAATATAGTAGCACTGATTTGTGTTATTGAACAGTTTAGAGTCTATACATGAGCAGTAATTTCGAGACTTGTTAGATGTTACCTGAATTAAGAAGTTTAATGTGTTTCCTGTGAAAATTTCAATTAATAATGTTTTTTTTGTTCTTTGTGCAGGTCTTGTCATCTCGACCATTGATCAGATTTAATGGAAACCAAGGGGTAAGAACATGTTGCTTCATTCCAACTCACTGTCTCCTCTCTACCATGCACACAAAACTTTAATTCAGGTAAAATAAATTATAAGACTAATAGAAAGTGATTTTTCAAACGGTATCCCAAGAGTTTCATTACGGCGGACTTGTCAGTCACTGCAGTTAGTCGCTGATAGCACTTTCAAAACTGAGCTGTCACAGCTAGAAATACACGTACATTCATCGTGACGAGGAAAACGGTTTTCATGAGAGCATTTCGATGCTCAAACACCAACTGACACACATACGCAGACGTTTCAACGCTGGTGTCAGCAGCAGGCTAACTCCTTTTCACCCAACATGACACTTCGATGCCATGTCTTAAAACGTGTGCCTCCAGAAAGCGGCAAGAAAGATGCTGGCATAGCTGTCGTGAACTTAATGATGTACTTTTTGCCATTGTGCCATGTGCAGTGTCAGCATTGTTGGACATTAAGGCGTCACTGTCAGACCTCTTTAGGCAAATGTTACCCAGCCGATCCTGCTGTTAGCCACACAATTTGATATGTTTAGCTTTTCCTTCTAAATGTGCCAAAAGAAAACTTGATGCCATAATATCACTTGCATGGCAGGAAAAATACTCTGAAACCTATTATAATGTCATGTCTACGGCCTTGTTGTTCAGAACTGAGTCAGACACTGCAAAGGAAAATGAACTTCTAGTATGATCAGTATGAAGAGCAGCGCATACTTTTGATAATGCAAAAAATAAATAGCAGTCAAGTAAGCAAAGAAAGCGAGTAGAGCAGATTGAAAGCTGCAAATGTTTGTGTTTTTAGTGTTGAGCCCTGCAGCAAAGCTAATATTACTCCTACCTGCCGCTGCCTGTCTTCCCTTTTTTTTTTTTTTACTGTAACAGAGACAAGTCAATGAATGCACGATGTACACTGTTAAAAATGGGCGGCATTTTTAGGAATATTTACTGTTATTGTATACGTTTTCTCTGTTGTGTTAAATTATACATAATAGCTAGTAAAATCCAGGAAAAAATGGCTAATTTGCTTGTTAATTGCAGAGAAAACAATAACAATGTCCACCTCAAAATTTGTGTATTTACAAATGGTGATTAATTTTTTTATATAATATTTGGAAGTAAAATCACCACTTTTATAAAAACCATATTTAAATCATCAAAAAATGCATTTAAAAAAAAATATTAGCGTTATTTGAAAGAAACATCTATATAGAGGATTGAAAAGTTACATATAATTTTTTTATATTGTTATTTAACAGATTTTCCTGTTTAATCAAATTGCAAATTATAAGCAGTCAAATCTCAGAGAAAAATATAAATTTACACATTTACTGGAAAGAAAACAAAACTTGTGAAATTTGTGAATAATGTTCACATCAAAAATTTATGTTTTTACAAACAAATTATTTTTTAGAATGTTTGACAGTAAAATCATTTTTTTTGCTATATTTAAATCAACAAAACATTGCATTATTTTAGATATATTTGTCATTATTTAAAATAATTTAAAATGTATTTAATTAATTTATCAGATTTTTCTTGTTTTATTAAATTACAAATAATATCTATTAACATCACTGAAGAAAATATTATTTACATGTTGACTGTAAAATAACAAGCCAAAACTGAACATGATGTCCACATTGAAATCTGCATTTACAAATAATAAATTGTTCTTATGCAATGTGTGACAGTATTACTGCATTGAAATCAGCTAAAAATGTGATTATTTTACAGGTACGTGCCATCATTTTTGCTATTTTTAAATCTTTGAGTAGAACAGGATTCTGACATTTTTTGTGGCATCTTTGCTGCCACATTTTCACATTTGTTTTGCAGTATTATTTTTTAATATAGTATCTTGGAATGTGAGCAGTTCGTACCCGCTTGTTTATGATGATGACGAAACTGACACATGGCTGTCAGTGCTCACTATATCAGCAATTAAATGTCGTCGTCAAGACAATAAACACCCTCACCAGCTTTTTCTGCATCAGCGGCTGCTTTTGGCACGGGTTAACGTGCATGAGCCTGCTCAGTCTGATGTGCATAGATGGTCTATTTGCTCTTCTGTACTGGTTAGTTTCAGGTTGGTTTGACATTCTGTGGCCTGGTTCATTGAGTGATTTGCTGTGTCTGAAGATTGTTTTGGCAATATGTCTGTTATGAAGTGTTATCATGATAGGTTGTGTGGGGCACGTTATGTCAGCATGATCCCAGTGTTTACAAAAGCAGAATTTCTAGCATCTTTATACTCAATCAAGCGTCACATATACATACATTTGTCTTAATCCTCCCCTCCTACACATTCACTCTCATTTGCACTGCCTCGTGTGCACCTCAGGCCATTGTCTTATGTAAGTTTGACACTGATCACCTCATGTGAATTAAAAAGCTCCAGCTCAGTTTGGCACCATATTGACAGATGTGTGCGATCGTTGCATTGTGTACTGTAAGCCACTTCCTCGTGAAGCTTTCCACATCCCCAGATCTCAGCGGTGACATTATTAAAATGTTGGTGCTTACAGACACCACAATAGCCAAAACTACAAACAGAAATTTGCTGTATATAAACATTTTTTGCAAGGCTGGCTGAAAATTGAAATGGCTTGAAATGTCAAAAATGTCTCAGCAAAAACATGGATCTGTGCCTGTTACATTGGTTCTCCTTAATACTCAATTTAATACTCGGTTCTGAACTACAGGGGGCAGATTTCCATCGATGCAAAGGCACAAAAGTTGAAAATGCAATGGAAAACGTATAGAATAGTAGCTGGTTAACTTTGTATCATATAAGCAGCTTAACATTGTCAAAATTGACATGGATAACAAGGAGAAAAAACTGCTAGTTCAACATATACCAACATTGTATTCTGCTAATTGCTGGAGTTTCATAGACACACAGCTTGTTAAAATGTATTTTTAAGGTTTGAAGTGTTGCTCAGGGAATCAAGTGAATCCAGTCCAAGCTCTCGATGCGCTCGTTTTCCAGATAAATAAATAGACCTTGGATTCCAGCAGCCCAGCAGATATGTTCAACTTTTTTTTTTTAATGCGCATATTGTGTTGAAAAATGTGCCTGTAAGATTTTGGATGTGAGCACTGGTGTAGCTCAGGTCTGTGATTTCTACATTTTACAATAGAAAGTCATTATTTCAGTAAGTCCCTCATTTCGAATCAAGTTTTTATTTATTGATTGTTAACAAAATGCCAAGTGTTATAGTCAATCTGCATCCACAACAACCTTCTCTGGCTGTGTCTGTGCTTTTTGTGCTGCCTTCCTTCTGTCAATATTTTTGTGTAAAATTGAGACTGGTGCACTGCAGAACACTGCAATCCTGCACAGAGCCAGACTCTTTCAAACACTTTCAATTAATCCTTTTTCATCAAGTAAAATTCAGTTTTATTTGTACCAACCTGTCTGTTCTGGCGAGTTGATTTTATGACTTTATCTCTGTAGCCAGATAATTCAGTGCGACCCTGGCTTGTTGTATCATCAGAATGTTTAACATGAGCTGAAGTGTGTTGGGAACACATGCATATGTTCACTTGCACGTGTGCCACAGATAGACCTGGTGTTTATTATCTGATGATTTCAGTAGTGCATGTTACTGACGCAGCAGCCTCCCTCGAGGGAAAGTCTGTTAATGGTGAGATCAGAACGCTGGTTAGAAGTGTGAAAGTGGATAAATTACAGAGCAGATGGCTTGGCTGTCACGACGAGATCCCATATTCATTCACTCATACAGTATTCATTCATCTGGTTCAGCCTTCGCTGAGCCCTGACGGAAGTTTGTACACACACACTTTTTTATTTTTTTAGAAAGGACAGAATCCAAAGGCTGAAAACGGTTAAAAGATGGATTTTATTTTCCCCAAGACATTTGAGTGCATATTTTAAAGGCAGAAAAATGGTGATGTGGATGATGAGAACTTAAATTTCATTCTGATTGTTATACATGTTATGTTGTTAGCTGTACCAACTTCAAATATTCGGTCATTAAGTACAGTCTGGTGTTTGTAAATGTGACAGAAATGCTCTCTTCCTTTTTCAGTGCTGCATATGTGGCAATGAGTTTGTAGAGATGTACTCTTATTTTGTTCTTTTGTGTTGTTTTCTTCTTGCTCTCTCCCACATCCTCCTCATCACTGAATTGCTGTTTGCTTCCGACTTGCTCTCTGTGCTCCTGACAAACCAGTCACATGTGTGACTAAAAAGCAGTTGTAGATTTGATGTTGTATCTGGCACTATTGACACTAATTAGGTCAAGTGGAAGCGAGCTTTTGAGAGAACTGTCTGCATGGCTTTTAGCGGAACAAAACAGCTGTGTAACCCATTTTAGTTTGGCCTCTGCTTGTTACTCGCCTCATTTTTTTAAAATTGTTCTTGCCCAAGCCAAAAACCGCCAACAGACAAAACCAGTACAAGGTGAAGCAAACCGTTTTTTTTTTGTTTTTTTTTATTGCCAGATGCAACTTTTCTGTCAGACTTATTATCTTGATTCATATTCTCAACCCATAACTAGATTGCATGAACAGATTTAACTGCTCAGTCAAGTTAGCCCCTTTGTGTTTATTCTTTGACCACAGTGTTTTTGGGATTATGAATGCAGACTGCTGACTAGTTACAGAAGTCTTTCATGTTGTCTTATTGTGCCAGAGTCATGTCTGTGTCTGTCTGATTTGATTTCTCTGTATTTGCTCCTTTCCTCTCCTCTGGCCCTGGAGAGAGGACTGGATGGAGTGTGTGGGGGTCGGCCGCCACTTGAACAACCCCGGTTTGAAAAGAGGCATTGTTTTGTCAATGCTACGCAGAATGAGAAGATGAGACCAGCTGCCTCGGAACAAGGACATGATGGACAACCTGTTTAAAACCCACTTCATGCTCTTGTGTGTCCTATTTTTTTTTTTCCCCTTGCTCTGTTTTGTCTGGGTTTTGTGGCAAACATCAGGCTAAAGCTCTCAATTCTTCCAAAGCTTTGATTTAGACATACCTGGAAGGGTTTTAATTTGTGAGTCTAACTGATCTTGACATAGTGGTTTTTAGTCTGTTGCAGGATGAAACAGGAGGTGGGTTAAGAAAGGAATGTTAGCTTCAAGTTACAGTATGTACAGCGACAGTAATCCTGTTCATGAAAGTCCAGAAAGTGTGCTTGGTGCTCAAATCACACTTAGTTTTACTGTTTATATCTTTAGTGTGTCAGAAAGTTCCTCAGTTATTCAATAGAGTGATATTCTGTTGTTTCTATATCTATAAATTTCAAACAAAAAGAATGCACACAACACCTCGTTCATCTAGTCATAATCAAGCAAACTTTATATGCGCATATAACCAGGCAATTAAATTATTTGTTAGCAGCACTCCTACTCAAAGAGACTTTAGTAGGACCGATGCACAGTAAAGACAAACTAGAGAAAATCCCCGCTCACTAACAGCAAACAGGAGTGTCAGCTTTGATCTCAATGATGATCCATTTCTTTTGAAACTGCGCTCTTTCATGGATGAGTAAGTTAATGTATGCACGTAGTGCTCTCAACACTCGCACGTTGATTACACTGGCGTCCAGAGCCAGTTGGTGTGGAGGAGCCGCTTCTCACTCTTTCATCCTCTACAATGTGAGTCAGTGAGTCAACTGACTCACTCCCCTGTGCCCTGCCTTACAGCCAGTTCCTCAGCCTCTTAATTATATCTGGATTCACGCAATCAACCTGTCTCCTCTGGTCCTCTGTGTTTTCAGATAAACATGACATGAATTTAAAATGGTACAAACGGTACATGTAGTTGTCTTTCAACGCCATGATATAATAGAAGTATTACGGTTGGTTTTCTTTCCATAAACATACAATTCTTGTTCTCAAAATGTCACATCATGTTTTCTGTTTCTACAGTGTGGTTTAGACTGAGCAGAGCTGCTAGCTTTGTCGTCTCCAACATCTTCAAACAGCAAATCCAAAATTGGAAGATCCTTAATGATCCTAGAATGAGCATATTTCTAAAGGGTGTTTTCTCTGTTTGCTGTGGACAACATTTTATTGTAGTGATAAAAGTGAATATGTGGGTTGTCCTGAACTGTCTTCTTGTTGCCAGCAGTGGCTGCACTGATTTGGCTGGGACTTAGAGTAGCTTCAGGTAGGACTTGGCAAAGAGTGCATTCAGGTGTAGTGCCTATTGGGTGTAAGAGAATCAGTTGGTGCAACATTAAAAATAAATACCTAGAACATTCAGTACTTAAATAAAGGGGTCTGTGTGTGCCTATTCCCTGCTTTTCTTGCCAGCCAGTCTACTCAGCACTTGGCGGGTGTATTTCTGGGGCCCAAAGGTCCCAAATGTAGTGTGAAGTTGTTTGAAAAGGCAGGTTTTCAATGAGGGTTGCACAGTAGTTTGGTGGTTAGTAGTGCTGTCACCTTGCAGCTAGAAGATCCCCAGTTCGCCTCCTGGCCTTTCCGGTATCTTTCTGCGTGGAGTTTGCATGTTCTCCCTGTGCATGCTTGGGTTTTTCCGTGGGTGCTCCAGCTTCCTCGCACTGTCTAAAAACATGAGGTTGATCGGTGGCTCTAAATTATCCGTAGGTGTGACTGCGATTGTTTGTTGTATATCTGTATATGTAGCCCTGCAACAGACTGGTGACCTGTCTAGAGTGTCCACTGATTTCGCCCTAAGTCAGCAGGGATACACTCCATCTTCCTGTGACCCTAGTGAGGATTAAGCGGTGTATAGATAATGGATGGAGGTTTGCAGTGACATATGGCGGCAGCTCTTGCGAAACTTAAACTGTATTCAAACTTATTGCAGCCGGATGTAAAGTTGTTTGAGACGCTATCTTTATAAGCTGTCCTACTTTCTATTTTATCACCTCTGCAGTAGTCTTGCTGAGCATATTATCATCATTCTGTTACAGGGAGTAAAACATTTTTGGTTGTTTGTAGTTCTGTAAACCAATCACAATTGTAAGGAGTTAAGCAAGGAATGGAGCTCAGAAGAGTGACGGGGGAAATGTTTTGGTGGAACATTTGAGATTCGAAAACTGTGATTAAAATTACTACTTAATACACCATTTAATAAACTGAACAGAGCTGCTTTACTGGAACATTCAAATCCTCAGCAAAGTTGTCCGGAGGTGATTGTTTGTTGTTTCTCGTAGTGAAGTGGATTTTGAAAATGGTAGCACATAGACAGCAATGACAGACTTACACCTGCCAACATCAAACCAGCATTATTTCCACAGCGATAATTTCAAAAGAAGCGATTAAGTGAAGTAGAGGTTAAGTTTGATTGTTTAATTAAGGAGTGGTTCGCATAGCGTTACCTCTTGGTGCGTTTTGGGTTTATTACCAGTAACAAACACACAGGTTAGACTGTGTAAAGTAACATTAAGTTATTTTCTACACTTATATCAATGCAGATGTTATCATGTATCTAGATCGTAGTCGCAGACCACTGTTGTTGAATTGTTGCAACTAAACTTTGACAGTCCACGTCAGCTGTGATTTTGCTGACACTTTTGGTTACTCCTTCCACGAATGGCTTCAACCACTTCCTCGTGCTTTCACCTGCACATCCCAACAGTCACATTTTCAACTGGTGACGTTCATGTATCTGGTTACAATGAGGGTTTTTTTTCTACATATGCTGACATAACCTGCTTTTTGCAATGATAAATTTGTACTTACCAGTATCCTAGAATAGCCAATCTACAGCTGTATTATTTCTGGTGATTCTGCAGATAATTAAACACAAAGCTACATTACAATCGTGTGTTATTTCAAATTGTCTTACATGTAATTTGTCTTCTTAAGCTGCCGCAGAGGCACAAGGTCTTAAGCTGGTTTGCAGAATTGTGAGTAACTGAAAGCACAGGTCTTCCAGTCAGGCAAATAAAGGTCACTGTATTTATTTAAATCTGGCCACCTGCAGCCTTCACACGTGTTGAGAACTTTGGTAAACAGAGCTGAGCTGCCTGCAGTCTGACTACATCAGTACCAACATTGAGAAAGAGACCTGAGTCACAAGCTGAGCCTCTGATATAGGTTGGGTCACTAGAAATGAGCTGTTCACTGTTCAAAAAGCTTCCAGAACCATATAATTGGCAACTTCAGTTGTTCTTTGTTATACTGGTTCAGTGTGATTCATGGTCCTTGGCTGTGACACCACTTGATTTCAGTCAGACAACCAGAACCTAATGCAAACACAACCCTCGACCTGGACTTACAGGCTAAGACTATATTTACAGGACCTGCTGAACCAATTTCACTGCCCAATAAAACAATCGTGAGGTGAATCAGAAATGTGTCAGGACAGGTTTTTAGTCAACCCGTGTTTTCTCTACTCCCTCTTTCACATTCTTCTCTGAGAAGATTACCAGCACTGTTGTTCATCTCATTTGTCGCTTGTCAAATTATTTCCTCCCTTCATCAAACTGTCCAGCAGCTCACTTATGATAAGAGCTTTGTGGAGTTTAGAAGGTAGTTGATCGTGGTTAACTCTGCTTCGTCCATAGTCTTTTAAATGCGATGGATGAATCGGATTCGAACAAATATTGAAGGCCACAGAATGCAGAAATACCCGTCATAGTTCTTCTGCTACATTAATTTAGGGGTTCCCTCAATTGCATGTTAGAAACTCGTAACACTGAGCAGAAATAGGTATATGCTGTGTTTAT
The DNA here is from genome assembly GCF_021347895.1 of Acanthochromis polyacanthus. Classification (NCBI taxonomy): domain Eukaryota; kingdom Metazoa; phylum Chordata; class Actinopteri; family Pomacentridae; genus Acanthochromis; species Acanthochromis polyacanthus. The sequence goes on along the minus strand of NC_067116.1, from coordinate 39,565,205 downwards.
AAGCAAGAAAATGCCTGGAACTTATTCAGCTTTCTCAGATCAAGGTTTTCAGTGTGTGCCTCACTGACATTTTTTTTATGTTGCTGAATACATGAGATGTAAAAAATGAAAATAAAATTAATACGTGTTTTAACCTACAAATATTGTGTTGTTTAGACAATATCCTTAAACTTATGGTATCCAAGTCCAAAAAAAGAATCAAGAAATGTCACACTTAAGACAGGCTGGGAAACAAATATTTTTGTTTTCAAATTTTGGTGGTGTGGTACCACAAGACCTCAAATAACTTCAAATCTTCAAGAGCTTTAATATCTCAAGCTGATTTAATGCATTCATGTATTGGTCTTTGTCTTCAACAGAAAATTTCAATACCACGGTCAGAAAATTCCAGTGAACTACAAGCGTTTACTTTCTACCTGTCAAATGTGGGCAGAGATAACCCCCAGGGCAGCTTCGACTGCATCCAGCAGTACATCACCAGGTGAGAACAAACAACACAGAATCACTTTCTCTTCTCTTCTCTTCCTCCTAATTTAACTTAGCAAAAATTCACTAAATGTTATGTCAAACTCATATGTGTACTGACAGTCAATAGAAACTTTGAGGTAGAAATGTACGCAGAATTCTACTTTTAGGGGGGGTGTAATTATTCATTGTGGATTTACTGATGATCTAGTGCCCTGGTAGTTGAGATAATGAGTTGTCATTTTGTCATGATTCATTGCACATGGGTTGGTCACTTTGCAAAAGGGAACCAAATACACACCAAGCAATACTCAGTGAGTATCTGCACAATTTGAGAATGGGTTTTGAAGGCCTATATAAAGGCCCAAAAAAGGCCACCATCGTTAGTCCAGTGAACAGCATCATGCCACGTCTATCACATGAACAACGTCTCCGGGCACTGGGTATGGTGGAGGCCGGTTTGAGCTACAGTGATGTAGCCAGGCGTATGGGCTGTTCCCAACCCACAATCAGAAGCCTGGTCCAAAGCATGCGCCGACGGATTGCTGCCTGCATCGAAGCAAATGGAGGCCATACTCGGTATTGACTGTTGTGACTTTGTGTTTGGCAGGTGCCGTTTTCTTTTGTGAAATTCTTTATTTTGAAATCATTCTTGAAACTTTAGATTTTTGTTTCTGTATGCCAATATGCTAAACAAATGATTCATATGAAGAAAATCCAGTTTCGGGCTTCAAAAATTATGTTGAAAAATATGGTCTCAAAGTTTCTATTGACTGTCAGTGTACAATGTGATTTATTACCTTTAAGCTCTGACAAAGTATTCAAGAGTATTTGGACTTGAATTATCTTGTAAGTGTTTGCAGACAGTCTGTGTAAATTAGTTACAGCCTGACTTGGATCACTAAGACCCTCAGTGAGATACTTTACAGGCACTCCTGATGAACATAATGGAGACCTTGGCTCCAGATAACGGTCACAAAATGGAAAGCTGCTACTCTGAGGTTTATGGGTTGTGCAAATGGGTAATGATGTTGTTTTGCCCTGTTCATTTTTAGAACAAGCATGAAAAGGTGATAAAGGTGAAGTGACCTTCAGTGTTCAGTCAATATCCAGTCAGAACTGTCTTACCAGTGTTTTTCTGAGTTCAGTTATTAAACAGAATAAGCTTTTGCAAATTAAAAAGGAAGTTTAAAGTAGAAATGGATTTTGCTATGCTGTATTTTCAGTGGAAATGTAAAGTGTTGAATAAAGTTTAACTCTGCGACTGTTGCATGTGTTTCTGTAGCAGCAGCTGAAATGACACAAGACTCTTTGCGATCTAAGCCCAGTAGCCTCATTCTGTGTGTTTTTCTATAGCCTTAACACATTTTAAACTGCTGACTGAATCAAATGATCACAAGCAGATGTCTGTGTTGGAGAGGAAGGAAGTAGCAAAACAGAATGAGGAACAACAAGAATCTTCTGCTTCTCCGACTGTCAAGTTCCTGACCCCATTATTCTGCAAGTATTTTTAACAAGTGGGTCAGGTGGAGTTAATTCGAATATCTGACTGGATCCTAATCAACCTTGAGTTGCAGTCTAAAGCCCAAATGGCATCCTCCACCAACAGTGCCAGCACCATCTCATTTTCTGCCAACTCCTCATCAAAGAGAACTGGAAAGTCAGGAAAGAATAGGATGTGATGCGGATCTCACAGCTGGGTGGAAATATTTAAAAACAAAAAAACAATAGTGGTGCCCTCAAGGGATTTAATAAATCTTATCTGGGCGGGAATGCACAATGAAGAAAGGGAATATTACAAATAGCTACTCTTTAATATGCTATACGTAAATAATACGTATATAAATGTAAGGCAAATAATGGAAAACTGTCATGGATTTATGCTCAGCACTTTACAATAGTATTCTCTTAACTGTAACATGATTTTCTGTGAAGTGTGATTCCCTTTCAGTCTTTTCGTATTCACATTTCTGCACACTCTACTTCAGTCTTCCTCTCTAAACCATCTCTTCTTTGTTTTGGCAGTGAAGGGAGCATTCAGCTGGATTGTCTGGGTGGGATCCAGGACAAGATTACAGTATGTGCCACAGACGACTCCTACCAGAAGGCCAGGGAAAGCATGGCCCAGGTTGAGGAGGAGACCCGCAGTAGGAGTGCCATCGTCATCAAGCCTGGGGGAAGATATGTAGGTGAGGAGACTCTAAACTGTGACACATGAACACCACCAGCCAATCGGTCATTTTCTGAGTCACATACCTGCTAAGATTGGGGTTTAACTCAGCTTTTGGTTGGTAAGAAGAGATATTTTCTCTTAGAAACTGTAAAGGTGTTGAGAGTTAACAGGCAGGAAAACACTGGAAGAATTTCTGTACCATAAAAACATCCAAAAGGCCCGTTTGTTTGTGCTGCTTTGCTCTGCCGGAGAATGGGTTCACACCGGACCAGACAGGTTGTTTGAGTCCGGGAACGAGCGGCAGAAAGCTAGCACACTGTCAGTACGCCTCAACAGCGACTTTATTGAATTTGATGGTTTTTGGTTCCTCAGCGATCAAAAATATAAAGCACCACATACTCACTTATCCTCCCTAACCCTGTGAATGTAATTTAAATGTACAGAGGCAGAAATGTTCCCAGGCATAGCACGTCAACCTCCTGACTTTCTGTTTTCCTATCAGACCTGTGCTAAAAAACACATAGGGCTACAGTTGCAGTAAAAAGCCACAGTATCTCTGCCTCAGTGCCTGCAGAGAAAGAATCCAGTGTAAGCTTAGTCTCTGTTGATCAGTGAGTCAAAAATGTTTAGTCCAAGTGTGCTGTGGAACCAAACAGTGTTTCTGTCTCAGTGTATGACCTGAAATAAAGACTGTGATAATATGTGGTGTTTGCAATGGACAGTAAGTTTGAGTGCAAACGGCATGATACGTTATTTGAGTCATCTGCAAGTTCTTTCAGCCGTTAATAGTTACTGAGTGAAAATTTGTTTACAGAAATATTTTGTGGCGAAATTACAGTTTTTTGTTCTTAAGAAAATAAGCAAGCACTGACTGCCAACCAGAATGTCACTTGATGAGTCATTTTCTCTGAGTGCTTTTGTTTCTGTGATAAATTATAGTATGGTTCACTAAATTCCTTTAATAAATATAACTCATAAATGGGGGAATCTCATATCTTGTAAATGAAAACATGCTATTATTCTTTTCAGCTACCCAAGCCCCACCTCGAATCCCCTGAGTAGAGTTTAGAGTACAGATTTGAAGTTTGAATTGTGCAAAAACAGCATACAAACTGAGCAATGGGGGAAAAGTAGTCAAAAATTTGACTAAATAGAGACTTGTCATCATTGAAATCAGTATTTTTTAAAGCACAGAACCCTGAGTATTTTCTAATTCCCCAGGATTTTGCTCTGGTAACTCTCCATAACGTCAGACTCTTCCTTCACTTCTCTTATTTCTCTCAGGTAAGAAGGTTCAGATCCGGAAACCGGCACCTGGCCTCTCCGACATCGCTCCACTACGGAGGACATCTCGGCCCGTCATCATCTCTAGCAGTACACTAAAGAAAAGCACGACTCAGCACCGGCCGCTCAGAGAGCGCCTCATACACCTGCTGGCCCTCAAGCCTTACAAAAAGCCCGAGCTGATCCTGAGGTTGCAGAAGGATGGCCTCTCGCCATTAGACAAAGACTCTCTGGACAGCCACCTGCAACAGGTCACACACAACACTTATTAGCTTAGAGTTTTCACTGTCACTGACACCACAGAGTGAAGTTATCCTTTCTGATTATCTAGTAGAAACCAGCAGACTCACCCGTGGCCCTGATTATTTTCCTAGGTGGCAAACCTGAATGGGAGAGAAAACACCTTCACATTGAAGGACTTTTTGTATAAGGAAATTCAGAAGGACTGGCCAGGCTACACAGAAGGAGACCAGCAGCTTCTCAAGAGAATTCTATTCAGGTATGTCGGAGATAAATCAGAATCACTTAATTCATCCCTGAAGGGAAATTCAGTTGTCAGGGTTCTTATCTGTTTAATTTTGGATTGAATAGCCTGACTGCTGATGGCAAGAAAGATTTCCTAAATCTTTCGGTCTTGCAGCGCAGAGATAGGAGCCGTCCACTGATGTTTTGTTGTTCATTGGATGTGAAGTGGATGATCCATGTTTGTCAGAATGGCCTCCATCTTGCTCAGCATGTAATAAAAGTATATATATTCAACTTTTGATGTAGTTTGTGTATTTTGCTGCAGCCATGCTTCTATCTTGATTAATCACTTTTGGGGTAAATTTTTCTCAGTTGCATAGCATGCTGACAGCCTGAAGCATGTCGCTTTACAGTAGCTGATTCTGTAGTACTGGAATGGAGTGTTTGTTGGTTGTATCTGATGTGCATTTATGAGCTGGGTGGACTGTCCCCGTGTTACAAGTCAAAGGGTGGCGTAGTACAGATCCGATACTGCAAACTAATAAAAGCAACTTGTTTTGTTTGTGACGAGTGAAACCACAGAATGATGGCTTTGGTATGTAGGAAGTATGGAGCATTGGAATGAAGGACTCTGTACAGGAATGTCACTTATGTATGCGGAGTGTTTGCTTTGAAACATGTTTTGATAAAGCCAATTAAAACTATGGTGTTTGAGCTGTAGTTGGTATGTGTATATATAAAGCTAGTTTGGATTCAGATCTGTGAAGCTTAACTTACATTTTCCCTGCAGTTTGGAATTAGTGGGGATGTGCAGGACTTGTATAAAACCCTCCTGTTTTTGTTTATTGGAATGGCAGGTGTTTCTACGTGTTACCAGGAAGGCGTTTTTTTCCTGTGTATTCCACTGACTCTCGTCTAAGTGTTGTATTTGTTGACAGCATGAGCTGCTGGCCTTCTTCCCAGTGGAAAAATTTGGTTTCTCCGGATCTGGGACACTAAGGAAAAGCAAGCTCCCAACCAGCTATATATAGAGCAGGCAGCAATGCTCAGTGTTCAGTTTGTGTTTGCATAGTGGACTCAGGAATAGCCACCGTTCTCCACGATAAGCTTACCTGTGGCACGACTCTGAAGGCCATCAGAATGTCAACACTGAACAATAGAAATGTGCATATGGTGTAATACAATGCAGTGTGAAAGACTGCAGCATGTGTTTCCTAATGCACCAAAAATGTCCAGTTTTTGTTCAGACAAAGTTGAGGTTATAGTCGGTTTCATGTTGGGTTTTTGAAAGGTGTTCCTAGTAATATGTCCACCTTATTTTCACATATGATAAACAGCAATGTTAGAAATGCCTCAAAATGTAACTATATCTTTAAAAACGTTTTCACAAAAGTGGTATTCATTACAGGACCGTTATGGTTTTCTAATCACTCAGTGTGTTTTGTGTCTGTGTACGTGCTTGTGTTTTGTTTACAAAGGCATGCGTATCTGCACATACTCGCTCTATTTGTGTCTCTCTTTTAACTGTACTTTGAGCTCTGTTTGTGAGTTTATCAGCTGACTAACAACCACAGCCTCCCACTTAATACCTCCTCCCCCTCTCGTAGTTCCTCTAGAGTTTTGAGCTAATGCAGTCGGTCACGCAGGAGTAGCGCAGCAACATGACCAGAACGCACATGATGCAACGGTGTTCCAGCACATGCTGATCTGTGTGTGAGATGGCACCGGTCCAAGGTTCAGCCATATTGTTGGCCTGCTGTCTCACTCGTAGCTCTGGCCCGTCTGACTGTCCACACCACAGACACCCACACAAACACACACACTGATTTAACAAGGGTGGGGCATTGACAGGACTTTGTGTACCCAACTGCCCCCTACTGATAATGTCGTCAGATGTGGCAGCGAGATCTCTGCATGTGCAAAATGTTCTTTACATTTCAACTCAAAAGTCATGTTTGTTGTTGTGTAGTCCGTGTTTGCATTGGTTGGCACTTTAACCCCAGCGAGACCAGAGTGCTTCAATAATTAATTCTTGACGACTTGTGTATATTTTGAGTTGCTGTAAATAAAAAGGATCGACAGTTTGACTGCCGTGCTTTATCTTTATCTTTAGCTTTAGCTTCATCTTTGCTAAGTTAAGCGCAGTTTATCTCGGTTAGACAGCTGTATGGTGGAATTGCTCTTTTGTTTTGGCTGCTACTGAGTGACAGATTCATCTGGTACATAATGAGGCTCTGTTCACACCTGGTGCTGCTGCTTGATGTGATCATAAGTGAGCATCACTATATGCAAGTGTGAATACGGCGGGAACTAAAACCACTTGTGGAGGTGGTCAGGGATAGAGCGGTATGAAAACAACTGCACCACGTCCCATATTGCTTTGAATGAGCATGTAGTCAGTGTTGTTCTAATCACGTTGGTAAACCGGCCAAACAGCATCCATACCCAAAGTGAGCTACAGTGCAATGTTCTTCCTCCTCGCTTTCTGCCTGTCACTCTGGAGTGTCATACCACTTCCTCGCTTGTCTTGAAGTAGCTGCCAAAACCGCTCAGCCATTTAATAAACATCCAGCAGTGTCTGTGAGATTATAAAACATTTGGATTAAGCATTAGAAAACACTGAGGACTCTTTAAGCTGGTTAAAAAAACTGTAGAGTTTCAATTATTGTAACTTTGCCTCTTCTATTTATGACAATGCTCCGCTGTCAAGTGCCTCCTCCTTCACTCAGTTGTCATAGCTACCCACTGAGCTTCACAAAGTGGCTGTAACTCGTCTTTGAAGTTCTCAGACATACAATTTGCTTGTCACCAAAGAAACGGCAGCTAGATGATTTGTAGCACAGTGCCCTTTATCAGTATAGGAAATTTAAGAACTTTGAGTGTGTAAGTCACTGCACACAAATTTGCAACTGTTTCCTGCATTGCTGGTATGCACAGATGACATTTCCCAGAAACCGTATCAAGCTTTCTTGTCTGTCTGTCTGTGCATGGACTTTTTTAGAAAACAGGCCCAGAACAGTGCTGCCCCTCCACCAGAGAGCCCACCCAAAGAGCTGGCCAGCAGCTCTCCATCTCAGGTAAGCCTCCTCCTCCATCTTCTTCCTCCTACTGCCTCTTCTACCTCACTTTCGCACTCCTCCCTGTACCTCAGCTGCCATTCTGCTTTGACTTTCAACCAACTATGCAGGAACTACTCTTTTATTTTGGCCATACTGGTATGACTAGTGGCTATTTTTATGAAGATGGGAACAAATTGTGAAAGCCATTTAAAAATAGAAGAATCCTATGGGAAAGTTCCAGACATGTTGGCTCTTTTCAAACTGAGCCTGTTGAAAGGAGGGGGGGGACTGAAATAAGCTAATTTTCACCAAAGATTTTCATTGAGTTATTTCTTCCTGTCTTCATCAGTTTAACAAACACTGCAGCCTGCTAATTGGGTTGTATTTACAGTCTAGTATTTTCTGGTATTTCCCAGGGACAGTTTTTGTAATTTTTCTAGCTCCTTGTAAAATAGTTTCCTGTCAATTTCTTTCTTCAATGAATTTCAGGAGTGGCTGCATGATGATTTGATGTTATTTTGAAATAAAAATATCATCTATGCTCCACTTTATTTAGTGAAATTCTTTTCTCTCTGCTTATTGCTTGATTCATTTTCCGTGTCTAGTCCAGACTCCTGAAAGTTACCATTATTTACACTTCCATTAGGTGGAGGGAGGAGGAGCTGCTCTGGTGTATTAATAGCTCCTTCCTCTCAGGTTGTTCTCGCCTCAGACACCTACTGTATGCCCCGTCCTTTCCGCTCCCTCCCTCAGTAAACACAGCGCACACATTAGACAACAGTACCCCAAGCTCCATTTCTAGCTTTATTGGTGCAAAGGGAGCATCACAGCAGGTAAACCTCAGATTGGTGAAGGAGTGCTGCCATACAAACAAGCCAAGGTCTTGTACACACTTTAAAAAGACATTAAAGCATATTTTCCTTTTCATAAAATCTGTCCTCCTTCATTGTTTGGCTGCTAAAGAAGACTGTTTTCATCACAGCTGTCATCTGTAGGTGGACATTTGATTTCAGAACAGCGGTGGTGTAAAAGACAATGAAACAAGATGAATGTTGTCATGATTGCTTCATGAAAAACTGGTTTCGAGAGCCTTGCAGGTCAAAGCGAAGCTCCTCACTGCTTCTCGTTATTGTTTCACACCCTCAAGTCTTCCTGTCAGAGGAGCCAACACAAAGTGAGTGCGGTTGCCTCTCCCACAGTCTTTAGTGAGGGCTGGGTCAAACCGGGCCCGTCTGTAATGTAATCTCCGGTATTATGAAAAGGTGGTGCAGTCATCATAATCTCTGTGCTACTAAGAGGGCAGATCCTCTAATGCTCTTTCTTTATGCTGCTTTGTCCATCTATCAGCTCACACTTGATTCTCTCCCATGACCTCCTTAGACCATTTTGTTCATCATTCTGCGTTCAAATGAATTCATGCTGAACGCTGTGTGTGGGGCTGCTACTAAAACTGCTATTTTTCTGCCAGAAACGGCCTGCTGCTGACTTCATCGACCCTCTTGTCAACAAAAAGCCCAGGATATCGCACCTCGCCAACAAGGCTGCAACAGCCCCCGTTAATGGCAAACTCAGCTCTTCCAACGGCAGAGGAGAGGCAGGTGGAGCGCAGTCAGGGGCTGCGGTTTCTGTGTCAGATGGCGGCATGACGTCCAGCTCCCAGCAGCTCCCTGTGCTCGACATCCCTCGCCCTTTCGAAGCGTTGTCGGACGTCAGCAACGACTCCAGCCACAACGGGCGCGACTGCGACTCTCAGGAAACAGCGGTGTCCGAGAGGCTCAGTCAGCCACCTTCGCTGTTTTCTGTGTCGACGGCGGTCAGTGCGTCCAGCGCGTCCAGCGTCAGCACGTCATCTCCTGGACACACAGTCCTGGAGGGCCCCCGGGAGAAGAGTCCCTCCTCATCTCTAAACAATAAGTCCAAGAAGAAGTCAAAAAAGCATAAAGACAAGGAAAAGAGCAAAGGCAGGGAGAAGGTGAGAGAAAAGGAGCAGGAGAAGGAGAGGAAAAGTCGTGAGCCTGTATATGGAGACTGTGAGCTGAGCCCAGGAAACCTCAAAAGCAACAGTGTTCCACACAAAAGCACAGGTGAGAGTAACACAGTGTCAGGGCATTAGGTAAGAGATTTCTGAATAAAAGTAGTACTTGATATGTGGATGGACACCAGTTAGTCATCACAGTGAGTAGGTGATGTGTCATGTGACCACAGTGTTCTTTACTGATTAAACTGAGACCCCTGCTGTTCAGCTGTGGGCCTTCAGAAAACTTAATGATTTATAACAAGAAATTATACTGATTGATCTTTTTCTGTTCTTGCTTTTTCATTTGCATCAGGTTTTATGCAGACTACAGCATGCTCACATTAATTTCATTTTCCAACTGTGTGACCTTGTTTCAGATCTGAATGGCATGTGCAACAGTCCCAGTATTTCTTCAACATCACCCGAGGTGGTAGACTATTTATCGTGAGTACTTCTTCCAGTACATTCCACAGCTGTAATTCTCCTTAAGTTCACTGGAGATTTTCTCACATTTGAGATGTACCTCCATGGGGCCCAGACAGGGCCAGACATGACAAAAACACAGGAGAAAAACAAGTGAAGGAGACAGGTGCATGCTCGTGCTCTGAAGACGTGTTATTACTCATTGTCATTTTGCCAACACAGTCCACAGTTGCAGCTGTGGCTGACACACAGCGCATTCATTGCTGCAATTTGCGTCAAAAATTATACTCCTCCTCACAGCCATAACTCCTCCAAAACTGAACACGCAGACGTGATGCTCGTATTTTGAGATTTAGTGGAAGTTACACTTTCTGAGGCGTTATTATGATCATTATGAGATATAGGGCTCAGGTTATTGTCCTCAGTCCACAAGTCGGGGTTAGATAATGTTATTTTGTCTGAGGGTGAGCCCTCAGCGTCGCAGCTGGAAAACTGCTGGAAGAAATTAACTTAAGGAGTTTGTCTTATTGGTAGTTTTCATTGAATCTCCCTCTAATGACTCTTTTCTGTATACTTTGTGACTATCTCTTGAAATCTCCTTCTAAGCAACACTTCTTGTATTCTCCTCCTAGGAAGTACACAGTGATCAGCACTCAGGAGCAGCGTCAAAGGTATAAAAACGATTTCAACGCCGAGTACAGTGAGTACCGGGGTCTGCATGCTCGAATAGAGGGCATCACCCGGCAGTTCACTGTGCTTGACAATGAGCTTAAACAGCTCCAACAAGGCACAGACAAGTACAAGGTAGATATCCTCAAGGACAAACACAAAAAAGTTTGTGTGTTGAAAAGCACCTTGAAATACTAAAAAAACAAGAGTTTATAGAATGTTTTATTCATAAGTCTGCATTTCTGTCTTCTCTTAACAGACAATCCACAATCAGATACTTCAAGAGTATCATAAAATAAAAAAGGTGAGTTTTTCAACTTTAACTGTTTTTTGATGATTAAAGTATCCGTATAGATGCTCAGATTATGACTCTGCTTTTTCATATCCCTTGCAGACTAATCCATACTATAGCCAAGAGAAGAATCGCTGTGAATATCTACACAACAAACTGGCACATATAAAGAAACTTATTGCGGCGTACGATCAACAGCAACTGTAAAAGTAGTTATTAGACATCGTTTCCCTGTTATCTCTGGAAACCAAGCAGATAAAGGAAAACTCTGGATTCCGCTTGCGCTAAAAAAAAATAGAATAAATAATGCCATGAAGGGAGTATTCCCCTCACTGGGGCCAAAGGCTCTAGTGGGGACTAAGCAGGACACAAGATCTGTTTCTTTCTCTTCCCTCTTATTTTTCTGTTTTGTTTTTTAACGATGGGGCTGTGCCTGGTGTGGCCAGGTCTGTCGGCGTCATGACAGTGCATTCAGAAATATTGGTTCTGTGTGGCTTTGTTTTTCTCAACGGCCCACTCTGCTTATAATGCACAGAGGTCTGAAAGAGTCTAACATGGAAACTCGCCCACATTCTTGGGAGATTTCCAAATTATCTTTCCTGCTTTTGAAACTCAAAGAAAGAGGACACTGAGATGAAAAGTGCAGATTGTATGCCAAATGCAACAAATTTGTTTTGAGTTTAGTAACATTAAGTGAATGATACATCAGTTTTCCCCCCCACATACTGAATCGAATGGTTGTGATGTTGAACTTATTTCTTTGTTTTTCTTTTTATTTATTTTGGACACTTAACTCGGGGGGGTTAGTCTGTTGTACACTCCTCAGTATCAGTACTTAAAAGCTGTGTCTCTTATGTTCTGTCCTCACATCTTGAATGTCTGCCAGTATTTTATTCAGAAGCTGCCTTGTCCATGTAATTGTCAATCTGTTGGCGATAATTTTCTTTTTCTCTCTTTTAAAGAGATGCAGATAAAACTGTTGATTATATCAAAACAAATGCAGACAGTCAGACGCAGGTTTGTGCGTTTGGCTTTTCTTTTCTAAAATCACGTGCAGATGTCTTAACAGAGGGGACGTGAGTTTCCGGTTTTCTCTGAATCTAGTCTCCTCACGGCCGTGACGAGCTGCAGCGCTTGTTTATCTGTTACAGCAGCGGTCCTTAGTTATAGTTCATCACATTGTATCAACAAAAAACTATATTTAACTCCCAATTAGTCTCTTTCTGGTTGATGGCTTTTGTAGCAGCAGAATAATTCAGTTGCCTGAAGAGTTCATCGGCAGTGTTACTCTTCATCACTGTAAGGAAGATCCTCTAATTGTAAGATGAAGCAGACGGGATGCAGATCTGCGGGCCTTTTCTTCTCATCTTCAAAATATTCTAAACTCTCGGGCAATCCACAAATCTGACATCTTCTTGCTTGCATCGTTTTCACCTTTAGCTGCGTTAAATCCATGTTTACAGTGTCTATACAAAGATCACATTATTTATTTTTTGTCTGCTAATTGACCCGCATGCTAGTCTGTTTGAGACGACTGTTAAGATGAAGCCATCTTCGTTCATCTTCTGAGCGGGGCCTGACGGACCTCCCGCTCAGAGAAGGACCAGTTTTTGCCTTTTTCAAATGTGATGTCACATGTTCACGCCGAACGACCTGAAAAACTGTTTCCTGGATCGACTCTCCTCTCCGAGAGGCACCAAGTCTCGACGTATCCGAAGACGAATGAGAAATGCTGCATCAGAACTGAGCCTGATGAGCGATGAAGCGAGTCAGTCAGTGAATGCATCTCTTATACTGGTCTTTTTATGTGAATATGAAAAATCAGCACTTTTTCTCCTGATCTCGCTGTTACCGGGGGGTTTTGTCCAAATGACACTTTTCTCTTTGTCCATCAGAGTGCATGCTTTATGAATGTGTTACAATGAACAGTCTTTGTATCTTTACTTGAAAAAAAAAAAAAAAAACTGCCCAAGGATCTCAAAATCCACGCAAACGCCTAGTCCAACTGAATTTGTATGTAATCAATTAGACATGGCTCTGACCAGCATGTATACCAAAGTGCTTAAGTGGGATGACACAGAATGCTCTACCAAATGTTGGAACATGTCACAGCATTCTCTTCCTCCTGTTATCATTCATTTTGTCTGCATCATTTACCATCCAGTGTAAAGTTTCTTGGTGTTTTCTTGTGAGAAGCCAGAGGAGGCTCCTTCGCTTCAGACGGGCTTTGCATGGACTCAGATGTAACGTCAGGTTTTGAATTTTATCGCTCTCCTAATATCAAAAACACTAAGGTCGATTCTCAGAAACGCAGCAATGCTGAGCTCTTCTGGGTGTAGCCTGAGGTTGGATCTGGGACTCAATGAAGACGAAGGATGTGACATTTGTTGAATGTTTTGTCACCAGAGTCGCCCAGTGCTACGACTTCTTCCCACACTTTCCACTGTTCTTACTGTATCTTGTTTTCTGGAAACATTTAGACATGATTACTGTATTACATCTCTATCACGGTCAAAAATCCATTGTGAATTTAGCTCATCAGTGAATATTTTTTTGATCCGATGGAGAGCAGACTGTTTGACGGTAACGATACGCCAGCACAGGAGTACCATTGTATGAGTTGATTGTGCCAAAATGACCTGTTGTATAGGTTTTTTTTTTCTTTTGAATATATACATGCTGCTGTATAAGCAAAGAGGGCTTTGGAGAATAGTCATGAAATGTTGACGCTAAAACCCAAAGCACGCTTTTTGAAAACCATAAGGGACTGGGACTGAAATTGATCTTTGTTTCAATAAAATTCTTTAAAATCCTTATTTGTGAAATTCTGAAACAGTTGTTGCTGTCTGTTATTATGATGAAGCCCTTTTCTTTTTCCAAAATGAATGCGATTAAAAAAATATTAATTGTTGGGGAGAGTAATGAATGTGCTGAACATGAAAAGATGATGTTTAACTTGTTAAAGGGAGAGAAATATGGGCTCATTTCTTGACCTTTTTGTCTGCAGAAAAGTCAGAAAGCATACTTTTAAAAAAAACATTTCAATCGTTAAGTACAACATCATCTACTTTGAACCTCCAAAGCTTGTTTTGGCAGCTCAGATCTGCACAGAAAGTCACCTAAAATAATAGAGCTTCCTTATTTTTGTCACATTTTTCTTTAAAGGAGTTATCAGATTGTTTACACAGAATTTGTTTTATGGCACTCATCAAGGTTTGTTTTTCCTGACTAGATCTTTGCTTGTGATGTATCTCCCCTCAGGTGTACACCGATCAGGCAGAACATTAAGACGACCTGCCTGATATTGTGTTGGTCACCTTTATGCTGCTAAAGCTCCTCTGACCCAGTGGGGCATGAATAGAGGACTTTTGGGGATGCCTTGTGGCAGTGGATTCTGTGGGTTGCAGGGTGGGACCTACCTCGATCAGACTTATCCTGGCACATCCCACAGAGGCTCAATAAGATTTGGTTCTGGAGAGTGTGGAACTCTTTAGCTCTGGTATGTTCCCAGGCCACTCCTGAGCAGTTTTTGCAGTGTGTTAAGGTGCATTGTCCTGCTGAGGGTGGCAACTGGTATCATGGACTGCTGTTGCTATGACGAATTGAGGGTTTAAGGTTGGTGACTGGCAATGTTTAGGTGGGTGTGAAATATCCACGTGAATGTAAGGACCCAAGGTTTCCCAGCAGAACACTGCATTTAAACAAGATGATCGATGTTTTTCCACTTCAGCTCTGTGGTCATGATCGGTTTTGTCGCTTTGGATTGAAGCATCTGACCTGTAGTGCAGCATCAGTCCTGTAGGTGGCAGCAGTTTCTCACGGTTTCCCTTCACACAGAGCTGGCACACCTTGTTTTTGCTCATAAAGGCAACAAATTGAACCTAAATATTTAGATCTCTGTGGTCTCCCAGATTGCATTGTTTGTCCTCATCGGTAAACTGTTATGTGTGACACCCTCAGGGTCTGTCTGGTTGCAGGGGAGTGACAGGAAAAAGCAATTTTAAACCTTTTTGTGTAGTCTATACCTGTATGCGTTGGCACGTGTTGTTTACCGCCAAGCCTGTTTTTCGCGCCAAAATCCAAAAAAAAGGCCCTGGCATGGTGGCAGAAGATGCTCTGAAGAGGACAAGGCTGGCTGTAATCTGACACACTGTGAAAGATCCCAGAAATCTACATAGCGACTGTGTGTTCCAGTTGGCTGAGCTGAGCTGTGCCTGAGCTTCGCTATGCTGGCGCTCATCCCAAAGTTGGCCTCAGCGCTGCTCAGGGAGCTGGAGGGGGGCCCGGTCAGCGAGTTCACTGTGGCAGGCTGCCATCGCTCCCCTCTCCTCAACATACAGCAGCGTATACACTGACATGTTTACACACACAGCGGAGAGGCCGAGAGCTCTCCTCCCCCCTCCGTGTTTCCAGGGTTTTACAAGTCAGACAGGATCCAATTTGTCTGGATTTCTGTGCTGAGAAAAGGGAGGAGAGGGATCTGCTTGCATTTAGATTTTGTGCTAAGAGAGCAGGTCAGTGCTTTAATGTGAAAATGTAGGCCGTGGTTGAAATACAGGTCAGTTAATTAGTGGAGGTAATTGGTGTGTGTGTGTTAGATTTGATGGTGTTTCAGAACAGATTTGAGTGAGATGGTTTGTCCACGGCTGCTTAAGTCCACACATACCTACGTCCAATGCAGAAAAGGCAAAAAGAAGCTTCACACATGTGGGTTGAAACACATTACTGACACCTGATTTGTGGAATGATTTGGAAGTTATGACAAGCACATTACTGCACCTTAGTTTTAGTTGTAGTTTGAAATTCTTATAATTCAGTCATTTTAACCACAGGCTGCAACTATGGACACTTTAAACACAGACAACTTTAATTTCAATTTCATTTTAGCTGCAATACCTCTCAGAGATGTTTGTGTGTTAAGTTATGTTCTTTAATTTCTTCTGTTTCATTCTTATTTTGCCTGCGCTACGGTTGTATGCACAGAGGCAACAAAGGTTGATTTGACTTAAACACAACAAGAAGCCTTTAGTCCAAATTTAAAATAGAAAAAATAAGATGTGCATGTCTCAAGATGCGTGCGAGGTTTGTAGAAAATGGTCTCGCATTAAATGAGCCAACACAGCATGACAAATAAATTTCCCTACTCGTGTGTAAGTTTCGATGACGGTGCACCTTTAAGCCTTTAACCGTGGATGGTGCATTGCAGCAATAAGACTCACAATCGCCAGGTCAAGCCACTGATAGCCTTGTTACTGTGCTGCCTTGAGCATTTCTAAGCTTTATGCATTTAAACTAATTTTGCAGCCAAGGTCTTTGGCTGCAGATATTAAATAAGCTTCACTAAAAGGCAGTACACATTAGTTTATGCAGTTTTTTTTGCCGCAAGGCAGGAAAAAGTACAAATAATCCAGTTTTTCCTCATTTTAATGGTATTATCTTGTAAGAACGGACTGAAAACAGTGGGATTGTTGAGTTTCAGCGGTCCTCCCACAAACTTAACTGGCTACGTGCTCTTTGAGTTCATCATCTTGAATATTTCTTATTCATTCTGCAGCATCTGTGATACTTGGAGATCACTGTCTTGTCTTCTGTTACAGATTCTGCAGCTCTGTGTGGGAGAGTGAATGATTTGTAAATGAAAACTCACGGTTTCCTTCACAATCTCTACAAACAGGTGGAGGATTCTTTCTCTCTGCTGCTCATTTTGTTGCAAATCCTCATCTCTCAGTAAAACACAGAAGTCAGACAGACATATTCCATTTGATACAAGATGTTTAGGCTTTTCTGAGCGTATTCCATTCATCATCTTTGACAAAGAACGCTGGGGAATACTTTCAGACTCAAGTAACCGTTTATTTCGGTTTAGTAAAACCGGTATGTAATTGTGAAATCAGCCTTTCATGGCTGAAAACCAGCATTTTGAGTCTAACCTCACCTCACATTCAGGCTGCACATGACTAAAGCCTCCTCTAAACAATACCGGTTCTGTTGCAGCTTGTCAGGATGAATCAGCCAGCTCCTCTGTGAATGAGCTGAGGTAATGCTGCTTTCGACTCCACTTGTTCTGTCTCTCCAATCACTTGTCCTCATGTTTAATTTCTTGTTACATCAAAACTAAGCAACTAACTAACCTAATGTATCCCATATTTTGCCATAGCCACTCTCAACTTATTGTTTTGGTGCCTTAAATTGTTTTGCAGGAAGCGTCTCGCTGTATGGGAAGACAAAAGTAGGTAGACAGGCAAACAAATTATCAAAATTACATGGTGACCCGACCACATTGTAACCCTTCCCTTCCCTCAACCACATGATCCGTCATAAATCATCACTTACTGTGGACACTTCACAGACAGGCAGTGAACTATGTAAGTAATGGCTGTAACAAACTGTAATTAGTCTGCAGCTCTACTGTCTACTGTATATTCTGAATGAGATCATACTGGATAAATGTATTTGTTACTATTCTAAGAGTGTACATTTAAATGTGCATGAATTGTATATATTATGAATAAGCGATGCTTCATGCAGAGCTACAAATTGATTGCAAAGTTATGCAGACTGCAAAGAGAACAATGCCTTTTGTTCATTTATCTTTTTGTAGATTAAGAAACAGTCCAGACTGGTGCATTTCAATTGAAGAGTCAAATATCAGTCGTTTGCAATCATCATACTGTGCAGTAAAATGGCAAAGTCTAAACCCAGTTGTTGACTCTTTATTGACTCTACTTTGTCTAAAAATGATCTTTGCATGTTTTGTACTTCCCTGATTCATAAGGCTTTGCTAAATCTGAAAATCTTTGTCACCAGCATGTTTCTGCTCTACTTACCAAGCCGTCCTTCCACATAACAAACAAATCATCTGTATTATGATGTTATATAATGATAAATCACTTTCTTGATACACCCACTAGTTTTTAAATATGTATGGAAGAGCTCAGCCCACATGTCAACCATTTATAGTTTTTGAATTTACATAAAGGCGTTTGAAACTTTGTTAGAACCGAAGGAACATAACTGCAAGGCTTCTGATAAACAGCGTGTCTTTGTGAATACTCCAGTGACACAGTTTCTCACTGACGACTTTAATCAAATCCATTGATCCAGACTTGAGCGACCCATTTTGCATATCTGCACATCTCTTCATGTCTTTGTGTACATATCAAAGGTCAGCTAATGTGTGCTTTACAGAATTAGGATCAGCGCTTCTTTCTCTGACAGCTAATGATAAAAGACATGTCAAGTAAATTAAACATGTTTAATGAAGCTCTTATTAAATGTGAAATCAGAGCGCTGGGGGGTAGCATCTCATTTCCACAGTCCCAACATGTTCCGTTGTCACCCTCTGTGAAGCCCGTTTATTTACAGCACCGCTCTCTCAGCTGGCATTTCAAAAGGAAAGAATTGTGCTTTCTTTTGGGATGAAAATGCACTCAAAGAACAATTTTACACATTTCTAGCAATTTTAGTAACCAGGACAATGTTGATTTTAAGCAGATGTTCCTTGATGATACTATTTATATCTTCTGTCATCCGTTAGAACTGTGTTGTAAAAAATGTTGTAAAAAAATTTATAAAATCTGATAGCAAGAGTGTCGAGTGGAATACTGAAGGTACAAAAAAATATAAATAGGGAAGATATCCGTACTGTACTGATATTTCTGTAAAGCAATAGCTGATTTAAATACATCAAAACGGTGTGAAAAACTAATTACTGTTTGTAAAAATGCAGATTTTTGATGTGGACAATTTTTACAGTTGAAACCCTTTTTAATATTTTTTACAGTAAACATTTAAATTAATGCTCTTGCTGTTATTTTACTAATTATCTGTAATTTAAAAACACTGAAAATCTGTAAAATAACACTAAATTGTTAAAAAAAAAAGTTAAATACTGTTTAAAAATGTTAATTTCTTACAGTGTAGAGGGGATAAGATGCCCCACTTAAGAAAAATGCTTATTCATTTAAAATATATTTAAATATGTCAAAAACGAACACCTAACTATATCATGCATGACATTCATGTACATTATGTCAATGTAATGTGTAATGTTTCATTTTTAATGTGCAATAATTAAATTTTAAGTGCAATATTCAATTATCGTGTGTAATATTTAATTATGATGTACAATATTCTAATTTAATGTGCAATATTCTGTAATTGTGTGCAATAATACAGTTTTATGAGCAATATTTCTACATCATGTTTAATGTTTCATTATAATGTAAAATGTTCGGATTCATTATACAATATTTCCTTTTCATGCACAACATGTAATGATATGTTAGATTTTCCAGGTGCAATATTTCTTTATCATGTGTAATATTTCAATATTATGTACAATATTTCAATTTCATGTGTAATGTTCCATATGTGTAATAATGCAATTTCATGTGCAATATTTCTACATCATGTGTAATATGTTACTTTACTACCTCAGTATCACTGCCAGTATTGCTTGTTGCTATTTTATCCTTGTCTTCTTTTACCTTGCTTATTTTTTATTTTCACAAATACATCATACTTATATCTCATTGCTTTACTCTGTTAGGCAATGCCTCCATTGTCTTGTTATGTAATTTTATTTTCTGAGCAATAACTGGCAGAAAAAATTTATTGCCACGAACAAACTTCTGTCTTATCTTATTTGCCCTTGGAGATATTGAAATCTTAACTGGGTTTCTGGGTTTACTTAAGATTTCAAATACAAAAAAATAAAAAGACGAAGAAGAAGAAAGAAACTGTACTGAAAAATTCAATTCTCAAATTCAGCCAAAAATATTTTACAGAACTTAGTTTTGGGTCACACATGAAAAAGAAGTAAACTTTGGGTAAAATATGAGACCATTAATTCCGTGTAAAAAGGATCCACATCTGTGAACGCAGTCGTGATGTTACCGGAGCTCTCACGCGGGGCGTGGGACGGCAGCACCGCTCGTGCTCAGCGTGGCCGGCCCACGCGCACTGATCACGGTCCCCTCGGTGACGTCTGTGTCCCCATCGCCGCCAGTGGCCCCGTGCCATATTTATTCATGCCGGGCAAGATGGCGGCGATACGGACGAGATGTTATTGCCAGTGGACATAAAAAACGGCATTTTATTCAAAATTCAGAGCCGAGTCGGACACGTTCGCACACCTGACCGCATCGTGTGTGCGTTTACCGCGTAACGAGCGTCGACGTCTTTTTTATTCCACGCGTTTCGAGTGTTTTTTTCTTCCAAGATGTTCACGTTGTAACTCGCTCGCTAACCGACCAGCTGGCTAACAGAGAGCAGCAACTAGCTAGCTAGCTATCTATCACAGCCAAGCCGCCGTGAAGTGTAGAATGGGAGAAAAGCTGGAGCTCAAGCTCAAATCGCCGGTCGGAGCAGAACCTGCTGGCTATCCGTGGCCGTTACCAGTATACGTAAGTGTTAAACCCCAAAACTCAGCGGTTCCATTTTTAGGTTTTGTCTCTTGTTTTTGTCTTTGTTAGCTACGTTAGCTGCCTTGCTAACAGTGGCTAGCAGAAGGAGCAATGGCACGCTCGTCCGGGGAATCAGGTCATACTGGTCGGGATGGTGACTGACATGGTTTATCAGTAAGCTAACATGACTGACCAGATATTCAGATTGTTTTTTTCCCATGATACAATAAGTATTTGCCAGAAAACAGCCTCATACCCTCTACGGTACATATGATCAGAGTGCAGTTGTAGATAGTAAAAGTAGTGACACCCAGCAATAAAACAGTGTTTTGAAATTGGAGCAGACCCTCCTTCATATTAATCATCATGTCAGTGTGCTGACAATTAACTTCATACCCAAAGTGTGTAGACTGTGATCCTCCGTGTGCCACTGTTAACACGTGGAGTTGAACCCGGGCTGTTAATATATGTGTTATAGCTGTTTTTATCTGTTGAAAACCACCATGTGACACTCACACAGGGGACGGAGCTATAGAAGTTGTGTACGTGTGTGTGTGCATGTATGAACTCTGTGAGGTCGGTGCTTCTTTATGCTACCCTTATCTGGATGGCAGCGATGCATTCCTCGAGTGCTTTCTGTGTTGTGTTTTCTAATAACATCCTTATGAGTTGCGTGTATGTGTGGTAGTCTGAACCCTGCGCGTACAGCTGATCCCTAATCTGTCAGTTCTCAGTGCATTAGCAGTCGTGTTTGCCCAGAAAGAATGGTCTTTTCTCAGAGTTGTGTTTCCATGAAGCTGTCAGCACGTCAGTGAGTGATTGCAGTTGACTCATTGAATAGAAGCGGAAAGGGAAGCGGTTGCAAGTTCTGTGGTCCTTTCGGTGGTATATAGTTAGTTTTAACTATGTTTTTCATTTATAGTAATTGTGGTGAGACAGTCAGTACTGGCTGAAAAAAATTTTCTCAGAATGTCTGAGGGGGGGGTCTCTGTATTTCTTCTGTCCACCCACACTTCACCCTGTCAGTCATTCTGGTAATTTCAGTTCCATCTTGTAGTCTGTTTATCCATCATCACAATATGCAGTGAATAACTTTGAAGTCACTGAGTCAGAGTTGATGTAATCAGCCACTCCCCTCTGCTTTGGCTGACATAGTTGACCCTCCCTTTTCACCGGGCCAGAGTCTGATAACGCTCAAAGTTCCTCCCTCCTGCATGCATCGCAATACCTGTTTTTTTTTTTTTTTTTTTTAATGTTGTGCTCGGCAAGGATAGACAGGAGAGCGGGTCATGTCAGGAATTTAATATATTGTTGATCTGCGTGATAGCTATTTATACTGAGACTAGCTGTCGTGGATTGAATTAGAAACAGCTGATGCATGTGGAGTTCTGCAATATGGAGCCTATTCATGCAGTGCTCTCCTCCTGTTTTCAAAGGGGAAAGACTTCCTCTCTCTTCTCCCCTCCTCTTTTGTCCATATGGTCAACTCTGCAGGAAAGAAGATATGAGATGCTCCTGTTCAGCAGTGTCATATTAACAGTATTCAAATGCACGTGCCGGTATCAAGTCTTTTTGTTTTTCAGTCTGCTTTTATCCATTTTGAATGGCATGCTGGTAACAACAGATTTCATTCCATGTAGATTCATTCTTCACTCCCACAGAGCATTAAGATTGCCTATCTCACCCACAGAGCATGAACACAGTGTTGTCTGTGTTTTGATACACAAAACATGGCTGTTGGACAAGCTTTTGCAGCATAAGGCGTGCTGTTAGAACCGAGCCCATTTATTGATCTCTTTCATCCTGCATTTCTTTCCAGTTTTCCTCTGTCTCTCGCTGAATCCCCACATGTGTGCATCTATAAATGCTTCCATATGAAGAGCACCTCTGGTGTGTTGCAGCTCTTTGTCCATCTGGTTCTGGGTGTGGGTATTAACTGCTCCTGCACGACACACTGCTGTTCAAGTACTGTTGACCGTATTTGGTTTGTTCATCACCTGTTTTCTAAAATCAAATAGTACTAAGGTTTCAGCTGTTAGTGCAGCAACAAAAAAAATGTCAATGCATGTTTGCAGTTGTGCCTTTCTGGTTTTGTTTGTGATTTTAATGTACAGTGTTTGTGTTCAAGCCTGGCAACCGGCCAATGCAGATCATCTGAGGTTCTCGTTGTTGTCAACATGTGACCGGTTGTACTCTGTCAGGGCTTCTCTGTTGGATAGGGGTATGTTTGTTTCCATTAGATACCACACAAAAAACACTTTCACACATCCTCCCTACTTTGATGTTAGAAAATGTAATCAATATTTAGTTTCAGGTGCTGAAGTCATATTGGTTTTGTCACTGAGAGACTCAGACGTATTTCGAGGCGAGTGAGTGTAGTTCACGTGTGAGCTTGCTTTAGTCATTTGTTCTCATAGGGTGCTGAAGTGTACATAGTGGAGCAGTGTGTGGTGTAAAAACCCCTACACCCACAATGCGTCACACTGATGTGAGGAGAGATTGACTGACGAGGTGGTGTAGAGAGGAGGAGTTGTACATGCGTCAGTTGGACCCACAGTGGGGAGAGAGGAGGGTCCTCTTTTCTTTTTGTCTGACTCTCCCTTTCAGACGGTGTTTATTTTTAGCAACAGCCCTGTGCTGGTGTTGCTGTGTGCCGTCTTTGTGTGAGCAGGTGACCTACAGCCACTGCGTCTCATTCGCTCGCTCACACAGTCTGTTTCATACACTCTCATACTTTTGTGAAGCTTCTCTGTGCAGTGTAAAATCAATTGTGCTCATGCATGTCCAAGAAGATTTGTAGCTTATGTGTAGCTGCATATTAGCAGCACCGCTAGCACCTAGCGTGAAAATGTAGCTGCAACGGTGCGCTGACAGAAATAGCACGAGATTTCCTGTCTATGTAACCATGCATATTTGAGTGTGTGCGCATGCATGTTTTAGCTTTGGCGGAAGTTTGCGTAGTAGTGGCGGGCAGTATTGAGCGGGAAGCCGGGAGCTCCAGGCTGTGAGCAGTTAGCTGCGGCTTCAGTGCCAGGCCTCAAACAGCTGACAAATAGCAGGCTTCCCCTCCTTTCTCTGGCCCCCTCTCTTTCCCCTTTTCTTTTTGTTGTCCTCGATTTCACTTTCGTTGCATTTGCCATCTGATTTATACTCTCTTTTTTTTCACTTTCCCTCCTATCTTTCTCTCCAGCGAAGGCTATCCTTGGCAATGCGCTGCTGGAGCAGGAGATAGAAAGTGGGTCAGTGGGTCAGCTCAGTCAACAGGCTCAGGCTGGCTGCGCTCTAGGTGAAACTTGAGTCCTGTTACTCCCAGAGCAGCTCGGCACACTCTAGCTGAGGTTTCTAACTATAGCTTCCCTGCCTGGGACAAATATAATTCATCTAATTTGATGAAGTATTTATTTAGACAGCAGTGCCGTTTTCAGCCACGTTATCTTCACTGATTTTCTGAGGCGGGATTTGAAAGTCTGACTGTGTCTTGTCCACACAGAAGGAGTAATTTGTGCAGTACGTTAGCAGAGCAGCAGCTCCGGTGCTCCCAGTGTGTCTGCATAGGAGGTGTTCTGGCATCGCATGAGGCTGTAGGTCACCCCCCCCAGCACTTTGAAAGAGCCCCATTACACAACCTTTTGGAATGCTTGCACAGCAAAATGTGAGAACAGACAGTTAAGGCATAAAAATACTCTTCAGATTCCATTTCTGAGTTCAATAGCGCAAGTAAAATGTGAGCCATAATGCGCTCTGTGTAGACAGCTGGATGGATTAACATGATTCCCTAACAGACGCACGTGAGACAGATGAGTGAAAACACGGCTGAGATGCTTTCTGTGTCAGCACAGTTTGAATTAACCGTCTGAACTCTGAGTAGTTTCAGGGGATTTTTTTTTTTTCAATTTCATCTGAATTTTGCTTCCCAAGGGTTCATTTTCGCTCTTCAATAGAAAGACCTCTATGGAAACAGAACAATCATGGCTAGAAGTTGAGAGAAGTAAAAAATGTTATGGCATAAATCAATTTTAAAAAGAAATAAATCAAGTTGGATTTCTTTGGTTTAATTGTTTTCCAAAAATTGGGGGAAAAATAGAATCAACATGTTGAACATTTTCCAAGCGTCCAAAGGTGTTAAGGACTGGGAAAAAAAATGCAAACTCTACATACTATAGCTATTTTACCGTTTACACTTTGAAATTATTTCTATACTTCTATCTGCTCTGTGTTAAAACCTGAAATCAGCTTAGTTCAGTCTAAAAGTCCCACATTTATTTTTTGTCTTGTGACTGTTGGTCACAGCTGAGTCACTCATGGCTTCACAGTTGGACAGAGGAACAGACTTTTTATGTGCTTTTTTTAGAGTCTGGTCAGTTCAAACGGTTTATATTTGGTAAAATTGTGTAATGAGTCATGCGACTTTGATGAAATGTCATGATTTTAGGCTTAGATTTAATTAAGTTTTCCAGATGGCTAGTTCAAGGTCTATTGGAAATCTAAAAAAACTGACTGTTGTTTGTATTTTTACAATTTGTGGCTCAGATAGATTGTATAAATTTGATTATTCCTATTAAAGCCAATCATGGCTGCAATGAGATGTGGGATTCAGAGGGTTAATATAACAGATTTCCAGAAAGAAAGTTAGTTACTTCAGATTAAATTAAGATCTACAAGTATACAGATGTGAATACAGATCAATGCTGCTTTTCTGTAGACATGTCAGTTATTGTAAATAAGTGACTCAACAGTTAAGAATCCTAATTTAAGGTATGTCTCATAAAGCTAAATTTAATATGGATTGATGTCGGTGTGTGGCCTCAATACACCATATTTATGACCAAAGTAAAACATGTCAGCAGGTTCCCATGCCCTCTTCTCCAGTTCTTTTAATTAGTTAACATATTTAAGTGAAAAAGAAATCAGGATAGCGAGGCTTGCTGTCGATGACATACAAACCAGACTGAGCGGTATCTGCCACCTGATGCGTCTTTGACATTTTACCTTTCCTGTGGGCTGCCTCGTGATATTTAATAATGCATCACAGATGAATAGTTCGTATCTGTATACGCATGAACACAGTATGGCATTTCTTACCTAAATGTTGATCACATCATAGATATGATTATGATTGATGAGCTGTAAGAAGGTTTTATTTCACTTAAGTTCTCCAGTTCAACTTCTGTGTCATCAATTTCCCAACATCTCCACAATGTTTATATGCAAACTAGGGCACACAGTCCTGCAGAGTTTTCATTTTGTGATTCAACTTTTCTGTTTGCATCCTATCTGCAACTTTTACGTTCTGTTTTGTGCATATACATCAATGATATCCGAGGTGCCTTGTCTTTGGAAACCTGCAGAAAAACACTACAAACAGCTGCTTTGATACATAGACTGATCTGAGCACGTGTGCTTTCATACTAGACTGCTGTGGTTAGGAGTTTGCTTCATTCAGACGGCATACTGTGCGTGCTGTGTAGTGTTTGTTGTAAACAGTGGAAGAGTTTCGAGTAATCTGAAGAAGACTCACACAGTTGCTCACAGTTAGCCTGTAGTGACTGCTAAGTCTGTCAGATGTTCCCGCATTTATTTTTGAATCAGTGTTTGTTTTTTTCAGTTCTTCTGAGCAAGAACTGTCTGTCAGGAAATAATCATCAGCTTACAGTCTGATATCTTGTGTTATCATATTAATTCATTTTTACTTTGAAGATTTCAAGACATGTTGTTTCTTTTAAAGTGCTGAAGTTTAAGCAAATTATATATCGGAAATTTAAAGCTGATGCAGACAAAAGTGATTGTACTTTAATGGTATGAGTATTATTTCTGTGCTGTACTACCTGGCTTGTAGTTTTTTTTATAATGTGTATTTAATGGTCCGAAATGGTCAGACCTGTTTATTAGGAACACTTTGCTTAAACCAGTGCAATTTTATGAAACAGCCCAGCAAAAGATCATGTCATCGCTGAGGCTCTAATATTTAGTTTTTGTCTGTGCTGTTCTTGAGAGGTCTTGATCAAACTTTATGGTCGTATTGGAGACTGTAATTTGTGTTGCTTCAGACTGTAATATGTGACACTGTTTAGTCACATTTTGCCCCTCCCTCTCTCCTCAGGATAAACACCATGATGCTGCTCATGAAATCATCGAGACCATTCGGTAAGTGACCTTTCCGCCCTCTGACTGAACCCTTTTATACGCCCACATTTCACTTTACTGCGTCAAGGGCCTGACTTAGTGATGTTCTTATGTTTGGGTTTTTTTTTAGGTGGGTGTGTGAGGAAATCCCAGACCTCAAACTGGCAATGGAAAACTACGTGCTCATTGACTATGACACCAAGAGGTGAGACTTGGATCGTGTCTTGTTAAACTGTGTGTCAACAAAAACAACAACTGAAGTCCTCACAAAAATCCTTTATCCATGCCATTTTACTTGTGAGTCTGAAATGAGATTAACCAGGAAAAAGCACCATTTAAGATCAGAGTTTATGAAACAGAAAGAGGGCTGCCCAGTGGAGTAGTGGTTAGCACTTCCGCCTTGCAGCAAGAAGATCCCCGGTTCAATTCCCGGCCTGGGATCTTTCTGCATGGAGTTTGCATGTTCTCCCTGTGCATGCGTGGATTTTCTCTGGGTACTCCGGCTTCCTCATACAGTCCAAAAATATGCTGAGGTTAATTGATTACTCTAAATTGCCCGTAGGTGTGAATGTGAGTGTGATTGTTTGTCTGTATATGTAGCCCTGTGACAGACTTGCGACCTGTCCAGGGTGTCCCCTGCCTTCACCCAAGTCAGCTGGGATATGCTCCAGCACCCCCCGCCACCCTAGTGAGGATAAAGCGGTGTATAGAGAATGGATGGATGGAACAGAAAGAGGTTACAGCGACACTTCACTCAAAACAATTGACTAAAGTTAAAACACAAAGCTCTCTTCCCCAACAGTTACCTGACTTTTTGTACTTGCATTATGATGGAAATTGTTCCTGTGATGTCAACGTAAACACAGGTGAAATATGTTTTTGTTAAAATGTCTACTTCAACTTTGTGTTTTCTCTTTCTCACAGCTTTGAGAGTATGCAGAGACTTTGTGACAAGTACAACAGGGCTATTGACAGCATTCACCAGCTGGTGAGTCCGTCTGTGTGAATGTTTTTACTTTTGTGTAGGTTAAGTAAACATAAATATTAGTCATAAAAGTGACATAGATGATACTGATAATCTATGCGTCAGTGTTTCTTTGAATCTGAATTTCCTGTTATTTTGCTCATAATTGTTTACTTTTAGTTTAAGCTGTAAATTAAGATACCTGAGACAATATAGTTTCTTTATATTTTGTCCATGAATTTGTCAGATTTTCTTCAGAAAACTTGAGCTTTTGCATCCTGCATTAGTGATCAGAGAACTGCAGGTTTTCCTAACAACCAGTGATAATGTTCTTCTCCCTGATTTATAGGGAATACTGTAAATGTAAGTATATTAATCGGTGGACATTTAATCTTACAGTGGAAGGGGACCACCCAGCCCATGAAGTTAAACAAGCGTCCTTCCAATGGGCTGCTGAGACACATCCTACAGCAGGTGTACAACCACTCAGTGACTGACCCGGAGAAGCTGAACAACTATGAACCCTTCTCCCCTGAGGTCTACGGAGAGACCTCTTTCGACCTGGTGGCTCAGATCATTGATGAGATGGAAATGATGGAAGAGGACACCTTTGTTGACCTCGGAAGTGGTTAGTTTGCTGATATTTTGGCATGTTGAGGTTTTTGAAAAGAAGCCAATTGAATTGTGAAATTGTGAGGAAAAAGTCATCAAAGTTTGTCTTTAGACTTTTAAAGGTTATAATAGTGTGCTAATAGAGGAAGCAGTTAAATACATGATGGTAAAGACATAAACATGTTTGGGTTTATAAAGATATCTGAATTTGCAAGAGTTGGTCAGGATATTAGCATAGATGGCAAGATCATCGGTCTTGGTGTGTTTGCTGTAAGACATAAAATTGACTGTTTCTTGTTTGCAGGAGTGGGGCAGGTGGTGCTGCAGGTTGCAGCAGCAACCAACTGTAAACACTACTATGGTGTAGAGAAAGCAGACATTCCAGCTACCTATGCAGAGGTAACTGCACTCTGTGGCACAGAAGCAAATGTATATTTCAGGAATAGGGCACAGAAAAGTGAAACTTGAGCTGCATTCAGACAGACAGCAGCGCCATATCAAAAATCACTTCTTCTCGAGTCATTGTCGTGAAATGACAGTGTTGGCACAGCGTGATTGCCACCATAGACGGCCCTAGAAAATGAATACAGTCTGCCAAAAAGTGCTGTGTTATGTCTTCGTGGCTTATCAGCTTTCAGACTGGGTTTCTTTTTCTTAGTATTTCACCTTGCTGATTCCCTGCAGCAGCATGTCTCGGCCTATCACATATTCAGACTAACAATGTGTCTACACAGAAAGATTTTCAGCCCAGAAATTCAACCTGAAGTGTGCTGTGCTACATGCTCATGTCACAAAATGTCTAGATTTAGTTATACTTAACAGTTGCAAATCCAACTCAAAAAGTCAATGTTAGTTATGATTCTGAAACACGTGGTGTCAGAAAGACGCTTTATGTGAACATTGGGATTTATTTTTTTTCAGTTTTAATATTATTTGTTGGAATATCATGATTTAAGTTCTGTCTTTCAGACCATGGATAAAGAGTTCAAAAAGTGGATGAAATGGTATGGGAAGAAACATGGGGAGTACACAGTAAGCTGACTTCTGTGACATTTGCTAAGTGCACACTTTAAAAAGACTTCACTGTACTGCAGGTCTACAGGTATGCAGGAATTTTAACATAACTATGCTATTTTTTTCAGCTGGAGAGAGGTGATTTTCTGTCTGAGGAATGGAAAGAAAGGATCGCCAACACAAGGTGGTGTACTATACCTGGTCACAGGGGCAGTCTGAAAGACACGATTTCCATTTAATGCAAATGAGATGATTTATAAGCCAAATTTATTCACCAAAGAACCACAAAAATAGAACCTCTGTTCTCTGTAATGTAGTCTAGTCCACTGCATAAGACTAAAGAAAAATATACCGCATTTTCCGCACCATAAGGCGCATCGGATTGTAAGGTGCAGTCTCGATTACAGTGTTTATTTCTGTACTTAAGCCATATATAAGGCGCACCGTATTATTGGGCGCATGCTAAAACAAGGAAACGGAAGCAAAACAGTGAGTTTGGTTGAACTTTATTCTACTACGTATTTAAAAATACACACATTATTTTTTTTTTGATCAATCTTTTGTCACAAATCCATCAAAGTCCTCATCTTCTGTATCTGAATTGAACAGCTGGGCAATTTCGACATCAAACATGCCGGGTTCCCTCTCATCATTGTCGGAGTCAGTCTTGTTGCCGGGTGGCTGTTCAGCAATGATGCCGGCTATCACGAAAGCTCGGACAATAGTCAGTACTGTACGTAGCTCTAGGTAATGTTCTCTAATAGGTTTATCGCTGCCAGAGTGTGTAGTATACGCATTACGTCCCTGTGTCGGCGGGAAATGGTCCGACAGTCAGATTTTGGAACTCGGTGCACACATAAGGCGCACCGTCGATTTTTGAGAAAATTAAAGGCTTTTAAGTGCGCCTTATAGTGCGGAAAATACGGTAGTCCCTTTGATAAATGTCATTGATGGGAAAGCTTATTTTTATGTGTTGTTCATAGTTATTTTTCTGATTGGGATGTTTTGTTTTACTTGTATGAAGTATTGGAATATGAGTTCCAGTTTTAGTCAGAACTCCTTCAGAACTTTGTTTGAACATTTTTCTTAAAGCTCAATATTTGCTTTGTAAATAATTTTTTACTGTGAGCCCGAGATCTAAAATGTGTCCTTTGTCTGTCTTGCAGTATTATTTTTGTGAATAACTTTGCCTTTGGTCCAGAGGTAGATCACCAGCTGAAGGAGCGCTTTGCTAACATGAAGGAAGGTTTGTACGTTTTGTTTTGTTTTTTTATAAGTTCTTGGTTCACATGTTGCCATTTATTTTTCAAAAGAACTGCAGTATATCAGCCTTCATTTTCAGTGTTCAGCTCAGAAATGCTCACAAATACATAAAAGGCTCTACATTTCAGAGAATGAAAAGCAGGTAACCATTAAAATCCTAATTTAAATGCCAAAGTTAAATTAGGCATTTTGTGTTGTATTTTGTTTCTAATTCTTTTTTAATTCAAATATTTCCCAATCTGGCCTAAAGCCAGCAGGCCATGATCTGAAAGTCTTTTAGTCACAT
Organism: Acanthochromis polyacanthus; assembly: GCF_021347895.1. Classification (NCBI taxonomy): domain Eukaryota; kingdom Metazoa; phylum Chordata; class Actinopteri; family Pomacentridae; genus Acanthochromis; species Acanthochromis polyacanthus. Next base: position 39,534,689 of record NC_067116.1, on the reverse strand, counting down.
TTTTAATGCTGTTGAAGGCAGATTTATACATATTTTCAAATTTAATAATCTCAGAAACATACAGTGATTCAGAAAATATTCAGACACTTTGATGTTTAGTGCACTTAACTGTGTCATAGATTTCAGAAAAAGTCTTTGGGGGGGGGGGATAAGATGCAAAATTGCGATCCTCATTCCACTGTTAGTCTCCACAGTATTCTATGTGCTCATTGGTATTTAAAGTAACACCTATTGACTCAATCCACAGAAAATTCAGACATTTTATCAGAGCTTGGGAGGAAACCAAAGATTTACAAATAAGACTTAAAAATAGAAGGTGTCAGTCGCCTTTTGTCGTGGCAGCAGATCTTTGAAGTGTGTGTGTAAAACATCAAAGCGTAGTGTTGTTGGTGCTGGGAGTGACACCCAGGCTCACTGGAAACATATTTATTCAGCTGCTCTCATTGTTGATTGAAATAACAAGGGCTGGTGATATCCAGTGACTACTATGTGCCAACTCTCAGAAAGCCACTTGACTTCTGGCTTCATTAAATAGTAAACACGACAAAATGATTATTGTGTTTGTGGATTACTGTATCGGCTGGGGAATTGCTTGTGCTTATTCTGATGCTTACTGTATATAATGAGCTACGTCAGCTGAAAAATTGTGTGTTCATTTCGTCTGTTTGTTTTTTTTTCTTTTCAGGAGGGAAAATTGTGTCCTCCAAACCTTTTGCACCTTTAAATTTTAGAATCAACAGTCGAAACTTGAGTGGTAAGTGCCAGCAGTATTGGAAAAGCGGATTTTTATGTTGAAGGCTTTCTTTGATTTCTATTTCACATTTTTTCCTCTATGTTCTGCAGATATTGGCACAATAATGCGTGTGGTGGAGCTTTCTCCACTGAGAGGTTCCGTGTCCTGGACTGGAAAGCCGGTTTCCTACTACCTGCATACCATAGACCGCACCATAGTAAGTACTGAGGGTTGTCCTATTACTGTTGCAGCAGCAGAGGAGGAGAAGCCAAGTGCTCACACTAGAATTTCTAGCAGAGGAGTTCTGGACACCCTAATAAAACACTGGAAAACTACTGAAGCAGTACAAACAAATTATACATTAGGGGAAATAGTAGCCTAAACTCAAGAGATAGGATGCCATAATAACAGCTGCTATCGTCTTAATGAGTAGTCAGTCCTGAGAGTAAGCAATCTGAGGACACTGAGGGTTTCAGAGGCTCACTTGAGCTCATTGGATCGCCCTGATGTATTTGTCATTCCAGTAATGGGTAAAGTAATCTCTGGTTACCAGTGGGAATCCCTGTGAGAAAGCTGGCAGGCTGCCTGGAAAATACTGGTGATGGTTTCACTGTGTCATCGTATTTCTTGTTACCACCTGAAGTTGTTGTTTCAGCCTGTGCATGCACTTCAAAAGATGGTTATCTAATAACACATGAAGCTTATTTTTTCAACAAAGTACAAACGGTGCAGGAATTTAAAAAAACATCAATGACATTTTTAAATCAAGATTCCAAGTCTAGCTGTAAACGAGTTGGGTTTTACACGATGATGTAAAAACAATAATTGTTTGAAAAGTTTTAGAATGTAAACATGTGTCTGTAATGAAAACATTACTCTAATGTGTACATTTTCCTTGTCTTTCAGCTTGAAAACTATTTTGCTAGTCTCAAAAATCCTAAACTCAGGGTAAGTCACGTTTTTCTTCATTATATTTTCTGTATTTTCTGTGTAAAGCAATTAATTTGTTGGATTTTATTCTAGGAGGAGCAAGAGGCAGCTAGGCGACGTCAGCAGAAAGACACAAAGGACAGTAAAAGCAATAGCACCACGCCCACCAAACCTAAAGAACAAACCAAGGTAGGAAAGGACAAATTCAGAAGATTTATTGTGGGATGCAATCCATATAACCAGGAGTAATCATGAATCAATTTAAAATGTGCTGCCTTTTTGCTTTATATTCAATCAATATAGCAGGACAAGGCCTCTGTGCTCTCTGTGTGAATATTGTTGTTGTTGCTGTTCATGTTGTCTTGCAGCAGGACTCCTGCGGTGAAGAGGAGCGTCCTAGCTTGGTGACAGTGGTCAAGGCCTCTGCCAAACCCAGGAGAACCCGACTCTTGTCCAAAGGTCGCAAGCTGAACAATAAGAAACGTGGTCGACCCAAGAAAGCCACCCCAGCTGCTGAGAAGAAAAACAAGAAGAATCAGAGTGCATTGGATTTGCTGCACGCCAAGACCCTTTCTGCAGCACCCCCTCAGGGTCAGAGGACAAACGCACACAAACACACAGCATTCTGTAGATGTTCTTCACCTGAACTGGACCAGTTTGCTCAAATTTAATGCTACTAAACTTACATGAAAATATTCCTTTTCATACAGATGCATACCGGCCACCTCAGAGTCCCTTCTACCAGCTACCTCCCAAGGTCCAGCACTATCCCCCCAGTCAACTGCTGCTGAGCCCAACTCCTCCTGGTCTGCAACAACTGCTAGGTGAGTTCATGAAGACGCAGACTAGCAGTAAACCACTTTCAGCATGTTGTTTCACACGTTGACATTTGAGGCTGTGTTTGAGCGACAAAATCTCGAGAACTATTACGGATAAAAGCTGGAAATTTTTGCTGTCATTTCTCATCATTGCCATTGATTCACAATACGCCATATTGGACAAGTATTTCAAATAGTCTCTGATTATGGGTGATCTAAGAGAAGAAATTATTATAAATGTACATGTGCTCACTCCGTCTACACATAGTCCAGATACTCAATAGACTGCTATAGTTTTTTTATTGATGTGTGCTCAAAGATGGGATTTGATTTGAGATCATACATAATCAGAGCTTATTTGACGTACTTCCAGTACTTATCTTGAATCAATTACATGATTACAAATGGCATTAAAAATTCCAGGCTTTTATCATCAGTGGTTTCTGACATGTTGTCATTCAGTGTGTGAAAAAACGTGCAGAAAAGTAGGTTGATTGGCAATTTAAAAAAAAAAAAAAGTACATTGACAATATATTTTTTTATTAATTTACTAATTTATTAACCTTATTAGATGCCAATTTAAGTATCATAGTTTGATAGAAGAAATTTCAAGTAATAAGAGATGGTCAATTAAAATATCATTTGAGATGGAATTTCTCCTATACAATAAAGATGTGCCAGTCAGAATACAAAATACCATTAGCTGATTAGATTAAAACAGCTAGTTTTAGGGAAACATTTATATGTAAATATGAGCAGATGATCTGAAAAATGTGGTATAATTCTGATGAAACGGCTAATTTACTACATGAAAAGGTAGTGCAGCAGTCCACACGCTTTCATCATGTTGTAAGATACTGAGAGGTTCAAATTTGCAAATGAAAGGTCTAAAGTAGAGACTCAAAGCCTGTTCAAATAACGAATTCATTTTTGAAACACTCTGTCTGCCTAAAAGCAATATTAATGTGCTTTTCTCCAACCAGCTGACAAAAAATGTCCTCTCTTTTTTTTATAACTCTCTTGCTCTCTTTGTCCAGATAACATCAAAGTTCAGTACCTCCAGTTTATGGCCTACATGAAGACTCCTCAGTACCGCTCTAACCTGCAGCAACTTTTAGAGCAGGAGAAGGTAATTTGCAGATATATTTGCAACTACAGTGCATGTTTATATGCATACTTAAGCAGCCACCGTTAAAAATCAATATTTTATTCCATCACTTAATTTGTTTTTTTTTTCTTTCTTTGTCTGCAGCAAAAACACAGGGACCTGTCAGGGCAGGCGGAGCAGCTCCATTCAGTCTGTCAGTCTCACAAGGACAAGATCAAAGGTCTCTTTCAGACCAAGCTGGATGAGGTAGGAAGTGATACTTTATTGTCTCCTAATGCAGTAAAGTCACTAGAAATCTTTTTATGGTAGTAACCAGAAAATGCATCACGTTGTACTCTTGTCTCACCGTTCCTTGTTGTTAAAAAATCAAGATTACTTTGCATAGTACAGCATATACGTTAACCGTTAGCACTTAAATGCAGCTATGCCAGCTATTGTACAGGCCACCTTAATAGCTTAAATCTCATTCTATTCATTCTAGCTGTAGACTGGCATGGTTTAAAGGCGTAATAAAACGGCTTGTATGTGAGAGAAGGAGGATTATTTACATTGGGAGTTGTATTGCAGTGTTGTAGTTTATCAGAAGGCCCTCTGGTTGAAAGTTTCAAGTACAGCCAGCATCCATGTCAGGTGCTTTGCTTAAAGCTGTAACCAGAGTGTGATCACTGTTAGATGAGGTTGTCAGTAAAACACTTCTACATCACTGCAGCAGGGAGTGAATTTTGGCCACTAGATGTCAGCAAAGACGCTATTTTCACTGACTGAAGTGTTCTAAGGCATGATCTGCTTGGGGCTGATATAAAACTGTGTATGCCTATGCATTTGTGTGGTGAACAGCTGGGAGTTAAGGCCCTGACAGTGGAAGACCTCCTGCAGGCTCAGAAGGAGATATCAGCCCACAATCGTCAGCTGAAAGAGCAGACTAAGCAGCTTGAGAGAGACATGGCCTTGCTGAGAGACAACAGTCTGCTACTGGTGAGGCCTCAGAGCCCGTTAATATTGCTGTACCCTCAACTTGTTATTACAGCATCATCCCCAGTGGTACACTCCTGTTCTTGCTCCTGATGTTCTGCTTTTGTATCACAGAAGGCTGCCAGTACTAAGTAGATCTTTTTGACTCTAATATTCTCCATTTTGATAATGTGACTAAATAATAGCAAGTGATTATGCGTCTTGTTTTCCAGCTTAAGTCTCGATGTGAGGAGCTGAAGCTGGATTGGGGCTCATTGTGTCTGGAGAGTTTGTTGAAAGAGAAGCAGGCACTACGCAGACAGATCTCTGAGAAACAGAGGCACTGCTTGGAGTTGCAGGTACACACTTCACCTTTTCAATTTATTGGATGCATTTCCAAATGCTTAATTCTCTCTTTCCCTCCTTCATGATACTCTCCTGTACTTGCTATGTTTTCTGACTTCTTTAGTCCTGTCACACGCCTTTCATCCACCACTCTACCATCTCAGGAAACATTTCTATCTTCACTTGAACTATGAATAACTTGTTTTTATCTTGATGAAAAGTGTGAACTGTTGTCACAGACATTTTCCTAGACATTTCAGCATTGTTGCAGCATTCCTGTTTCTCTGTGTAATGGTTCCCCCTGGTGTCTGTTTGTAGATCAGCATCGTGGAGCTGGAGAAAAGTCAAAGGCAGCAGGAGCTGCTTCAGCTCAAATCCTATAGCCCTTGTGAGGGCTCCCCATACAGAAAGAGTCTGGAGTCGCGCTCTTCCACTGACTTGGACTCCTCTAAGCTCGGCCTGTCCTCAGCCCCAGCTCTCAACGGCATTAGCCCAGAGCTTTCCATCAACGGCACCAGCTCACCCTGTTTTGACCGGGCCAACACAAAGGGTGAGCTTCTCTCTCGCTACCTGCCCATCTCTCCTGACCACGAGATTGTGCCTGCCACCCCCGACATTCGACAGAGGCAGCAAAGCTCCTCCCATGCTCTTCCTGACTACACTCGCTTCTCCCCTGCCAAGATTGCCTTGCGGAGGCACCTTAACCAGGATCCTAGTGCCTCTGCTCACTTAAGAGGTCCAGGGCTGACCACACACAGGTTGGTTTCTGCTCAAAGCTGCCAATAATAACCCTTTTTGTTCAAAGATCTCCAAGTTGTTTCCTAAGGCGTTATACTGCTGGCTACATGAAGCTTTATTTACCTGTTTTTGTGCTTTTTAGGGAACTGGGTGGCGTTAACTCTCCACTCGGAGCCAAGCAGAACTGCCCTTCTCCCAATGCATCCGATGCTCAGAATAATCCTAAAAGCTCTGAGAGGGTACATTTTGATCTTTCTTTGTGTTTGTGTATTTTTTCTGCAAGCATATAGATTTCTACCTCCTTTAAAGCATTTGTCTCTTCCACTGTTAACAGATGTGTCTTAAAATACTGATTTATTTTTAGGCTAGTTTACTCCCACAGATCTCCCTGAGCCAATTTCAACAATTGCTTCATCTAAACCACCAACATGTCTTTTAGACTCCATCCCAGCAGACTGCTTAAGGGTGTTTTAGCCTTAATTAACATTTCCTTATTAACAAGCTACATACCCCAGGTGTTTAAGGTTGCTGTAATTAAACCGTTATTACTCTTGATACGGGTGTTTAAGCCAAAATCAATTAAAAAGCTATTGCAAATCAATTATGTGACCATTTGCACAGAATTTGTTTATTTGTACATCATAGTATCCTTTAATCATCATTAGGACTAATGGATCTGCACTAGGCTGGTTTAGGTTATATTTTTATGATAATTAAAGGTTATTCATGCCAGTGATGATTCTTAAACACATATGGGGTTCTGTGCTGAATCAAATGTTTTTCACCTTAAACATGGCATACATACAGACTTTATCCTCTTCACGCCCCACAAGTCCTGTCCTTTTCCACCGTATAAGCAGATCTGTTCCAACCCCTCAGTGTTTGGAATAACGTCCCCATTTTCCAAGCATGATATTCCCATATTTATTAGGAAAAACTGAATAGATGTAAGTGACTGTGCAGAACAAGTCAGTTAATCCAACATAAAGTAAGTCTTACCTGAATAACCTCTACTTTTCAGCTTTTAAATTCAGACCGCTGAAGTTTAGCAGCTCAAAAGCACATTATTTAGCCATAATTTTCCTTTTAAATGACACTGCCTTGACCTCCAGTGCTACTGTGAGGAACCATGAAATCTTTTTTTTTAAACATCTGCGCAACGCTGTCAAAATTAGGAACATCTTGTCTCATAATTATGCTGAGAAAGTGGTCGGTGCATTTGTAATTTCTAGGCTGGACTTTTTTTTATTTCAGTAATATCAGAATGTAAGAATAACTGAAAAGTTGATATAAAAATATCCAGCTGAAGTACTGATGGTAACTAGCAAGACGGACCGTTTTCCTCCCACACGAGCCTCTCTTTATTGGTAAAATAAACGTTAAAATCCTTCTCTTCACATATAAAGCCCTTAATTCTCCCTCAGCTATATAAATGACATTAAACTAAATTAAAATTGAAATGTTCCCATTCTTGTTCGATGCAGGGCGGTAAGGAGAGAAGTCCATCAGTTCAGGGAGACAACAGCATCACAAGCCTTCCGATTAGCATCCCTTTGAGCACTGTCCATCCAAGTAAACTACCAGTCAGCATCCCACTGGCCAGCGTAGTGCTGCCCAGTCGCGCTGAGAGACTGGTGAGTATTGTCATGACAGTAACTACATTACATTACTACACTAAAGTACCTCTGTGTGTACTGCCCTCCTGAAAATTAATAAATGTACGTTTACTTGTCATCTGTACACAGTAAAATAAAGAGATGAGATTTTTACTTTTTCGACAGATTTTAAAAGATTTCAGTTTCTATGTTTTGAGATTTTTTTCCCTTAATGTCTTTGAATTCTGCATTGTGATATATTCTCTGTATTCATAATTTCAGAGAAGTACTCCAAGCCCTGTGTCTCAGGCAGGTCAGACGAATGGTAAGGACTAGCCCTCAACCACTTCTCGTTTTGGTCACGTGCGAACTTCACAATAGTTGCCGTAAAATGATCTGCTGCTGCTTGTTTAAGACTGAAAAAGTGCATTCAGTTTGTTGTTGTTGACCATGATCTGCTTTCTGTTTAGGATATTCATCCAGCTCAGGCCTGATGAATGGAGGTCCCCACCCAGAGGACCACAATGGTGCTTCTTTATCGCCTCCTCCACACACCAACAATCCTTTAACAGGATCAATGGGTCGAGGAGGTCCCATCCAGAGCCCCCCGCTCAACACCGGAGGGGTGCTCCAGTATGCCGACGGACCCCCGAGGATTCTTCCAGAAGACGGACCAGACCGCCAGGGAGGGGAGTCGGACACCGAGCCCCAGGACAGTGAACAGCGGAGGAGGATCTTCTTCTCTTCTTCCTCCTCTTCGTCCTCGTCTTCCTCTTCGTCAGGCAGCGGAGGCAGCGTGGCCGGAGGATCGCGCCTCCACCATCACACCGGCAACTCGGCCAAGCAGGGATACCACAGTAACCATGGAAACCACCACCACCAATCCCCCAGCACGCAGCACACCCACACGCCCACACACACGTCGTCATCGCACTCCTCGCACGGCCTCGGCTCTCAAGAAGGCCGCAAACGGGGGAGAAGGAAACGTAGCTCTGCAGGGCCCATCATGGCCAGCGGATCCCCAAAGAGGAGGTCGTTCCCCGGGATCAGCTCCAACAACCACTCCTCAGGATCGCCACTCAACATTAACTCCATGGTGAGTCGGCAAAAGCATTACAGATATAAACAAACGGGGAATAGTTTGGTATTATAATAATAATAGTAAGAAAAATAACTATTTAAAAACAAAGATTCCAAAGTGCTTGACCAAAAGGCCCAAAAAGAAGGTTACTCAGGAAGGTCATAGAAATTTACAAAAAAATCAATGCAACAATACCAAAGTGCCATATCAGTTTAACCCCTTAAGCTTCAGTGTACACCCGGCGGTACACCTACTAATTTGCATAGGAATTTCAAGAATGTCCGACGGCTGCAAACACGGTTATACAAACACTATACGCCGATGGAAAGCTTAGATTCTCATGAATCCGCCGGTATAAACCACTTTCAGATGCAATTACCACAGCGGGTGAGAAAAACACATTTGTCCGACAAAAACGAATACTCATCCATCCGTTCTCTATACACGGCTTCAACGCACACAGCGTGACTCACATTTCCGGGTTCATTATTACACACAAAAAAAAGATTCCACAAAAAACGGCTATAATCCAACCTTTTACATCCAGACGACACAAGCCAGTAAACTATTTTATCCAAAACATGTCCTGAAGTCGGTATAAAATCCCCGAATCGGTCATTTTCAAGGAAATGCACCTCGCGATGCCCGTCCAATATTCCCTGTATTTTTCGTAATTTTTTATTTAAAAATAGAATATTAGCGATTTTTTTGTACTGAAAACGTACAAAGTCACATTTGTAGTGACTGGTGTCAAACTGCAATTATTGTGCTCTATCAGGTGAACAACATCAACCAGCCTCTGGAGATCTCTGCCATCTCCTCGCCGGAACAATCAAGCCGCAGCCCCAGCGGGCCCGACCTGGACCAGCCTCCCATCTTGAAAAGAGAGCGCCCCCTGGAGCTGAACGGCACAGGTCGATACTCCACAGCCCCCAGCTCCGATGATGAGGACTCAGGATATCCTGCTGACAGCTCCAGTTCTCGGTAATGTAGAGCTCGTACAGTGAGGACAAGAATAGCAGCAACGCTGACCCGTCTTTGTTGCAAGTTGACTTTGCTGGTCTCGACTCAGCTGCAGGCTTTTAGATGGAGTTGTTGTTCAGTAACCAAAAACATTTTGTTCTTGCTTTGTTTGGAAATCTTTCATCAGATGTTAGAATTTTATTAATTTTGACTGTATCAACTCCACATTTGTTTTGTGGTTGTGTTTGTCTCGATCATTTACAGTTGTTCTTTCTTTCTAGAATTGAAAGAAAAATAGCCACTATATCCCTGGAGAGCAGAGATGGACCTGGTAGAGAGGGTAAGAAAGGAAAATTGTAGTAAATTTGAATAAAAACTTTACCTTCTACTACCTGATGTCAACTGTTATTTTTCTCCTCCACCTCCAGGCAGAAAGTCTGCTAGCAGCAGTGGTAACAGTACAGGCAGCGAGGCCTCCTCTTCATCCTCCATGTCCGCTACCAGCAAGTGGAAATCCACTTTTTCGCCCATTTCTGATCCCAAGCAGCCCAACTCCGACCTGAGGCAGGGCGGCTCTCCGTTTGGCATGGGGGGCTCGAGCCGGGGCACAGACTCAGACTCTGACCACAAACAACAGCAGGTGAGGAAAGGGAGTGACGGGGAGTCGTCCAGCTACATGACCCCCAACCCTTTCCTCAGTCAGGATGCAGGGACCCGGGGTGGAGGCGGTGCTGCCGGTGGCGCCCAGGGAGGCGGTGGATCCGACCAGCGCCAGGCCCTCCAGAAGCAGAAGGCCTCTCGGGATTGGGAGATGAAGACGAGCAGCAGCCTGGTCAGTCAGAATCTCTTCATTTCTGCTGCTGCCAGCAGTGGAGGTGGCATTCTGAGTGGGAAGGTGGGAGGAAGCCCTGTAGCAGTTTCCTCAACCACAGGCTCATCTGTGGGACAGTATCTGGGGCCGCAGTTCCCACTTGGAGGGACTTCAGTCTTACAGTCCTTGTTCGGAGCCCAGACAGGCGGATCCACGGTGAGTGGGACCCCTCGCCTTGTCAACGGACACTCTGCCCTGGGAAGTTTCTCCAGCGCTGGACTGGCAGGAGGAGCGGCAGGAGGTGAGCTTCACCGATGAGCATATCAGGTTTTAATTAGGCATCGCTGAACAGTCAGAATAAGGTCTTAGGTTTATTCTGGGGTCATCATGATAACGATTAGTACGAAAGAAAGAGCAAGGTAAGTGGAGGCCCAGTGCTGCTGTCTTCATGTTCGCCTCACAGACAGTTTGACTCTGTGTGCTGCCTTGCTTTGACATGGGCTGGCTGCTTGAGTGATGCAGTTGGAAACACCCTTGGAAAATGTCACATCTTTAACAGAATGAACAAATGAAGGAATTATGCCAATCTGAAATCTCTGGATTTATTGAGACAATGACCGATGTTGCTTTTGACATTTTCTCTGGGTGTCTCTGTTGGACTTGTATGTCAGAGTCATTTCACTTGTACGCCAAAATATTTCCAGAAATCAAATCTCATTTTGCTGCAGTACTAAATTGGCCACAATGGTTTAGTTGAGTGTTTTGCTGTTACAGTGGACTGACTCTGTTTGCTTTCTGTGTGCTTGTCTCAGACTTGCTTGGCGCTATGCACAACCTGGCTCAGTCCTTGCTTCTCTCTTTGTCCCACCCCCTCCCCCTTTTCTCGCACTATTGTCTGGCCTCTCTTCCTCTATCTCGACTCTTGCCCCCTCCCTCCATTTCTGCTGTATGATTTGCAGGTATATTTCACCACGTGGTTCCCTCAGTGTCCTCCCATCAGTTTGGGGCGGCGCTGCCCACCTCTGGAGGCCTCAGCTCTCTGCTCAGTCTCTCCTCCTCTTCCTCTACCTCCTCCCAAACCCAGCAGCACACCACCCCCCAGCCAGCCTCCACTCGCCTGACCTCCGTGTCCTCACCCCTGCCCCTCTCCCTCTCCCAGGCCCAGCACAGCCGCACCCAATCGGTGCTTCACAGCCCCTCTCCTCCCACGCTCTCCCTGCCTCCCCCACCTCCCCTGCACAGCGTCCCTTCCTCCTCAGCATCCACGCACTCCGACCCTCCACCATCCTCCCGATCAGACTCCCTTCACTCCTCGCGTCTGTCGCACTCCTCTCTCCACCACCAGAGAGCACAGTCATCCCTCTCTCTGTCCATCTCCGCCTCCACCTCTGCCGCTTCTGTCTCTACCGCTGCCGCTGCTTCTGCCTCCCCCTCCTCCTCCCTGTCAACCTCCTCCTCGTCTCGTCCATTCGCAGTGCACTACTCCCCTCGGCTGCCCCCTCCATCACCGGCCGGCAGCTCGGGTGGTGGCGGGAGCATGTGGAGGACTCAGGGCATGCATGGTGCCTACACCACCTCCCAGCTCCCCGGCTCCCGACCTAGATAGGGTTTGGGGTGATGGGGAAAGAGGGGAGAATGGAGAGGGTGGAGGGCAATCAGGGGGTGGATAGAGGGAGAGAATGAGGGAGAAAGAGAGACTGGTAGGGAGTGAGAGAGACAGGATACCTGTTTTCCCTGTGCTTCTGCAAGCTGTTGTTCAGATTGAACAAGGTAAGATTGTTTGGGTTTTAGATCTAAAGAATAAAACTGTTTTAAAAGTGTCAGGATGTTCTGTGCTGCTACTGTGTTAAATCTGGAAGCTTTCGAATCACTCATGGTGTCTTTTCTTGTCTTTGAATGTTTCAGGTAATTGATGAAAGCTACCTCAACATTAAATAAACTATGCAAATGTCCAGGTGTGGACCAAGGCACTCTCCTCATTCACTGGTGCTTCAAACCGTCTGCACTACCCAACCGCCTCCAAGACCGGCTTCTGTACTGGGATCTTTACACACACACATGAACACACACCCTCAAACACACACACACACACACACACACACACACACACACACACACACAAACACACTAACCACCACTATGGTCACCTTGAGCAGAATTCATCAGTGCTGGTCATGTTTATGTGTGACATTAAAATCTTGCTTCAGAATTTTTACAATCTGGCTTTCGTCTGGCACTGAATGAACTGAATTATCATATCATGTCTAACTTTACGGTGCTCTGCAACATGATTTTTTTTATTTTGTTATGCCAACTAGTGTTCAGCAAAAATTATTTCATAAAATTTGATTGTTTAATTTCTCATTTGACACGAAAGCGAAGCACACGGTGCACCTTTTTGAGCTGAATCTCATCAGGTGTCACGTTTCCTCTGATGGCTGTGTGTGTGTCCTTTCCTTCTACATGCATGCCGCCTTATCTCTGTTTTCGTCCCTCGGTGAAATTCGATATTTGTTGCAACACGTTTGACCATGAAACTAAATGAGGAACTCAGTATCTAACTTCACACTGGATTGTAAGGTTTCGTCACTCTTGTAGCAGAATATGTCCATGTCCTGACTGGTTAGTTGACACCCCTGTTTTGTTTGTAATTTGCTTTATTTTCATATTTAAGAAATGAAAAATACATAAATCAGATTTGTTTTTCTTTAGCTTGTTCTGCCTGGTCTTGGCTCACAATCCAGTGTCTCCTTTCCTTTGCTACTAACAATTCAGTTTTCATCTAAATCTTGAACTGTAGAGTGTTTCAGTGCTCAAATATTTAACTCATCAGTGAATGTTTTCTTCAAATGTTAAAACTTTTTGCGTTTTATGTTGGTGATCCAACATATTTTACATTCTCTGAATCAGTTCACCAAAGGAAAAAGAATACAGGACATCATTACATAGGAATGTTTTCATGTCAGCCTAATTGTGAGAATAAAGTGAATTAATAACATTTTCAGGGGTGCCAGTTATCCTGAGCAGAGCTGGGTGCATCTTTTTTTTTTTTTTTTAATATCCCCCGAATTAAATTAATTTATGAAATGGTGCTCTGTGTAGACGTTGTTGTTAAAGTTTAACAAAGCAGGTGTAGAAGAACTTTACAGTGAATCAACAAAAAAATTCAACTAGATTCTGTATTTATTAACATTCTCTTCCTCTGTCAGTTTGGTAAATCACACTACTACCGGGCCCGCAGCCGAAATACTCTGACAGCAGAATTTTTAGTCTTCTTAAGCTGAAATTATTCATATTTGTCTTTGCTGTTGGGAAATGCAGGTTTAAGCCAATGTGGACACACACGTGTATGTGAAATTTTCCTGCATTTAGTTGACACAAACACGCACACATACACAGTCATGCATGCAAATCCTCACACACTGGGAAGAACGTAATGAACCATAACCACAACAAACTACTGGACTCTCTTCACACCTTTTTGTTTGCTTTTTAATTGTGTAATTTTTTGTAAACAATGTTTGTACTGTGAATGTGATTCATTCTCTGACTGTATAGTTGTGGATAATTTAGATTATTATATTTATGCTGTCAGTCTCTCCATTTGCCTTGGTATTTGTTTTTTGTTTTTGCTTTTTTTTTTTTTTAAATCCTAAATTGTGTTGAGATTGTAGAATGCAATAGTGTGTGTACTTGACTCACAGTCTGAAAACAATGGTGCTAAGTTTGGACTGTGCCTGACCTTATTTATTCTATAATGAAAACATCGAAAACAAGTCGAATACTTGGTGCTTTACACAGGGACATTTGTAAAGCCATTTTTGGGCTTTTCCTTTTCTCATATTTAATATGCTATTGTCTCGTTCTTTCGATGCCTAGTGTACAACTGTAGACACCACGTTTCGATGGAAATGCTCTCCAACAGCTGGCTCATAGTTTGAGTAAATAGGTATGAGGGCCTCATGTTGATGTTTCTCAAGCAGCAGTTTTAGACATACGTCAGCCGGCTCTGCTCTCAGAGTGAGCCGCTCATCTGTTCGTGAACAAGACACACTGTTTTTGTACATAAGTTTTATTGTTTTTCATTGTACGTCTTCATCATAAACAAAAAGGTATATAAAATATGTATCTATATACAGTCTATATATATAAATATATATAAATATATATGAGTATATATATAAGTGAGAAGGGGTGTTTTGGTGCTGGCATTGTGACCCTTAAATCCAACCTGTTAAACAGGAGGCTAGAAGCCGAGCAGAGCAAAGCATTGCCACCACAGGACCTTAATAGACGACGCGGAACACCACAACAGCACCTGAATCCTTGTGATATACACACACCCCATGTAGAAACTCAGAAGCTGTGTGTTTTTTAACACGCAGAGGTGCTGTGACTCGAACACAACTAGATTTCAGCACTAGAACTGTTATCACTTTTACCAGATGTTTCCACGTCTTTGTTTCTGCTTGTTTCGTTTTTTGTTTTTTTTTAATTTACCAACCCAGATCCTGCAAGAAAAATGGTGCTTCTGTTTCCAAACAACGGCACTTCACATTTTACAAGTTAGATCTCCAGTGGTGCATACTGAACTACGCGTCGTTACACACACTGTCTGTCCTTAGATGTCTCACTAACGAGGCCGAACCTCGTCACGTGCGCGTATTGTGTAACTGCAGGAGACATGCTGATGTGAAACACTCGTCTTAGTGTGTGTGAGTGCGAGCAGCCAAGCTTCCTTTTTTTCTCTGGTAGTGGGAATACACTTAAGCTCAGTTTGTGTGCGTGCTTGTATTTTTTCCACTTGCCGGTGCATATCTAAGGGAAGATTAGACTAATAATCAAAGCTTTATAGTGAAAACTCCTGTCCTGTGCACTCCGTCTGTGAGTGTTCAAGTGGAAAAAAAAAAGAAGAAAAGTCATTTTAGAGCGTAATTAGAGACTAGTCCATTTGTTACCAGCACTGAGAGGTATTTTGTAATTACTGTTGATGCTGTTTTGATTTCTTATTCTTGGTGTTTGATACAATTTCAGTTCCATGTTATGCTTTTGACTGTGTCTTCAGATTCCTGTCAGTTTTTAATACTACTAGTCAGACAGACAGCACGGTGCTCTCCTTCACTTTAAACAAGGAAATTGCAGCTATTGATAAATACTACTCTTCTCCTGTTGTGCTGCAGGGTTTTATAGTTTCCAAACACAAGCTCGCCTGGTGGCTTTTCTGATGGTCCAGTTTAACCTTTGGAACTTTCTCTAATCTGGAGGCACGTTGCGGTGTATGTGCAAGTACGAGTGCTTTGTGGAAACTCCTTTTCTATTTGCTTCTGGGATCAGTCAAAGGGATTTTGTCATTAACGGTCCTTTGGTGTACGAGCATGATTTGAATTCAGAGCTTCTATGCAGTTCTCTCCGGCATACTGCGTCCTGGTACAATATTGGTAGATAATCTGTGAGAGCTTTGCAGTCGAGGCTGTTTACTCTAAATCCTGCCAAAGGTCTTAACTCAGGAACTTCCCAGATTGCTTGCAATGATTTTAACAATTTTTCTATCAGCTACTGCATGTCGCATTCATTAACCATCTTGTGGCATGATGAAGTCCCTCTCCTCCAACTCAGGACCAGGATCACCCCTCAGTAAGCTTATTTCAAGGTGAAAAATTTTGTCACGTCTCCTTAGATTCGCTCCTACTGGCACATACATCGGGCCTCTTCAGTGAAGCTTTATGAGTCGATCTGATCTCGAGAAGCTGTGAAATGGCTACGACTTTCAGCATCTTCCTCATCTCACAAATGCCTCTGTCTAGATTTGTGTATCTAAGGAGGTCCGCTGTCCTTTATAAACACCTCCTTCATTGTGCGGGGATGTTAAAGGGGCAGATGTGACCGACAGTATGTGTACAGTAGATCTCTGATTGGTGAAGCCAGGGCAGGTTTGAGGTGCAATAATGGCAAACCTACTTTCCAAAAGGCCCTGGGTTTTTCATGGAAAACTTGTTACTGTTTGATGTTGGTGCTTTTATCCTAAGATGTTATAATGAAACAAATGGAATTAATGTTTTTTTTCTGCGTTTTATGATCATTAATAAAAAAAAAATGTTTCCTATAATATTGAATTAATTTTCCGTGACTTTTTGTTGTTTTCCGTAAAGCTCAAAATCAACTCTGTGTGTCAGACTTACATATTTATGTTTGTTTACCTATAAATAATCCCTTCCTGCCTTAACCCTTTTAAACCAACTGTCACAGAAATCATCAGTCTTCTTTTTTAAATATTATTCTATATGTTTTTTCTACATATGTGTTCATTATTCTCTATATTTGTATTCTTTTTTGTTTTTTCTAATTTTCTTTAGGTACAATACTCAGAAAATAATACCTGTAATTATGAAGAAACAAATGTACACTACACCCCCTGTCAAAAGTTTAAGGACACTGTCTCATTCAAATAAAGTAGAACCTGTCCTACAACCTTTGACAGGGGGTGTATTTCATCATATGGATGTGATCAGGGCAGGACTCTGATCATACATGTAAAGTTTCAGGCAGATTGGAGCATGTTCACGGCATTTACACAGCATTTGAAATTTCATGGCAAAGGATCAAAATTCCAGAGGCCGCCACGGACACGCCCTTTGACTTTGGAAAAAGATTTAAATAACTTTGGATCATTAAGGCCTCCTGTATGTACTGGCTGAATTTGAGGTGAATTGGAGTTTCCCCTGAGGAGGAGTTCGCTCTAGAAAAAAATGAAAAATGGGCAAAATCTGACATTATAGCTCACTTCCTGTTCGGTTTGGAATGTTGCTGTCACTGACTTTTTTGTTCAGCCTGATGTGCTGCATATGTGTACCAAATTTGGTAGATACACCCCCTGTCAAAAGTTGTAGGACAGGTTCTACTTTATTTGAATGAGAAAGTGTCCTAAAACTTTTGACAGCGGGTGTACATGTCAAAACTGGTCAGAATGAGCTTTAATTTGATGCATTTTGAGCATTAAAATGCCTCATGCTGATGTAGCTAGTGGAGCTTAATTAAAATGAATATTTGTTTGTGAGAAAGCCTCCTGATATTACAGTTCCTAGAAGGGTGACCTTGTTTTGTTCCAAAATGCTTGTATTATCTCAGAGAAAAGCTCCTAACAAGCCTGGAGAGTGAAGCTTTGCACCTGGATCCATTTATAAGGCACCATTGGGGTTGAGTTAGCCCAACAGAAAACAGCATGTAAACAATGATAACAGAGACGACCACTAATAGAGGAGAACTATGCCCAAATAAGTGTTTTTAAAGTGTTGTAATAGATTGAAATATATGCTGCCTGTAAGAAGTAGGCATGAGTACCTGCCAAGAAATGTTCTCCAAACACTGCGCTGATAATAAATTGTAGCTATTAGAGAACACACAGGACAATTCCTGTCATTCTTCACTAAAGATTTGTGATGTACAAGTATCCACCTCGGCTTTATCTCTTGGGATAGACGGCCGCTAAACAGCTCCGAGACCTTGACTGTCTGCAAAACACGACGGCAGCTGTGAGAATAGTGAGGGGAGTGATGGCTCTTTGAAAAGAATCAGACTTCTGCTTCCTGAGAACAAGATTTCGTTCAGCGACTCCCCGTCTTCTTGTGTGAATGACGGCAGATAACCTGAGCGCATTCGTTTGGAGAACCTGCTCTGAATAAAACTTCCGCTTTCAGCTCTTATCACGGCCCTGAAGTTCGTCTAAATGCTGCTTAGTTTATAGAAGCTGTTCCTCACAGAGACAAACATGAATGATCTGTTTGTTTTGGTGTGGACAGAATAATTAGCACCCACAAAGAAGAAATATTACCGTTGCTGTCAAAGAACTCGAGCCATGCTGAATTTTTAAGGCAGATTAGGTAGAAGTTAAAATGATTGCAGGGTTTGTTGTTTATGAATTTAACGAACTGTTTGGAAGACGTAAGGTTCATTCAAAGTCATGATGGGAAACGTCTCACCTGGTTGGTTTAGATGTTGAATCAACAACGTGAAATCTGATTAATTTTAGCTGATTTACAGGAATTTTAATTGTATTTGTTTGATTGTAAAGGTTTATTCTGCATGTGTGGTCAACGTTTATCAGTCAGAGAGCCCAAATACATTTAGATTACGCACATTAACTGCATACTGTATATATCTATAGGTTATATTGGCATTGGTCTGATTAAATTCTTAACCCTAGTGTTGTCTTTGGCTCAAGATGAATAGCATTGAAAACAAGCCCTAAATTACCTTGTTTCAACTTGAAATTCGATGACTTTCCCATGCTGTGTATTGTACAGTCTTTACAGTCTACAGTACACTGTTGTTTTCCTTCAAAAATGCATTTTAAGCTGCTTTCTGCACATTTCTGCTTCTTTCTTAAGATACAGAAGTACTATCTGTTGCTAAACAAATAATGTTTACACCTGTGCAGTACGTTTAGCGGCAATAATAGTGATAAAAAAAAAACTCAAATTTAGTAAAGAAAACAATTATAACGTGATGTAATAAAAACGAGTAAATACAGTCTTTCTGCCTTCTGAAGAGGAAAAACCAGACATTCACCAAGTGTGTGATGCAGGACAGGTTGTTTCTTCATGTAAAATTCATTTAAGCTGCTCTATTTTTGAGGCTCAGGTCATTTTTGACCCTGAAGACAACACGAGGGTTGAAGTATTTAGCAACACCAAAACTCCTAATAAGGCATGTGAGGATTGTTAAAATGACCCTGACAGTCTGAATATCTGGCGGTCCAGTAATAAAAGCTGTTTTCCTTCTTTGTATCTGCTGTATTTGACTACTTCTAAAACTACTCTTTATTCGTGTAGTTTCAGAGGGTCAGATTTGGACATATGAGTTACTTACGTGTGAGAATTCATGTAAAATGGAGATGAAAGAGAGATCACAGATCACTTTTACAGCATTTCAAAAGGCTGCTCTGTCAGAATTGACTGTATGAACTCATATGTGTGTCGGAGAACATTTTAATGAATCTCACTGTTCCTTTAAGCTTCTGTACAGACTGAAGGCTGCTGGAAACAAACTGACTTTTGACTCTTTTTGCTTCTCCTCTCGTCCACTTTCCAGGTCAAATGAGCTAGAAGTTTGACTCTTCTTCACCGTCTGCTCGGCTGTGACTCGTGCTCTGCTGCATGTGCTGCACAAAATGTCATCAGCAGTGACGTTGGAGTCGCTCTGCTGCATAAACTACATCTGTACGGCACCAATTTTAAATGATCTCGAGCATCTTTTTCTGTAGGCTGTCGTGTAAAAGAAAGTTTTCGTGTCTGAAGTAGTGAAATGTCTGTGACAGGCTAATATCAGGATAACATCAGCTGATTGATGTATCAGTTGTGCTGTTGTCGTTAAAAAATGTCTCTTAATAGACCCTTTATTTGTTTACAAACATTGTGACGTTTTTGTGGGCGGGGCTTATGCTGGAGGCAAAAGCGGAGCTAGAAGTCAAGCGGGACTGGGAGTATATAGTTTGCGCTGGGAGTTTGCAGCGCAAACTCGAGCATTTTTAACCCGTAAAACTTCAGTGTACCGCCGGCGGTACACTTACTAATTTGCATAGGAATTTAAAGAATGTCCGAAGGCTGCAAACGCGATTATATAAACATTAAACGCCGATGGAAAGCTTAGATTCTCATGAATCCGCCGGTGTAAACCACTTTCAGATGTGATTACCACAGCGGGTAATATAAACACATTTGTCTGACAAACAACGAATATCCATCCATTCGTTCTCTATACACGGCTTCAGCGTACACAGCGCGACTCACATTTCCGGGTTCATTATTACACACAGATGAAAATATTCCACAAAAAACGGCCATAATCCAACCTTGGACATCCAGACGAAACAAGCCAGTAAACTATTTTGTCCAAAACATGTCTTGAAGTCGGTATAAAATCCACGAAACGGTCGTTTTCAAGGAAATGCACCTCGCGATGCGCGTCCAATATTCCCTGTATTTCTTGTCACATTTAACGGGTTATTGTTTTTGATTGTATTTTTTTCTGTGTCTTGTTGTGTCCTTGTTCTTATGGTGTGTGTATTTGGACCCAGTGTCTGGAATAAAGCTGAACTGAATTGAATTGAATATTTTTTATTTACAAATAGAATATCAGCGATTTTTTGTACTGAAAATGCTGGAATTGACTGCAGCTGATCGTCTCTGTCCAGTCTTTTCGCCTCAGTGCATTTAACCACAACTGTCTTCGTTCCCTCTGAGCACGAGTGTTCGGTGGAATCCTATAAAACTTTAATTTGCGTTCGCCAATGTCATTCCTCCTATTCTGGCATCCAAAAACACAGCAGGACGACATTTTAGAAAAGTTGATAGAGCCTAGTCCTTCAGTCTTTCGCCTTTCGGTCACGGCCGCAGGCTGCCTCTTTTGCCTCCAGCTAAAGCTGTGACGTCATTCGTGACGTGGGTCATTAAAGGGTCTATTCTTAGAAGAGCTCTTTAAAAGACTAAAGTCACTAATGACTGACTCATTACAACTAAATCCGTCTACGAAAGAAATGGTTTGAACCTCGCTTTCTTTCTAGATTAAGAAATCTCTCACACCTGCCTTTTAATAATGGATGCAGAAACAGAAGCTTAACAGTATCTAAAGGGGAAAACAACTACTAAAGCTCACTAATTAACACTCTTTTTTTCTTCAATCTTACAAATGTCAAAGTATAAAAAGGCTGCAGTGCTGACAGATGTTATGGACCAGACTATTTCCTGGTAACATGCAGCAGCTTACTGGACTCTTGACTTGTTAAGCTGTTGTGTTCTTCTCAGTGTATTTGGGCAAAAATGGAAATATATTAACCTTGCCAGCCAGTTGATTTCTCGCGATATTTGTGAGTTCACAAATCTCTCAAGAAACATCTTGCTCCGCTCCCGCTTTCACTGTTCGTACAGAGCCAAGTTGGTTCGGGCCAATCACGCAGCAGTATTCGTGTGTGGGGCGGGATATCCGGGTGTGACGACGACACCAAGCGCCAGTAGATCAAAACAAACATGGCAATGGAGGACAACGATCGTGTAAATGCTGCTATTAAGTCAGTTTTAGCTGAATCTCCTATCGCTTCTTTGAAGGAAGAACAACGAGAGGCGCTTTGCACATTTCTGGATGGTAAAGATGTTTGTGCTTTTTTACCTAGGGGTTTTGGTAAGAGTTTAATCTACCAATTGGCTCTGCTCGTTGTGAAGATCCCGCGATTGGCTAAAAACAAACCTGTCAGAGGCGGGACATACTGTTGCATTGTCCAATCCGTGCCTCTTTCCTCCGAACGGATTTACATGGAGCGGTCCCAGATTGATATTGTGGGGTACTATCAAGTACTACACAATTATTAATCTGGCTATTGCCTGGTTAGAAATATGTATGGATTAGATAGATCAGAAGGAAGGTGTTAATTTCTAATATTTAAAGATTTACCAGCTTTCTTCTCCATTCCCCTCTTCATCACTCCTTCATCTCTTTTCCATCATTGCTGCCTGACAGCTCATTTCTTTCTTCCATCCTTCCATCACTTTTTACCTATATCCGCCTTTCTTTTTGTTTGCCTCCCTTCGTCCTTCCTCCCCCTCCATTTCTTTCTTTGTTACCGCCCGTCAAAACTGCGTTTTCCGGAAGGTATTGTTTTCAGCTGCATGGTCTTGCTTGTTTGTCTGTAACAATTTGGTTTCCGCGCGATAACTCGATAAAATATTGATGTAGCCTCATCATATTTGGTACACAGGTGTACCATAATAAGACACAGGTCAAGTTCGCATTTGGTGACCGTGACCTCATTTTCAAGGTCACAGGGGTCATCTTTGTCGCCGGGCGGTCCAAGTTTGGCAAACTTCTTGTTTCTTTTCCATCCGTTCTTCCACATTTCGTTTCCCTCGTCATCCATCCTTCTGTTTCTCTCTTATTAATACTCCATTTCCAGCTGCCCTCTTTATTCCATCTGTCCATGCTTCTTGTCTCTTCATCCGTTTGACTTTAAACCTCTTTTGAAGACGGAACGCTTTTTGTTTTGTACATGCATCCATTGGCTCTCACTTTTAAGCTCCTCTTACTCTGAATTACAACTTATTATTGGTTTTGGCATTCATAATATGCATCACTGTGGTCGACAGACACTAGATTATATTTGTTTTCAGGTTCTTCCATCGTTTATTTATTGTTTTTTAATACTCGCTGAAAAGATTGGATTACGCTTGGAAGCTTGGAAAATCCAAGCTTGTGCACCTGAAACCTGGAATAACCCACAGAACAACCAAAAACTGGACTCATCTTCAACCTCACGGCAATTCAGGCCCTTAATTTTATCTTTTAGCTGCTCTTGTTTACGTCAACCTTCATGCTGTCCTGCGGGTCAAAATTGACCCGTCTTAAAGTTTGAAAATGTGGAAAAAATAAATAAAATTTCACAGAGAAACTTCTGATGTCCACATTTTCAACATGTTTGAGAAATCTGAAAACATTTTTGATGGAAAAAAAAAGTTAAAAATGTTTCTTAAGAACATTCACAAAGCGAATTTCACTGGATTTTGGTAGATTTTTTTGTGAAATTTCTCAAGGAAAATAACAGACATTTTGCTGATATATATGTAATCACTTTGGATATTTTTAGAATTTTTTGGAAAATTTTTACTCATTTTTTTGAAAATATTTACAAGAATTTTCTTGCCAAAGTTGGGTTTTTTTTCTTAAATAAACTGTTAAAGAATTATTGGAATGTTCTTCCTGAAGGTTTTGCGAATTTTCAGAAATTTGGGGCATTTTTTTTGCTGAATTTTTGGATTTTTTTCAGACAAGGAAACAGTATTTTTTTGGTGCTGGTACATGAGGACAACAGGAGGGTTAATTAATTTGTTTTAAAACCTTAAATGCTCTATGTGATGTTGCTTTTTTTATTCTCATTTCATTTTTAATTGTTATCTGCATCCAAGTTGCTTATTTATGCTCCTCCTTCTTTTATTTCTTGCTCCAAACCTCAGTGTTTTCTGAGTTCAAATATAGAATGTATGAAAGAAAACAAAGCAGCATCATAACAGTGTATTCTGAAAGAGATTTCACTTGACCAGCAAACTGAAATGTCCTTTGCTAGTTCTAGTTCTGTGCTTTTAATGTGTATTTTTATTAATATGGTTGATTTAGTTGTTTTTTTAAAAATTTAGCTGGTTTTACTTTTGGAGGCGTTTTTACGACAAAAAGCATTAAAAACATGAAGTATTACAACCACGTCTCGCATTTTCCAGCTGTTTGGGTCATTTCTTTCAAACAGGGAAACATATTTCACAAGTAAAAACTGTCTTTTTCTGTTTGCTATGAATTCTTTCAGGTTGTTTGGATTCAGCCCGCTCCCTGGAGGTTCAGTGCAGCAAACATCTGAAACAGAACCCTGAGTGCTCATCATCAAGGACACAGTATTTATGTCAGTTAGTGAGAAGGGAAGGCGGGAGGATGCGACTCCTGTCCTCTGGACCTTCACCCGTATAAAACCAGCGAGCGAGAAGGTCTGACCACACAGCGAACAAACAGAGACAGAAGCATGCTGGCAGCGGATGTCGTCTTCAGCGGAGCCTTGATGCTCTGCTGGACCAGAGTCTTCATGGTTCTGCAGGTTTCAGATGGACAGCAGCTGATCCAAGGCTCCACAGTGACAGGTCAGACTGAAAATATCGGAATGAGTGCATTTTATGTTGTGGGGTCGTTTTTGGAGCTTGTTTATTGGTGTGTTTTGCACGTGGTTCTGATTTTAATTTCATAATTTGGGTGCATTATCTCGGAGGCCCCTGAATCGGGGGTTGTTTTTGACTCCTTTTTGAGGTAAATAGTGCAGCCATTTATCCATTTTTAATTCATTCATTTCACATTTTACTCATTAGTTTTACCAAATTATTTAAGCAATTTATCCATTATTGTAATTGGTTATTCGTCCATTATTGGTAACTTTTTTATTTAGATCATTTAGCAATTATTTTTAGGTAAATAATTTAGCTGTTTATGTATCAATTTCAACCTAATGAATTCAATTATGCATTGCTTTTATTCATTATTGTAAGTGGATTATTCAGTTGTTTATCAGTTAGTTTTGGCTAATTATCGATTTATCTATGATTTTTTGAGCCAATTAATTCAAACATTTATCCATTTTTTTCTACATTTTTGTAAGCAGATTTTTCATCCATAAATTCATTAATGTAAACTCTGCTATTTTTTTAGCTATTTTTAGTTTTTAACTAAATAATTTAACCGTTTATCCATACTTTTTTTTACCTAATTAATTTCAACATTTGTCTGTTTGTTTGTTTTTTGGAAAATGAGAAAAAGGTATCAATTTTTTTTAGCTAATTAAGCTATTTATACATTATTTTTTTAGCTAATAATTCAATGATGCACCCAGAACATTTGACTGTTTAATTCAGCTAATTATCCATTATTTTTTGTTTATTATCTTATCTATTTATCCATTATTTTTTGCTTATTATTTCCAAAATATATGCTTACTTTTTTGCTGATTGATGACTGCCTGAGTTCCTACTGCTGGTTCCAAAGATCTCAGACAGACAATCTCAGTGTGCTCTTTCAAATCTCTTCTTAAGACTCACTTTTGTCATATCTTTGTCTTAATTGATGGTTTTTGTTGCAACTATTTAATCTGGGGGTCTGGGGTCTAATTAATTAGAATTTTCATGCATTTGTTGTTGTTATTGTAAAGCATTGTGTCCATTTGTTTTCAAACCATGCTATGTTTATTAATAATGCTCTTGCCTTTTCTGATTCAGAGCACACCTTCCCATCGGTCTCTCCGTGTTTCGTGGACGACATTTTCGCAGCGCTGCGTGAAGATTCAGGGACCGACGGTGAACTCACAAACAGCACTTTGGCTTTGTTTGGAGTCTGCTCGCTGTCTGATAATTCATCAGGCTCAGTCTTAGCAGAACTCGCTCAGGAGATAAGAAGAAACCAGAGAGACGGACTGAAGGTTTTGTATCCAACTGCAGGTAACAATCCCCTCTGACTGCAGTGTCACTTTTTGCTTGAATATGTGTTTTTATTTCATTTGCAGCTGCATGCTTTCTTTTCTCTATTAGCGCTTGTTTCAGAAGACGAGGAGCGAGGAAGTCTCATGTTCACCTTTGACTTCCCACAATCTCCTTTACTGACGCTGAAGCCTGTGCTGCTTTTGGCGTTTGAAAGTCCGGTTACAGGAGAAGATCTGGACGTCACCTTTACTAGTCAGTCTCTGCAGCCGAATGCACAGGTGAAGAAAGGCCCAGAAGGAATGCTGCATGAGTTGAGCTCTTAAATCTGTTGTTTTTATGTGAGAATTTCTGAGATATTGCAAATTTTGTTTTAACCCTCCTGCTGTCTTCATTTACAGGCACCAAAAAATATTGTTTCCTGGTCTGAAAAAATTCCAAAAATTCAGCAAAAATATTCCCCAAATTTCTGAAAATTTGCAAAACCTTCAGGAAGGAAGAAAATTCCAATAATTCCTTAAAAGTTTCCCTTAAAAGTTTTGTTTTAAAAAAATGCAAACATGGCCAAAAAAAATTCTTGGAAATATTTTCAAAAAATGAGTAAAAATCTTCCAAAAAATCCTAAAATTATCTAAAGTGACTTCTAATATTTTCTTTAAGAACATTCACAAAAAATCAACCAAAATCCAGCGAATTTCGCTGGATTTTGGTTGATTTTTTGTGAATGTTCTTAAAGAAACATTTTTAACATTTCTTTATTTCCACCAAAATATGTTGAAAATGTGCACATCAGAAGTTTTACTGTGAAAATATATATTTTTCTCCACATTTTCAAACTTTAAAACGGGTCAATTTGACCCACAGGACAACACGAGGGTTAATAGATGAATTTGAATTGTGATAAAGGGGGTCTTTTAAGCATGAACAAATGTAGGAAAAGGGAAGAAAGCATACACTGACGCCAGTTTTTTATTTTTATTTCCTAGTCTGTATGCATCTCAGGAGAAACACAGTACCTACTGCTAACAGGAAGATCATCAGAAGGCAGCGTTCCCCAGAAATGGAGGGTCTCTGCTCGGACAAAATCCCCCGACATGAGTGGGAAACCTTCTTCTCATGTTTTTTTTTATTTCCCTTTCTCATGTCCAGCCTCCTTACGTTTCCTCTCGTTGCAGAGCAAAACCTAAAAGACATCCTCATTGGTGGAAAATCAGGAAAAAACATCAGCACCACCCCACTTCTGCTTTTCTCCGGGGAAACAGGAACCGATACCAGGTTGCCTTGGTTTTCATGTTCCCCGTTGACGTCCGCTGATGTCACGGCAGCGGTCGGTAACAGTTTCTCCGTCTCTTTTCCAGCCACGCTCATGTTTCAGGTTCCTCGCAGACCTCCTTCCTCTGCCAGCTGAAGCGTTTCCTGGGTGCCGTCCTGCCTCGCCAGCACCCCGAGGCTCCTCTGCTCCAGCTGGACTCTTTGATGTCGCTGCCTCCCCTGAAGCTCGGCTTGACCTCCAGCGAGACCCTGCTGGCAGGAACGATCAGGTCCTCGGCTCCCACCATCCTCTCCTTCGCTAAGCGGGGCTCGGCGCTTCCGGTCAAACATGGAGAGCTGGCCTTGTCTCCTGCTCTGTTGGAGGAGCTCAGGGGGAGGCTGGAGCAGACTGTGGCTCGGATATCGGAGATAATACGGGAGGAGAAGGTAGCTGATGGAGCCGTGGAGAGGCTGGAGAGGCTCAGAGAAGTCAGTGAGATTCAGTTGAAGGAAGCTGCGTCAGGTGATGGAAAGAAAAGAGTCTCTTAAAGCATCCCCCATATATCTCACATGGACTCAGACATCTCTGTGATGACACCAGGGCATTCAGGTGTTAATTCTGTGTGTTTTCGGCCACTGGTTCTGAAAATAGAGAAATTGAGAGTTTATTTTAAACATGTTACTGATGAATGAACCTGCAAAACCTGAACAAAATACCCAAACCATCTGGAATGCTGCATAGCACCAGAAACTACTGAGAAAAAAAGGCCTTTCGACAGCATTTCTCCCGTTCCAAATATACGCATTTTAAAATATTAAGCCACTAAAACTATTTTAAACTAAACTTAGGGTTCAGCTTGGTCTAAGTGTGCATCTATGCTCTGGAGTGTCAGAAGATGAGTGTCTCATTCATTCATTTATTTCTTTTAGCCTGTTATTTCGAAAATGTTCCAGTTTTTTGGCCTGAATTAATTATTCAACCCTTTTTCCATCTTTTTTTTTTTTGCTCATTATTCAACTATTTGTCCATGATTGTAAGCAGAATGTTCAGTGATTTATCTCTTATTTTTAGCTAATTAATTCAACCATTTATCTATTATTATTTGCAAATTAATTTCACCATTTACACATAATTTCAAAGTAATTAATTCAGCTATTTCTCCATTTTTTATCCATTACTCTAAGCTGATTTTATACATTTATACATTAGTTTTCTCTTATTAATTCAACCATTTATCTGGTTTTTTGCTTATTAATTTAACCATTTATATATCATTTCAAACTAATTATTTCAACTATTTATATATTTTTTATCCATTTCTGTAAGCTGATTACTCAGCTGTTTGTTCATTATTTTAAGCTGATTATTCAGCTGTTTATCAGTTAATTTTACCTAATTAATGAAGCCATTTATAGTTTTTTTTCAAACTAATTAAACGGTTTATTCATTATTTTTTATTGAATTGATTTAACCATTTATCCGTACTTTTAATCAGATTATTTAGATATTTATTCATTATTGTAAGCTGAATTTTATTTTGTTCGTTGATTATTTCAGCCATTTATAAATCATTTCAATCTGACTAATTTAACTTTAAATAGTTTATATCATACTTAGATGTTTTTCTGTTTTATAGAAACAAAGTTTAGGACTATTTTCTGTACATGCAAACACAACTGTTCCCATGTGGAAATAAAAAGAAAGAAATCATACTGTACAGGTACACGGAGTTACCTGTACCTTTATTTTCAGCTTTCCTGTTCAACTACATATACACTATTATTAAGTACTAAACTAAGTATGTTCAACCATTTACATTATTTTAAGCTGAATAATTCAAGCATTAGCCCATTATTTTTTGATTCTTTAAGTCTACTGTTTGTACATTATTTTCAGCTAATTCATTCAAACATCTGTCTATTTATCTTGAACACTGAGCAAAATATATCAGCAAAAGCACTGTTTACGTCTGTCTGCATTATCCTGACCTAAATGTATAATTCTTTGGTATAAAGATCCTTTATGTGTAGCTGATGCTTCTGCTTCCTCTCCTCCATCCAACAGGAGAGACTCAGTTCCGAGCGTTTCTCCTGCTGAAGGCCCTCCATTCAGTGACCTTTTCCTACGACATGCAGAGACGACTGAGAGCCGGCAGAAAGGGCCGAAACAACCCAGCGGGGGTCAGCGTCTGCGGGCTGAGGAGCCTCACCGTGTCCCTGGAAAGGCACCTGGTCGGCCCGCACACCGCCAACATCAACAACTGCTACGGCTCCTGTGCTTTCCCCCTGACCAACGCCAACAACCACGCCGTCCTGCTCAACTCCCACATCGAGAGCAGCAGCGTGGACGAACGGGCGCCGTGCTGTGTTCCTGTGGCCTACGAAGCTCTGGAGGTCATGGACTGGAACGAACAGGGAACCTACCTGTCCATTAAACAGGATATGATAGCCAAGGAGTGTGGATGTCGCTGAGACAGTCTATATATATATATATATATATATATATATATATATATATATATATATATATATATATATATGTATATATATATTAGATTTTACTAGTTTAGTTGAACACTCACTGACCTCTGTCACCTCACTGTCGTTTATGTGTTGCATGCAGTATTTAGACACTAGCTCTAAATGCACATTATTCACAGTTTACTGTCACAGAGATAGATGATGCACAGAATAGAGTGTTTCTCATAATAATATATCATAAATAAAGAGATAAATTGTCAAACAAACAGTTTTTATCATCTTCCACTCTATGCAAATATTCTATGAAATAAAATAATTCCTTATAAGGCGCTTGTACTAATCATTAATGTAACTTTAACCCTCCTGTTGTCCTCATTTACGGGCAGAAAAAAATATTGTTCCTGACAAAAATTCAGCAAAAAAAATTCCCCAAATTTATTTTTAAAAAATTAGCAAAATCTTCAGGAAGAAAATTTCAAAAATTCCTTAAAAGTTTCCCTTAAAAGTTTTATTTAAAAAGTTGATACTGACAATATTAGACTGTTTTACACTGTTTGGGTATATATATATTTAAAATTAATGATGCTAAAATCAAGATTTCATTTAATCATTTTTAAATATTCACTACATAAGATAAATATTTCTTAAAACCAAAGCAAAAAGTACAAGTCCAGAGAGACAAATTAAATCGTATTTGCATGTTTTGGTGGAAGAGTCATTTGTTGCATGCAGTATTTATAAACTAGCCGTAAATGCACATTATTCACAGTTTACTTTCACGTGATGCACAGATCAAAGTGTTTCTCACACTTAGAAATAATCATTTTTACTGAAGCAAAGAAGAATTATTATCCAAGAAAGAGGTTAAATGCGAGTTTTATCATCTTTCACTCTATGTAAATATTTTGTGAAATGAAATAATTATTATCGGGCACGTGTACTAACTATTAATGTAATTTCAATTAAATATTTGAATAAAAAGTCATCATTTAATCAAAGCAAACCTTTTTAATCTGTGACAAAGCCACTTAAGATGACCATTATTACTGAACATGTTGCCCTGTAAGTTAAAGATTTATGCTGATGTCTATAAAAAGACAATTTTGCAACGTGTTGATAGATGGCATTACAAAATTAGGGATGCTATAAAGAATATTTGACTGGATAATTTAAAAAATGCATGTCCCATGAGACAAATGAAATCATATCTGCATGTTTTGCTGGAGGACAAATGTTACTTCAGTTCCATTTATTTGCTGCATGCAATCTTTTTACATTAGTTGTAAATTCACAATATTACAGTTTACTTTTGTATAGATAAACAATGCGTGATGTACAGAATAAATCGTTTCTCACACTTAGAAATAATCATGTTTACTGAAGCCAATAAGAACTGTGTTCCAAGAGTAAAGATATAATGAGATTGTAGGTTTTATCATCTTCCACACCATGTAAATATTTAGTGAAATAAAATATGAGGCACATGTACTAACTAACTACGCATATAACTGAAGTGAAGTATTTGAATAAAAGCTCTTTATCTGGTCAAAGCCAACCTTTTCTCTGCTACAAAGTCACTTAACATTTCCACTATCAATGAAATTATTGCCCTCTAAAACGCTGCTGACCAAGTAAAACTATTTCACAAAGTGCAGGTACATGACATTTAAAAACTGGTGACACCAAAGCAACGCGCCTCATTTTAAAATATTTATTAAATATTATAAATGCTTTTTCACAAGCCATCTCCTGACAGACAAACATTGTTCTCAGCTATACAAATAATGGATAAAATCTAGCATTCTGAAATAAACTTAAGACCTTCTTTATCTGCATCTGTTTGTGGCCCTTCAGGCTCTTTCATGGTTTATTCTTTAGCTTTGGGTTTCAGGATCACTTTGCTGCCCATCGGCTTTTTCCTTCTTCTTATCGCTCCGACTTCTTCAGATCCCCACCACCACATGAACGTGTCCCACAAGGAAATCTGGAGGCGGAAAACAGAACAAACGCAGAGACTGATTCACACAGAAATGACCCAAATGCACACAGTAGGAAACACAATTCTGCTTCTTTTAATACATTTATATTTGCTGAATTGTTCTGTTGAACTTGAAATTAAACCGACGCTTAAACAACTGAATAATCCTTCTGCATGTGATTTACAAGAAAGCACATTGATGCTCTTATTTCTTTGTAAACAGGGAATTCTAAACAAACACAATATAAAATATTTATATGACAAGTTGAGGATTAAAGGTTTGCATTCCCCACTTACAATTTTCCTGTTCCAAAAATGTCTGAGAGAGTTACTAATGTTTTCTTTTAGTTCCCAAAATGTTCTTCTTAAAGGTAAAATAGGGAGAAGACGTTCTAAAAACGTTTGGTGGTAAGATTGTTTGACCCTTTTGTCCTGATGTCTTTAAAACTGAATGTTACACTGAAAACATCCTTCTTTCATCATCATGTAGTATAGTAGAAGATTGTGCGAACGTTCTACAAATTCTACACTGTGTTCCCTCCACAGCATGCTCAGATCATTGCAGCCAGAATGTTCCACCGTTGTTCACATGTCCAAGCACAGGAACGTCTCATGAAGAACGTTCTGTCATCTGACATCTCAAAAACATCCTGCAAACTGGGGAACATGCTTCCTTTGCTGTCATAGTGGAAATGTTTCAGAGAAGAACGTTCTATAGCGTGATCCCTCGACAAAAGAAAACTAAATGTTGCACCTTTAATGTGTCACATCAGAGGAGCATTCTGTCAGTGAGGCCTCTAAAACATCTGGAGAACATTTTACTGAACGTTGGTTTGAGTATGCTCCTCTTTCATCAATGTGGAACATCATCTGTGTTTCTAACAACATCCTCTGAATTTGAAATTTGATCCAAACATTAATCATTAGAACCTGCAGGCATTTCTATTCAGTGTTGTGGGAACGTTCCCTGCCGTTCGCTACTGCAGCTCTCATGGCTGTGCTTTCCTTTTGCAATTTACCTCCTTTAGGTTTTTTAATTTACATTTTAACAAACGGCAGAGCATCGCCCGGTTACTCTTTCATCACCACTGCAGGGTCAGTGGCCTACAGAGGCTCATAATAAGTTTTATGGAAGTAAATATAACCACACTTGCAGTGACGTATAACCTAATATCTTCATTTAGATCACAAATCAGTCACTTTCTATTCACCATTCGAGTCTCTGCTCCATGGAAATAGCAGCACCTTAAACCACCTCGTGCAGTTTGTTACACTTTTGTTAATTTGCACGACTTAACCTCAGTTTTGTCAAGCGGGAGAAAGTAGGTGAAATTATTCAAGCTTTCAAAGGCACTGTGAACGCAAAAACTGTTGTTTAAATCAGGAAAATTACAATAAAGTAACGATGGTGCCAGTTTATGGTCGTCATTTGTGAGTTGATTGAAAGTGGATATTTGTAAATTCTCAGCCGAACAAATGGATCGACTTATTTCCTTATATTGACATGATGTTCTTTAGAGTTTGATTGTTTAATATGAGGCAAATGAGGCAAATATGGTGAAATAAATCTACTCGGTGCACTAAAATAACTGTGCCACAAAAACCTCCTTGAAATTAAACCTTTAAAGGACTCAGTACAAAAACCGAACGGGTAAGTTAAACAAGGACAGACAATACCTGAGGTAATGAACCTTCCTGCAGGCTTCTTACGAACGACCTGATACCCGTCTCCTCAACAAAGGCATCCAGAGCTTCTAGAAAAAAACAATCTTAAATAATCTGAAGGCCTGATTGATTAAACATAGAAGGGAGAGTTAAAATGAGAATAAAAGCGATAATGAAAATATTACAAAAAAGCTAAAATCACTCTTACAAGCAGAAGCACAGGATCTTTGTATTGTGTATGCTGCATATTACTGCAGTAAAACTTTCTTTAATCTATATAATAATCATTTATTGCATTTATTTGCTTTCCTGCAGGTAAAGTGACTGAACATGAGAAGCAGAACTCACCATGGACTTCATTAACTCCGGAGCTCACCAGCAGAACAACCAGAGCCAGAACTATGCAGCGGTTCATCGTGAATCCCTTCCATGGATTTGGAACATCGCTCAAGCTTTCGATTGACAGAATCCGGTCATAAGACACTTGAAAAAGACGCAAACAAACCTCATGTACTGACTGTAGTTTCCACAGAGCTCATTCTTATAGTTTTTTAGGGTTAATATTTGTCTTACTTGTGTTTCAGATGGTCCAATTCCAGCTTCGAAAGCAGGTTTGAGTTGTGACCTGGATCCAAACTGAAGCTGCAACGTGAAAATTTCAGTTTTTGTACAGTACATTTTGCTAATTATAGGTGTCTCTACTGCACAGTCTTTCAAACTGCACTGTAAGAAGGCGGCTTAAAATAGACAGCTGCAGCTCCTCGAGAAACACAAATATGATTCTCAGCTGCTGAGTTGAGTTTTATATGAAATTCTGCAGGGGAAAAAAGATAAACTTACCTGATTTGCCCCGTTAGTCGTGACTCACTAAATAAACGAGTGTTAATAGAGTTGTGTCGCTGCTGATTTATGACGTGAAGAACCAGAGACGGGGTTAAATACACCCTGCTTTGCTGTTTGATTGACATCCACAGATGTGAGGTGTGGAAAAAAAGGAAAATGACGTTCATAGAGTGTACGAACACTGTTCTTTTGAGCAACTGGCCTGTAGTTTGGTGAGAATTACCAGCATTATACTGCATTTCACTGGTGGGAAACATTAGGTGCCAGATGGGATAAAGATAATTATACTTACTAGACTTGCCTCAGAGGAGAAGGTCTAAACAGATACCTGGCAGACAGATCCATCGCAGCAATTAAGAGCTAATTAGTGACTTAAGATCACCTTGACAGTGCATCTGTTGAAGGAGGCTGCAGTGTTTTTGATCTGATAATGAGCCTGAGCTACTGTAAGCAAAAATCCAGCACTGACAGAGTATGTAATGTAGTACCAAAATGGGCTTAAAGTATCAAAAATACCTCAGAAAAAGTAGTCAAGTTATCAGGTTATCTCGAGGATGTAAACAACTGGATGCAACAAAACTTTAACTAAATAAAGGTAAGCCTGAAATAATTCTGTTAGGAATGCTGGTACTCAGGATTTACCTTCAATCCAGTGCACCTGGATGAGTAATTACATTTTTAATTGACTGAATTTATTGTTTAAGACCCAACTTATTGGTTATACACATCTCTGCACAGTCTAGGCCCAAAATTTTCTATTAATTTTGAAAGTATACTAAAGTAAGTTGTTGTTTTTCCCCGCTGTTTTTATTTCATCCATTTTATTTTGTATGAAGACTGGTATCTCAATGAATTTAAAAATTAAGATAGATAGATAGATAGATAGATAGATAGATAGATAGATAGATAGATAGATAGATAGATAGATAATGTACAAATTATAGTATAGAAAACATGTCATTTGCAAAGATTTTTTTTAAAAACAGAATGTCCAAATTGACTTGCATATCTAAAATCTTAATGTAACAAAAACAGAACAAAAATTAATTTTACTTTGCTGTTTTTAATTTTTTTTTCTTTTATTTAAACATGTTTCTTTTTGCCTTTGCCTGTAAAGCCCTAACCCCTGTGTATTAGATGCTATATAGATACTTAATAAATGTTTTTTAACGTGTTTAGGTGTCCTTTAAATGTATGAATAAATGTACTAACTTTGTTATACAATCCGTGTAACACAACAGGAGGCTTAAACCTGAAGTTCTGGATGTAAAGCCTCATTAACCGCGTCATTTGTCGGCAGTAAACGTCAGGATCCTCCCCCCTGAAGCTCCGCAGCTCTCCGCTCAGGCAGCCCAGCATTAGGCGACGAGGAGAGGACAGAGCGAGGAGCTGGTGTGGACGCTGGCCGGATGGTTAAATCTAACCTACAGACGATTTTGAATAGTCATTGTTTTGTTAGAGAAAAAGAGAGAAACTTATCCGAAATGCCCGTTATCGAGCAGTCCAGTAATAAACCTGAAAGTGAAAGGTACGTTGTGGTCACTGTCAGCTTGTTTATGAGTGAACTTGGCGAGCTAAGCTAAGTTTAAAAACCGCGGCCTAGCCGTGGTGCTCGGTGTATTTCCTGCAGCCGCTAACACAATTCTTCATGTTTGTTGTTTACATAACAGCAGCGCTTATGTCAGTTGGCGAATCTAAATCATACTTTGAACCGCATTTGGTTTGTTACAACTTCATGAAAACATATTTATAAAATTCCTTAAGAATACAGCACTGTATCTGAATTATAAACATTAGCAGAACATCGGAATCCAAGAAATAGACCGCTGTTCATTTTCCCCAACCAGCTAGCTAAGCTAACACTAGCGCATAAGCTAATATGTGAAACGCCACAGAAATGTGTTGGCTAAATGCTAAGCTACTAGACAGCTAGCTAACTAAGTGCTTCGACATAGCCATTGACAGTGGTTTGCCATATTTCCAGAAACGTCAAAACACTAAGGCCGAGTGTATAAACGCTTAA
The DNA here is from genome assembly GCF_021347895.1 of Acanthochromis polyacanthus. Classification (NCBI taxonomy): domain Eukaryota; kingdom Metazoa; phylum Chordata; class Actinopteri; family Pomacentridae; genus Acanthochromis; species Acanthochromis polyacanthus. The sequence continues at coordinate 39,499,391 of NC_067116.1, read as the reverse complement.
TAACTCTATTTTTCGGTCATCTGCAGTGCGTTCGCACAACTTTACATAAATGTCAGTGTCGAGAAGCTATTAGCTACTTTAGCTATTAGCTAGCGCTGTAACGTCAGTTTGGTTAAACGCGGATGTTTTCATGTTTTCTTTGCTGCACCGATCATTATCAGAAGGCAGTCACCAGGTTGCCAGTATTCTGTTTCACGCAGATTTTAATTTTTTTCTTGTGCGTATTGTACGGGCCGCTGAAATATTTCTGTAACGTTATGTAAAAGTTAGCTCGATGCTAACCGACGTAGTTGAAATGATGGCTGAATTGATGATTTGTTGCTTCATGCCTTGTTTTTTTCCATTTGGCCCTCGGGCTCAGGTGCTAGCTCGCACTAAGACATTGTGTAACTTCCCGAACAGGAATTATCTGACCCAGTTTGGTTTGTTACTGGATAGTTTGGCTCGGTAGTTAATCAACGTCTAAAACAACCATTGTAGTGAGCTTTAGTGTAATTTGTTACTGTATTAATCAGTGCGTGGGCCGCTGAAGGACTCCGAGGATTGATCGTCTGTTTTTAATTTAAGTGCTGACTGACTGGAAGGAAACCTCTGTAGTGTTTGATACCTGGAAGTATTAATGATAATTTTCGGCTCAGGGATGTTGATACCTCAGTCGTGTCCTGACAGGATTTTTTTTTGGTCGACGCTGTGTTCTATAGTGTTGTGAAGCACTCATAGGAAATTTCCACTGCACTGCGAAGGGGGGTGGTATGGGCAAACATGAGTACAGCGATGACATATTGTATAAAGAAGCTTGTTTATTGGGTGTTTGATTGTTGTTATTGTTTGCTCTAATGATTTTGGGTATTTATGGGAAAGAGCATAAATGCAGTTGTGTCACACTCCTATGATAGAAACCGAGGATAATACATACTGAGATTTACATGCATTTTTCTCTTTGCATTTTTAAGACACCAGCAGGTTCCTTCACACATAGACTGACTCACTGGTACAGATTCTGTGCTCTATTTTGAAAAGAGGTTGGTGTAATCACAAGCTGCCTAATAAGAAGCCTCATTTCCCCACAATAATATTTAAATTACAATGTGTAGTGGTCCTTTACATTACATTCTGGCAAACAGAAGCTAATTTTGTAGAATGTTGAATGGACTTTTAAATCAGAAAAAGGCCTTGCGTTGTATGTCATGCAAGGAGGAGTGACGTTGAGGGTTTGTGGAAAGATAGTAATTGGATGCGTTTCTTAATCTGATAATCTGATTTAGGGAGGAACTGTGTAAGTTTTAATTCTGTATTGCCGTGCAAGAATTGGGCAGTAAGCTGTATATTACGTATTGGAGTGGTTAGTTATGTGACTGACACGGTTTCTCATTTGGTTTTCACACATCTGTTCCACATATAGCACAGCAGTGACGTTTGCGCAAGAGAGCATCTGTGTGCCTCAGAGCATTTGCATCGCTGTGCTGCTTCTAATGGGTTTTGTTCCCAATAGGAGCTCTGAGAATAGGCCTGCTCCCAACACTGTAAATGTATGCAGCTACACACACAGACATCTGCGCCAGCAAGCCTGAGCTAAATCTATGGAGTGCTTTGACAGAGGCCTGAATTAAAATGGCTGCTGAATGGTGTTTGTCCGTGTGTTGTAAACTGGAGCGACATGGTTGGTGAAGGGCTGAAGTAGGCTAATGGTTAGACAAACATAGCCTGGTGTACTAGCTGGCTTCCTGCCCTACAACAAGCTTAAATTAACCCTGATGACACTAAGACATGCAAAATATTGAGAGTTAAATGTGCTTCATACATGAATGAGGGTGTTTTCTTTATGAGAAGGCAGTGAGGATTTTGATGTGTGTTTGTCAGATGAAAACAAAATGTTTCTCAAGTTCCTGTTGTCAACATTTGATTGAAAGCTGACTCAATACATTGTGAAATTTTGTTTTCAGTGAGTCAGTGTTCATGCGGTAGTGTCACGTAAACTGCTCCTGCTTCCCGTCTAAGTCAATGCACATGACGTCTGTAAAAATGTCTGCCAAAAATGGGAACCGTTACTGATTGGATTTTGCCCCCCAGAGTTGCATTTGTGTCTAAAGACTCACTCAACTTTAGCAAATGTTTTACTGTCCTTCCATGACAAATCTCTCCTCGGTGTAATGTGTGCCAGGCCCGCTGGTTATATTCGGGGTTGGTTTGTGTTTTGTAGCAGAACCTCCAGTGAATATTCCACTTACAATGGCTCCGTCTGTGTGTGCATTTGTGTCGCCTTCTAGTATCTCCAGTCCCAGGAGGTGCTCCCGCTGTTGCAGTAACCCGTGTCCGGGGCCTCTGTGGTGCTCCTGATGCCCCTCTCCCACCCCTGAAGATCCCAGGTGGGCGAGGGAATGACCAGCGGGATCACAATCTTTCAGCTAAGCTATTCTATTCTGTAAGTGGATCAACTTTTTAATATTTTTTTAAACGGACTTTATTCTTACTGTCATCAAAACTGAATGTGTCACTCTTTTCCTGTCTGCCCTCCCAGGATGCTCAGTTGCTGGTTCTTGAGGAGCCTCCACCTGCCAACAGCAGAGTGCGATTCTTGCTCTTTGAGCCCCGTCGATCCGAAGGCAAGCACTGTGTCTGGAGGGCGGCGCTGAAAGGGGGAAACCTTTACGTTGAAATCCCTCCTGGAGCTTTGCCCGAGGGCAGCAAAGACGGGTCAGTAGTAAAACCTTTTTGTCAGTGATTAAAAAAGGCAATCTTTAGTCATGTTTTCCTTGAAATGAAACTAAATCTACATTTTTAAAAGCAAACAAAATGCCAAAGTTACGAACTGACAGTATGAAAATAAAGCTTGTGTGTAAATGTAGATAATAATAGTAAGACAGGAAATAGAACAGTGTTAAAGCCTGATTGACAAAATACGCGACTCACATGAAGTTGCAGGACAAGAGCTTTGGGGCAACATTGCTGCTTAGATCTGCATTTTCTTCATAGAAATGCGCCTCAGCCATCACATCCATGTCGTTTTCTTCTGAAATCATTAACAACCTTCCAATGAAACATTAACGCTTTTTGTCTGCTGTTGTGTTTTTCTTTACAGCTTTGCGCTTCTGCTGGAATTTGCAGAAGAGCAGCTGCGGGTTGATCACGTGTTCATCTGTTTTCATAAGAGCCGTGACGATCGAGGTGAGACTGCATTCTTTACCTGGGTTTCTTAAACTGTTAATGCTTGATATATAAACTCTGACACAGCATGAGTAATTAGAATTTATTTATTTGCAACCTTTTAATAGCAACACTTATTTCCCACATTTATAATTCCATTCATTTTCTTTTGACTAGACTGTTTTCTCATGCTTCTCAACAGACAGAGGGAACAGATTATTCTTTTTAGATTATAATATTTTTGTGTTCAGATAAAGGGGAAATTTTTATGAATTTAATTAGCTTTATCTTAGCAGATAAGATGCTTACTTTATACGTGTAAAAGTGTGTTTTCTTACACTCTGTCTGTTGTTGTCTTGATTTGTGGTGCGACATTATGATTGGAACTTCATGTAAATAAGTACAAGCTAGTTTGTAGATCTGCTTATGTGATATGATGGTTACCTTTTTCTGTTACGCCTTTATCAAATGTACGGTATACAGAATTGTAATAATAATGAACAATAATCAGTGTGAGCTCGTCTTATCTGCGTTTTTGTTTATCTAAATCTCCATTAGCGGCTGTAAAACCACTATCTTCTACAATTCATGGCTCCATGTAGTTGTATTTAAAAGCTACAATAAAGTAATTAGTGATATTTTATTGGGTGTTTTCTGAATCTGTGCATTCAAACACACAGCCTCTTATGATTGTTGGTCAGAATGTAGCTTCTCTGTCAGTGCCACAGTCTTACTGATGCTCAACTCTTCAAATCTCATCTCCTCTCAGCATCCCTGCTGCGTACATTCAGTTTCCTGGGCTTTGAGATTGTGAGACCGGGTCATCCCCTCGTCCCCTCCCGCCCTGACGCTTTCTTCATGGCTTACAGCATCGAGCGAGACTCCTCCGATGACGATTAAATGACGCTGAGCAGTTACAGATGTTTGTTGTTCTATTTGTTTTTTTTTCGATCCACACCCACACATCTTTATAATTTCTGGAAATGAATATATTATCCAAGGTTAGTATGGTCGAGGTGTCCTGTCAGAGGCTCCTTTTTTATCTTTTGTTTTACCTACCGTGTGCTGTGTTTCAATGAGATTTGCACTAGGGTAAGATGTTAATATGCCAGGAATGTAAAGCAAACGCCCACATAATACCTGGGCGATGCATCCTCACCACTGTATTACTCTCCATGATGTGTAGTGCTGACTCTGTGTTCACCCTTCCTGAACCCTGATCATCTCCACAGTATATTTATGATAAATTGAAAATCTTACTCATGTAAGTAGATGTGTTTTCGTAGTAATTATCAATTGATTCTCCTGTTAATATAGATTTTTTTAATGTGTGCATGATTTTTTGTTTTGATCCACTTGATAGAAATCTGCATGTTGTAACTGTACTAAATAAAAGTGCTCACCTCAGAGAGTGATGTTGTGATTCATGCAGACATTCAGCTTTTAAGAGTGAAAGTATCTGGTAGTGCAGTGTGCTGCTTGTTTGCATCTGAAGATAGAAAAATGTTCACACCTGTTGGCCACATTCAAAGCCAGAGCAGGTAGCTGTTATGTTTTATACCTTTGATCATGACAGCCTTTGAATCTACATTTCTGCATAAATATGATGTGAGGCATGGTCATATCTTCCTTTTAAAAAGCTCAGTAAGTAGAAAAAGGCAACCTAATTAAACTGAAACAGATAAAAAGTACCATATTCATGGGAAGAATAATCCAGCTGAACATATCCATGAGCTGTATGTAAGCCTTTGTTTTCAGTGTCTGGTGTCTTAAATGAAACATTAATTGTTGATCAGTCCCATTTATTCATACAGAACAGCTTGAACTCTGAGATGTTTCCTCACATGCACTGTTTGCTTCACTTCCTTCGATGTTTGTTTGACTACAGTCAGGACTTTGACTTGGCACTTCCTAAACATTAACTTTGTTTTTATTTAACCGTTCTTCAGTAGAATAATTTGTGCTGAGGGCGGTTTTCTTGCTGCATGATTTACTTTTTGTGGGGGATTAGTTCATGGACAGATGTGCTAACTTTGTCCTTTCACTGGTTTAATTTAGAACTCTTTGTTCCAGATGACCAAAAACGGACCCAAACCATGATGATGCCACCTCCATGCTATATACATGGGGTCCTTAATGCTGCAGTACATTGCTCATATTTTTCCAAACATAACGCTTCAGTTTTAGTCTCATCTGTCCTCAAAATGTTTTTCCAACAGCCTTCTATGTTCTTCACGTGATCTTTAGTAATCTGCAGACAGGCAGCAATGTTCTTTTTGGAGAGCAGCAGCCCTGCCATTGCTGTTTCCCTGATGGTGGACTCATAAATATTATCTTTAGCAGATGTGAGAGAGGCCTTTAGCTGCTCAGAAGTGCCTGTGGGTTCCTTCCTGACTATGCTATTCCACATTTTGAGTTATTTCAGAATTTTGCAATTTTCTGCAACATATTCATCAATAATAGGTAATTAACTATCAAAGGCTTGATTGGCTCAGCTTACACATCAATGTTATTATTATTATTGTTTTATTGATGCATAATGTTGTTTGTTAATCCATGCTAATGTTAGCTTTTCTCAGGAGTAGAAGATACATATTTAGCTCGCTGTTACTGCTGACCAAGAGGACAAACTCACTGATGGAAAAAAGTGAAAAGAATTATTTTTTTCCTGATAATCTGCATAACAGGCTTGCTTGAGGTGGAGTGGGTCATTTAAATTAAGGCTGACAATGTTATGAAAATATGAAAAACAGAAAGGAGGACATAGCTGTGCTCTACTCATTGTTTTGGAAAACTGATGTTAATTCCAGTGTTTCATGTGATTCGCTGTTTTTTTTCTTCTTCTTCTACCAGCTAAAAAAGTTACGCTAACATGCTGTGGGATACATGTTCCATGCGCATTAATTACTTTTTAAAAAAGGTTGATTAAAAACAATGTTTCCACATTACAAGAGACATCAATGAAAAAACAATACCAAAAAAAGGAGATTTAAATTTCTTTTTAACGGTTTTAATTTGAGATTGAGTTCGGTCATCACAAGGATGGGACAAGACAAAAATGTCATTTTGGGTGGGACTCCAGACTTCTTTGGTATTTTAAAAATATTTTCAAAAATTCGTTTCTTCTAGTTTTTTTGATTGGATTTCAGGACAGGTGAATTTACCAACAAGCTGCATGTTTTAGTATTTCATATTTGAAATGTGATGGGTGGGACGTAAAATCTCCTCCGTTTCTGGAATGACCCTTCTGCTTTTGGGGTGAATTTGTAGGCCGACCACTTCTGTTAAGGGTAACATTTGCTTTGAATTTGCTCCATTTGTGCACGATGTGGCTGTGGATTGATGGAGTCGAAAGTCTTCACTGATAGTTTTGTAACTTTTTCTACCTAACGAGCATCAACAATACATTTCAAGAAACCAAGAAGTCTGCCATGATACACTTCAACAAACTTATACTGTGAAGCTCCAACTCACACCAGTTTGTCCTTATTTTGATTAAAATACTTGACTCCAGCTTAACCTTAAATTAACTGCGACTCTAAGAGGCTTACGTACTTTTACCCCTCACAATTATGTAATATTAGGTCATTTTTATTACCAAAACAAATTACATGCATATCATTTTTGTCTCATATTGTTTAATTGCGTTCTCTATCTACTTTTAGCACCTGTGTAAACATCTGATAATGTTCTTGTCACATTCATGCAGAAATAGAGAAAATTCTAAGCTTTTAATCTCCACCGTAACCCCCCGTATGATCCTAATCTCTCCCAAGAATTTTCTTTGTGTTCTTGATGTGATAAATTGGGATGTCGGACGTAGGATACACCTTTTTAAAGGCATTACTTTCACACCTCTGTGCACCTGTCCCACTGTGTAAAGTGGGTGTGAGTGTGGGATTATCCATTTTGGAAAACACACTGCTACTAGGCTGTGGGAAAAAGCCTTTCAGATGCTGCTAGCTAGCTTGATCATTACACTTGTTGTAAAGGATATTCAGTGATAGCATAATTTTGAAAGGAAATGTATCCTAAGGTGGCAAAAAATGAGTTTTCCGTGGAATGTGTGTGTTATTTTTAAGCAGTTTTCTTGAAATCTTGATTAATACATAAAAAGACATAATTTTCTGCAAACCAGTGAGAGGTGCACAAAAAGATGATGTATGGAAAATTTAATAAAACTCAGAAAACAGTTTTACAATTTGATCACTTGTAGCAAGAAGCTGATTGAGAAAGTAATTGTTGACCAGAGATGCATTTCATCAAACAGATTTCACATTGTAAAGAGGAATGTGAAGCTGGGGTTTCAGAAAAGGATGGAAATATTTTTTTTACATAGATTAAAAGTTTACATCATCAAAGGAATAATTTCATTTACAGCAGTTACTTACGTGTTGACCGTAAGTTTCCGTCAGTGTTCAGAGTTCCACAACTGACTGGTCACGCTCACGATTGCTTCTGAGTCCGTAAATGACAGATACTGCAGACACAAGCAGTCCTCCCAGTCCAGAAGAGACTGATCCTGGATCAGTCCTCTTTCTGCCAACTTCATCACCAGCAGGGCTCGTTTGATGGTCAGCCAGTTGTGCACGGCGGTGGTGGTGGAGCCTCGCTGACTGAAGAGGGGGACGCGTGGCCCCCAGAGGAGCACCTGAAGCATGGCCGCTATGTCTAACATCTGGGGCCCGCTGTCACTCTGCAGCAGAGATGACACGAGAAGAAGACCCACTCGATATGAGGACAGAGCTGAACCCTGAGATGCTTGGCTCTCTTGTGGATGAAGGCAGAACTGAATTAGCGCTGCAATCTGGAGTTTAATGGCAGTAAGGGGTTGAGGTAGAGAAAGAGGAGAAGACTGTGGCCTCAGCACCACACGAGGAGAACCACGTGTCCTCGACACCTGGATCCTACATGGTTCTTCTGTCACTTCCCACTCCATTTCCCTTTTCTCCCCCTTGTCCTTCTCCCTGCTGGGCCACACCAGGAGGATCTCCTGGGGCCTGAGCTCAGCTGCTGTGGCGCTGTTGTGGTACAGATGGTGTGAGCCCATTAAAATCTGCAGCAGCAGAACACAAACCTGTCTGTCATAATCCAAACACTCGGAGCTCTGCAGCTGAACAAAGTCCTTTAGAGTGGCTTGTGGCAGGTCTCTCTCAACGCTCACAGTGTGACCTTTCTGTAGGAAAACCTGAACTGTGTGGGCCTTTGCATTCACAGACTCTGTGCTACTTCCACCTGGTGGTTTAGCAGAAGAGGCTGCTCTTGGATCCTCAGTTTGCAAAGTGCCAGCATTGTTTTTACTGGGTTGAAAAGAGGCAATAACATCTTGCACGTTGACATGCAATGGATGATGTTTGGTGCAAGTTGAGGCCTCAGTCTGTTTGTGTACCTGCATAGAATAAAAATATGAGAAAATAAACATATTATCTCTTCCCCTGCAGCAGTACTTAGTAATGAATATAAAAGGAAGACATTGTGCTGCAGCTGTAACACCTGATGACAGTTTAGAGGAAGTGCTGTGGGGACCGCACGTCAAAGTAACAGTTGTTAAAGTTGATAAGGATCATGTTATCGTTACTGGATGCCATGTGCACTTTTTTTACATTCAGTTTCACATGCAGTGAAACTGTAAGTGGCATTCGTAGATCTACAAATTCTAATATACAGCATATAGGACATGTTTTAAACTCTGTGGAGTGGATAAAAAGATGCAACATTACCCTCAAGCTGAGCAGTCTCCCTGGGAACTTGGGGCTGTGCAGGTTGTAGTAAATTGTGTCTCCAACCTGCTTTGGCATGCTGCCCTCACACAGCAGGAAATCCTGAGGCTGGTATGAGCCAACGTCCCTGCCTGAGGCCTCTCCCTGCAGCAGGCTCCCAGCCTCCACGCTCTGTGCCATACTTCTGAGAAAGAGTAGCTGGCGGTGCTGAATCCCCTGAGAAACAACCCTGTGGTCGGTGAAGCTGCTGAAGAGGAAGGGCAGGTGTTCGTCTGGAGTGTCAAAAGACAGCTGGGAGATGGACAGTGAGGGGACAGGGCTCCTTCTCGCTGCTTCAGTCTCTTCAGTCTCCTCTTGGAAATAGGTGGCAGGTATGGGTGCCATCATGTACAGGGGGTTGTCAAAGTTTTGAGGGTGTCTTTGCAGAGGCGAGAAGGGAGACAGAGGTGACACTGAAGGCACATTTATGCCGGGATGGGAGAGGGTCCGAGCAAACCTCTTCTTTGGGACAGGCGGCGGGATGCCATCGGAGAAAAATCTCAGCAGGTGTCTGGAGGGATCTGGTCAAGACGGATTTACGTTAGAATAAAACAGTGAACAATGAAGAGACAGTATCACATGAATAACAAGAATCCCTAGAATCTGCAAGTCACTATATAAACATCACAAGTATTTTGCTGAAAGTAAAAGTTAAAGAAGGTGACTTCCTCTCTTCAGTTCTCACGAACTGAAAGATGAACTGAAAAGAATCAACCACATGTTGTACTAGGCCATGTTTTTTTTCCCCATCACGCCGACAAACAGGTGGTGATGTAGTAAATGAACTGATATTTGCTGTATGCGGCCTCTGCCCCTCTTTAAAGTCACTTCTTCCGTCTTTAAACCTACCGTAGCGCTGGTGTATGGGGCACTGGGCTGCGTGACAGTCGGTGGGTTCAGGGAAGACATCATTGTATGCATAGTTTTGATGCTGGAGTCCAACAGGGCTGAGCAATGCGCAGTCAGACTCAGCACTGGAACGTCTGAGGGATGCACAGAATAACAGTGAATATCTGCACAAACAGACTGCTGCTGGAAAGTTTGTGTCTGTAAAAAGTTATTGGTGAAACGTCATAAAAAATAGGTTCCAGTTTGTTGTCTGCACTGCACATTATATGTACATGCATACACTGCACATACAAATTGCATAAAAGGAGAGCTCTGCAATCTGCATTTAAATTCTAATTGGCATGCTTAAATAGGAATTTAATTTAAGAGCCAATAAGAGATTCTGTAAAACACTCAAAACCAAGAAAAGACAGATAAAATATTTAGTTTGTTGGTCTTACCTGTGCTGTTTGACAGGTAGAGCTGGTGGCTGTTCCTCCGCTCTGCCAGACGCCATCAGGTATCTACAAAGTTGAAGCAGTCTACCGGCTCCTCCACCTCTAACACACTTCACTCCTGTCACTGAGCGCTCTGTGTGTGTGTGTGTGTGTGTGTGTGTGAGGTGGCTAACTTCTGCTGAAAGACTTCCTGTCTGTCTCAGTTACTCCCTATGTCACTTTATGTCTGCCTCTTACCAACTCATCCTCGTACTCGCATATTTTATACTGAGTTTGTTGTTTTTCTCACCGTTGCTCTGCCTATCTTTTGTTCTAATCGTTTTCAGTCTGATGTTGAGGTTGGCACCGGAAAACTTGAGTCTGTTCTGAGGGCAAAACTGCTTTCTGACTTAACCTCAACTTGACAGAATGGGGAACAGCAGTTACAGCTGAGCCCCTTCCATTTGCAATCGTTTTCTCCTTTCTTTTACTCAGTCGATCTGCATTCGCCATGTGTAGCTTCAGTATGCAGTTTGTCTCCTTTGGATGATGCAGTTTGAGCCTTTATGTGTGCAATACCTTCTCAGAAGGTCGGGGCTTTCATGTGGTTGCTTTTGCTTTTACTGACTTTAAAGGGAAGGAAAATATTCAAGCAGATAAAGACAGGTGTAAGAGCAAGTAACTGTCTGCTGAAAGGGTCTTGAGTATTGAGGAACAACTGTTCAGTATTTCCTTTATGGTTTTCTCGTGAATGTCTGCAGCAAGACTGGAGAATCAGTTTTTTTTTTTTTTACAAGATTCATGAAAAATTAATCCAACTTATAAACCATTTCTGTTTGCAGTGAATTCAAATGTTTCTTTTCAAACCTGAATTTTTTATAACTAAATAAGACGAAGAATGTAGAGCTACATTATACACTGTAAAAATGTAATATAAAAAATGCTGTTATTTCACAGATGTCCCTATTTTGTGAAAATGCAGATAGAGACTCAAAAATCACAGAAAAAATACTAATTTACATGTTAATTTTTAAAAAAAATCTGCATTTTTATAAATATCAATTTGTTCATTGACAAATTTTCTGCAAAATAAGTTATTTTACACACATTTCTTAAAACTTAAAACTGTTTTGTTAAATTACAGACAATTCCAATTAAAGTCAGAGAAAAAAATCTTAATTGACATGTGGACTGTACATTGAAAGTTATTATACAATGTGTCATTGCAACACTGCACTGTTTTACTGTATTTAAATGTGCTAAAAACACCATTATTTTCCCGATAGTTGATGTTATCGTCAACGCTTTTACTGTTTTTGAACAATACAGCATTCCCTCATCGATAATGTATTTTTTCCTGACACTCTCGCTGTCATATTTCCTCTGTTTTTCTTTCTTTTTTTCTTTTGATAATATTTTCTTATTTTTTATTTGATCGTGTAACCAATCTGTCAGCCTATAACCGAGCTAAAAGCTATCATCAGGATGCTAACGTGAATGTCCAAAATTAATTCTTTCAAAAAGGCCATGCGGCTGGTGTAGATATTATAAATGGTGATGCTGTGGGGTAAATATAGGCCACAAAACAACTTAAATATAAATAATTGCATATTGTTCGCTTATAGACTGTCAGTGTAAGAAGGCACAAGTGGATAAACGATTGATTATAGAGGCCAGTTCTGGATATCCTGATGGGTGCAACAATACTTGTGTGATGTCAGTGATGCATCTGCAACTCCCACTCATCCATATCTGTTTATGATATTCTAATGTCTGTCATTATCTGGGCTGTCGTGCTACTTTGAGCGTATTCATATGCTGCTGAAGTGCCCCCATTGCAGAATGACTCACACATCCTCTTGGTTAAAGGCCTGTTGTCTCTCTGTTTTTCTATGTCTGTTAAACCACAACCAGCGTCCGTCCCACTGAAGAGCACAATGAAAATATGTGAAAAGCATGATGTGGCAGCACTAACCGTGTGTGTTTTCCAATAGATCATTCATGCTTAGGTGTCTGTTTGGTGTTTAAGCAGCAAGTCAGAGTTAAATCTCGTCAACTTTTCTGTTTCTTCACTGAAGGCAAAACTTCTTCAGAATTTTCACTTCCATCTGAGAACAGAAACAGAGAAGAATGCAAACATCAGAGGCTCACATTGGTTACCTGTTTCACACCATATACAGTTGAGAACAAAAGTTGACATACATGAGTAAACACCATGCGTATCACAGCAGTCTTGAGTTTCCAGTGACTCCTATAACTCTTCATTTTCTATGATGGAATCACTGAAAGGCATTCTTAACAAAAAACAGTCATACATTTTGATTCCTTCAAGTGTTTATTTCAGCTCTTCTGAAAATATTACAAAATCTGCTGAGTCCAAATATAAACTTCTTTGATTCAGTTCTCATATTTGGTTAAGCATACTTTGGCCATTTTCACCTCAACTGGACACTTTTGTTTGTTGCTTACAAGCTTCTGATTTCATCTTTGACCCTCCTTTTGACAGAACTGGTGACGTTCAGCTAAATTTACTGGCTTTCTGACACAGACTTGTTTTTTTTAGCGTAGTTCACAGGTACTCAATCCGGTTTAAGTTTGGACTTTGGAGGGAGGCCAGAATTAAACCTTTATTCTAGCCTTATTTAGCCATTTCTTTAACACTTTAGGTGTCTGTTTAGGGTCATTATCTTGTTGGAAAACCCAACCTCATCCACCTTTTGCTTGATAATAGGTTTTCATGAAGAAAGTGAAGGTGATCCTCCTTCTTCGTTATTCCATTTTCTTTAGTAAAGCACCAGTTCCGCTGGCAGCAAAACAGGCCCAGGGCATAATACCGCCACCGCCATGCTTGACTGTCGGCATAATTTTTGGAGTTAAAAGCCTCATCTTCTTCCTCTAAACTCATTTCTACTCATTATGACCAAATAACTCAGTTTTTGTTTCATCTGACCACAGAACTTTCCTCCAGAAGAACTTTTCTTTGTCTATGTGATCAGCAGCAAGCTTCAGTCGAGCTTCCTTCTTGCACTGCTGGCTCTCAGCTCATGGTGATGTCAAATATTGTGGACACTGAAAGCTGTAGTCCAGCAGCCTCTTATTCATTGCAGATCTGTTGTTTGGTGATTTTTGGCTGATCTTTTCTCTCTCAGCAGCAGGTGATAGTCTGTGTTTTCTTCCTGATTGTGGTAGTGGCAAAACTGTACCATGCACTTTATACTTACCAACAATTGCTTGTACAGAGGATTCAGGAATACGTAACATCTTTGAAATGGCCTAAGTGACTTTCCTGACTTGTCCAAATGAATGATTTGCTTTTTCAGATCTTTGCCGAGCTCCTCAGACTTTCCCATTGTTGTGTTAGTGGCTGAGTCTAATTGGGGCCTTTTTAAATTGCCTCCGAGGACTCACCAGCTGTAGTCAGTCGTAAATACAAGAAGTTAGGAGGCCATGCCACTAAGAAAATTTGATTAACACAGCTTTCTACATCACCAAAATTGATAATTCATATCAGTTTTGTTAATGTTGACATATTTTTGACTCAAGTGATTCTGTCATATTTGCAGAATATCTCTAATATTTTTTTACTTTTGTTGTTCATAACTGTATATTCAACTTAATGTACTTTATTCCACATGAGCTTTTGGCTGGCTGGACTTTATTTCAAAGGTAAAAGGAAAAATGAGACTCTTTCTTTTACTGGTAATGGAAGAACATGTCACATTATTAAAAATATTCTGCAATAAATGTAAATGTCATAATAATCAGCGCTTGTGGAAACTGTTAAAAGAGATGTTAAGCTTATGGAAGCTGTAGTTGGTGATTGAATTGTATTTTTATTGTATACTGAGTTGTGTTTATTATTTTTTTAAAATACTGAATATACTAAAGGAAAAAAAACACATTGCAATTAAATTCAGGGATGAACTGTGGTGTATTAAACAGAAGTTCTTAAACTTTCTTTATTTTGAAACTCACTCTCACACTACTCTGCAAAATCAACCTTAACTCAATTAGCATGCATTGTTTCAAGAAGGCTTTAAAGAGACTACATTTAATTAAAGCTTAAACCCATATTTGCCTTAAAGCATTCATCATCATGCACATAAACCAAAGACATGGTGAGTGATTAGAAATTTAGATCTCCTTAATCTTTTCTTGCATTCAAGGACTCACTGTTGTATTTTCCTCTCTGCATCATAATGATATTTACCAAGTACATTTCAGTGAGTGGGAGAGTTAAAGACGCCGGCTGCAGGGATGCATTCGGAGACCATCATGAAGGGCCTCTCAGCTGCACCTCTTCATATGCTAAAGAGCAAGTGCTGAGGGACACATTCAGAGCTGCAGGACTCAGTGTTCAGGCCGACTGTGGAAACTATAAAAAGGTATCCAACAAGAGAGTGAATAGGAGCAGGAAGCCTGGGATGGGATGACATTCAGGATCATGAAAGTGATGGAGGAATTCATTAAGCCCAAACAAATGGAGTATTTCCCTGAACATAATGATTAATTTTGTTGCAAAAAAAAGCCTGTTTTAGTCATAGCGAAGAAGAAACAGATACTTTGATATGAAATATCATCACAAAAGACTCAAACATGATTCAGAAAATAATGCAGTAGTAGTATGTTTGTCGAGTTCTCACAGTTTAATCAGAGTCAAGTGATTGTCTTTTTACATCAGAATAAAACATTTCATAAGGTAAGTTTTCAAATGAATAAATGCATAATTTAAGCCACACAAGTTCATTTCTGATGGCGGGAGATGAAGTGTTTCCTTATGAGCTCACAGAAGCGGTGTTTAAGCTTGGCATCTGGGTGTCTTGGTGTAGAGGAGGATGGAGATGAGGCATTGCTGAAGGAGGCAGGAGAAACTTCTCTCTTTACTGATCTGTCTTTAGTCTGTGAGTCAGTTGAGTCTTTGGATAGTTTCTTCTTGACTCCTGACAGATGGGAGAGCTTTTCTCTGATGTCTTCTGTGTTCGTGCTCGGAGCTTTGCGTGGAGTCTCATCATCTTTGTTTAAGCGGCATAGCCCAGCTTGGCAGAGAAGTGCCTCCTCGCTCACCACCTGGGGGCTCTGGCTTAAGGTGACGAAGCCGTATGGTGTGGTGACTTTAGTCAGATGTGGAAGGGAGAGGGCGGCTCTGCTCACTGGGTCCAGGCAATGCTGGGCATCTTTGTAGGAGGAGGGATAATGCATCTCCCTCTGAAGAAGAGGTTTCCTCTTGGTTAAAGGGTCTGAGACACTTGGCTCAGCTTTGCGCTCCAACACAACCAAGCTGAGGCCGGAGGCTGATGTAGACGATGAGATGCTGGCGCAGCAAGAAACAGATGACTCCAGATCTGTCCCAGAACTCTGCGAGCTTCCTTCTGATTGTGCATCATTTTCCTCTGTCTCCTTGTCCAGTGATCTCAGACTGGTCTGCACAGATAAACTCGGTATAGTGAACTGTGGGATGCTGTCAGGCGTCAGGATGTTTGGAAATATGTTCTCACGGCTCATCTGAGAGTCTGTAGAACATCCAAACGACTTTGTGTTGCTGGTCGCCCACAGGAGTGCACAGATCCCTGCACTGCTGTGTCTGCGTGATAAAGAGAAATCTTCTGAAGCTTTGGTTCTGCTACAAATAGCTCCAATGCTGAACGTTCTCATGACTTCATTCTTGTCCATTTTGAAGAAGTTTTCCACTCTCTTTGCACTCAGGATTGGTTGTAGTTTGGCAAGAGAGGTGTGACAGGCAGCTTTTATACTGTCGTCTTCCACCAAATGCATCTGCATACACGTAAATGTGACGAAAACCGGTGCCGGAAATGATTGCCAACTAGGGAGCTTGTCAAATAAATAAGGAAATAATGATTGTCCTCTTTATTAAACCTCATTCATATGCAAATGTACAGACAGAACGGCAGCATCTTGTGCCTCTTAGAGAGCCTGATGATTGAGATAGATAGATAGATAGAGAGATACATTATTAATCTCCAAAGAGAAATTGCATGGAGGATGTATAGTCTGAAATTAAATCACAACTCATTTTCAGGAGACGAGGATTTATATTTTTATGATTACAAGATTTTAATCCCCCTCCAACAAAACAAAACCGTTACGTGCATCACGATATGATCAGTTCTTTGTAAAAGTCATGAATACCAACGACTTTCATGCATGTATGAGTCATTTTGCAAAAAGGTAACAGAATATGTTGCACTGTTTTTACAACTTGAATGTTTTATCAACTACGCCTGACGAACGTCAGCGGGGTTACTGCATTCGGTGCGGTATCTGACTGGTTAAGTATGTATGTATGTATGTATGTATGTATGTGGCTATGTCCATTCAGATATCTCTGCAAGTGCTGAAGTCAGGATAATCAAACTTGGCACTGAAGATCAGTCTAAGGTCCCCTGCTCAGTTGTGGAATTACAGGTCAGCAGATCAAGTAGGAAGGGAGATACGTGGGATGATCAAAATTGATACATATTGCATTATTTGTATAGGGAGGACAGGGTTTTCGCCAGTAGAGGGCGTGGTTCTGCCCTCTACTGAGGGCTCCTCTAGTTTGATCTAATTTCATTTCCATGGAGATGGCTTTCCTTTTCTTCAAAGCACTGCCATCAGAAGAGTCTGACCTATGCTTGGGAGCCATAGTGAAGGGCAAAACTGTCTTATAGCGCCGCGTTGACGACATGTTCGTCCACTCAGCTCACCAACTAGTTCCACGTAACCAGTTCCAATGTAATGACGAAATGCTGTAGGTCTAGGATGTCGTAAACCAAGGACTTCCTGTGTTTGCGTTCCAACACTGAATAATCACAGTCAATTTAATTTGGCTTTTTTCACAAAATTTTTGATTTTTAAAAAAAGAGTATTTCATATCAAAGTGAAAAATGAATGAAGAACACCACCAAGACACTTATGACTTCTCTGAAATAGTTACAAGGTTCAATAGCTGAGATGGAGAGACTACGTCACCACTGAAAACATTACGGTAGAATGGCAAAGAGAAAGCTACTGTTGAAAAAGGCTCATAGTAAATCTCAACTAGAATTCACTAGAAGGCATATGTGAGACTGAAGTCAACTAGAAGAAGATTCTTTGGTCTGATGAGACCAAAACTGAACTATTAGGCAATCAGATTAATCACTATGTTTGGCAAACACCAAACACTGCATATGTTCACAAACATCCCCACCATGAAGCATGGCGGTGGCAGCATCATGATGTGGGGATGCTTCTTACCAGTAGGTTCTGGAAGGTTTATAAAAAATATAAGGCAAAATGAATGCAGCAAAGTATAGGGGAATCCTGGAGGACAACAGGATGCAGTTTGCAGGAGAACTGCAGCATGGGAGAAGATTTGTTTTCCAGCAAGACAATAACCTGAAGCATACAGCCAATGCAATACAGAAATGGTTTAAAGACAACAATCTGAATCAGAAATACTTTCCCTGAGAGGAAACAGTTTATGCTACAGTTGCTCCCATCCAAAGTCACAAATATAAACAGTATGAAATATATAGATAAATACCAGTACAAAATATGAGCTAAAAAAATAAATATGAGGAGAAAAATATGACCTAAAATGTAGCATGAGAAGTAAACAATGTCCTGTAAATATAAACAGAAGTTGAAACAGTCTTAGCATAAATGCAAAATGTAAAAAAACAAGGGGAATGCTCCAGAGCTGCTGAGACTAAGACTTAGACTTCAGTCCAATTACTATTGTTTGGCTGGACTTGAAAAGGGCTGTTTGCTCAGAAACCCTGTGGTTACCTTGCAGAGCGGAAGCGGTTTTGCTAAGAATAATGGAGTAAAATCAGAGTGTCCCGATGCGCAAGACTGATCAAGTTCCATCCACACAGGGTTATGGATTCATTTATTTTGCATTTTATGTTTTTAAAATATTTACAAAAAATACATCAGTTGTAATTTTAACAGAAGGAGCTTTTTTGTTTTCTTTAAATTCATGTTGGAAAGGCAGTATTCAGCTTTGGAAAGCATTGAAAGAAGAAAGCTTCCAAAGGGAAGCTTCATTATTGTGTGTTAATCTGCACGACTAACACGAGTTAGTCCCAAAACTGCAGGCTAATTTGGAAATATTGTAAGTGTTTCTAGATGCCAAGCAAAGAGCAGGAGCCTGAGGGTTTCTGGAATGATGTGCCAAGTTACTGAATATGAAAATACACAGTGTGTTCATGTTTATGTAATTATGTACCCTGGCTACCAACTTGACTACTATGCTTCATATTTTTCTCTTTAATTCAAGTATTTAAGAATCCAGAATAGCAAAAGGTCAAATTAGAAAATCAACCAACGACAGTATCATTACAGACTGATTGAGCCTCATAGATGAAGTCTCTCCACAATCATTTTTGTTCCACTGAGGGTGCTGAAGAATAAGAAAAAAACCTTTTTAAAACAATTTCCTGTTACTTTTTAAATTTTCATAATTTTATTAAATTACAGATAATAACTTGTAAAATCCCAGAAAAAAAACAATAATTTACACATTACCTATAAGAACAGGCCTTTATTATGAAATCAATAATTTGATTAATGATCAGTTTCTGTTTTGCTCCTTTTGACAGTAAAATTACACTATTTTAATTATTTTGAAATAAAAAAACTGCAATTTTACATATATTTGCTGCTATTTAAAGACAATGTGTGTATATGAAGGATTGAAAAACAATTACTTTACAGATATTTGTTTTTGGATGTGTTTGTAAAAATTACAGTTTTGTTAAATAAATAGATAAAATTTAGGAAAATTACAGAAAAATATAATAATTTGCATACTGACTGGGAAAAAACAGGGCAAAACTGCATATATGTGTGACTGTAAAATTATACTGTTTTACTGTATCCGTTTCTAGTTTAATAGATCTCCTGAAGGTTCAGGCTCTCATGGCCTTCTCTTGGCCTGAATCAGGGTAATTGCAGGGATTTGCTGATTGGTCGGAGCTGATTGCGCCAGGTGCGTTGGTCTGCTGTGATTGGCTACACCAATCATTCAGGGTGCATTTCAGTCTCCATGCTGTAATCCTTGGTCTTGTCCTCCTCGTTGCAGCCCGTCAGGTGTAGGTTTGGACCAGCGGCAGGATGACGACTGAAGTCCATGAAGACGCCGTGGAGCAGCAGCAGCAGCAGCAGGAGGAGGTAATGTGATCTGTTTAGACCAGCTTCCATGAGCACAAAGACGGGTTTTTCTCACCGGTTTGGTCTCCTCTCCTACAGGACAGAGTTGTGAGGACAGACGGCGTGCTGCGCTCCGTGCTCAGAGGTCTCCTCTGGCCTTTACGCATCCTGGTTCGTAAAACTCTCAGCGTGGCGTTTGGCTCACTGTTGCCCGCTTTAGACACGAACTCAAAGCGGCTCTCTGTCCTGCAGGTACGTGGATACCGCGGGTTTTGGTGGATGTTGGGCTACCGGCAACCCCAAGAGATAGTCGTCGTCACCCCCGTGGTTCAAAGCCCCTCACGGCACAGCCTCACCGGCCGGAAGCGTCTCCGTCGGATCACCCGCTTGCTGCTGTCCATCCTACCCTGGTGTGTGCAGGGCTTCTTGGGCTACCCGGTGGCCAGCCGCATCGGCCTCTCCTTGTCCCCAGGTAATAGAATCTCTTTAGCGTTGGAATACACCTGTGGTTTTATGTTACGGCAAAACGCCGTTTAGTTTCATAACTTTAAAGTGACGAGTGGAGAGTTTTAGCAGACAATTCTGATTCTGATTTGAAGCATCAGTTTAGTGGTGTTGCAACTAAAATGGCATGCCCAGAAGGAAAATCCACAGTGATGCTGCATAATCTTTACACTGTATGTAGTAAAGCTTCAGAATGCAATGTTGGAACATTGGGGAAATGGTGTCAGATTGCTTTTGTCTGTCATGTACAGCAGTTCATTAAATGGAACTCATTTGTACCTTGTTTCTTTCCCCAAAGTGTTCGTTTGCAACTTTCAATCTGTCAACTAGTGCATCCTTGTTGAGCCCCGGCTGAAAACAAACGTCAGATACTCGGATATGTTCATCAGAGCAAGACTGTTTTTCTCTGTGGTAGAAAACCTGTTGTTTTGTTCGTGTGCTTCCGTCTCACGAACTTGTTTCCCAACAGAAATCAGAGGCTCTCCTACAAAACCTTGTGGAAAAGGCAGCAAGAGGAAGCAGGATGAGTTGGACGAGGATGAAGACGAAGAGGAGCAGCCGACCTGGGTGGAGGCGCTCAGTCAGGACCTCGCCGATGACGAAGGCCCCGACGTGGATCCTGACTTTGAGGTTGGTCATTTTGTTTTTTCAGTTTGATCCTGAGGTGTGAATGTGGCATGTCAACATGGCAGGATGTGCCAAAAAAAACACTGGCTTGATTTAGTTTGAGGTTTCAACACCGCATGCTCAATGTCTGCTAAATGTGCAGCTGTAAATGCACCAAGGCAACGACGCTTTGTTCTCGACATGTTCAGCTGTATCCTGAAGAATATTGACTTCAGGGGAAACCTAAGTTATCTGAACAGTTGCACTTTCTCAGCCCAGTACTATAGAAACGGATACTGAAGAATACAACTTGCACAACGACACCGAAAGCGACTTCGAGGTTCCAGGGAAAGGCATTGTTATTGAGGATGTGAAGACGGTGAGATCACTGCTTCTTGTAAACTAACCATTTTCATTTTTGGACTGTTTTGAATGACATGAACTTGACGGTGTCTGTATCTACAGGACGCTGAAGTTTCTACGTCGGCTGAAGACTCTGTTCCTGCTGTTTAATGTGTCATATTGACAGTATGTATGTTTCAATGTTTTTGTATGTAAATATATCTGGGAATTCAATAAAACTGTACTTTTGCCTTGATGTGGTTGTGACTTCCACTAGATGGCAGTAATGCTGTTTGTATTCATTTCAAAGAGCTGAGTACAAAAGAAACTTGCAAAATGCCGTCTGTGTTGCACAAGTGAGACATTGAATTAGTTTAAAACCAGAAGTTATTTGTTTAGGTGCAGTCATTTTGTATAGGTTGGCTTATAATGTAAAGGAGGCTTACAGCTTCCATGTTGTCAGTGTCGTGTTGAACTGTGCAGTCAGTCTTGTAAGCAGCTCATAGCTGATTTCCAGGTGTGTAATTTGCTGGCTTAGTTGCAGAAATGATGTTGAGCATCAGGCTTGATTGGTGCTGGGATGATTAAATCTCTGCAGCTGATTACTGCTCCACAAGAATCAGAATGCAAATTCTTCCTCCCTTCAATAAATTACTGTGATTAGTTGAACAATGGTGTCTATTTTGAGCTCTGGTTTTGGGGAAACTGCGGCTACATGTGAGAATTAAAGCTCAGGGATCATGCATCAGCCAGGATGTATGCAAATTTGGACTTTGCTTTAATCCAAATTGAATGACTATTGTTAGCATGATCAGTGCTCAGATGGTTTTAAAAGCCTAGTGTCAGACCCAATAAAGTATAATGTAACTGAGCTGGACTGGAATTCACTCTGTGCTTAGAAATTAACATTGAAGATTCTGCTGTTTAATGAGGTGTTCTCTCATATATGCTGCTCAAAGGGACATATCATGGGGTGTTTCAATATTTCACACAATTTCAACTGGTAAGTTAATTGGATTTTAACCTATTAAATGTAAATTTAAGCAGTATTTTTAAAGTCTGGTAAATCTGAATTGTGCAACCTTGGTATATATTTGACATTTGGTGTAAATAATATAGGGTCTTGCTCTAAATAAGTTTTTAGTGTATATTGTACAGTTATATTGTTTAAACTAGTCGGTAAATTTTTAACCGTGTCTCAAAGGTTTCTTCTCTCCAGAAAAACAAAGCTCAAACTGATATATAATCAATTTAATAGCCAATATTTCTCTTTAAATTTAATCACAGCCTGCAGTCTTTCATGCATGGAACGTACGAGGTTCTTGGGTATGGATGGTCCTATCTTTCCCCACTCCCACACAGCCCAAGAGTTGAACTGTTTCATGGTGGTCTGTGATGGACTGGTAAAGCTGTGACTGTTCAGGATTCTCCAACAGTTTTCAGTTGGGTTTTCAGGGCAGTTTGGTGGCCGTTTCTCCTTATACACTAAGCCAGGTAGATGCTCAGAACACCATTGCTGAGTCATACGGGCAGTGTGAGCAGGGGCATCGTCTTGCATAAACAGTAATTCTGAACGTCTATTAAACATTTTCCTTCAGTTACAGGCCTTGATCTTTTTCCTCCTGGCCAAAACTGAAAGTAGTGCCTTATCTAGAATGTTATTGGTATAATGTGTGTTAACAGTGGTACCTTGAGGCACAATGTGACTATTTATTGCACCTGAACCAGTGCAATAACTCTTGAACCTGTACCTTTAGCATGGGCAGTGCAGTTTTGGGTGGGTTTGTGAAATATTTATTTATATTGATTTGTCATATAGAATAGATATATTTTTTTATTTTATATATTTTATCTTTAGCTGTTATCGTTTCATCCCACGGAGGAGATGCACTCAAAATTTAGTTGTACATATGCCCAATGACAAAGATATTTGATTATTGATTTGATTTGAAGAGGACATAGCCCTGCAAACCATACTATGGGCAGTGAATTTCACTTGCTCAGAAAATGGTACATTTTTTTAATTTTTATTTTTTTTTACAGTCATCTGTATAGATACGATTGTTTTGGCTGTTGGGTGTCGGAAACAGAGAGCATTCATCAGAGAAAATCCAGTTCTCCCAGTCTTTTGGAGTCAGAGTTATGGACTTCTTTGTGAAAGCCAGTCTCCTCTCTTTTGTCAGTTTGGTGAATTGTGGGGTACGTTGCCTCTTTTAAGCTTTCAGCCCCAATGTTTGTTAGATATCGATGCACAGTGCTCTTATAAATGCCTTCTCCAAGATTTTATTCAGCCTCTGAGTCACCGGCATGACTGGTGCTGAAGTATCTGATCTGAGACATGTATTAATAAGTTAGTAAAATGGAATCTGTTTTGTCTATTGTAGTATCTGACCAGTAACTTGTGGGAAAACATACATTTCCTTTTTCCCTATGTAAGCAGGTGGTCTCTGACCTGAGATGTACATTTCTGTTTTGGTTTGGGACTGTTTATGTTAAAGTGGCTTCTGTGCCTGCCTGGGAGATCGTAAAGTGACGTGGGGCCTGTCATTGAAGGGAAACCATATGTTATGTTAGGTTACCATGTATGGACCAATATCAGTGAGTGCCTTCTGTTATCCTAGAAGAGAAACTCTGTGTTATGTTGATTTTGGGGTGCATCCTGTTTTTACCAAAGTTGTCAGATGTTGAGCTCATATCCTTCACCAGAAGGATATAAAATGACCACAAGCCCATCATTCTGAGAGATGTTCGTATTGGCCGTGAACCTCAGAGGCAAACCATGGGGCCTGTTCAGATGCTGTCTTTTTTATAATAAAATGATATTAAAAGCAACAGTGTAACCGGACGTGTTATTCAACCCCGGCACATCTGAGAGAAACCACGACAGTGCCTTTTACCCTCAGCCTTTCTCATCAGATCCTCGGCTCTGGCAGTTCGGCCAAACAGGGATCATGAGCGAGGCAAGTCTTTGAAGGATCCTCCTTTGTTGTACTTTTGTCACCAATTCTGCTCCCAGCAGATGCTCCTGCCAAGGGCTTGAGCTTCCTGCTGACAAGTTTTTCCTGCATTTCGAAGAGTGGCTCTTCCACCCTTACTCCTGGCTATGAAAACAACGCTTGCAAAATTTGGTTGTGAGTGTCATTAGCAAGAAATGTATACACTGGGACCTGACAGCTTGACCAGACAAACAACCAAACAGTACCTGACTGACCAGGTGTACCCCATTTTGGTGACAAATAATCAAGCTTGTCGTCCAGTGGGGAGAAAGCTCTTTTGGGACACAGTGTGTAAATTTCTACAGTATAAAATGTTGTCAGGTCTTAATCTTAACATTTAATTTGGTCATTAAATGTTGTACTATATAAGAGATAAATAGGCAAATAAATGTGTAATTTAAGAACTTTAAAATTTAAACTTGTTGGGCAAATTTGTAATCTTTTTTCTCTATTGTAAAGCTCTTTGAATGAACATCTACTGTTAAATAAACTTAATAAACACTGGAGGCCTGACTTGCAGTTTCTGTAAAAGCCAGAGAAGTGAAGCAGTTGATTCTAATGTACATAAATACTGAATCTGACAGTCTTTGAGTAATGAGACCATCTCTGTGTTGCATGACAATAATATCAGGTCAAAGAGTGCAACATTACGATTACATTTACCCATAAGATGTGACACGTTTCAAAAATTGTCTATCATTTCTTTTACAAGTGCATAGAAAGTATTTTTGCCAGTTTTGTGTCAAAGTTATGTGCTCTGTCTGCCGATTGGTACAAAACTTTTGGTCCAAAAATGGTTCCTGCTGAAACAATGGAGTTTGGTCTTTGTGATGGAGTGAGGCAAATTTCCACTTGCGCCACAGAAATTGAAAAATTTGAACTAAGAAACTTTAGATCCTTCCAAAAAATGCAATGAATCCACTTAAAAATGCAGAAAAATGTTGATCTATGCCACATAATTTCTAAAGGTCACTTTTGTCACCTCTGTATGACTCACTGCAGGATAAATCCTCTTCATGCGTGTTGACTTTAAACCGCCACAGGCTATTTTTGAATGTAGACATGTGATTTTCGGTTGTTTGACCCGTGTTCATCCGAGCAGAAAATGAGTGTTATCGCAGCTCTCACATCTCATTGGCTCTCTGCTGCAGGTGAGGGGCAAGGATGCTGTTACTGCTGCTGTGTGGCTCTCTGATGACGGCGTTAGAGAGGCTGTCAAGTGTAATTTTCTGCTACCCACAGAGTCTTACCCCTCCAATCCATCTGCACACACACAGTGCGTCTGCTCACCGCTGAGCGTGAGCTGTATTTGTGGGAGTAGGTGGCAGATTTGCCGGGAAGAGCCTCGCGAACCTCTTGAAAATGGCTGAACCGGTGCTCATCCTTGTCCAACAATCAGCACCGGCTCTCCCACACAGTACATGAGGTGTTACCGCTTGCTCCCTTTCCAGCACTAGAGACGGCAGAGCAGAACAGATCGATGTTCCAGATGAGCTAATGTTTTATCCTTGTGTCTGGCTTTTTTTCTTTTTTTAAAAAAACATTTTCCCAGGTTTGAATTCAGATGAGGCCTCAGGCGGCACTTATCTGAGTAACACTGTGTTGAGGTGTTGTTATGCAGGAACTGTAAAGAGGAACTCCACCTGTTTTATTTATAAAGGTCAGTTTATTAGTCATAAGGTGTAGTCAGCCTGGGGAAATGGGAGTTTTTCAGAACTTTAAGTCTGCTGTAGAGGACAAAAAAGCTTCAAAGTGTAGAGGTTAAAAGATTCTGAGAATTTCTTCTGGGAAAGAAGCTCTACCGGTTGCAGTGTATGAAGCATCCACTGTTTTCAGAGCTTAACTTGTGCTGCAGCTTTAAAATTTAGGTAATCTCGCTTTGTTTTTGACCCAGAACACATTTGTGCAGGAAATGAGGTCTTTTGTCCACTTCTAAGTTCATTGTAAACTGCACAGAGATCACAACAAATAGTGTTGATTTCAAGATAAGATAAAGATGTGCAATAGCTTAAATACAGCTCTCAATCTGCCCATTGTGTACATAAAGTTTAATATCAGTCCATGTGAGGAGCTGTTCATACATTCTATTTGTCCTGATTTTACAAGTCCTGCAGCAACCTTGTATTCTGTAGAAAAAGTGTATTTGACTTGTGCATGAATACATCTTGTTTGTCTTTCTGCTTTGTTGAAGACAGGTTTTGGTAAATTCTATCAACTTGAAATCATTATTTTACCCTTTAAATTAGGCTTGCTCCTCGTTTAGCGTCTGATGTCCACATTTGTTCAGATGTTTCTGCTGCAACTAGAGAGTGAAAAAAACGTAAATCTCATGACAAAAATCATGCTTTATATTTTACATTTGTATAAAATAAATACTTAGCTTGAAAAAAAGCACAAAGTCCAAATTGATTCCCTTTAAAATTAAGTTGCAGCAATGCAAAATGTTTATTTTAGGCGAATCAAATGATTTAATTACGTCTACCTTAAACCAGTGGTGTTATTATTACTCATTAATTTAATTTAGATGAACTTAAGTCAGTTGTTCGTTACCATATTGAAACAATTTAGTTAAATTGATCCAGCAACTCCTGTTTTCAGTGTAACACCGTGATTCTGCTTCTCTTATGACCGAAAAGTTTATATTTCAAGGAGGCTGTGTGAAAGGTTTTATCTGTTACTAATCTTCCTCTGACAGTTCACAGTTCAGTCAAAACACTCTGTTCCTTTCTTTTCTTCTACCTTTTCAACCTTCTTTTTTATGCCATCATTGCATCTGAGCATTTATATTTCTACATGTGTGTTTAAACTATGCATACACACGTTTTAAATGCCTGTACTTTATTAAATCCCCCCACAGAGGCTCTGCAACTTTAAATCCTTAGAATACCCCTTAAAGACAATTATCCCGCAGCTGACATATTAGCTTACCTCAAGATTCATTTTGCAGCTGTTCTGGAGCTTTCAGTCTTATCACATGATCTTCTTCAGCAGATCGAGTTTGCACAGTTGTCTTGGAATTAATATTTAATCATTTTTAGGGAAATTTAAGGACTTGTCATCTGTTTTGTCTGTCTTAAAAGGTCAACAGTGGCCTGTATAAATATGAAAAATCTTCTTTGTAACTTTTATTCTGGCTATTAGAAAGACTTTTATTCGCTTTTAAAAGGCTTACATGTGTGTGTTGTCATAATTCTTCCTATTTTGGAGTGCATATGACTAATTTCTCCTTTCATGTGCATAGCTGCTGTTTTTATGTGATTGTGTTGGTTGTAAAAAAATAAAAAAGATCATCACAATAAAAGGCTTTACAGAGCTGCACAGTAAACGGATGTTTAAAACGACACCACATCTGTAACAAAAATAGCTGTGCCAAAAGCAGGAAAGTCAACACCCCTCTCAGCAAACATTTTCAGTTTCATTAAACTTTACCGCACAGCTACTGCGCCGTAGGGGTCTGTGATTATTTGTCCGATCAATGTGTGAACCGATTGATTCCACCAACTCTTAGTTTAACACCAGATCCAGTTAAATGGAGAGTAATTCAGTCGTTGACACCAACATCCAGCTGCCTTCAATTAATTCCTGAAAACACTTGAGGTTGTTTTTGACGCTGAACTTCCTCTTTTTCTTCTCCTCAGGGATGTTTTTTTTTACCTCTTGATGCTCGTGTGCGAAGGCAGCCTTACTGAAGCAGGGCAGAGCACACTGGTATGAATTAAACGCTTGATGTTTGTGTGTTTGTGGGAAGGGCAGCAGCAGTGAGAGCTGGATACAGAACAGGAACTGATGGTCTCTGGGGGGTTCTCATGGCTGTCTGAACGTTTGAAGGGTAGACCGCTCTGCGCAGGCAGCGATAGAGAGCATCGACCTCCATCTCTGGTGTTTGCAGCCAGCTGGAGACCTGCTTTTAAACCAAAGGCTCTGTCTTTGCTTTTCAACTGCAAGGTGAAAACAGAGCGTCTGGAAGGGGCAACGTGTGTTTCCAAATGCTCTCTGGAACAAAAAGGCTTTTTGCCGTCATGCAGAGGCTGTTGTGGTGATCTTGTACTGTAATGGGAGGCTGCGTGCAGAGTGATTTAAGGAGGTGATCAGCGTAAATGTAGGGTGGTTATGTTGCAGGCGGCGGGGGCTTTCGTATTATGTCACAGGTTCATTCTTTTTATTGCTTTTTACCTGATTCGTGTTGATGCAGCACAGATGGTTATAAAACCTCCCCGGCAAACTCACACCCAGAGGCAGACCACTGCAGAGCCACAACCGGGACTTGGTGACATCGGCTTATTGTCACCTTGAATGAATGGAGGCAGGTGCCGACGGCTCCCCAGTCTGACCTGCAGGCTATTATCTGCTGCATTACAATGTGACTCTGTAATGTCAGCCAACAAAAGCGCTCCAGCTCGCCTCCCCTGCCTCTTACTTTTCCACTGTAACGTTCTTTACTGGCCCTTCAACTTCACAGTCATGCAGCTTGAATCACTTCACCTCCAGCCTAATGACCAGCTGTCCCCGTAGATTTCGAGGGCATCCATCATTCTGGGAGAAGTAGAGCACTGGAGGAGGCATGAAAACCGATGCAGACAGACGCAGCCCTCAGTTAGTCAGACGCTTTGAAGCGGAGGACAGCGAGGGCTCTGAAAAGTTTGAGTGAAAAGAAAAAGCTGCAGATTTTGTGTAATTGATGTTGATCTGTGTGCTGCTGAGTGAGCGCTGATGGATGAACAGCTTCCTTCAGGGCACTGTCTCTACTGTCTCTCGAAATCAAGTCAAGTCTTTGGAACGAGACACAATCCAGCAGATTTGTTGCAAAGAAAATGTAGCATGAGAGACGCTTCTCACCTCCTTAATGGTGGTTTTATCCGCTCAAATAGTTTAATATGATAATGTCACATCTGTAACTATCACAGGGCAGCTTATCCAGGAGCAGAGCTCAGCATCACCTCAGCTTCTCATCTGGATCAGTGTATTTCATGTCTCCTCATGCTCCTTGATCAATCCAGCAGGATTTAAAGGCTTTGCTGCTCTCTGTGTCGTGATTGTCCTTGTCTGCTCGGAGGTCGCTTACACCTCTGAGTCACAGCTCAGATAAACCGGCAAACTGTGCAGAGGCCCTCAAAGTGTGTGATGTCGGCCCCGCTGATGCCAGTGAGCAAATCCATTCACACGTTTAGGAGCTATTCTGAGCCCCGAGACCAGCGAGACGCCAAAGAACTGGCAGCTCGCGGACAGACGGAGAAAGATTCTGTCAGTTCAGCTTGTACATGTTGATTCACATTCAGGAGCTGCAGTGCAGTTGGATTCCTCCTCTGAGTTCTCTGACCTTTGACTCTCTTTTATGCAATTTGTTCACACCAGCTGGAGGAATCTCAACGCTTTCTGGACATTAGCCGAGTGGGTCAAATGTCAAATCTCATCCAGGAGTTCATAACAAAAAAGCTATTGAAATAAATCAATGCTGTGAGAATCATGAAATGAAACCTGTAGGAGGTCATTTGTGCTTTGAAAGGGGGTTTTTCAGGAGTCGGCTTGCAGTTAAATTGATAAATGGCTAACTAAAGCTGACATTGCTGCCCTCTGGTGGAGAAAAAATGATTAGAAACTAGCTGCTTATTATACGTCACAAAACTTGGAAGTGTTATAGAGGGTAAAGTATCTGTAAAATACCAGAAAAACCACTGGCAGATCAATAAACTGATACTGTTCTGGTAAAAAAAAAAAAAAAGGTTTTCTGTGTTGACAGTGTGTCAACGGTAAGAAAAAAAAAAGTAGATTTTCTGTATTTTAAAATTGTATCTATAATAAAAAATAAAAAATGGGCTTTTTGCAAATATTTAAGTGCACACCTATCATAAATAACGGTGTTTATTTTTATTTAATGTTATTTAAGATTGCACCTACAGTATAAAAAATGAAAATGGTATTTAAACCCAAAAGATGTCATATGCTGACTCAACTGTCTTGTATTAAAAAAAGATTTAGATAAACACGCTCCGCTTAAAACATCCCCCGCCTTATATATAGTGCCTCTAAGTGCAAGAAATAATAATATATACTGGACGATACATCTACAAAATGATACATCTTCACTACAATAAAAACAATCAGGTCAAGGTCATACACCAAAAAAAGGCAGATCTACATTATGCACAGGTGGCGTTGGTGCAATATGCATGAAGTCCTTCAGGTAGTTTCTGACATATGCTCCAGAAACAGAATCAAAAAATATTTGAAGTGCCTCACCATGACCTTGAAAATGAGGTCAAGGTTATGCACCCCAAAATGCACATCTATACTATATAGAGATGGCCTGAGTACAATATGAATGAAAACCCTCAAGTAGTTTCAGAGATATGCTCCGGAAACGAAATGTGGACGTACGTACGTACGTACTTTCGGACGGACGGACATACGGACGGACGTGCCCACGCCAATACCCCCTCCGTGCCTACGACCAGTGGGGGATAAAAAATGTAATTCACTTCCATTAAATTTTATTCGTGTAGCAGAAATTCACAACATGTCATCTTAGCGTTTGGCTTAGTAATAAGTACGGACCTCGCAAATTCAAAGAACTAAACAAATTTGATTATTTTATTGTAAATAAAGACACGTTTTGTCATGAGTATTCCTACAATAAATTTTAGATTTTTTTGTACCTACAATAATATTAACTCTTTTTCTTAAATTACAAAAATCATCTATGATAAAAGCAAATTTTCAGGATCAATTTTACTTTGTTTATCTTTCACATTTCTGTAAAACTGCACGAAAAGTAAAGTAAGGTTATGTTTTTGTCTCTGATTTGTTCTATACTGGCATACTCATTGCGATCTTTCTGAACAAACAAATAACAAACAAAGACACGACAACAACAACATCAACTAACAACAATGTAATTTGAAAATGGAAATAAGCATGAAAAAAATGTTTCAAATATACGGCTATGCAGGTCTTTTTATAGAGATATTTCTGTATATTGTGTATGATGTTGATTTCAGTTCGGTCCGTTTGCAGACATGGTGTTCAGTAAATGTTTAAAACAAACTTTATTGGCACCAAGGACAGTAAATGTGTTGCAAACAAAAGGAAAACTCAGAGAAGTAAATGTCCAAATGCAATGAATGTGCTGGGTTTCCTATTTTATCATTTACTGTAGATGGAGATTAAAAATATTTTGGCTCCGGATTTAAAGCCTGAAAATGAAATGGACTAAAAATTAGATTTAAATGTAAATGTGGACTACAGACGTACTTGCAGCACGTTAGTCCACAAGTTTAACTCTTGAAGTTGGACTCGGATGACTCGCGCTCTCTTGATCTGTCGGCGTCTTCATCATTAATTCTGAGCAGCTCTGTAAGCTGCTTCGGTTGAGAGCGTCTGCCAAGTTCTGCAAAATACTGAATATTTGAATTAATAATAAACTATTTTAGACAGCAGATGTTTTATTTCATGAAGTTAGGTTTTTTTTTCTCCGCAGTGAAGAAATGTGTTTGATTTTGTGTTTCTGGCAGCTCCCATCGAGTTTGTCCTCATTTCTATCCAGACTTCGAAGCAAATAAGAAGTGTTGATGGGTTTATCAAAAGTATTGATTAAAATATTGATGCTATAATGTGTGATGGGGGATATAAAGTATCTAAATTTGCCAGAAACTGCACTGTGAAGGACTTAAAACTATCGAATGCTCAACACGTCAGAAGTGACAGTGAGAAACTCTTTCAAAGTCAAAACTTGAGTAGAAAACCTTCCAACCTGCAAAAAAAAAAAAAAGAAATCTAAGTGTCAGCAACTCAAAACTAAACTGACAGAAGGTGCAGCTCTTGAATAAAGACACTTTGGCACTTTTTCCACCTCCTGTTATCTTCAGCGAAGGTCGTGCCTTCACATGTGCGCTTAGCTTCTAAACTTCCCATCCTTCAGCGGATTTGAAGCGCTAACACCTGCTCGCTTCGCTGAAGGACCCACTGAGCTTTTAAAAGGAGGGGCTTTAGAGGCAGATTTCCCTTGTTCACAGCAGAAATAGTGGGTTGGTGACAAACACTTGAGAGAAATAGCTGCTCCAGAGTGAACTTGGGTGATTTTTTTTTTCTGTATTTGTGGCGGTAAAGTGAGTGCTTCTTTGCCGTACTTCCATGCAGCGTCGACTCTGTGACTGCTCTCCCTCTGTGAGTTCGGTGCAGCACTGCCAGTCAACCATGGCGGTGGCCTTTTCCTGGTTTCAAGAAACAGACACAGGGGGATTTATATTCTTCAAGTGGCGACAAGAGGCAGCTGCTTCCTCCGATGTCGCCAACAGTGCGCCCACCTGTTCACATGTTTGTGCACGCAGAGGATTTTAACTGTTGCTTTTAGCTAATCCCACCACAGTTTATTAGCTAATGACAAGATGTGTGTTTATTAACCAGCGGTTAGATGATTCAAATGTGCTGCTTAGAGCAATAAATTAATTAGAGAAAATGTTATGCAGTGTTACTGGAGTGCTGCATAATGTTTTGCAGTGTTACTGGAACAAACGTCAGCTCTGATACATGCAAACTCCAGTTTTTCACGCATAAAAGAAACGCAACAGCAGATTATGCAGCGATACCTACAAAATAGAATCTTCCAAATGTTATTTACCGACCCCTCTCTGGTGAATATCTATTTTTTAACCTTGTTAACATGTCCAAGTGCTGTTTTTTTATTTTCTAGAGGCCATTCCATGGACAAAATAGGCAGTCAAAGCCACAGTTGAGTAGTTTAGCCTTGAAACTGCAGTGTACAGATGACAATCTCAAGAATATAGATTCAGACGAGCAGAGTTTCATACTTCACAAACCTAAGGAACAAATGTCAATGTCGAGTAATTATTACACTTCCCTGCTGCTATCCAGTCTCCACAAAATGGGGGTTGCAATTTTGTTTGGAAATAACCAAAGATTGTGTGAAGTTGTAGGAAAGGCGACCAGTTTAAAAGAGCGACAGAGTTGGAGTTAGGAGGCATGAAAGAAGGATGGAGGCGTAAATCTGAGTCTGGACTTTCACCTTGAAGAGCAGAGTTTACGCCCTGTGATGGAAGAAAGAGTCTCAAGCTTAAGTTCAGTTTTCTTCCATTGCTTTCTTCTGTTTCCTTTCGATTTCTGGTGTGATTTGGGAACTAACACCACGTGCTCAGGCTTAGGAAAATATCGGCTTTACATGTTAATATTTGGTTAAGGTCAGGCACCAGAATTACTGTGTTTAGGTTCGGAACAATATCATGTTTTCTTATAAAGTCTGACCCTTTCTTGACACGTTCAAAGCCTTTCCTGCGCTTTCTGGGTGACAGTGACAGTAAAGCCGTAAGATAAATGGAAAAGACGCATTGATTAGAAATGTGTCTATAAGTTACAAAAATGTGGCAGAAAATATATCTCCCCAAACAAAACTGACAATCCGATTTAGTTGTGTGGGACAGAATTTTGTGAGCCTGTTGGCATGTATTCAGGCACCATGTGGTCGCTATATTGTCTTACTTCTTAGTCCGCTTGGTGGAAGCACATAAATATCCGTAGAGGGGTCTGTGTGCACTTTTATGTACTTAAGCTGCTTCTTCTCCTTCTTGCTTGTGTTGTACGTCGCTTTGGACAAAAGCATCTGCTAAATGAAATTGTAGAATTGTAGAAGCAGATGAAAATATTTTCGTCGTATGTACTTGCAGACGTCACTACTGGTCTTCTTCTTTGTCAGCATTAGTTTCTGGTTCCTACATGTGGCTCACATTGTGCGGTTTAGCTTTCTGGTTTTTGAGCAGAGTTGAATGTGAGCTGGTGTGCTTGAGCTGCAGCAAGCAGTGCAAAGATGAGTGGTGAGATCCATGGAGACTTTATAGATCTGCACATCCTAGAAGAAGCAAGAGTTTAGAGAAATGCCAAAGTCATTTTACGGCAGTGAGGATGTTTTTTTTTTAATGCAAAGGCAATATGTAAATATATAAATATGTAAGTCTGATGCACAGATGTGAATTTTTAGGAGTGAAATTAATGGCTAGAGAGGGACTTTACATGTTTGCAGATATCTAAAGCAGAGTTTTCTATTATGTAGAGTGTGTAGAGTATTTTATAAGTCTTCTCAAAAAAGTAGTTGCCCTATAAATGTTGTGGAGTAAAATGTTCATATTATTTTTGTCTGTAATGAAGCAGAGTGTGAGTTTAAAGCAGCATTAATTAAAAATGCTCAAATATAGTGCAACTATTTTAAAATTGTACTGAAGTGCAGCCCGTAAAGCAGCTGTAACTTATATTTTTTTGGAGTAATGTGGCAAATGACAATTAGACAACAGTGTGACAATGCGACATGTCGACCATAGCAATGAAGTGCGGCCCTCACCTTAAAGGACCACCATGTAGAGATTAGTGACATCTAGTGGTGAAGCTGCAGAATGCAATTTATTGAATACCGAGCCATTACTCACCGGTCTCTTTACGAGTGTGTATGAGAAACTACATGAGACCGACTTTTATGTAAAATGGCAAAATACCTTCTAAAATGAGTGTTTGTCTGTTTGAGCTGCTGAATGAAACCTGATTCCTGTGTTGGTGTAAACGGGTTATTCAAAGCCAATGAAAGCACACTGATTCATAGTTACAGGTTATTTTATCCGGATGAAAACATGTTGGTAAATAACAGATTCCATTTCTGCTAATGGATTCCCTGAAATTTTACACGCTGATCCTTGAAGGGACCTTTTTAATTTGTTTGTGTGTTTGTCACTTTTCATGTTCGGGCTGCAAATTTACTATTTTGTTTTACTCTCAGTTCTGTTGTAGTATCATTTTCAGAAGCTGATATGTCAGTTTTGTTTTCACAGCTCGTTTCTACTGACTCCAAGAGGCCAAAAATACCTTCCAGTCATTGTAGCTTTAGGCTAACAAGCTTATTCCACAGCTACAGAAAAGGCACGCTGTTAACTGTAAATATAACATCCATAATAAAAACATGGATGATGGATAGGTAAAGGACAAACTAGAAGGCAAATTTCATGAAAACTGGGAAATAAAATCACCATTACAACATGTCAAAAAATATGCTGAGGTTAACTGATTATTCTAAATTTGCGGTGTGAGTGCGAGCGTGATTATTCGTCCTGTTTGAAGTTACTTTATTGTTTTTAATTTTTTTTTCTTGTTTTTTTACTGTGAAGCACTTTGGTCACCCTCTGGGCTGTTGTAAAGGGCAAATAAACTTTAACTGATTGATAAATACATGAATAAGTAGAGAAATCAAATGATATTAGAGCAATAAATAAATAATATCAAACTATATGCATCTTTGCAATGCTTTATAAGACAGAAAAATAAGAAGGCTATTGAAGAAGTAATTAGAGATAATGAACTATTGTTCTGGAGCATACAGAAACTCATTTAGTGTTTAAATACTTGTCTGCTGAACCATCCAACATCCTGAGACAGCCTTGGAAGGACGTATTTAAATCCCCAGCACTGAAACCGAGCGTCTGTGATCTCTGATGTTTAAATCAGTTTGACAGTGACATCCAGTTTCTGTTCACAACAAAGACAAGAGCAGAGACCAGCTGGTGGTTTGATGCGCTGTTTGGATTGTGGCGTTGTTCCCACATTGTTGAAGGCCACAATTCATATGTTTCGCTCTCCACCTCACCAGTGTGTTGTTCTTTTTGGGCTGTCGACAAATGCCCCACTTTCCTGTTCCCACTGACTGAGTCTGTGGCAGCAAAGAGACCAATACGCTCCAATTACCAGCTGTCTAATTAACCCATATATTATTTTGCTCTTGCTTCTTGTGGTGAACCCGTTTTCTGTTGCGGCATTTTATATCGATGGTTGAAGCAAGCAGACAGATGAAAATGTGGTGGTAAACATTTAAGTTTGCAACATCAGAGGATTTATTTTTTATTTTTTTACTGGAGCTTCCCATTTCGTCTGGCTTTTTAAAATAGTATTTATTCTGTGGTTAGATAACCTGATGCATCTTTGGAGGAATTTACATATTTATTTATTTTGCGTGTGTGTGTGTGTGTGTGTGTGTGTGTGTGTGTGTGTTGTGCGTCTCCGAGATGTCGAGGCTGTTCTGGGATGCTGTTCGCGGCGGTTCTCTGTCTGCTAACGTTTTGTTTGTCATTATGTTTTTCCCCGCAGCTCTGTGTAGTCCTGTGCTTTTTGAGAATGTGCCAGACACAGCGGAGTGACAGTAGTGATAACATGCAGAGTGAATGTTAAGCTTCCTCTTAGTCACAGGGAGACCTCACACATACACACACACAGCCATACACACACGTACACACACACACACACACACACACACACACACACACACACACACACACACACACACACACACACACACAGCTAGAGCGAGTCAAATCCAAAACCTGCATCTTTGATGTGGCCACTGGCACTAATGAGATTTGTCATCTTTTCAGACAGAATTACTACAGTCCTTGTTCAGTGTTTGTGTGTATTTCTACATGCACACACACACACATGCACATTCACGCACGCACGCACACACACACACAGCCTTCTTCGTGCAGCCTGTGTAGTTTGTTGAAAGACTTCCTATCAGTAATTGAGCTCATTTTTAAATATTCATTCAGCAACGCAGTGCAGAATTTTGAGATAAGACAGCCTTGATTTTTGATCTTGATTTGAATGAATAGATGCAGAGACCTTCAGCTACATTCACTTGTGTGTGCGTGTGTCTGGTAGTTATTGATTTAGGTGTTGTATTATTGCGTCCTTCTACCCTCCTCAGGCTCTGATGACATCTCTGATTGGTGAGGCAGCAGGAAATTAAACCAGGAGGAAACACCTTTTAGCCTCTGAGAGAACTCAAAGAGCCGCAGGCTTCAGAAAATAACGTTTCCACACAGGCTGCTGTATTTTTATTTTTATTTTTGGTGACATATTTCTTTGGAAACTGTACAGTCTGGAGCGTTTAATAGGTTTTCATTTCTCCTCACCTTGGCTGTCTGGCCACTGGTTATGAGTTTCCATGAGTTTATGCCTCCGATCCTTCAAAAAGGTTTTTCACTTTGATTTAACCGTGATGGGCCATGAAGGGCAATAGACCATTTGGCCTCTTCACAGCTTGTGCAGCCACTCGGATGGAGCTTTAGAAAAGACTCGCCCCCATGTTTATTATTTGAATTTGAATGCTGAAGACAGAAAGTGAGGCTGCAGAAAAGCCCGAAGCCTGCAGAGTGAGCCGACACTTGTTAGGGGGTGAGTGTGCGCTTTTAAAATCTGAGGAAGAGAAACGGCGCTGAGATGAGAGCGGCGTCAGAGTAGCTTTGCAGCATTAGTAGAAGCCACACAACCTGGCAACTGTAGATGTGCTGCTTCGCTCCAGCCTCCTTACATAACGTAAATAAAGAGAGTAGCCAGAGGCATGCGAGCAAAACTGATGAACCGCCGGGCTCCTCTGATACCTGCAGGCAGTAAAGCAGAGGCTATTTGACAGACCTAAAAATAATCAGGAGATGAGAACAATGTGGTGACAGCGAGAGGGAGTGGGAACAATGGGAATACCTTTTGTTTGTTTTTTTTGGTTTTGTATTCCACGGCCAAGAGCTGCTGCTCCTGTTGACTCATCCGGCTGAGTTTGTCACAGGAGGCCGCTGTGTTGGCTTCTATTGTACCTTCAGGGATTGCATAACTTTGATTTATAGTGGTGGGTTTCCAGTCTATTTCCACTCCTCCCCACCCTCCCATCTCTCCCAGCCCTCCCCTCCACTCACTTCCTGACATTTGCAGTGTTAAATTTGAGCCGTGTGCATTGCGGCCGCTCGGCTTACCGGCCTCGCGTCCTAATCGGCTCTCCTGGCCCGAGCTCTAACAAGCTTAAAGCGAAAAACGGAGCAGTGGTCAGCAAGAAACACATCAGCGCTGTTTCCACCTCCTGCTGGTGCTGTGATGTGCTGTGTGGTATGCAGATGAAGGAGGCTCACAGATTCCATTGTGCGGTTGAGTAAATATTTCCAACTTCAACCGGCTGCAGCAGTGCAAAGTAAAGCAGCAGAGGCCAAAGAGAGAACATGAGCTCTCTGCTTTCTTAAAAATCCAATTTCTGAAATGTACACTTACTGATAACAGCCCCCCCCCAACCCCCCCCCCCAACCCATCACTCCAGCATGGAAAATATCTCCTTTTGTGCACATCTAATTGGTTTTTATTGTGCTCACCCTGGTTCGTTCGCTTATATCATCTGCACTGATTTGGATTCTTCTTGTCTGAGCTGTTAAAGCCAGCTAGAAAACCACAGTGAAAGAGAAACATAACCCCAGAGCTTTCTAATCCACCCACTATCCTCTGCTCTGCTCCAATCTGCATACGATGTGGGAGGCTATTGTGTGAACTCGCTGATCTGATGCCACATTAAATATGGGCAGCGCGCACACACCTCGCATGCATACCCACTTATCCTTTAATAAAGGTACCGGAGCTGGATCTGAATAAAAGTCCCAAATGAAGGAGAGATTTCGACATGTTTAACATGTTTTTACAGCCTACAGTTCGTTGTTTTGCATTTAAATGTTTCCAATAAACAGGAAATAAGTGTAGTTGAGGAAAATGCAGTGAGAGTGTGAGGATGCTCTGGGGATGCTGGTGTTGTATGGTTTAGTTTGGAGGCAGTTAGCTTTTATTTTGAAGCATAAATAGATGTCAGCTCAGAGGCGAATTGAAGAGCAAATTGTTGCATCCAGCTCCCTGAACGTGCATTTATATGTCACACTATAAGGCTTAGAAGTGCTGAGAGGGGAGACCAAAGTTAACTCCTCAACTTTGACCTCATTCGTCCAATGATTTCTAACTTTACTGCTCCAAATCGCTGTGACCAAACGACCATGATCCCCTCTGACACGTTCCACGAGTTGCATATTTCACATCCGAATTCAAGTTATTTTTGTCTTGGCTAAGAAATTGCAGGGAGTGACATCACATCTGCAGCTGTTTTTCTCTGCTATAAGAAAAAGGCAGATGCACGAGCTTGAAGGAGACGCAGGATTCTCCTCGTAATAATCCACATTTGGCTGCTGAGTTTTCACCGTGATGCATTTGCAGTTTTATATACCGGATCTATATATTTGTGTTGGCTTATCCTCCTGCCTGCTGGCATTAAGCAGTTTAAAGTGTCTTACTCTTTAAGGTTTTTTTTTTTTGTAGTAAAGGTGGAAATGAGCTGCAGCCGAGCGGGGCTCAGTAATCCTGCCCTCTGTGCCTTCCAGCCACACACTTCTTATTTACTCCTGACAGCTTCAAATTGAAACTGTGATCACATTTTCCACACCGTTCCTCAGCCACGCTCACTTTCAGGGCTTTACACCGGCGAAGGGAGGGTTTTTTTTTTTTTCGTTTCTTGTTTTCTCTCCCTGCCTTCCCCTCCTGATATCTCTCTTTTCCTCTGGCTCACTCGCTGCCCTCAGGGATTCATCAATAGCCGACCCTGACGTTGTTTTTTTATTTTCTGCGAGTCTTCCAACCTCATTCTCTGTCTCTTGCTGGACTGGACAGTCCATTTGTCAGGATTGAAGACAAAAAAAAAAGACAGAGAGGACTTGGATTAGGGGGAAAAGAGGAGAAAGGAGGTGGATTAATCAAGGTCTGTGTGTTTCTCTGGGTGACAAGCTACAGACAGTTCTGTCATTACCATCTGATGAGATGGGAGCAAAGGCTCATGGGCTGTTTGTCTGGGAAAAATCATGTTTGTACGCGTCGGGTAAAGGGGTTTAGATCTAAGCAAAGAGAAGCCTCTGGGAAGAATCACTTACAGATTTATGCGAGTTATTGTATAAGCACTTGGCAAACGTCCACTCGTTCTCCCAGTTCGACCCTCCTAAATTAAATTCTGTTAGTTTTACTGGCACGGCTGCACATAATTTAACTTCGCAATAGCGAATCTTGTAAGACTCCCATGTTGTCAAAAAGAGTGGATAGTACATTAAATCTATAGAGTGGAACAGATGGCTGAACACACAGAGTCGCACGCACACTTAAAGGGCACCAGCGTCGAAACCCAAAAAAATGACCTGAAAAGTAATCAATACCTCCCTCTGTGTTGTTTGCTCAGTGTTCAATAGAAAACCGATTACCTCAGAACACTCCAACCTGAAGCCCGAACACGCCCAGATGTCTCCTGTACAGGAATAGCATGAAGCCCACCCGTAGCCTGCAGCCACACAGCTCATCCACTCAGGGTGTCCGTGACAGTCCTCCACTTTGTTCCAGTTCTGGCTTCGTGCCCAGACCGGGTCTGTCGTGATGTTGTGGGCAGGAGATCGAGAACTTGGCTGGACTTCACATTGCTCATTAGCTGCCCCGGTGGCTCACAGGCCACAATGCTCTGAGGCTCCTGCATGTGTTCGACATGTTCATACACTCCTGGAAAGGTGTCCTTGAGCCCACAGCCGTACGAATAGGCTTTCCTTTTTTAAAGCAGTTTGAATATCTGTACCACCATCCTATACGGTAGGTGAGATAAAGGTTTAGCATGTCCCAGTGTGCCAAAAATACCACTAATCCAGTCAGATTATGCCAGCCAACGTATTTTTGTGATCATTCTGAAGCACAATCCTCTGTGTCGTTACACTGTAGAAGTGTTTTTTTTTTTTTTTGGGTCAACATTTTTTTTAATGTTTTGAAGAATTTGCTGCTATGTGACAGATTTTCTACGTTTTATCAACGCTTTAAAACAAGAAAATCACGGGAAAAAATAAGGCCGAAATTGAAATCACATCTATATTCTTACATTTTGTAATTTGCTTCATTGCGATGTATAGCCATAAAATGTTCAAAACTTTACTGCATTGAAATTCGCTAAAAATATTATTTTGCATATATTTGTTATTATTTTCACTGCTTTT
This sequence comes from Acanthochromis polyacanthus, assembly GCF_021347895.1. NCBI lineage: Eukaryota > Metazoa > Chordata > Actinopteri > Pomacentridae > Acanthochromis > Acanthochromis polyacanthus. Next base: position 39,458,787 of record NC_067116.1, on the reverse strand, counting down.
TACAGTTTTACGTAGTTTTTTTTTACAGTGTTTGGCCATAAAATCTCATCTTTTTAAGCTGTACTTTTTAAACTGAACAGTTTGCACTGGAAGACAGAAATAAAACTCAGAATTCAGATATACGCTGGTCCCTCGTCTATCGTGGGGGTTGCGTTCTGTGCCCCTGCGATAGACGAAAATCGACAATGTAGCGACCATATTCTTTTCATTATTTATATATATTTTAAGATTTTATAAACCCTCCCCGCACTTTTTAAAAGCCTTAAACCTTTTTGACACTCTTGTATACACTTCCTATGCTCTTAAACACTTTCTACACTCTGAAACCTGCGTAATTTTAACAACATATAAAATTCTGTATGGGTACTCACCAGTGAATGTACTACAACTTGAAAGATGACGACGATGATGAATTAGCTGTGCAGTACTGATAATAATGAGATGAATGTACCGCACAGTGAAAATGGACAAGATGCTGAACGCTGCTATACACTGAAGAGACTGTTGCTACGACCGCTGAGCCAGTCATCGACCAGCACTGTACGCCACGCCTTTTATTTCCATTTAATATTCCTTTAATATGTTTTAATTACTATTTTGTATAGATTTTTTGTATGTTTTTCAACTTTTAAGACTAGAAAATGCTTATTTTACCTCAAAAATAATGAAAATGATAAATATGTAAAAAAAAACAACTATATACCGCAAAGTCCCGCAATATAGCGAAAAACGAAATACAATTTAAAAATCCGTGATACAGTGAGACTGTGAAAAGAGAACTGCAATGTGGCAAAGGACCACTGTACATCTGTTACTATTGGCTATTTGTACTGCACACACTGTAAAAAAAACGACAAAAGGTAACACCCGTCCCATGAAAGTACATTTTCATACTGAAAAAACATTTTTTTGCCTGAAATTTCCATAATATTCTTTTAATTTTATAAATACAGTATTAAGCTTACATTTAACAGCTTCATGTAATTAATAAATAGGAAATATTAGTTACAAACCAGCCCTAACACTGTTATGTCAAAAAGCGCTATTTTCTGTTAAAAATATGTTTTGTGCATACACAGCTATAGCGTTTAAATGTGACTTTACATTACATGCGTAAATTATCAGCCTACTTTTCTATGTTTTAATGTGTTTCAAAAATACATAAAAATATGTAAAATAATACAGCAGAATTTTAAGTTACATTTCTGATTTTTTTTCTCCACAATATACAACTGTTGCTTCATGCTTGCATTTCCTGGAGCCAAGATCTCTTGTTTGTTCCTGAGATTTATTCCTCTGTTTTCTCTTAAAGTTGGTGTTTTCGGTGGTTTTCTTTGGCCAAATCAAAGCTCTAAGGATGTAATCTGCATGTAGAGACTGTAAAGTCCTTTGAAACAAACAAACAGGTAATTTCAAAGCTCATCAATCACGCTAAAGACAAAGATGAACTCTTGCTCTGTCTCACTGCTGACTTTATTAGAAATGCAAATTTCAGTCATGGACCTTCATAAATCATCAGATTCATAAAGTGAATCTGTTTTATTTGTGTGGTAGAGGAGCCAAACATTAGTCACATAAATAATTTATAAAAACCAGATCCGCAGAATGCAAATGACAATAAAACCAGAATTAGAATAAGCATTTTGTCACAACAAAAGAAATTCAGATGGGGGACAGGCCAAGTGGAAATAATACATCTCTAATAAGCTCAGCGCCGACAGTTTGCATGATTTTGGCGCAGAAAGAAAAGAAATTGACTTGACATCTTTCTGCTCTGGATGGACGCAGAGTCTGCTGGGGTTAGAAATGCCGGGTGTAATTATAGTGTGTATTCAGCTGCAGAGGTGGAGCGCAAATCTCTGTGGAAGGCCTGTGTATCAGCAAGAGCAGATGGTGCAAATAACAATACAGCGATGGCTTGTTTACATTTGCATTCAGAGGACAACGAACACCTCAATTTCATGTCGTTTTGTAAAAAAAAAAAAAAGCAGAGGTCACCAGGCAAGATGTAGAGGAGCTGTAGGCAAAAACAGCCATAAGAAACTGTAACCGACGCTTCATTTGCATTCGATGCTTCTCCTGCCAGCTTCAACCTTTAATATTCAATAACTGTAGGCTGCAGAAACACACCACACTGCTCCAGTCCCGTGTAGCTTTAATGCCAAACTTCTTGCTTCGATTACAACCAAAATATTCATTGTTTCATGCATTTGGTGCAAAATGTGCACACCATGCTAAAAAAAGAAGCAATTAAAGGTGACTCCTGATGACTGCACCCCTAATAAGCATTTTGCTGTCATTTCCCCCGTGCATACGCTGCATTTCTTCCACTCCAAGCAGCCGCTGAGCTCCGACAATGCTGGAGTCAGTGTGAGATTAAAGTGAAAGCTCCGCCCCTCTGATTTATTGTGATCCACGATTTCATCCGAGCTCAGAAAAAAACATCCAGCTTTGCATCGTTTGGTGAAATGTGTTCACACGAGTCAGTGTCGAGCAGAAGATCATTTGTTTGGGCCTTTCTCATACCTGTGCAATAATCAGAGTCATTTTTTAACGCATATAAATGCCACAGCTGACTGCTCAGACTTGAGAGAGTATAAGATGTGATGATATGAGATGTGAAGGCCTGGAGCTGCCAGTCTGTTGCAGAAACTGGACAAACCCCTTTTGACATCCTGTAATTAAATATAATTGAATGTGCTCTTTACTGGGGCTGTTTATTCTGTTGCTTTCATAATATTCCTGCGAGCTACTGCTATGCTTTTTCCTTCTGCAGCTGTTCCCCTCACTCACTCATTTGATTTCTGCCTGCCTCAGCTTTATCCAAGCACAAATACGTGACTGATTTTTCACCTGCACCTTTTGCCTGCTGCCTCAGCTCGTCCGTACGGCTAAAAGCTTCCGTTTGATGGATGATCTCAGCCGTTGCATTCTCCATTTGAGCTGTTCTGTGTGCCATTTCATTCCATTTGTGCTTCTGTCACCTGCAGCAGAGCAGACTTTCATTGGTATTTTGTTTCCCTTAACTCACTCTGCAACTCATAGTTCCTCCACTTTCTTTCATGAACACACCCCCCTCTCTGTATTTGTTTAAAAATTAAACATTAATTTAACTTTATGGCTGCCGTTATAAATAATTGCTGTGATTTAATTAGCGAACCTAGCAGGGGAATTCGCTCTCGTCTACGGGGTTTGGTTTATCCTCGAGTTAATTAATGAATTCATACGCTGCGTGAGTCGGAGTCATATACTATCAGCAGCACACATACACCTGCTACTTTCTTCTTGCCAGGCAACAATCAATTATTTAGCATTTCATTGAAGCTGCCTGCATGGTGCTGGATCTGTCAAGCTCAGCTCCAAGTCCCGCTGTCAACTACACAGACTCGTGTACTTAAGCAGAAAAAAAAACAGACAGCAAGCAAACTAAACACAATATTTGTATGTCTGTGTTTAATGAGAGATCTGTCACAAATGTGTCCTCGCCTCCACTCGCTTCTTCTCCCTGCTGTCGCTGTGGGCGTCTATATGCCCCGTGTGTCCCTGACATTGGCAGGAAGCTGCCGGGGTTATTCATGTGACGCAGTGATGTGTGCAGAGTTGGGGAGATGTTCCACGTCCCTTTTGGGAGTCACTGACCCTCAACACTAAAGGCTAGGGACCGTCTCTCAAGTGCAGCGCTAACCTCTCACTGTAACAAGACTGACATTGACTCAGAAACACGCAGCCTGCAGTCACTTTTATTTCTCTGCTTTGGTGTGTTTGCTCTAATATTATTATTTTTGGTCACGTTTCATCCTTGAAGGGTTTCTGGTTTTCCTTCCTTGCAGGTTTGATGGATAGAAAATCTGAAAGAGCAGAAAGGGGGTTAGACGGGTATCTTGACTTGCCGACACGCTGCATGAGATGATATTAATGCCTGACTGAGTTTGTGATGCATATATTTGCTCAGCTCCGTATTAAATCCCATATATAATGCATGTAGCTTTTGTAGAGTCGGTTTCTAATTCTGTTTTATTTATGGTTTCTCCGCCAAGGCGAGAGCTGCTGCAGAAGGATCAGTGCAATTTTTCTATTTGCCTCCTCTGTTATGAAGATAACCCAAAAACGAACAAGCTAAATTTCATGCAACTTTGTGGAGATGCACAGAAAGACCCACTGAAATCAAGTTGATGTATATTGGGCATTTAAAATGACCTGAATTGACCAAAGTGTTGTACATATCATCAGTCAGGCAGAAACAAAAATATGAACAAAAAGCAAGACAGCTTGTGAAATCAATTTCCATCCATCCATTATTTCTACACGGCTCAATCCTCATTAGGGTCGCGTAGGGGCTGGAGCCTATCCCAGCTGACTTGGGGCAAAGGCAGGACACGCGCCGGACAGGTTATCAGTCTGTTGCATAGACTGTATATATAGTGGATGTAGCATCTGGCTCCAGAATTGAAGCCAACCCGGAAGTGTCAAAAACTTGCAATATCACGCCGTCCGCTAGGGTTGGCTCCAAAAAGCTTTTTCTCCATAGACCCCAATTCATTTTTGGAAAAAATAAAATTTGATAGACTGATTTTCTACAGCTCAGGATTTTTTCCCTGTTAGTTTTCATTCTCAAAATGAGAGATCAGGTGGCCGATCTTAAAATAAATCAATACTGAATTTTAAATAAATCGTGAAAGTTCGCGGAGCCAGGGGGCATGGCTATATTTGATAGACAGCAACAGAAGCCTCTGCGGTAAAATGTGGGCGGGATAAGAGAGTCCTCAGCCAATCCTGCCCCTAGTTGCTCTCCGGTCCAGTCTGTTTGACGCTTTTTACGTCACTGGCTCCAAAAAAATCCAAAACGGCGACCAGGAAGTAGCAAAATCCTCGCTTCATTTTCTCGGCGTTGAAACCAACGGGTGACGTCACGGTTAGTTTACGCCTGGTCTGTTGCAGAGCTACAAAAACAGACAAACAGTCACTCTCACATTCACACCTACAGGCAATTTAGAATAATCAATTAACCTCAGCATGTTTTTGGGCTGTGGGAGGAAGCCGGAGTACCCGGAGAAAACCCACGCATGCACAGGGAGAACATGGGAACTCCACACAGAAAGATCCTGTGAAGGCGGGGAACCAGGGATCTTCTAGCTGCAAGGCAAAAGAGCTAACCACCACACCACTGTGGAGCCCTGAAATCAATTTGTGAAATGAAATTAAATAGTTTCAAAGTGAAAGTCAAGAGAAAACTGGATGGTAATTTGTATGATACATTTTAAAGAATATATTCAAAATGAATTATAATTCTAAAATATTAATGCAATAAAAATTCCTTAAAAAACTGTAAAATGTAGCAGGAGGCGTCACCAAAAAAATATATGTCAAAAATGTAGAATATTTTCCCCTCAGAAACATTAAAAACTGTGGAAAAATGTCAAAAAAATTATTCAATTGTGACTTTTTTCTGCTGATTTAATACAGTTAAAAAAACATTTTTCAAGTTGAAATTACCATTTGCAAAAAATACAGATTTTGGAATTGGATGTTATGTTATCTAACTGTTAGCCTTTTTTGTTGTTTTTCTGGAATTTTCCGAGATATTATTTCTAATTTAACAAAACAGGCCCAATCTGTAAAACAACAACAAACTCTTAAAAAAATACAGTCAAAAAATGTTCATTTTTAACAGTGTAGGGACAGAAAATTTCAGAAATGTACCCAGGTGCTAACTAATGCATGATTTTAGAAGCAAATTAAAGGAGCCGTTATAAATAAAGGCTGCATTTAAATGGTATCTAGTGCAGGGATGCAGGAGTAAATCTTTGATTTTCTTTTAGTACCACTTTAAAGTCTCTCAGCAGCTGCAGATGAGGCTGAGAGGACTGACTGATTCTCAGGTACAGAGAGTTAGAGTAATCTGGCCTCGAGGAAATGAATGCTGTTGTCACAGTCTTCATGCCATTCTGACAGCAGAAGATGGACTAAAATGTTCCTCAGTGTGAATCAGTGTCATTTTAGTGAAGATAAGGATCACTTTTGTTGAAAATGTAAGAGCAAGAATTGGCCTTGATGGAGGATGTGCTTTTCCTTTCTTGTGGTAGACTCTTAATGTGGCTTCAACATTTTAGGTGTTTATAGTTTTGCTGCAAGATAACATTTCTTACTTCACCTCACCTTACTCTAAAAGGCATTCAGGTCTGCTTCAGTGAAACATTCATTCATTTCTAAGCGGTTCATAGGAGACTTAAAGCTCATTAGCACATTAGATGCTGCTCCACAGTTTTTAGGATCCAAGTCAGGATCTGAAATGATTGGAAGCATATAGTTATAAAAAGGAACTTTTTAATAAGGCGCAGCAACCGAACATATCTACCACTCACAATGCTGTGATCAAAATCTCAGGCATGACCTTCACCAGCCTTCATTAAAGGTCTAGACTTGTCTTCCTCCACCTTATTAGATGTCCTAAATGTGGACACTTTTAAACTGTCTCTGCTAAACTTAATGTTCCATCTAGTGGGCAAACTAAACCACGCTTGTATGCCTTTAGTACTGTTTTTGAAGCATTTTCATGTAGTTTTGCTTGTCAGTGCTTTTTTTTTTTCAGACCGTGGATGGAATATTGAACTGCTCTCATAAACATAGCAGCCTGCATTTATACTTCTATACTTTCAAACTTTTTCATCTGAAGTGTTCTTAGTTTGCATTGATTTTTTTGTGCCAGTGCAAGACACATTTTAACAAACTTTTTACAATAAAGAAATGAAGAAAAGATCAATCGATTTCAAAATTGTAGCTTCCAAATAGGCCATTTGACAGTAACGATAAAGATGTAACTGCAGTTCCTGTGTTTCTTCTTCTACATACTGTTTGCAGTCTGAGTTTGTTCTAAAAAGTGAAAACTTTTTGCATTGATTGTAATTTAAGATGTAAACGTTGAAGCAGAGTTTTCATTCTAAACACATTCTTTTATATATGTGGTTTCTCACTAAACCTTATTATCGGCATCTTTTTTTGTGGAAAAATGTGTTCAGCAGTATTTTGTTCTATAAGCCTCCTCGTAACTAAGCATTCTTCTTCTCCTCTCACTTAGGTGTTAAGAATAGATCACCTCTGGGCTCATATTGACATGAGGAATATTGTTTGTATCATGTTAGCATTGAAGAAGGTCTGCTCTAGGCAGATTTACACATTTACCATATTCTAATTCCTTGTCCACCAAACTTAGCGTCTAGTCTGAAGACTAAAGCAGTAAATTTTGGTCTCAATGGACCAAGAACCTTCTTGCTGTTGACCTCAGTTTCCTACATGCCTTCTGGAGAACTGTAGTTGAGATTTAATATGAACTTTTTTCAACAGTGACTTTCTTTGTGCCATGCTCCCATAAAGCTTTAAAACAGTAAAGAACAGTTGTATATATAGTTTCTCCCATCTCTGCTGCTGAAGCTTGTAGCTCCTTTATAAGACTCATGGTGGCCTCTAACCTTGCCAGCAAGTTGATTTCTCGCGATATTTGTGAGTTCACAAATCTCTCAAGAAACCATCTTGCTCCGCTCCCGCCTTCACTTTTCGTACAGCACCAAGTTGGTTCGGGCCAATCACGCAGCAGTATTCGTGTGTGGGGCGGGATATCCGGGTGTGACGACGACACCAAGCGCCAGTAGATCAAAACAAACACGGCAACGGAGGACAACGATCGTGTAAATGCTGCTATTAAGTCAGTTTTAGCTGAATCTCCTATCGCTTCTTTGAAGGAAGAACAACGAGAGGCGCTTTGCGCATTTCTAAATGGTAAAGATGTTTGTGCTTTTTTACCAAGGGGTTTTGGTAAGAGTTTAATCTACCAATTGGCTCCGCTCGTTGTGAAGATCCCGCGATTGGCTAAAAACAAACCTGTCAGAGACAGGACATACTGTTGCATTGTCCAATCCGTGCCTCTTTCCTCCGAACAGATTTACATGGAGCGGTCCCAGATTGATATTGTGGGGTACTATCAAGTACTACACAATTATTAATCTGGCTATTGCCAGGTTAGGTGGCCTCCCTCACTTGTCTCTTTCTTGCACAATCTCTCACTTTTTGAGGACAATCTGCTTTTGGTAGGTTTACATGTGTGCCACGTTCTTCGCCCACCAAACTTAGCATCTAGTCTGAGGACTAAAAGACTGAATTTTGGTCTCATTGGACCAAAGAAGCTTCTTCTAGTTGACTTCAGTCTCTTACATGTCTGTAGGACTCTAATTGAGATTTAATATGATCTTTTTTCAAGAGTGTCTCACTCCTGCATAACGCTTTTGATAAAGAACATGCATCAGTTGTTGTGTGTACAGTCTCCCCATGTCTGCTGCTGAATCTTGTAACTCCTTCAGGAGTCATTGGTGTCTTGGTGGCCTCTCTGCTGCACAGACAGTTTTTGAGGATGATATGTTCCATTCAGATTTACATGTGCCATATCCCTCCAATTTTCTACTGATGAATTTATTATTGGGGGATGTCTAGTGATTTAGGCATTTTCTTGTATCCTCTCCCTGACTTCTCTTTTCAGTAACCTTTCACAGAGTTGCTTGAAGTGTCTTCACGGTGTGGTTCTATCCAAGAGTACTGATTCAGCAGTGACTGGACCTTCCAGATGCTGATTTCTTAATATTACAACTACATAAGACACATTATCTGCACTCAGATGATCTATATTTTCCTGATTGTGTGACTTCTAGCATTAGTTGACTGCACATGTTGGATTAGGTGAGTCACTTTAAAGGGGGTGAATACATTCCTTTTATAATTTTAACTAATTTACGTTCTTTGGTAGAAATCTGTTTTCACTTTGGCACGAAAGAGTCTTTTTTCAGGAATTTTTTAGTCATAAATGCAGAATTAATTTGACTACAATTCAATGTTTAAATATAATAAATGGGGGAAAAATCCAAGGGGGTGGCTACTGTTTAAAGGCTCTGTAATGAATGACTTCTTGTGTACCTCATGTGAACTTACAGTCTCCAGCTGTTGATATTCACTACCTCCATCATCTCATCAAAAGTCTACTTTTAAGCATCACTAGAGGTCAAAAACTCCACAGAGTGTCTTTAAGAGGATGTTCCACAGCAGATAAAGCAGAGGAAGGAGAAGTCGGCTTTTAATCACCGGGTATTCCCAGTGGAAACAGTTAAGCTGTGACCCTTCTCGTCTAGTTCCGACTGCGACGATTTGCAAAGCAGCCTGACGCAACGCGAGGAGTCAGAAGCTGCTCGAGGCCCAAAGCCACCGCATGCAGTCCCCGGTTCCTGTTTATGTAAACACTGTTGTAAGAAAGGAAAGTGTGTAATCAGACACACACAGGCACACATTCACTGAGCCTCCCAGTCGTCTCTGTATTTACTCGAGCAAATATGGTCTTCTGCCCACATCCACGAGGAGTTTCAGTGTGTCTGCAGTCTCCAGGGTTCCTCCAAGCTGTCTCCTCTCTTTCTCCTTGCAGCTTCCTTGAGAGTCCCAGTGGGTGCTGCTGATCCTCCCCCTTTTGGTTTCTCTTTTCTTTATTTACTCCTTCATCCTTACTCCCCATAGGTCAGACTTCAGGGGGAAGCAGATGTCTCCTCTTCGTCTCCATCTCTCTCTCTACTCTCCTTGCACATTTTCCAACTCCCTTAGGGTTTTCTGACTCCCTGTAGACCTCCATCTCTTCCCATTCTCCTCTCTTCTCCACCGCTAATCCAGTCCTGTGCCTTCCTTCTCCGTATCACTTTGTTTTCCTTCCTGCTTCAGCTGAGCTCTGGTGACTCACCAACCTTTGTCCAAGCCGGCGGGTGTGGGACCGTGCAGCCTACGCACACAAACACTGAAACGCCAGCATATTACTCATCCTGCCTCTGCACGGCTGCAGCATGGACGTCCTTATTTTAATACATCACATCATATTTTAAATAAAAAGTCAAAAACCCTGAGCTGTGTGCAATGCAGGGACCAGAATAAGGATATTAAATCAAAGGCTTGGAAGTTCAGAGCAATGATAAAGACGCAGTTTTAAAGATAAATGTTGAACTCGCTCTGTGGTCACTGATTAAAAAGTAATTTGAATGTATAAAAAGCTGCACATTCTGAAGTTTTGTCTATGACAGTAATCCCTTTCAACCCTCAAATGGCCTAAATGTAATGCTACACCACTGCTTCTTCCAGAATGTGCAGATGTATAAAGCTCAAGCACACCACCTCACCTAAAATTTGTTCAAACACTGTAAAACCGCCCCATAATGGCCAGTTAATATTGGAATAATTCAACCATGCATATTTAAACTGGAAACTGATTCTGCAGAGGAATAAGCATTGCTCCATCTCCAATCATCCGTCGCTTTTGGGTTGATCTCTGCTTTCCCATCTCTGGTTTTCTTAAAACTTTTTCATTGTGACTTATGGATATTTCTAAATGGTGTCCATAAAAATTTTGATCGACGTGTCACATATTTTCTGAGATCATTTAAAAAAAAACATCTACCCACTTTCAACACATTTTTTCGCACATTAAAATTTGCTGGAATGACTATCTCACGAACCAATGAAGATAAAAACCTGATATTTTCTGTTATTTTGCACCATATCATTCATTTGGAATCTGCAACATTGAACAAGTAGATCAAATAATGTCTGAGAATGAATATGTTGAAGTATTTAAACAGAAATAAAATGCAACGCAGAAATTCACTAGTGATATTTTCTGAATCATATGTTGCTGCATGTCGCAATAATACAAAGCAAAAGATACTGAATACCTTTTAATATGGAATTTTTGTTTACAAAAATGGCAAAAGAAGTTGTTTTTGCTGAACTTTCATAACTGATTAAACAAGTTGTGCCACAAAAAACAAAACTATTGCAAATTAATTTGAAAAAAAAACGCTGAAAGTGTATTGAGGAGCTCATTTTTAAACTCAGAAACCACATTTTAACCAGTGTTATTTTGAAAATACTTGATATATTACTCTAAGATTTCACAGATACCTTTGTAAATATTCATAGCTTATGATTAAAGCAAATCAGAGATGGTTGAGCAGAAGGAGCCGGACGATTTGAGATGGAATAACTCAGAAAGCTTCTCCTGACAAGCTGACAGAATTGGTTTCTTAAATTTTTAGATAGAAGCCCGGCAAGTCTGAATTCCATGTTCTTTAAAGTTTCATCAGCTTGTTGCATTGCACGGTGGAAATGTTCAGCCGTGCCATTTACTGCTTACTTTCCTCATGATCTCAAATGCCATATAGACACGTTAAAAAGCTAAGAAACTTGACTTTCAACAGAGGGTTTTTTTAAATTTAGTAGAAATTTTAATGAAGCATTAATTTATAGCCCTCACTTTTCATTATTTTCCAGCTTCCCTCAACTTGTTTTTGCTTGTAGTTGAATCTGGTGTCATTTTTGCAGCATTGCCACTCAGCTTTTGTCATTTCTGTCCTCACATCTGTCCACCTAATCACACCTCAGGTAGAGCAGAGGAGGAATGTGCAGCTCACACCAGCAGGGACGAGGGTTTTTTTGTTTCCTGCCATTTTGTCTGCGTGTGAATCTGTTCACATCCATGCTGAAGGTGTGATGGATGCATGTCGGCGCCGTCAGTGAAGTACATGTGCCACCTCTGAGCTCGACTCACCCGCAGGGAGTCCGAGGCGAAGAGACAAGCGGAGCAGCAGCGATTACTCATGCAGCCCTTTTCACAGCTGCACTGAAGATGTGACGCTGTGCTTGCATGGAGACTCTCACGCTGATGCAGCTCCTGTAGTACTGCTGCTGCTCTCCTCGTCAGCGTCACGGTGGTGGATGAGGCTAACGGCAGCCAGAGGCCAGATGGGCTCTGCACGACACTGACTGTACGGCCGCAGGAATAAACTCCTGAACATGCACTGGTGTGCATGCAAGCCTGGTGGGACATACATGAACAGAAATATGATGCCTCATGCACACTCATCTGCCTACAGTCATATACTGTAGTGTAAATACTGTTTATAGTATCCGGTGCACTGCAAAAAGTTTTTTAAATGAGTTTTTGTCATTTCTAAAACTATTTATTATTTCATTAAACATTAGAGATTACAATACAGATAACAGCTTGTAAAATAATCTATTAATTTACTGTTTACTGTAAAAAAAAAAGCCTAAAATGTCAATAATGTCCATTTTAAGAATCAGTATTTTTATGAATTTATTTATTCTATTTATTCTTTTATGAGTTTTGATTAGTTTTGTTGTGTAAAATTACAGATATTAATGAATAAAATCACAGATTTTTTTTAAATGTACTAAATGACCATATTAAACAGGCCAACATTTTATGTTTTTATAAATTTTTGCCTGTAACTTCTAAAACAATTTATTGTGAAATTTTTTACAGACTTTGCTTGCTTAGTAAAATTCCGAGATAATATAAAAAAGGCTAAATGCGTCAGTAATGTCTACATTAAAAATCTGTATTTTGTATTTTAATGAATGATAGTTTATTCCTTATGTGTTTTATGTTTTTATAAGTTTTTAACCTATAAATTCTAAAATAACTTACGCTGAAATTTATAGATTTTACTTGTTTTGTAAAATTACAAGTACTATCTAGTAAAATCACGGATTTTTAATACTTGTCCAAATACAGTCCAAATACGACAACAATGTCCACATTAAAAATCAGTATTTTTCTGAATGATAATTAATTCTTGTTTGCGTTGTTTTTTTTAAGTTTCAACCTGTAAATTCTGAAATAATTTACTGTGAAATTTGCAGTTGTTACTGTTTTTGTAAAATTACAGATATTAACTAGTAAAATTAAATAAAATAAAAACAGGTCAAATATATCAAAATCCACATTAAAATCCGTATTTTAATGAATGGTAACTCCTTCTTCATTAATATTTTTATTGATGTCATTTTAGCTTTTACCTGTAGCTTCTAAAACAATTTACTGTGAAATGTACAGATTTTACCTATGTTACATATTTTACTGTGTAATATATGTACATTTTTGTCTGGCTTTTCATTAAAACTTCTTTATAGCTTCTCTTGGGATGTTGCCAGTGCCTGTCTGTTAGTCCACCACTTTGATTCAGACTGAAATATCTCCTCAAGCATCAGATTGCAGCAACATTTACTTTTTGGTACCCAGATGATGAATCCTGCAGACTTATTAATCTTCTGACATTAATGCCTCCCCTTAAGGACAAATTCTAAAATCTCTTTGCTGATTGTTTTTCTTTTCATAGTGGCATCAGGTCAAAATCTAAACTTCTTCAAATAGTTGCAAAGCTAATGGGGAAAAGTAATATAAATAAATAAATGTGTATGTATATATATTTATATATTTATATATATATACGCCTACTTTGCATTTCAGGAAAACGTTAAGTATGCCAGCGCCTCATCCCACTGCTGTGCTTTTCTCTGCCCTCCATTCACCAAAATCTGCACTTTTCCACTTTGTTATGTATTTAGTTTTGAGTGAGTGGGAGTGCATTAATGGGCAAAACTGCTTTAATTTGCCCAAGGTCATTAGCTGCTTGTTTATATGCGTGTGCGAGTTTTAATAATATGAATCTTGGTGAGTCTTTTGCTCGCGGCCTCCAGTCAAGGTGAATCGCGGTCGTAGATCTTTAAAGCTGAGAGAAATACTGACTTAGTAAATAGCAGCTTTGTGGTTTGGGGTGTTGTTCAGCAAACATTGCATCTGTGTCTTTGAGTCGGTGTTGGTGAAGCTGTGCGAGGCTTACAGGGAGAATTTAGAAGGTAATTTGTTGTAGTTGGATGTGGATGTGCAGGCTGAGGGGCAGGATCAGGCTGGGAGCTGGAGCTCAGATGAAGCTGAACGTGGCGGAGCAGTGGGTCAATTCAGTGGAACCAGGCAGAACAGAGTCCTCGAGGCAGAGCAGCACTGGGGAAGCAAAACTGGAAAGGAGATGAGGAATAAAAGTGGTTGGAGATGGATCCAGGGAGACTTAGTTCCAGGGTTTCGGGGTGATTACACTCTAAAAAGTCATCCAAGAGACCAATCAAATGTACAATTGCAAGATAAAGACTCCAATTGGTTGATTTAGATGATTTTATTATTGTTTTAGGGCAACATATCTACTAGTTCTGAAAGAAAACATTTTAATCTAATGTTCAAAGAAGCTTTTAAGGATATTTACAAGTTCAAATAATGTTGCCATGAGGTTAAAAGTGAACTAACATTGAGAGGATGTTTGGAGGATGTTGTCAGATTATCTTCCATCTTAAAAAAAAAAAAAAAAAGACAGTGCTCTCAACCCAAGATTCAAAAAAAACATTTTCAAGCTGTTACCAAGGCTCCAGGCCACAGAAGAATGTTCCTGTAATCTGATCGACATTTTGCACGCAATAGTCTCTGGATGTTTTGTGGATGTTGCTGCTGTTGCTTCTATAAAATGTTCCTGCAATGTTACACAGCAACAAAGGAAGGACATTCTCATTGCAACATTTGTTTTCGGGACATTTTTAGAGCAAACTTTATCCGGCCAGTAAGAAGAATATTCTGGGAACTGAAAGAAAACTTTCAGCTGAAAAACATCATTAAAAGTTTGCAGAACTTCCTCCGAATGTTTTTAGAATAACAAACAAAAAAAAAACATTCAAGCTGGATTGGTAATTGCTCATCAACTTGTGCGTAATTTGAAGTCAAATTTCGGCGTTAGTTAAATTCAAGTTGTTGTAACTTCATGAAATTGGTTCGAAATCTTAAATTTTCTTCACCTTGAGTTCAGGAATTCAAGTCTCCTCCTCTAAACATGCCTTGACAGTTTCAGACAGTCATGAATTTGGGAATATTTTGCAGCATGACTAACAGTGGACTCATATTTAGTGGTAAAATTTGGCTGCTCTATCCTTCAGTTCAACATACTAGTGGGTAAAAACCATAAAGTTTAATTTTTCACGTGCTTTTATAAATTGTGGGGTGATTTAAGTTTGTGTGTTTCAAGATTTAAATATTGTGTGTTGAAATACATAATTGCAGTTCAAAAAAGTCAGGGCAAAAGGTAATTAGCACCAACATTGTTTTTGAATTCATTTGTTTTTTTCTTGAAAGTTGCTGCATGAACAAAAACATGACAAACAAAAACTACAGAAGAAGATGTATTGGAGCAACTTCTTTTTTTTTTTTTTAGAAATTTTTGTCAACTTTAAAACTTGTATTCATGGTTTTGGTGATTAATTACACAACACACACAAAATCCTTTAAAAAATCTAATGAGAACTATTTAATTTGTATCAGTAATCTGGTATTATGCTACTAGTCAATAAGTGATACTGGTAGTTTTGGGTTTTTTTGTCCTTCAGTTGTAGTAAAATCACATATAAGAGATATGAAACCTAAATGTAATAGTCAAATAGTCCAGCCGCTGATGACAAAACAAAGCTTTTTCATGCCATCTGTCTTTGTCTAGCCTCGCTGAATCACAGCTTGGAGAAAGAAAGTCTTTCCTTAACCAGTTGACCCTGTTAGTCAGAATCAGTCCACACATGAGATTCCTTCCTCCTTGACTGTGCCATTGTTGGTGGCGTACCGGAACTGATAACAGCTTTTTTTTAAGGCTTCTATTGGCCCATATGCTGTTGAAGTCAGGGTTAAATTACTCATTCATTTGATTTTTTTTCAGGTAGACAAAGTTTCTTTTCGAGAACAATGAAGAAAAAAAAACCCTAAAACAAAATGTCCGTGACTCAGCCTGAGACGGCATCATCAAGCAGCTATTTGGCCACTTTCCACCTCTGCGTGTTCCCTTCTGCTGCATCGGTGACCAACATTAAAAGTAATTGTCGGTCTCTAAAGCTGACACACGCACCTGATTGGAAGCCAACGTATGTCCTGCTTTTTTTGCAGTATTTCCATCTGAAAGCGGAGTAAAACGACTGAGACACTCCAAAACTCTACATATGTGCTTTTCACTGCATATAGATGTATTCAATTGCTTTATATCTTTATGGCACCGTTTGGATTCAAGGACCATAACTGTGATCTTCTGGTAGCTGAGCCGCACACAACCGCACAGAGAAAGAGAGGGTAAGCAGTGCTTTCAATTTGACAAATGAGAGTAAAGTCCTAGAGCTGATGTGCAGCCTTTCAACCCGCACAGTAGGCAGGTTCATGTTTTATGCATAACGTATTTATCAACACTCACCCCCTCAGTACTCGAGTACGGCAGAAACTGTCAAAAATATCCAGCCAGAAAAGCCCCTGAAACCCGGAGCAGACTTGATTTCACGAGTGCCCCGAGGTTTAAAGCATGTGGGAGGTGATTATTACTGTGCCGTGATTATGGTAAAGCTGCTCCAGAGCGCTCAGCCAAGTGACACAGTATCCTCCACCTCTCAGCAAAGCTTTTACCATAAGCGGCCCAAGGAAAGGGTTTCGGGGGGGAAATGACATTCATGAAGGGCACCGGACGCCAGGCTGCTGTGGTGCAGAAGTTCTGACTTAAAGATGCAGAGAACACGTTCAGATTCTGCAAAGAAATGCAAATACTCCCGTGTGTTCTTCCTGTTTTCCACCGTACAGTATGAATAGTAGCGTTCAGAGCCCACACATGCTCTGAGCCTGCAGCACAGATGAAACCAGCTCAGGAAAAGCTCCCGTTGCGCCTTCTGAGGACAGCAATGCACACTGCAGATAGAATGAAACATGGCACAGCCTCCATTTTCACCTGGATATGACACTCCTGCGCCGCCTCAGGCTCCGATTTATGCTCTGTTAAAAGGCGGCAGTGAAATGTAAAAGATGTGTGAGGACGCCTGAAGGAAGAATGCAAGTCTTGTCGGCATCCGGGTCCATTGAATAGTAAAATGGGTCTCCTAGTGTTTTAGATAGGAATGAGTGGGGTGGGGAAGGCACCCAAGCTGTGTAAACTGTGAATCTTCAGACCTACATAACATGGTAATGAGTCGCAGTGATGCATTTTGTGTGTCAAATCATACGTCAATGCTTTTTTCAAAGTAATATTTTGGATACTAGAGCAGCAGAGAAAGAATAATTTAGTTTCCCAGATAGGACGACATTTGTAACATTTCACCATGTTCACTGGTTCACAATGTTTCCTGGCAAAGGTACATTATGACCGACTTTCAATTGTCATTTCTTTTCAGAGATGTTCAACATCCTGTTTTGACATCAGTCCTGTTGAGATTTGAAGAGTTTCATTCTGCACTCATCACCAAATCCAAAACACAATGTTTCCCTTAATGCTTTCCTGGAGTTTCAACCACCTGGTGTCTCAGTATTACAAGAGTGCTGCAGCTGTTGCTCTGCTGGAATAGTAGGTTGGTGGTTACCTGTGGAGATTGTGATTTGATCGCCAGCTTTGTTTTGTTCTGGAGCAAGAAACAAGAGGTGCAACTCCTGTTTGGGGCATGATTGTGTACTATAAAGACTTATATCACCATCCACAAAATCTAAAATGTTTGAAGCAATCAAAAAATAAAGAAGAGGAAATCTTCAAGCTGGCTGTTGTTGCTCCAGGACAATGTGCTCGTCCACACAGATCAGGCGGCAGAAGCAGCCAGATGTGGCAGAAGTAGGCCAGATGTGGCTTTGAACTGTTGCTTCAAGCACCTTCCTAATCCAACCTTCACCGTCTGACTTCTATCCATTTCTTAAATTGAAATACATTTGACTTGACTATATGGACTCTTAAAAGTCTGCTTGATTTAACTGACAACATGTTGATATCAATCTGTAAATTCAGTACATGAAAACCTATTTTCTCTAAGGGTTGGCTTTTTGGGACAATGTGGTCACTCATATGTAACTCAGATCAGTTTTTTCATAACGGATTTCACTGATGCTCTGCTGTAAGTGGTGTGTTCTAAAGCACTTTGTAGAGTTTGGTTTTAGGTTCTGATGGTGTGATATAAGTGCAGACTATTTCAACAACTCACATTGAATCTGATCTTTCACTTCTGATTGGTACATGTTCTATATGTCGTCCTAAATCAGATGCAACTCTACTTCAGTCCGAACAGGTATATTAGAATTTCTACAACTTCTGTTTCTCACCTGAGCTCAATGCTTTGCCCCGAGAGCCTTGTGAAGTGCCGCTGACAGATGTGAATAAAAGTGGCCTCTGACATGAAATTTTTGATAAAATCTTTTTCAGTAAAGTCATTTCTGTCTCAATCCCTTGGCTCCTTTCTTCGACTCCGCATCCACACAAACATCAGAAGGGAAGCCTTTTCTTTGTGATCGTATAAACATATGCTCTTCTCTAGAGACAGATATTGTGGCTGACAGTTCGCACATCACCGCTCAGCGTGGACAGATCACTGACTACAAATATCTTTGTATCTGGCTGGATTTAGATGACATAGTGTCAGAAAATCCATCCAAACATGTCTGTTTCATTCAAACAGGAGGACACAATTGCTCTGATAATAATAAGAGCATTTCCTGTGGTCATATTCAACAGACGAGTAGTCAGAAACTGTGCCCTCATTCGTTCATTCACTTGCAGGAGTGTGATGATTTTTCACTTCATTGCTTCCCCCCAAAAAAACTCAAAATAAGGAAATAGCACCACAGTACCTGTAATAACACACCTGAGACACGAACAGCAGGAATGTCCAATTATTTTACCTGAAGTAAAGGCACCACTCCAGCATCTGCTAGTGTCTCTGAGGAAGATGCCTCTCATTCTATTTCCTCTTCTGTTTTGGTAGATTCTGTTCTCTTCCTATTCCTTTCATAAATTGATCTGTGGTCTATTAAGCAAAGGGTTTTTAGAAGGAACACATTTATTGTACTTCACTACAACCTGTTCCTGGTCCATGGTGTGCTGGTACTAAATTATGTAAATGATAAGATCTTTTATCAGTTTTCATTGCTTTCTTCTTTTAGAATCAGATTCTCCTCTGCTTTTCTTTCTCTCATTCAAATATCTTTTTCAGTCGTATATTGTTCTTTATTTAGATTTCCCTGAAGATTCTGATGTGGTAGCATTAGAAAATATTGTACTGCAACATTTTGACAAGACAAAATAAGCCTCTTTGCTTTCATTTTACAAGAATATACATACACAAACTGTGAACGTTAGTTTCTTCATGGGCATTATCCAGTAGTTTGAACAAAAATGATTTAAAAAAAATTATATGTGAAAATGTCAAAGTAGACACTTAAATACATGGTAGCAAGATATATATATATATATATATATGTGTGTGTGTGTGTGTGTGTGTGTGTGTGTGTGTGTGTGTGTGTGTATGTATAAAAGTAACCAACATTATTGTTTTGATGAATAGTTTTAACATAATAATGTTGGTAATTCATTTAATTTAAGAAACTGTTTTAAAAAATCCTAAATAATTTCTGTTTTTGTATATGTATATAATGCGTGCATTTATGTTTAAGAGTCAGACAGCATCAAAATTTTGAAAAATAAAGTCAATCAAAACAAGTGTTGAAAGGAAAATGTTTAAAGATTTTCTATTTAGTTTTATAATAACAAGCTGCAGTTTGTTTTGATTTAATTACCCTCTAAATTTGTTCAGCTCAGCATAGCTTTGAAACAGCCTTTGACTTTCAATCAAACGTTTCTGCACTGTTGATATTTTCAAGGAAAACAAAGTTTCCAGTGGCTTTTGGCTGCTATTAATGGTCCTAACATTTCATGTTCATTTTAGAAGTTGATCTTACAAGTTGCTTTCCTCTGTTTTGTTTTACTGGTTGATTTATCAAGTTGCATATCGTCTTGGTGTTTGCTCACATACTACCTATATATATTTATATGCTATATATACATTTTAATGTATTTATTCATTGTCCATATCTATTAAAAAATGTTTTTTTTATCTAATTTTGTCCCACATGGATTCCCATGCAATTCCTGCTGTGCTGTATCTTATTGTACTACACCCACTCACTGAAAACTGTAGCGGGCCAAATTTCTGAGCCATTTTTCCCCCACAGGACCTGAACGCAGCACAAAATACTCTGATGAGATGATGATGACAAAAAAAAAATCTATTATATGTACATGTATACTGCAATTAAAGTCCGTGCAACATCAAGATTCGAAAATAAAGTTTATCAAAATCCTCTTCTGGATGGCCCTTTTCAGGATTTTGCACTTTAGATTTGTAATTTAAAAAAAAGCTACGATCTGTTTATATATATATATATATATATATATATATATATATATATATATATATATATATATATGTGTGTGTGTGTGTGTGTGTCTGTGTGAATATATGTGAATTTATACATTTCAATGCCCATATTTTTTTATATGAAAGTGCTTTTGATATTCAATTTTGTGGATTTCCATACAATTCCTGCTGTACTGTATCGTATGGTACTATACTCACTGAAAACTGTAGTGGGCTGAATTTCTCAGACATTTTTCCCCCACAGGACCTGAATGCAGCACAAAATACTCTGTTGAGATGATAATGACAAAAACAATATCTATTATATGTACATGTATGCTGCAGTTGAAGCCTGAGCAACATCCAAATTTGAATAAAAAGTTAATAAAAATCATCTTCTCGATGCCTCATTTCGAGATTTAAAATCTTAGTTTTAAGCTGCAGTCTGTTTATGTATATATGCATTTATACATTTCAGTGTATTTATTCATAGCCCATTTTTATGATGCAACAATGCCGTATTTTTTTTTCATTTTGTCCCATGTGGATTTCCATACAATTCCGACTGTCCTGTATTTTTA
Organism: Acanthochromis polyacanthus; assembly: GCF_021347895.1. Lineage (NCBI taxonomy): Eukaryota > Metazoa > Chordata > Actinopteri > Pomacentridae > Acanthochromis > Acanthochromis polyacanthus. The sequence continues at coordinate 39,438,103 of NC_067116.1, read as the reverse complement.
TTTTATTTTTTATTTTTTGTATTATACCCACTCACTGGAAACTGGAGTGGGCTGAATTTCTGAGCTGTTTTTCCCCCACAGGACCTGAATGCAACACAAAACAAGAGAGAGAGAGGAAGACAGAGAGAGAGAGGGAGGCAACAGCGCAGATGAGCCCCAATGAACAGCAGCCGGGTCTTCTTTCAAACAAACACTCACTCCACACTCCACACACAAATGCCAGGACACTCATGCACATGCAACCCAATCAGCAGAGCACCATCAGTCCGAGCTGCCTGCCGCCGCCGGTGGCAGCCCCTCACCGCTGCTTCTCCGCGACACAAAGCCGGCAACCCGCTGGGAGAGGAGCCGCTCCTGCTGCCTTCATAGCACAAAGGAGGTGAGAGAGGAGAGGGGAGAGCCGGGGACTTCATTAGGGAGGCGGTAGATAATTCAGCAGCAAAGGAGGGAAGGTGAGTGAACGCTTTCCAGTCCAGCTGCTGTTGCTGTTGCTGCTGCTGGAGGAGGAGGAGGAGGAAGAGGAGGAGGAAGCTCAGCGTCTGGAGAGGCTGGAGGAGCAACATTTCCCTGCACAAACCCATCCAAAGCAGATAGCCAGCAGTGACCAGAGCACCTCCAGGCTTATAGATGTGGAAGGAGCACTGTGCAAGTTGTTCTCCTGGGTAAGTCAACTTCCCGTCTTTTCCTCCCACTCATTGCTGATATGCCACTCTTCACACCTCTCTATTCTAGTGTTTACCCATTATGTCCCTCTCTTCTGCTGCCTGTGTCTTCCCCCCCTTCATCCAGTTTGCTATATTCAACTGTCACCTGAACGACCTGATGGACGAGAGATTCACCCTGTTCACACTATTATCCCCTCAGCCTCCTCTCACACTGTTGTGGTGCAGTCCCGGCTGATCGATTTGCTCTCTAACTCAGATGGACATCAGGTCTTATTATCTCACTCTGCCTGTGCCTTTCTATTGTCATCCTTGAGATGGTGGTGTTTGTGCACCCATGCAGCCACTCTGTGTGAGTGTGTGTGTGTGTGTGTGTGTCTTCGCTTACCAGTTCTCAATTAGGTTTTAATGATCTAAATGTGGGGTAGGAAAGGGGAAGGCAGCCTTTGATCGATCCCTGCAGTCATCTCAGGGCGAGAGACTCGGTGGCTGTCGTTCGCATGGCATATCTAAGCCTCTGTCTGTGTTTGCTCAGCCTTCTCTCGGCTCTGCTCCTGCCTTTATAGTGCCTCTGTTCAGTTCTTAGTGCAGCTCCCGGAAATCAGATGATTATTCCAAGGAAGGTCTGAGTGCAGTTTTGCTTTAATCTCATTCCTCGTCTGTCATGGGCTGTGATTTACCCCAATGTCCCAGAAATTCTTCCATACATTTCATACATTATTAAAGCATGCAACTGGCTGTCACAGTTATGAGACTGCACTTATGACCTGTTTTTATGAGCATAAAGAAAAGAAATACACTTGATGATGGCCTCAGTCTTCACTGGGGTTTTGTAATGTATTTTTGTGCCTTTATGAAAAAATTGACAGCTGAGAATAATGACATGCAACAGCAATCCATGGAAGAACTAAAGCCCTCAGACTATCAGGCCACCCAGTTTATAAACCTCGACTTCCACATCTCTCAGCCGCAGGCAGCACTTTTACTGTATTGATTCCTGTGGTCTGCCACTGGTCCTGGCAAAGATTTTCACCGATGCCACTGCATGTTTGCCCCAATTAATTACTCGGTGTGAAACCAGTAACAGCAGTGTAGAGATCCACATGCTTGTGAATCTTTTAGTGTTTTAATTGCTGGCACATTCCTACAGAACTGTCAAAACTACTACCAACCACACCATGTCGCCCGCTTCTTATGTGCTGTGACTGAAGAATTAGACTTTTTTCCCAGTGAAAGTGTCTTGCAGTGAAGTGTAATAGGCACACAAAATTCATGTCTTGTGTTTGGGAATCTGTGGCCCAGGAGGCAAAGCAGGTTCCTTTTAATTGCAGATTTGGAGCTGTTTGTTCAGTCACCACCAGCTCCTTTTTCTGCCGCTGAAATGCCCTTGAATAACTGAACCATAGAATGTTTGCGATGGCCAACAAGGCTGTTTTATGAGATGTGTGGGTTAATTAATGAGCCGCAGCACTTTGTCTGCTACAGGTGCGATCCATTTGCCACTTTTTGTACTGTCAGATTAAGCTCACATTAAAGCCATTTCTACTGTTTACTTCTTGCCTTTCTCCACGTGTCAACTGATGGATTCCTACCTGCTTGTTAAAAGCGTTTACTGCCTAGAAACCAAGAGGAAAAACCACTAAAGCACTGAATTGAATGCAATTATCCAACAGCACTTAATGGTACCCAAGATGCCACTTAGCCTCCTTATTTGACAGATTTATGTGCCAGTAATGAAATAACTGCTGACAGCTCTATAAGTCCCTCGGAGTGCATTGTTGAACGGGGGCCTCTTCGTCTTGTCCATTACGACGCCCACACTTACCTTCTCATTTTGATCCTTTCTGTTGCGCATAAAGCTGTCATTGGAGCTCAATAGTGACATTACCTCAGCTGCACAGTTGGCCTCATTGTTTTCAACTCTGGAGTATTTATGAGGACACTAAAGGAGAGACGCATCTGCCATCAGCGAGACGAGGGCACCGCTGCTCTTATGGCGGAGGATAGAGAGAAAAAGTAAGGAAGGGACTGGAAAGGAGAGAGTGCTCCTGTGAGTGGCTGTCCGATACCTGCAGGCACGCTGATACGGCAGCTGTCGCCGCTAAGATGTCCAGCTGGAAGGATGGCGAGTCTGCGTGCGCTGGCCGTCCTCCCACTCGCAGACTCCTGTAATGCCATTATAGATGTTCAGATGGGGATGTAACCTTAATGCAGAGCTCAGGGAGCATCTGGGCCTTACAAGTCTCTTTATTTCCAAACATGATTGCTTCATTTGACATTTGCAGTGGCGACGGCGCCCGGCTGACCTCGATACCTCTGAGCAGTGGCTCCCAGCAGCCCTGTCGGATGAATCCAAGTGTCTCCCCGAATTGATTTAAAATGAACCATTAATGACAAACAGTTCGTTTAAATTGGCACTCATTCTGCTTGTAATTTTGGTGGCACAAAGTGGATATTTCAACCATTTGTCTGCTGTTTTAAGCTTATTCTATCAAACTGTGTATCCATCAGCTTTAGCAATGTCATCGGTTTGTTAAGATAAGATAAGATAAAACTGTATTGATCTCTCACTGGGGATATTTACATGTTACAGCCACTAGATACAGACAAGGCATGGTAATAAGACAAGAAAAACAAAAGCACAATAAGGATAAAAATGCATATAATAAAGATGACATACAATTTTCACATTCAAAATGAATTTACATGTAGATATGTACAGTTCTATAATTGAGGATGCATTGATGCCACTTTTTTGTCAGATCAAGTGCAATGTACACACGTGGACAAAATTGTTGGTACCCCTCAGTTAATGAAGGAAAAACCCACAATTGTCACTGAAATCACTTGAAACTCACAAAAGTAACAATAAATAAAAAATTATTGAAAATTAAATAATCAAAAACAGCCATTACTTTTGAATTGTTGATTAACATAATTATTTAAAAAAAACAAACTAATGAAACAGGCCTGGACAAAAATGATGGTACCTCTATAAAAGATTGAAAACTATTTGACCAGAGTGACATGATTAACTCAGGTGTGTCATTTAATGGACATCACAGGTGTTTCCAAACTCATAATCAGTCAGTCTGCCTATTTAAAGGGAGACAAGTAGTCACCCTGCTGTTTGGTGAAAAGGTGTGTACCACACTGAACATGGACAACAGAAAGCGAAGGAGAGAATTGTCCCAGGACATCCGAAAAAAAATTATAGACAAACATCTTAAAGGTAAAGGCTATAAGACCATCTCTAAACAGCTTGAAGTTCCTGTGACAACAGTGGCTCATATTATTCAGAAGTTCAAGACCCACGGGACAGTAGCCAACCTCCCTGGACGTGGCCGCAAGAGGAAAATTGATGACAAATTGAAGAGACGGATCGTTGGAATTGTATCCAAAGAGCCCAGAGCAACCTCCAAAGAAATTAAAGGTGAACTCCAAGGCCAAGGTACATCAGTGTCAGATCGCACCATTCGTCGTTGTTTGAGCCAAAGTGGACTTCATGGGAGACGACCAAGGAGGACACCACTGCTGAAAAAAACTCATAAAAAAGCGAGACTGGAATTTGCAAAAATGCATGTTGACAAGCCACAAAGCTTCTGGGAGAATGTCCTTTGGACAGATGAGACCAAACTGGAGCTTTTTGGTAAGGCACATCAACTCTATGTTCATAGACTCAAAAACCAAGCATACGAAGAAAAGAACACTGTCCCTACGGTGAAACATGGAGGAGGCTCAGTAATGTTTTGGGGCTGCTTTGCTGCATCTGGCACAGGGTGTCTTGAAAGTGTGCAAGGTACGATGAAATCTGAAGACTATCAAGGCATTCTGGAGAGAAATGTGCTGCCTAGTGTCAGAAAGCTTGGTCTCAGTCGCAGGTCATGGGTCTTCCAACAGGACAACGATCCAAAACACACAGCCAAAAACACCCAAGAATGGCTGAGAGAAAAGCGTTGGACTATTCTAAAGTGGCCTTCTACGAGCCCAGATCTGAATCCCATTGAACATATGTGGAAGGAGCTGAAACATGCCATTTGGAGAAGACACCCATCAAACCTGAGACAACTGGAGCTGTTTGCTCATGAGGAGTGGGCCAAAATACCTGTTGACAGCTGCAGAACGCTCATTGACAAATACAGAAATCATTTAATTGCAGTGATTGCCTCAAAAGGTTGTGCAGCAAAATATTAAGTTATGGGTACCATCATTTTTGTCCAGCCCTATTTCATTAGTTTGTTTTTTTAAATAATTATGTTAATCAACAATTCAAAAGTGATGGCTGATTTTGATTATTTAATTTTCAATAAATTTTTATTTATTGTTACTTTTGTGAGTTTCAAGTGATTTCAGTGAGAATTGTGGGTTTTTCCTTCTTTAACTGAGGGGTACCAACAATTTTGTCCACGTGTGTATGTACTTACAAGTGTGTACCAAGTTTGGATTATAGCCTTATCGTCTGTTTATTTGGTCAGAAGTCTTTGAAGCACCGTCACAGCAAGATTCATGTTTGATCCCAAAGCATCAGAGGAGCTCACTTTTTGGGTTAATGCTTCAAACTGAGCCAGAACAGATAGAGTCTATTCCAGAGGTGTCCACTGGAGAGTGGTGAGATTATCGGGGAGCTCCTGTCTGGACACAAAGATTTTCTAGACTTTGCTTCTGCTGGATGAGAGACTGTAGGATGTGTCGTTACGGCAGGTTGGTGTGCCTTTCATTGGCCATAAAACGGAGACTTCTGAATATGTAGGGGTTTTTTGTAAATTTTCCTGATCAGGTAAAAACAAAGACTTTTTGAAACAATGACACAATTTGGGAATGTGTTTATCCAATCCATCCATTTGCCACCTCTATGTATTTATTGTTTATTTATCAAACTATTTCAGCTGTTTGCGTATTAGATCGATAGATGGATAGAATTAAAAACAGTACTAATAATAAGCATAAAGAAGACTGCTTGGTCCTGGTGGATATCTAACTGTATAAATATTACTTAAGCAGCTCTGTGGTTTTTACGTGTCTTCTTTGGCAGCTGCAGAAACGCCCATCGGGTACAAGTGTCCCTAGTCGGCAACAACTGCCTTAAAAAATGTCCTTACTGAATGACCTTTCTGAGTGATATTTAATTCATCTCTCTAAATGACCTTTAGGTTTACTTTGTGGATTTGTTTCATTATTTATTTTTAACCAAGGCTTAATTGAGGCCAAATGTATTTTTTATTCAGACTTGTGTAATCTGACCTGTGGAAAATAGTCTGAGGCTCTGAGACAAATTCTTAAGTTGGTGCAGTAATGAAGCGCCACATACTGCAGTTTGTCATCGCAGTGCCATTTATTTCTATGACTCTAATGGAGCCACTTGTAACGACAGAGGCTTTTGTTATGTGTTTTAAAGCCAACAAAGCTAAAGTAATGCATCAAGTATAGCACAATACAGAAGCCCTCTAGAAAATATATTAGTCTGCAGTTTAAAACCAAATGAGCTTACATATTTTCTATTTTATACAGAAACTATTTATAATAGCAGCATCATTGACTACAAGCACTTATCCAAGGTCTCCTCCTCAGCTGTCATTTAGGTAAACCACTTTCCTAATTGACTTCTTGCTTCTTGAATGCAGTTTGCTCTATCTGTGTATTTTATAGAGATTATTTCTAAACAAAAACGGCTCATTTAACCGACGATAGGTCCTGTGTGACTTTGTTGGACCGGCTCAGTCAGACTGGAGCCACGGCACAGATTAGATCCAGAGAGGAAGTGATGAGGTGAAAAAGAAGTGTTTTTTGCTCTTTGCATGCTGAATATTTGATGTGTTCTGAGGTCTCTGGATGAAATAATGTGCGATGAGATGGCCGTAGGATCACATAAGCGCTTAAAAGGAAGCAAAAGGAATCTCCTGAGTGTAGATGCTTACAGACTTAAATGGAGATCAGAGATCGCACTACATCTTTTACTTTGCGCATGAAGTCACTCCTCATGATATTGCACTTAATGGGGGTTTTTTTGTCTGAAAACTTTGATCCTTTCACACCTCACCACAAATTTAATCGTGTAAAACACCTTATAAGTTCAAAATCCGCATTTTAAACCTCTGGAAACAGTGTGCTGGTACTTTGAAGTTGCCCATCTTTAAGCGTCTCCGACATTGAGTTGCGTTATGGCACAATGAGCAGGGTATCTGGGGAGTTTATATACTTGTCAAACTCACTGCCTCATTTCATTTTATGTATTTCTATTGCTGCTGGCAGCTTGAAGTGCTGTGAGTGGACAGCCATAAAACAATATTCTTCAATATGGATCGGCCATCATGGCTGAGATTGCTGAAGAAAATGGAGTTCTGGGCTGCTGCCAGGGGCTTTCTTTAGGATTCTGCTATCCTTAAAAGCATAAGACATGATTTAAACAGAAGGACATACATTTCACACCCTATAGTATTGATAATTTAGAAACAATCTACAAATAAATTTGTCCAATTAAACATAAACATTTGAACATTTCCCGGCCCTGTGGGTATTAATTTGTGTGAATGAAAACAGCATTTATTTCTGCTAATTGCTAATTTCAGTCTCAAATGAAGTGTTAAAATGAATGCAGCTTTGATGTAAAACTGTCCAGTGCACTAAAGCGCTGTGTTCTCCAGCTAATGCTCTTGCTATGCCCTTCTGATTTGCCCTTAACTGTCCTTTTCAGCTCAAGATGCCCACAGTATTCATGCAGCAGTCCGGCTAGCAGTGATTATCGGATGCACTGCGAGCTAAAAGAAGCAAATAAGTAGAGCAAATGTCACCTTTACTGCACTACATACTATCTATTAGCCCTGATGATCTCCACAACGTCCATCATCTTCCTTGGCTCTCGATCTATAAGAAAATGTTCTCGATATTAGCTTTGCAAGCATCTTGAAGGTCCTGCCTTCGATTCTCAGGGTCGGGGCCTTTCTGTGTAAAGTTTACATGTTTTCCCAGTGTCTGCATAATCATGCTGGGTTAACCGATGATGTCAAACTGGCTGTGTGTGTGTGAACATGCATGATTGTTTCTTTTGCTCCATGTCATCTGTCCTTCAGAGCTTAAATCAGGTGTAGAAATTAGAAGATATAACCTTACCTCAGTTCAGAGCTTTAAATATTGTAAACACTAAGCTCTAATTTGGTTGTTTTCATCCTCACAATTCTTATTTGTCTCCTTTTTTTCAGACGGTTTTTGAGAGGTTTTGCTTCGTCAAATGAAAAAGCAGCCAGACCGACTGTGATTGATGCCAGCATGCTGAACACAGTTTGTTTTAAAAGTAGCCTTTTATCAATTGCTCTCGTAATTTTACCTTTTCTACTTTGCATAACGAAGTGATAGATTCCAGAGATGACATTACTGAAGGCTCGAAGGATTCTCGGTCCTTCTAGGTCGGCTATTAACCACATTTGCAGCAGCTGAGCCAGGCTCGCGGTTTACTGTGCGTGGAACCACTTTGTTGAGCCAGCTGTGTCCCCTGGATTGAGTCGAGGAACATACATCTTTCATATCGAGTTCCCTGCACATGAGATCTCTTTGTAATCATCCGTCCATCTATCCATCCAGTCATTATCTATACACCACTTCATTCTCATTAGGGTCACGGGCGGGTTGGAGCCTATCCCATCTGACTTAGGGGGAAGGCAGGGGACACCTGGACGAATCGCCAGGGCTGCACAAACAAACACACTCGCATTCACATCTACGGAAAATTTAGAATTACCAATTAACCTCAGCATGTTTTAGGACTGTAGGAGGATTCCAGAGAAGCCAGAGAAAATCCACGCATGCACAGGGAGAACATGTAAACTCTACACAGAAAGATTCCAGGCCCAAACGCAAACTCTGGATCTTTGAGCTGTGAGGCGACAGCGCTAACCACCGAGGCACTGCACAGCCCTCTTTGTAATCAGCTCTCTTCAATTATATAAGTGTACATGCAGAGTCTGCTGACGTGCACCACACACTTTTCCATTTTTCCTTTGGATCTGTCTTAAAACCTTTGTGGCATTATATGATTAGATCAAAACACTTAATTAAATTCAGACGCCTGTAGCTGAAGTATATCTTTACCTAGACACACACATATGCACTCATCTTGTCTTCGACTTCTCTTAACTGATTTCTAAGTGCTTCCTGATCAAAAGTAGCATTTTTTTTGTCATAGCATCCCCTCAATCTTGAACCTGCTAATGACTTCAACTCTAATGAGAGCTTTATGTGCTGTGGTCAGACACAATTAACACTCTGCCAAGGTATTAAGCAGTGCTTTAATTAATCATTCATCAAATGGGTCCACAGCTAACAGTGTGTTGTACTCAGCTGAGCTGCAGCTGAGGTGATGATGATGCATTTATATCAAGATTTGTTGTGCAAAAAAAATGAATGTTCCTGCATGTGAGCTATGCAGCATTTTGGCTAGAGGAGCTCTTTTGTCTGCTTCCCTCCTCTAGTCATCGTCATTAGGAAATTGGTCTCTGAACCCGCTAAACCTATTTTAAATATCCCAGTGAACCATCTGTACAAATGAAGATTAAAGACTCATGTCTCTTCGCATCTTCGTATCAGTCCGTAACCTCCAGTTTTCCTCTCTGTCTCCTATGTGGATCACACTGTCAGAACTAAAGCCGACTTTTATCTCCTCTTCAGCCGTTGAACATGAATCAGATAATCAGTTGATCACATCATTTTCCTGAAGTGGAGATCAGTAGAACAGGGGGATGAGATTGAACTGCTCAGTCAGGCTTCTCTCTGTATTTATCTTCGCTTCAATTGCCTTGCTTTTTTTCATTTTATTTGTTGCTTCTTTGGTTCTGTATTTTTTCAAGCGTGCATGTGCACAGTCCTGTCACTTTCGTTTGCTTCCTGGTGAGATGAGAAATGTGAATGTAAGCTGTAGGATTTAAACCTTGTCCATCTGTGATTCCGAGTCAGTGATCTTTACTGTTTAAAGGATATAAGTGCATAGCTAACAGCTAGCTAACCAGAAACTTATTTTATTATGGTTATAATATTATAGTTATTATGGCTAGTTCACTTCAATCCTCTGTTCTTGATATCAGCACTCTGAGATGTAAAAAAAAAAAAGCTACATAACAAAAGGTTATGTGTCAGTCTATTTCTAGCTGGGAGCAATAATTTCCTGAAATAAAAGCTAAACCCTTAATCGATTTCAAAGTGAAATTGCCAGTTTGAAACCTTACAATTAAGAAATGGCCAGGCCTGCATTTTAGGACAGATGTTACGCAGCACATCTAACCTCGGTTTTAAACTGCTGTGTCCTCCTCCTTAGCCATCCTACTTGTGTGACACTCACTGTTTTGATGGTATTTCATGTGACAATCAGCATGTTTCAAGACTAATACACAGTTAATGCTTAACTGAGGCTTGATTTTAAAAAAAAAAGTATCACAAATCAAATTGCAATTTGTGAAAAATTGGACAGATTTATTAGATATTTTCCCAAAAGCTTTCAGCCCTACCTGGAGTCCAATTGGTAGCTTGGTAGACTTTTATACAGTCAAACAAAGGCAACCAAGCTGCGTGCCTGTGTACATTCTCAGTCAGGTGGATGTCCACCTGTATCTAAGCGATAAGAGAAATTCCTTTGAAGACAGCAATGTTCACTTTCTGGACTGAAAAGGTAGATGTTTGAAAGGAAGAAGAAAAGAAGCTGTTTATTTTAACCTGGAACAGACATCTCTAAAACAGAAGAGGAGGTCTTTGGCATCACTTATCAGGTACTTTTCATGCAGTCTGGAGTTCAGAACATTTTATCATTAACACATTGAGGCATAAGAATCTGTAGAAGTCATTTTCTTGAAAGGTTAATCACTAACTCTTATTGCAAAAAGTCTAGATTCATGTAGAAGAGTAAAGAGATGTAAAGAGAAAGGTTTGAGAAATGTTATGCAGTGTTTTTCTAATAACCATAAAACTGTTCACAGCATGAAGCGTGCAAGTCTTGGATGAGGTTGGAAGGTCATTGGCCATATGCTTTTGAGGATGACTCCCGAACAGTCAGCTAATTTATTCAGGCAAATTTGTATTTTTTATAATTTTATTTGGTTGTAATCCTAAAATCTAACTTTCTCAAATAAAATCCACTCATAAATAACACTTTAGGGTCTTAATGTCTATATATAAACTTGTTGGATAAATACTCAACTCCAGTTTATTTCTCTGCTGGAAAGAACTTTAGCTTAATGGTTACATTAAAAATGGGAATTTGATTAATCAAATAAGCCTCTTGGATGAAAGGTAAAACTTCTTCAAGAACCAAAAACAAAAAATCTGGTTGCCTCCTACTGAAACTCTTACGACCAGCTCAGCTGTCTCTCCCTGTTTCCAGTTTTTATGCTAAGCTAACTAGGAGCTGCCTCCAGCTACATACTGTAATCACTGTGGACAGCAATCAGTCTTCTCTTTGTATTCTCCTCAAGAAAGCAAATAAGCCTTTCCCCCCAAAATGTGGAACTATCACTTTAAGCAAATGCCCCTGCAGGATTCCAGTGGAAGAAATTTGGATTATATGTAAAAAGAGCTTTTCTCTTCTTCTTTGCTGGGTTCTCCATTTTCTGCTCAGCCAATGAAATAAATGCTCGCTGTGTAAATGCACTCAGGAGGCTTTTGCTTTATCATGGGTGATTCTGACCGCCAGAGGGATTACATTTTGTTCCTCCTTGATATGCGGCCTAATGATGACGAGGTTGCGCTGAGGTCACAAGTGTCCTGTCGTAGTCGCTGTGTTCATTAGTACTTTTGAGCTCGTAGCTTGAAGGTGTTAAGACCGTGTGCCAGCTGACAAAGAGTGTAATACATGACTTAATTATGGGGCTGTTAATTCGAGCTGATCTGCTATTTTCGAGTGACCTTTTAGTTTGACGAGAAGGAGACGTGTTTTTACTTTAATTTTGATTGCAGCAACAATATCAGTTCACTTTAAGCAGCTTAGAACAGAGAGCCTAACTCACAGAATGTTGGGCTAATAAAGGAAACCTAATGCATGTTTTTGTTTGTGCATGTACCGTGTGAGATGCAAGTCCATTTTTTTCACTCAGCACCAGAGAGGGGGACAATGTATATTTTAGGCAAAACATTTTCTTCTTGCCTGTCATTCGAAAAGACGTCAAAGCTCGGAAAAAAAAATCTCTGCCTTGTTTGGTTTCTGCATGATTTGAACTAATGAATGTGCAGCTGTACACGTCCATGTGTAACCGTGACAAATGGGTGTGATGTGATTGTGCTTAACAGACTGTGCTTCCTCTTCCTCCCTCGCTTTCTCTCGCTCTCGTCTTCCTCCCTTTCTCTACGGGAACGTGCGGATTCAGTTGCCTGTCAGGCGTGCTTGATCAGAAGTAGTCTACTGAGGATCTTTGCTTTGAACTCGCTCGCAGCTGTGGCGAGTTTCTCCTTTTGTTGTTTAGGCCGATACTGTATAGAGGCTTTACTCTGCTTCATAGAATAGCAGGAGCACTCTGTGTCCATTTTTATACGCGGAGGCGGACTGCATGCTGCCTCTGAGAAGTATAGGGTTACGTTTGTCAGTATAGATCACAATCTGTAGATCTGTGCGGCTATAAATAAATCTCTATGTGACTGTGCACATGCAAATGTACACAAACACGCTATTTCATACCAACATTTCCTCAGTTTGACAGGTGTACTTTCTGATTTGTTGCCACTTTGGGGTGAAGAGGATGAGACACTTGTGGACGTAAGGGGAATGTTATGAATTTATCATGGGAGCCAGAAATGTTGCAGAGAGACAGTGTTGCATGGGGCTGCCGCTTCACTCGTCTTCACAAGCCTGTCATCGCTTCAAGATGAATTATTCGTGCTTTTTCTTTTTTTGTCCTTTCTAAAAACAAAAAATTGATCACAGAATGAGGGATCAGCCTGTATGAGAACGCTCTGATAGACTCTCTTTCAAAGGCAGCCCCGCCTTCTTTCCTTTTCCTTCTGTCCCTTGTTGTATACACCCATACTGTGGCTCTCTTTCCAAGAATTCCCTTCTTACGTTCCCTCTGTGTCTCACTTTTGTCTCAGAATCATCAGAACCACTTTCAATGGATGTCTCGACTGTCTCAGCATGAGGAAGGCAGCGTCTGCATGCCAGAGTAAACAGTTTCAGAAGAACCTGAATACATTTCTACGTCAAACTGTAGCTGCGGTTGTGTCTGTTTGCATGGCCGAGGCTTTTTCCTGTTGTTTTGTTTCCTTTGTTTTTGGTGTGGTGCAGCGTGTTGCTTCTTACTCCATCCAGAATGCTGTTTCATCGCAGCACATCCAGTGCCGAGCTCTTGTGTGATGTCAGAACAGATCTATGTTTAATGCGCAGGAAGGGCCCGATTACTCTGTGCCTATAGCTGTACCTAGAGACTTTAAAGAGACTTCGCATGCCACATAAAAATGCCACAGTGTCGTAATCCGCCTCCGACTTGCACGGCGAGATGGCGTGGCATGGTGATCTCCTTTAAGGACACAAATTGCTCATGCCTCACACTTGCATCGCGGACATTTGTTTGTTTGCTTTGGGGTAAATTTCCCCCCTGAAGAGTTATTTTAGGTCCCTGTGCAGAGGGAGCAGCCCTCCTCTTTAGTGCATCTTCATCCCTCTTCCTCCTGGAGGCCTTTAGGGAGAGCAGCTGAGTCACTCTCTCTCCCTCTCTTCATCCTCAATCTGCTCCTGCTCCTCCTCTTTCCTCCACCTTCCTTCTGTTTTCCCTCACTGAGCCTTCATCGCAGGAGCTGACAGCCTGTGTCATTTGCCCAAGTTAACTCCCCACAGAGCCTCAGTTCAGGGCATGCATGCGTTTTGTTTTTTCTCCAGTTCAGCAGGATCTACACGTGCATGTTTGCAATTTCACTGTCAGCATGCATGTGCTCTATTAGGCTTTTCCTATTAGTCAGAGTTGTTGCACGAATGGTGGCGGCAGCAGCAGCACATTTGGTGATGGAATCTCTCTTCAGTTGAGATTTACGCCAGAAAGATAAGAGAGTGTGGCTGTCAACTACCCAACCGATCACACAAACACATACACACACACGCACACACACACATTGCAGACCATGTTCCTCTGAAGTGCCGCGCTTTCGTCAAATCCATTACTAAGGCTCCTTCACTTCCATGGCTCTGTCAGGGTGTATAATCCCTCATCACCGTCCCAAAACCATCCCACAACTCTGCTTTCTGTTTTCATCTGTCATTCTGGGAAAAAAAAACTGTACATCTCTTTTTATTTCTATCTAGAATTTAATGTTGCATCCTCTGCTGCTTTCTTGTGTCTAATCTCTGTTTTGTTTACTCCTTTTTTTTAACGTAGTCAGCAGCACCCTCATCCATGCCTCTTGTTTCTGCCACCTCTTCCTCTCCTCAAACGCTTGACTTCTCTTTGTTGCATTTGCTAATCTCTCAGAAGACATGGCACAGATACAGAACCTACTATTTCTTCTTCTTAAATAGCTCAAAGCTATAAACGAGAGCTGCACTTCCCGACAGAACACCCCCTCATTATTTAAACGGTGCAACAAGGAAATAAGGACTGAATTAATGAATTTGTGAATTAACAAATGAGAGATTATGTCCACGGTGATTTGTGAGGGATGCAGAGCCTTGAGTGTGATCTTAAAGTTTGAAGATTAATCAACAGTTAGCTGCTGCGAGACTCTTTCTGTGTCTCTGTGCCATGAGGGGAGATTCAGTGCCAGCGCTGTTGCTCGAGATCCTATAATTGCCTCAGAATTCTTCCTGTAATTAACACTATTGGATAATTACACCAGAATCCCAGCCTGCTCTGTTCTCACAAGACATGCAGCAAGTTTGATTGAGTACATACTGCACAATAAGTCTTGTGTTTTCATAGATTTAACTTTGTTTTGTTAATTTGTTAGTTACAACTGCGGCTGCATTTTTGCCATTATGGTTTCCGACCGTCAGCCGTCCCTAATTCGGAGCTTGCTGTCTTGGCTGCAGCGAGATTAAAGCTGAGCGGAGGAGAGACGGGAAGTGGACCGGGCGGTGTGGCAGGATTAGAGGATGGGACAGTGAAGTAGGCCATACAAATAGGCTCAGCTGAAATATGGACAACAGACCATAACATAGACAAGAGCTGGATTGCCCCGTACATTTCATCAGGACGTCATTATGCTGTAATCCAGGGCAGCCACGATTTTGACTGCATGTGTGTCAGACAGGGATAATTATTGCTTAGGGACACTTGTGGATATTGCTGCTTTCACCTTGTTGCAGAATCACAAGACTTTGATGTGCCCTATTTTGGTGTAAGATTTGTTTAAGCTCATGTCTGGTATGTGATTGAAAAATGAGTCTGACAGATAGCTGCTCTGGAAATGTCACCGATCTTTTGATAGATTTTTCTTGTTTTACAGCCAGGTTGAGAACATTCTGTTTTCGCATCACTGGTTGTATTCATTATAGAAATACAAGACAGGAGTGACTGATGTGTGTTCCTGGATTTTGCGAGATTCCTCATTGTAAATTGTGGGTGTGAAACTGGAGCAAGCAAATCATATTTTGAATATGTAAAAGCATGTGGAACACAAAAGGATAATTAAAGAAAGAGATCATCATTAAAGTGGATGAACTCATGCTGACTTCTTACACCTTCCGAGCTTGGCCCAATTTAATGGTCTATTCGGCAGAACGAGACAGGAAACATATTCAAAGCAGCACTTTTGGTTCTGCTTGTTTTGCCATTTAAATGAGAAAGTGCAGATATTCCGGCACTGTGTAGGCTACTGTGAAAGCATGGCAATATTGAAAATATCCAAATTAGCAGAAACTGAGATTTTTCAAGTTCATGTTGTAGCAGATGTGAGTTGTGAGCAGCTGAGATAGATGAGATTTTTAGACCTAAACTCTGATGTAGGAGAGTTTTAATGAGAGTTACTACATGAAAAGTTATGGTACTAAATAACAACACCATCGATTCCTTCCTTTTTAGATAAAAATAATGAGCTTGTGCAGTTCAGAGTGTGAAAAAAGGGAAGAAAATGAGGAAGGGATCAGGAACGGCAGAGTAAAAAGCCTGCTTTGTATTTGTAATTTCTGCTCATGTGAGGGTTTAATGTCGTATATCACATGACCTATTTCAGCCTCCTGACTAGCTGATATTAGATGTAATTAACATTTCCTCAAGGAGCTGATCATGCACATGTTGCAGTAAGCTCTAACAAGTACTGATATACTGCATCTGAATATTTACTGTATGGCTTCACTTTTTTCTTTGACCTCAACAGTCCTTGCCATAATAATGCTTCCCTCTTGCAATTGTGCCTCACTGCTGCCAAATAAGATTTTCACCTTGAACTTCACACTTTTTTCTCGAAAGAAAGACGTAACATTTTAGGAAACAAGCGCTTGCCATGTCTGTATGCTTAATACAGGGCTGCCAACTCTCACGCTTTGGCCGTGAGACACACGCAACTCATTCCCTTCACACGATCTCACACCACACTCCAAATATCACACGGGGAAAAAAAATAGTTCCACTTTGCTGGTATGGGAATATGTAACCTTTGGGGAAATCCAGTTCACGGGCTAGCATTACTAAAAGGAGCGCTCGTTTTTGTTCAGTGGGACCGCGCGCGGGGCGGTGCGCTTTTTATACATTCAGAGAAACGGTCGCGGTTTGGTCAGTAGAAACGGTGAACAAAAACGAGCGCTCCTTTTAGTAATGCTAGAACGTGCAACGTGTGGTATCTTCATGCTAGCGTGCAAACCGAAGCAACTGCTATAAATACAGAAAGGGCTAATGTGACTTGAGATAAGCAGAGTTCAGAACAATAGACGAAGCACTGCGGTATTCATTAAAATAATTATTTACCGTTTGGTGTGTAATGTTCCAGGGTGATGATCAGCCGGTCTGCCAAGCAAAACAAACTTCCAAACTAAGTTTGGACAGGAAGTAGTAACGTAGGAATCCGCCCTCTGACTCCCCTGCTGCACGCCCAACAGACTGACCGAGTAAGACTGCTCGGGCCAAAGACGAAATACGTGTTTGAACAACAACTTGTCAACAGCAAAAATGACAAAAGTGTTCCTTAAACAATAAACACGGGGGAATAAAACACAAACATGAAGGAGAGAAAATACAACACGGAGAAATAAACCAACATATAAAATATGTCTCCTCGGGGGCTCTGTATAGTTCAGCTGAAAATATTAGTTTTTGTCTTTTTTTGTTGACCAAACTTTTCAGGAAGTAGATGAAGAATAACTAAAGCTCTCATGCAGAAGTCCAGCTTATTTTGGATCCTTGTGGAGAGTTTAGACTTAGAGTTTGTACAACTGTTGAGTTTTTAGAATCACATGTATTGTTTTGACATTTAATAGAGAGTTTAGTGTCTGATTGTAATTCTGTTCAGTGAATGGATAATTTAAGTTATGAAGATATGTTTTGTTTTTGCTTTAGCACTTTTGTTTAGTTGGCTGATGTGGTCTGCTTTAAGCTGTTGAGTGTGTGCATTAAAATCCTCCAAGACAAACGTTACAAAGTGATTGCTGGAGTTATTTCAGTTATGCATATGTTATGCATGTGTTGTGCTCAGCCAGCCACAGAACTTTCATCCATATTTTACATGAAGAACCATTTTCAATATTGCCTGCCCATGCTCTGTTTTTTTTTCTGCTTTTTTTTTAAGCTCAGTGTTTTGTTTTGTTTTTATTATCCCTTAATGTTATGTCTATAATAAGATTTTAAAAGGACAAAGTGAACGAGAAAGGTGTTCTGGCAGCAAACTCTCTTTGGCACATCTGGGATGTTTTTCGAACAACACTGGTGCTGAAATGTGGAAAAAATAAACCTTCCCAAAATTGCTTCACACAACTTGAAGTACTCTTGCTTGTGCTTCCTGCTCCATTAATGTGACGGCATACAGATCAGACTTGTGCTGTGTTTAAAATTACATGAGAAAATGGGCTTCTCATGAAGGCATAAATCCAATACCATCCCATTAGTGGAAAAAGGTGCATGTCTGCAAACAACTTTGTAGATAAAGTCATGCATGTTTTTGAACCTGAATGCATTTCACGACTCCTCTCCCTCTACTAAAACTCCAGGACTTTTAGATCCTGAACATACCTGCTGTTAACTATTCCACAATCAAGGACAGTTGGTAGGGGATAAATCACTTTCTCAGTAGCAGCTACAAAACTTTGAAATTGACTACATATTCTGGTGAAATGATCGTCCTCCATTGACACTTTCAAGAAGAATCCCAAGACAAGTTTTAAATTGCTTTTAGTCGCCCTTAGTGGTGTTAATATTTTAGTATTTTATGTTTCGAATTTGATCTTACAAATTGCTACCACGTATTGCCTTATTTTCCATCATTCTATATTCATTTAATTTTGTTCTTCAAATGGATTTTGTAGGTCTTTATCCTGGGTCCTGTCTTGGTTTTTTTTGTGCACATTTTTGTTGCTTGTCTTATAACATGTACGGCATTTAATTTGATACGATTTGATGAAGAAAAACAGTTTGTTGCCATTGTAGATTAAATAGACTAGATATACTGTAGCTTATTAATTAGCTGGAAGTGTTGGCTGGCAGATTTTATTTGGCCGAGTCATTCCCGCCGTAGCTTCATATTTACCCTACAAACATGACAGTGGTATCAACGCTTTCAGCCAAGTCTTGGCAAGAAAGCATATTTTGCAAAAATGCAAAGTAATATTTACTAATATTTTTGGCTGTTGCTTTAAATTTTAACCCTACATTGGCTCTTTCACCTTCCAGAGTTTCCTCCTATTTCCTCATATTCACTTTCACTGGTTTCTCCTCAGCTTCGGGTCAGTCTGGTGTCATAACTTCGGGGGGCCAGTCTGTTGCAGGACCAGCCAAAACCCCTGACAGCCAAAGTCACCTCCACAGTCTAGATTCTGTGTTGTCACCAGGCAAGCTGTGCGTGTTTCAATATGAAGACATTTAGCTGAACTTGTGTACTTGTGAACATGTGCCTTCAAGGTGAAGCCTCGACTCCCCTTGAACGTACCCACTTCAAGGGTGATGCATAGATTTCTCAAACGCGATACTTTCTCTTCTTTTGTGAACTTTTTGGAGTCATTTTTCCTCATGTCTGTGTCAGTGGATTGGAGCTGATGCCATGAATTCTCATCACTATGTTGCTGTCTTCCAAAAATGTCAGCATCGAGCTGCCAAAGAACTTCTGCATCCTTGCGTCCCACGAGCGAGTCACACTTTCAGCTCCAGTTATGCTCATGATTCAGAACTAATTTAAAATAATGAATGAATCAATTTGTTTTTTGGAGTTTGTCACAGACGCAGCTCCAGGAAAAGTGCCATTTTTTGGATATTACTGAGATAAACTTATTCCGTTGTGCTGGCTTTACAAGGATGAAAGGGATGACTTATGTTTTTATAATAACAAGGCATCAAAGCATCAAATGAAGCATGAAAATGTATAAAGCGGTTTCTTTAAGCGAAGAATCCACAAAGAATTATAACACCACACTTTAGTCCTCTGGGTCCTGATGGAGGCTTTTTATTTATTTTATATCCAGCAGCATACAGGGAACTTCACTGACTACACTAGCTAGTGAATATAGTTTAACGTAAGCATTTTGTAGCTAAATTGTTGGAGATTTTTCTCCAAAATTACAGAAAATGAAAAATAAAGCTAAATTAACCAATCATTTCACAATATCAACCCAAAAGCTGAATATCAGTTTGTGTTGAAGCTTGTTTCTGATGCCCCCAAGAAGACTAAACCATAACTTGTTGCTTGTTTAAGCTTTTGCAGCTCTTTCTGTCTCTTACATTTGGTTTGGTGAATGCACTTGCCAGAGGACTGAGCGTTTGTACTCCCCTGCGGGTAAAAGCTTAAATGGCTCCAATTGGAGGAAACCAGTGTCTCAGCTATAAAAGTCTGAGTGAGCAGCACTTGGAAGCTGTCTAATTAGGCTTTTGACAGTTCTTGTTATCCTGACAGTGGCTCAGTCAGCTTATCTCCTCTTGAACTTTGTGGACGGACAGCTGTAGGATCTAATATGATGCGAACGCCGGACACTCGCAGCTATCTGCTCCGTCAGTCTTTCTGCTAATAACAAGTGCCGTTCTCACCTGGGACCTACGAAAGGCTGATCTGCCCGATTCCATCAGCGCCTTTCAGAGATGTCTCTTCTTGGTTTATTACACAGACAGAACTTTCTCCACCTCACTGCTGTTGAGTGATGAATTATGAATGGATGTGAATCCAGCAGGCACTGCCAGCCAGGCCTGAGGATTACTTTCAATTTGCACACTGCTCCCTTTACTCCCTCGCTGCCTCGCGCTGTTAGTCAGACTTCTTTCTCAAGGGACCTCCAGGGGAGTATTAGATTACAACCTGAAACTCTAACCCACGCCAATCGAGTAAAAAGTTTAAGAAATGAAGCTCTATGGATGCTCAATGCGCCGTATATAGTTACACAATGCACGCTGCCTCTTCTACATGCATTGCACTGTTTCTTACACGTAGATAACATTTCTCACTTTCCATCTGCAAGGAAGAGGAAGCTGCATGTGTGACCCCTCTCTCAGATACTTGTTGACTCCTGATAACCGCTTGTAATTGGCCCAGTTGATGAGCAGGCAGCAGGCAGTGAAAGGGAAGTAGAAAGGACAGGGATCCTTTAAATGAAGCCAATGAGAAGGACATGGAGAGCCTCCGGGCGTCAAGAAGGATTAGAGCAGGCTCCAGCAGATTTTGCCTTTTGATGCTTCCACAAGTCTCTCGAACCTGAGGGGAAGAAAGGCAAAGGAAAGTGTTGGAGTCCGAATATATAATGAGAGTTTACATTTATTACAGTGATGCGCTGTGCTGTAGATATCCCCTCCTCTGCCTTGCTTTAATTCAGAGATGTTGTAAACAGGAATTCTTTTTAAAGGTCAGTGTCCCCAAGACAATAACCTTTGAAAATACAACTCACACACATTCCTCTGCAAATTGAGGGCAGCCAGAGTGTGTGAATATGCATGCCTGTCTCTCTTATATCTGCACCTCTGCGCCATTTTTCACGTGTAAATCGAAACAATGTAAATCTGTGCATGTGTGTGTGATGACGTGGAGTGCAAAGTACCGAAAGCGTGTGATGCGTGATGCCGGACTAATGCGCCTCATCTCTGCCTCTCCGCTCTGGATGTGGCGGGGAGTGTGAGAGCGATGAAGGGCCGAGCCAACTGGCATGGAAAGAGCCTGGGTTGAAGTGATGGCTGGTGACATGGCAGACAGGCCAGCCAGGCAGGAAATAGATGCCAACAGAGATAGAGATCACACTCACCTCCACCTCTTGATGACTTTGTCTTTCTGGCCCTTGTCTCTTTGCAATCTATCCAAGTACAAGCTGCAAAGTGCTTCTGCGATACAGATTAAAAGCTGTGTGCATTTGTGGGGTCATGGTTAAACTCTGCTGCTAACATAGTAGCTTGTGACAATTATTATCCTTTGACCTGGGATTGTGTTCAAAATCCTCTCCCAGTGGTTAATTTTGCTTTGTACTGGGGCCAGCGTCGTGATTTATCACTTCTTACTTATTTTCAAAATATAACTGCTCTGAAATTACCAGGATTTGTATATTTTTGCTGTAAGCAAAGAGGTCAGATGATGAATTGTCACTGTTTGTGCAAATTTACAACCAAGGGGGTCTGAATAAATTGGTAAATAGGGGAAAACAGCAAATGCGTTCAGTGTTATATTGGCTCCGGCTCTCTGTTTCTCCAGCATAATGGAAGTAGAAGAGATTGTTATACAGTAATAGGTTGAACAGGTGCCATGCATACTGAGCAATCAAAGCGGATGAGCTGACAGCGAGCCATTTGCTCTGGAGTTGTGGAGAGCCACAAAGTAATGGATGTTTCCTAGTCATTACATTCGGTATTTGATCAGGGAGCTTTCAAGGGCACGAATCTCATAGTTAAGCGGCCCCTGACATGGAAAAACTAGATTCTATCAACTTATCAGTAATTGCCAGAAAGTCAGGCCATTGACCTAATAACAAACAATATTTTATTTTCCTTTTTTAAGATAAAAAACAAAAGCTCTGAACAAGGACAAATGAAAATTTGTGATCTGGTCACTGAGCACAAAAAATCCGTCTGTTCTCCCAGTTCCCCAATTATGTCGTCTCTTTTCTGGTGGTCTGTCACTTCTCATCCCTGCTGCAGTCGTGTAAGTCGCCTGAGAAGCTGCTGGAGGAGGGAGGACTGCTGCTTGACTGGCACACTCTGATCATGGGGGCTTAAAGAGAGGATGGTCATTTAATAGGCTCGCTGCTGGCAGCAGCTTGTCCACATGGAAGCTCGCTGAAAAGACGGACTGGTGACTGACTGGTGTTGTTGTTCTGCTGTGACGCCCGTGTCGTTGTGTCCATAAGTGAAGACCAGCAGACCTTTAAGGGTTCCAGATGCCTCTATATTGCCAATCATTTTTCCGGTTTTGTGCCAGAATGTTACTGCTGACATATAAAAATGACTGCTGACACAAAATAAAAGCATAATTGTGGTTTTAAATGGCACAGGAGGTGACTTCAAGGAACACTATGATATATTAGGAGATTGCTAAGCAAACATTTATTTGCTTGATTGTTGAGAGTCAGATGCGAAGATTAACAGCACAGCCATGTCTGTCTGTTAAATATGAATTTGGAGCCAGAAGGCCAGTAGCTTAGCTTAGCGCAAAGAGTGAAACAAGCTGTCCAATGGATTTCAAAACCAAAAACACCCCTAAATACCACATTATGCTGTATTTTGTTTGGTAAATCTGTGCAAAATTTGAAGTGCACAAATGACAAGTTGTAGTTCTACAGAGAGCAGCAGTCACTAACTACAGGATAAATATTTTTTTAAAAATAAGATGCGATGTGTAAAGAAGGGAGCTTTGCAAATGCTGATGTATGTTTTAGCTTTGGACAGAACCAGATTAGCTCTGTTTCTGCTCTTTATGCTAAGCTAAGTTAACCATCTGTTGGCTCCACAGGGAGCATTTGCACAGATTTGATCAAATTGCAAAAAAGTTTTTTTTTGAGAATCGATTCCATCAGTTTTCTCTTTTGTCGATAAAGAATTGCTCTCATGTAAAGAGGAAACATTTAATGCTTAAACACCGAGTGAGACATTTGAATAATTAATGACCGTAATTGGATTTTTAATCTTTATTTGTCTATTCTCTGTGGGCTTCCAAGTCTCATGAGACCATGAAATAAACAAGCAGAGGATAAATAAGTCTGCCACCCCTATAATAGGCCTAAACTAATGGAGCACAGTAATGAATTACTGTTACAGAACGCTGCTAATGAAAGTGTGTTGGGTTGTGTATTGTTAGGACAACACTGCTGATTGTTCCATAAGCTTTGACTGGCATCGTGGATTGTGTAGCAGGAAGACGTTTCACACTGCATTACAGTGACAGGCTGTGGCCTCTCCGAGTGTGGCATCAGACTTAATGTTCTTTGGAGCCACAGATCCCTTCGTGCTAACTCGAAGTGACTGTGCTTGGAGGGCTCAGATTGTGTGGGAAGGTTTGCTTTTGACCCTTGATATTTGTTTTGACCTACAGCTGTGAACACGCCTCTTTACAAATTGATAAAAAAAGAAAAGCCGGTCAGATCTTCTCATGATAGCGAGGCATTACATCCCCACCTGTCCTTGTGTTTGCACTGGATGAATTCCATGAATAAAATTTCAGTGAAAACATTGAATTGAGCAAGAGTAATTTATCTATCTTCCTCCCACAATGTATTTCTTCTATAAGGTGAGGTGATAATTTTGGTGTCAAGATGATGCCAGGATTTATTATAGTATTCTTTTGGGTGTCCATGTGTTCGCTGCAGCCGTATGAATCATTTATTGATCTATTTGACTTCCCAGAATGAGAACACATCTCCATGATGCATAACATTCTGGTGTATTGGGGTCAGTGTTGCTAAACAGAATCCTGTAAAATGATTTTGCCTCTGTTTGACTGCACAGTGACAATAGTATAGTATAACTCTGTTCTTCTCAGGGAACTTAAAACCTGAATGAGGTTTATCACAGGATATCACATGTTACAGATCTTATTTCTCAAACTGATCTAAAATAAAGTTGTTGGAATACTTTTCTTTGGTGATGGCACTAAAATCTCTTATTCCTTTAAGTATTTATGGTTTAAAACCCTTAACAAAAACAACTTTTAACACTGTAGAATGAGCAATATTTGAAGATGGTGTAGTAGGAGTTTAAATTTTTCATTAGTTTTCATTAGATTTTAATAATGTTAGTAATCTGTTTTACAGACTCCACCAGTCTGAAATGCTAGATACAGGCAATTTATAATTCAAATTAAATTTCTGAACCTTAGATGGGGAAACTATCATGCCGGCATTGAGAAATCTAGTTCTGCAAGACTTTTTATTCATAGGCAGTTTGAATTGAAAGAAAGAAACCAAGAACAGCAGAAACAGACAAAAACACCACAGACTCTTTCACATTGCCTAATATGTTTTTGCATTACTATTTCCTGTGTTTTGAACTCAAAACGACGAAATGGTCATAAAAACAGCCGCCTTGAGTTTCTCATTAATTACTATGATTAATTGCCTCATCTATCACACGAATAACTAGAGACCATCTTGCGATGACACCATCTGTGATGCCCGTCACCATGTTGAGATTCTGACCCTAGAGTACACAGTGGTCATTACTACATAATGTCTGGTCAGTACCCACAGACCATCAGAAGACCAGTCCAGAGCTTCAGTAAAGGGCAGTTGACTTTAGGATTCAAAGAGCTTCTTGGAAGAGAAGTGAAACATCTTCAAGAACCAAAAAAGAAATCCAGCGTCCTTCTACTGAATCTTCTAGGACTATCCCCAGATAGCAAACTATGGGTGAATCAATGTTGAATCTATGTTGAGACCTAACGTCGAAATTATACAGAAAGCGCAAGGTTGATAAAATGTTGAGTCAACGTTTGCTTTTCAACCATAAATCACACTTTACCCAGATAGCAAAAGATGTTAAATCAATGTTGAATTAGGGTTAAGAAGGTTGAATTGTGGTTACGGTTGAAGACTGATGGTTGGATCAACGTTGATTCAACAACATTTTGTCAACATTGAAGTTTGTGTTTAAAAGATGCCATTGAATTTACATTGCATTTTGGTTTAATTAAAATGTTTGACAGGTCAATGTTTAATTAATGTTGAATCTATGTTTGCAAACATGTAATCTATGTAAGCAAACGTTGACTCAACATTTTATCAATCTTGCGCTTTCTGTATAATTTCGACGTTAGGTCTCAACATAGATTCAACATTGATTCACCCATCGTTTGCTATCTGGGTCATGACCTGGATGACAGAGAATCTGCACAGACACCATAAAAAGAGGCAAATTTTTTGAGCCTCCACAACAAAAGGGATATCTGTCGGCCGCTCATATTGCATTTTGCAATAAAACTACGAACCCCCTTGAAGGCACTTATAAGCTGCACTCTCAGTGTCTCACAAATCCTACTTAATGCTCAAAATTCTTAGAAAGAGCCACCACACACAAAATATCATATTAATACTACAACTTATAACTTTACCGGCAAAGCAGCTTTGTTTTCAGTTTTCAGTTGTTTTATTTTATAATATTTTATCGTTATATTTATTTGAGACAGGAAAGAAGCAACACCCTAGTAACAGAGAGAGACCTCCAGCAGAACCAGGTTCAGGGAGGGCAGCTGTCTGCCTCGACCAGTTGAGGTGAAAGTGAAGGAGGAAGAGGAAACAGGAAAACAGAGACAATGAGATAATAAACAAGGGAACCAATCAGCAGGACAAGGAGACTCATACATCAGACCTGTGCAGCTCCAGAACCAGAAAAATCTGAGAGACGTGCAGGGAGGACGAAGCATAACCTACGAGAAAGTGAAGAAACAACGATAGTAACAAGCAAATACAGCAGCATGAAGGCATGACAAGGACCGACATATGAACCATATAGACAGGAATGCAAAGGTGAAGCCATGACTAGATTTTAAAAAACGACAACTTGATTAACAATAGAATCTAGACACCTGTCAAGTTCCCTGTCTGCATCTTGCACTGTTGTAGCGTTGTCGTGCTGGCAAAATCTGTCCACAGACATCCAAATAAACACACAAGCACCTGGCAAGTATTCAAACCCACTTCTGTGGTAGCTCTCGCTGCAGCTGATGACACTCACAAAGTGAAAACGACTTCAATCACACTGTCACGGCTGGTAATCACAGAGATATTTTGCAGCTCACATGATTTATCTTCACAATGGACTTCTTAGGAGCTGAGAAGAGAGAGGAAACTCAGCTCACAGGCCTGAGTATTTACTTGTATGAATTAACTGAGAAAGGCAGGCTATTATCAAATTTTTTTTTGAGACCTTGTTGAAGCTAAGATGTTGCATTGAAGTTTACACAATAGTTTTATAGCAGCTCAAATGGAAAATCAGTAAGTGCATATTATAAGTACTTCTGCTTTTTCGGGAATATCGTGTTTTTTGTTGGGTTTTTTTCTACATCTTTGGATATGTGGCTATTGCAGCTCCAGGTAAGGTCAAAGTCTCCATGTCAGTGGGTCATGACCACGCAGCATAACGTCATCTATTATTTAGCTCCTGTTCGTAGAAGCCTTTACACCCATAAGCCCTGAAACAGTTCTCTCTTATTAAACATTCATGGCACATGGCAAGACACATTCTTAATCACCCCTTTGTGTCCTTTGGTTTCACTGTTCATGCTTTGCATAGGACAGAAATGCAATTTAAGAATCTCACCATAATCCATTATTATAATGAGAATCCCATTTGGCACATTTAAACTAGTGTTTCATATCAATCTGCATGCGGTGCTGAGGTCTAATGGAAATTTTAGACATATCAGATCAGTTAACTGCAGCAGTTTTACTATGCCGGGCCCCAGGATAAAACCACTTTAAATAACTGGACTGTTTGCACATGATGACCCTCATCCATCTTCTCCTGACTTCTCCTGTCACCTCAGCGTCCTCAGCTGCTGAAAGAACCCATGTGTGGTCAAACACATAGACGTACAGCATAAACTCTAAGGACAGGCTTACTATTGACCTGAACGATTATTGGGGCTGATATCAGACTTTTCGCAGATTATCGGTATCTCTATTTTTTATCAACTGATAAAATATATTAAATGTGCTTTGACACAGCCACGTTTTCTCTCTCTGTAGTCACACTGTGATCTCAAGCAATGGTTTGTCCCCTGATAGGTTAGCCAATCTTTGCTGAAAGCTACTGTTTACAGACAGGGACAGACGAACACAAAGCGGAACAGTTTTTCGAAGGTGAGGTCACAGATATTGCAGAAGTCGCACTAAACATTGCAGTCTCACCCAAGCACGGCCAGTTTCCCTGTTAGGCTAAAAGTTCCCATATAATTCACTAATTGATGTCAGTGGAACTGGAACTTATCTTACTGACAGTGTTCGGCTAAGGCTGTCACAAAGAGGTTTGCTGTCAGGCCTGTGATAAGCCTGTAGCATCTTTCTAAAGTACAATTCATACTAGCAATCTGCTTTAATTGGAGAGGATGTAACTCCGACAAAAGGTCAACCACAAGTAGAAGCCATTGCTAAAATCAGGAAGTTAGCTTCTTGTACAGTCACTGAGGCTATGCTAATAGCTAGCGACTAAGTTAGAAGGCAGCCACAGATTGCCCTGAAACACTGTCTGGAGAACAATAACAAATAATGCTTTCATGTGTAGGCCTTAGTGGACAATTAAACAATGAAAAATTATGAAAAAGCAGAAGAATAGCTTGAGACAAACTGTTCAATCGGTTTCACAGTAAACAGAGGAGAACATCCTAGCATCACTTGACACTCTGACACCATTGCCTCTATTGCCATTGTACATATTCAGTTACAGTAATTGCCATTATTGAAGACGCTTGGTTATGAATGATAGGTTCTCTGCTACCAGATTCTGTTAATATACAACATTTAATGTATATTGGTACCAATTATCGGTTAACAGTCTGATTTGAGCACCAGCAATTGGTATTGGCCCTGAAGAAAAACATATTAGTTGATCCCTAATACACTCGCGTACGTTCCCTCTAATTCTTCTTCCTAATTACGTAACTACACAGATTCACATATGCATACAACGCAGGTGCTCATTTTCTACACCAGCACCTCCAGCTTCCTCTCTATTACCCAGCAACTGGGTGTCCTTGCCTGTGGTGGTGGCGTGACCCTGCCAGTAACAACAATCCATCACCGTGCTGCAAGGTAGATGTTACAGGGACATAAAAGGGAACAAGCAATTCAGTCACTTCTATCTCTGGGCTCTTTTTCTCTTATCAAGTGAGTGTGTGTAATGGCCTGTTTGTATGTGTGTGTTCCCTGGACCATGCACCGCCATGGGCTCCAGGGTTTCCCTGCATAGATTGATGGACAGTGATGATGGCTTCCCTCAGTGTAAATGACTAATGTGTTTTCTCTGGGGGACACTTCAACACATACCACAAACACACACTTGTATACACGCACACACTCTAAGAGAATTATGCTTATATAAAGCACCATGAGTGGGCACGGTAAAAATCAGTGAGTGCAGCCATTTGAAGAGCTTTTGTGGATGTTATGCCTCGGCCTGTATGCCTTTCTGGAGAGTGGTTGGCTACACCTACACACTCTCCAACACGCTTCCTGCTCATTTGTCAGCTGTGTCCTACACCTGCAGCATGATTATCGGTCTGGCAGTCTCTTCCTCTGTTTTGCTGCAGCTGATTTTGATTCAGCCCTTTGCCACAGATAACACACACACACACACACACACACACACACACACACACACACACACACACACACACACACACACACTTAGATAGAAAGACAGACTAATCATAGAAGCTTCATGAATACGTTAATGGGATGTGTGCGTGTTTAATGCGTAAGATCCAGTGAAGCATCAGCACTGCCCTCAGTCTGATCCCATCCTAATGTCCTCATGTTAAAACATGTGGACGCCTCACAATCTATTATTTTGAAATTGCCATGAAGGGCAGCGTTTGCATAAGACCCATTAGCTTAATTTGCTGTCTTTCAAGCCCTAATAGCTTCCATTTAAACATAACAGAGACAGTAGAGGAGTCGAGACAGGAGTAAAGGTAGGAACAGATTAAATCACGTGTCAAACTCAAGGCCCGCGGACCATATCCGGCCCGCGAGATCATTTTACATTGATTTATTATTATTGCTATTAATGGCCCGACGATATGAAGCGCTGATAACACACAAACTACAGATCCCATAATGCAGCACAACAGCTGCCTTGCCGAATGATAGGTTACCTGGGAACATTTCCGCGTCATTTAAATCAAGCGTCTGTTGTTGTCTGTAATGTCAAAGCTAGCCCTTAACAATGGCGAAAAGAAAAGTTGATTCTGAAATCAGAGCCTTTCAAAGCGATGGGAGGCTGAGTTTATGTATGTTGACAATGCCGGTAAAGCCGTGTGTCTTATTTGTGGAGCTAATGTGGCTGTAATTAAGGAATTTAATCTAAGACGGAACTTTGAGACAAAACATCAGGACAAGCTGAAAAACCTGTATGCAGACCAGAAGCTACAGAAAGTAGAAGAGTTAAAGAAGAATCTGACATCTCAGCAGATGTTTTTCACCAGAGCGAAAACACAAAGTGAAGCTGCTGTGAAAGCAAGCTTTATTGTGGCAGAAGAGATAGCCAAATCAGGCCATTTACCAAGGGAGAGTTTCTGAAGAACTGTATGCTGAAGGTGCCAGACAAAAAGCAGATGTTGGCAAATGTAAGCCTGAGCAGAAATACAGTTGCTGATTGGGTTTGTCAGATGGCCACTGATTTAAGAACACGGTTGACTGAAAGAAGCAAAGAGTTTATTGCATACTCTCTTACTGTTGATAAAAGTAGTGACATGATGGACACTGCACAGCTAGTCGTCTTCATCCGTGGAGTGGACTCCGATTTGAGCGTTACAGAGGAAATATTGGACATTAAATCGATGCATGGGACAACGACAGGAAAAGACATTTTTGAAAATGTATGTTCAAGTGTAACCGATATGAAACTCCCCTGGGACAAACTTGTTGGACTTACAACAGATGAACACCGGCAAAGTGTGGTGAAAAAAGTGGGGATGATGCGAGTAAAGATGCAGGAGGAGAAGTGTACTGGAGAGTTGACAGCATATCACTGCATCATCCATCAGGAAACACTGTGTGCTCTTGGCTCTTTGCTGAAGGTCCTTAAAAATAACTTTAAGGAAATATTTATAGATATTTAAAAAGTTTATTTTTATAAAATGGCCCAAGAGCAAAGAAAACTGAATGTTTTGATTTGTTATTTTTACTTTTGTGGAAAAGCATCATTTTTATTTCATTTTTTCATGTTTTTTTTTTTGCAGCATGTTCATAGTTGTAACTTTTATAATTTTGACAAGAGACATTTTGATAGAGAACAAAGTATTTCAGTTATATAAAGTTTAAGTTTATTTATTGTGGAAAAATATTCCTGTCTGTTTTATTCTTATTTATGTTCCAAAAACATTTACTTTTAGTGTGTTCAATAAATGTTTTTCCTGTTCGGCCCACAGCCTAAAGTGTGCTTTGAGTTTTGGCCTCTCCTGCAATTGAGTTTAACACCCCTTACGATAGCTGCAGCCTTCAGCCCTCAAGTTTTAACGAACTCCCCCTCAGAGTACGGCTTTGATGCTAATACTGTTTTGCTAGCAATTAGGTAGCTGGCTTTTACTGCAGCATCGCTGACCTCACCGCTCCGAGTGAAAACAGATTGCCGTTTCCTTGAACCCACCAACAATTCATTCATCTTCTATCTTCTCAGTTGTCTTTGCAAGCTGTTGTATTTTTTCTCCATGCCGAGTCTCATAGTGGCGCCGAAGATTAAATTCCTTGCTTGCATAGACACCCAGCACACAGGTTTGTCATTCACCTCAGTCAACAAATAGTAAGTGGTCCATTTGTCTTGGAAAATCCTACACTCCATGTCCACTTTTTTCTTTGTTGACAAAGACATCTTGCTGATGAGCGTGTCAGGGCCAGCAGAAAAGCAGGTAAAACCATAGACTGTATATAAAGATGGACGTAGCATCTGGCTCCAAAAATGAAGCCCACCCGCAAGTGTCAAAAACTTGCAATATCACGCCGTCCGATAGGGTTGGCTCCAAAAAGCTTTTGCTCCATAGACCCCAATTCATCAATGGAAAAAATAAAATTTGATAGACTGATTTTCTACAGCTCAGGATTTTTTTCCCATTAGTTTTCATAGTCAAAATGAGAGATCAGGTGGACGATCTTAAAATAAATCAATACTGAATTTTAAATAAATCGTTAAAGTTGGCGGAGCCAGGGGGCGTGGCTATACTTGATAGACAGTTTTGACTGGAATGATTGACAGATCCTTTAGGGCGAGGCTTTCAGCAGTCTGGCTTCAGTCTGGCCCAACCAATTGACTGGTCCTGCCCCTATTTGCTCTCGGGTCCAGCCTGTTTGATGACACTTTTTACGTCACTGGCTCCAAAAAATCCAAAATGGCGACCAGGAAGTAGCAAAATCCGGGCTTTATTTTCTCGGCGTTGAAACCAACGGGTGATGTCACGGTTAGTTCACGCCTGCGTAAAACTCCAATAGACAGAATGACACTTCCAGACCCGGATTCCTTACTGCAGTCACCTGCTGTAAGTGCCGAGTCGCGGTGCTGCCTCACGCTGTCTGCTCCGAATGAGACGGAGCGCCCCTAGCAGACAATGTGCGCACTGCAGTCTGACCAAACAAATGCAGTAGTAATGCAGGTCATATTTTTTGAATATTTTTTGATATTATAGATGTATTCCACGGGCCGGGTCGGACCCCCCGGTGGTCCGGTACCGGACCACGGACCGTGCGTGTGACCCCTCCGCACACAGGTTGAGAGTATTACTTGTAATGTATACTGTGTGCGGAGATTTGCCTCTGTGGGCTTGGAAACATTTGATCAGCATCTCCTTCCAGGCTATCCTACATTAACAGCACTGGCTGCAAAAAATGTGCACGTTTGGGACGACCTATCTTTGTGAGCAAGTTTTCTCAGTAATGAACATTAATAAAACAAAACTCACGAAACGGTCAAAACAAACTGATACTGATACACTTGTGCAGGCTAAAAGATGTCAAGTTTCAGGAGCAAATACGAAGCAAGAATAAATCCTGTAAAATGCTGCTTTAAACATTGTTGCCCTAGGAAATAAAACAGTTTCTAAATGAAAACTTGCTGTAGTAAATACTGTGAAATTCAGTGTTGGTCATCAGATTCACTGAAAAAGTGTTTGGTTGAATGGAATATTATTTCTAATGGATGCATCCTTGTTATGCATGTAGTTTTTTTAATTTATATTTTACATATAAATTTTATACATAAACAAGGCAGGTGACAACTTTACTTTCTTAACTGTCTGTATAAAATAGCTGCTACTTCAGATTTAAAGGTGTGCACAGTTAATTTAGGTGTTCACAATTACTTTCCAGATGTGGAAAACGGACTTCAAAAAATTTCTATATCTTGATAAGTTTGATTTTTTTTTTAATTCCAGGACTATGTTTTTAAGTTCCACAAACCTGTGACTAAATATGCTGTGCTATTGTACAATCACTGTGATCAGTTGTAATGCACACAAATAAATGTTAAACTGAGTCATAGTGTTGTTGAAATTGCACTTACTTTAATCTCTGGTTGTTTCTAATATATTTTTAAAAGGACAGTTCATTACATATAAAGATTTTGGCTTTTTTAGCTTAAAAGCTACACTTCTCTTGGTCCGTCTTTCTGTCACTGGCAGTGTCTGGATGGTAATTGGGCTGCAGTCAAAGAGCACATGAATTCCAGGTCACCTGCTCTGTCATCTGGACTTTAGAGTCTCAGAACTAAGGAGGACCCATGCTGGCTGTAGCTGCAGAGGGGGCAGTGGCAAACCAAGGGTTGTTTGGCACTTTACGTGATTGCACCGATTACAACATTAAAACCATGTGTCTAATGTTGTGTAAGTCTTTCTCGTGCTGCCACAACTGGTCTGACTCTTCGAGGCCTGAACTCCACAAGACCTCGGAGGATGTCTTGTGGTATCAGGCACCAAGGTGTTAGCAGCAGATCCTTTAATTCGTGGAATTTGCAACATGAGGCCTCCCTGGTTTGGACTTCCTCCTCCTGCATCATCACACAGATGCTCATTTGGATAAACATCTGGGTAGTTTGGAGACCAAATCAACACCTTGAACTCTGTATCATGCTCTACAAAGCCTTTCTTAACAGTTATTGTTGTGGTATGGAACATGTTTTGAAACAATCATCACCAAGGTTATGGTCACTTGAATTACTTTTTAAAGGGCATCACAATTTGTCCCTGGTCAAAATCCTTAGACTTCCCTCCATCACATCAGCTTCAAGAACTGAATGTTCACTTCTTTTCCCTCCCTTTAGCTGCTGCTATAATCAGTATCATTCACTTAATCTGTCAGTGATTTTAATGTTGTAGCTGATCCGTGTACGCCATTTTAAAAGACACAGCACAAATATCAGAAATCAAAACAGCAATAATATTAATTCAGATTTATTTCTGCGTATATGTTAATGTCTTTGTTAGGAAGCACAGCAATGCCTTGTGCTGAATGCTAACTTTTGTATGCTAACATACTCACAGTGAAAGTGCTGATATGCTGTTTTGTTGATGAAATACTAAGCTTGACAACCGGTCTGACAGTTGTAGAGACAGTATATTCAAAATAAATGACAACCTCATGGTGGTGCAACAGGAAATGTGAGTAGATCACCAAAGTCTGAAGAAAATATTATGTAGAAACCATAAATACCTGTATAAACTGTTCAGTTTAAGCCAAAATGAACCAAAAAAGATCTGTGATATACACCGACTTGATGTCAGAAACATCTGTGCTGTAAGATGTCTGCTCAATTCTAAAATTACTCAGTATTAATAACAGTTAAATGTGAGTTAGGTACAACAACGGCAGATATGTGGGTTAGAGTCACACGAGAATGTCAAGTTTAAACTAAAGTAGAATGAGAAATCAGAAACACTATGGATGCTGATGCACATCTTGTTTGCATCAAAAGCCGGTTGTTTACTGTGAGACGGATCATGAAAGTGAAGGCATCAACAACAGCTTCTCCACCAAAATGTCTTTAATGAAATTTTAATAACAGTATTCCCAGTCGTTTTCAGTCTGCTGCAGCGTAGAACCCGCTAACGGCTGAGACGTGCCATTAAACAGACGTGTACTGAATATTGTAATGTGACTATTTCATGAGGCAATGTTTGATTCATGTGCACTTTAGCATTTAGAAAAAATAAAACAGGCTGTTCTGTTCTTCACTGAAATGTTAATATTCCAAGTTACTTTTGTGCTTTTAGATGTTAGAATGATAGCAGGGTTTCAGTACCATCTGTTTGTAAAGTAGCACAAATTTATTCTGCTGTGACTTTCATTTAGTTTTACAAAAGTATTCTTGGATATGTGAGCCTAAGTAAAGTTAATACAGTTTGTTTCTTGTTGCAAAAAGTATTTGACCAGTGAGATCTGCTGTTTTAAGCCTCACGGTGCAGAGGAGGACAAGGGGAAGCCAGAAACTTTGATTTGTACTCGCATTCTGTCTTTCGCAGCCCAGTTTGACTCTGTCTTTATTTTTGCAATGTGGGCGTTTCATCTCCTCAGGGACAGAAAAGACAATATGTTGCAATTAAAGCCAAAAACAGTGCTATGTGTTGGCAATGTGTAAGCAAACTCTTGTAATTATAAACAACAAACAGTATCACATAAGATCAATTTTACTTTTGGCCACTTTTACTCTGATGGTGCCTGTTTAAGAAAAAGTGTTACATGAATTTAGTTTTATTAGCGCCATATATAGAAATTGTCTTTGCTTTAGGCCTTTATAACAGAACATATTATGTCATGTTGTAGTTGAAAAAGCAGGTGTAAGTAATTCAATCAATGATTATGGCTGTTTCTGTTTGGTGCATGCTGGCTCATTGTCACACTGGTACACCTGTTTTTCTGGCTATAACAAGTCAAAATGCCTCCATCTCAGTGTAATCTGATTGTACTGTATTCCTTTTAAGTTTATATAAAAAAGAAACTGTTAAACCTTCATGCATTTGAAGTCCAGAACAAATCCACCAGTGCCCCTTTAAGACATTTTTTGTTGTTTTTTAAATGAAGTGACCCAAAAAATATAAAGCAGGTGTAGCTAGCAGCATAACATTCTTAACAGAACATAAAATAGCTGTTTCAAATCAATTCATCCCTCTGTGTATGAATATTGAGGCACCTCCAGAATAGAACATTACTTCAGGCGCTGAAGTTTCCTCTAATAGCTAGATGAGTAAATGTTGCCTAGCAACGAAAATAGTAAAATAAAAAGGACTGACCGGTTGTCTGATGCTACTGCACAGAATGTTCTGACAATGCTTTTATATGTAGTTACTCAGTTTGACAGTGACAGACAACCGCCAGCTGTCTTTTATTGTGGTTCTGGCAGCAAGTAATGAAAAACAGAATCTTAATGCAGTTGTCAAGATACAACAAGTAAACACAGAAAGGCAGAAATTATATGCAGATTCCAGGCAGAAAAGATGTCAACAACAACAACAACTGGGCAACATATTCTGATTGTTATCCTCGATATTAACTGATGAGCTAATGTGCCAATGGCTGATGAGCCAAACACTCAGATGAGGTCAGAGAAACTCACCGATGGCGTCGAGCAGACAGGTGAGTGAAAAAACTAGAAGATAAGGAAAAGTGTTTCAAGCTGGAGAGGAAGTGTAGGGGGAGACTTTCCAACCGTCACCATGACAACATTGAACACCTACAGTTTTGTCCTTTCGAAGCTGATCCGAGCTTTGCAGTTCATATCAGAAGCTGCATATTGATTCTGTCTGCGAGGCATCACTGCTGTAGTTCGGTTTTGACTTCACGGATGAGTTTTTTTTATATAACTGAACTTCACTGAAGCCAACAATATATTTATCTCCTAGGTATTTTCAGACTCAAACTGCATGAAAACTGTGATACCAGCCACTTCAGTGCTGCTGCTCTGTAGGTTATTTTGCACTTCAATTGCTATTTTTCATTCTGCTTCTCAAGTGCTGCGTCCTCCTTTTGTTGCAGGATCATCACTATGCATGCCATCGATCATGTTTTGCCACTTGACTTAGCGTGAAACCACAAGAATTTTATCCTCCCTAGAAAAAACAAAACAAGTGCAAATGAAATGTGAGCGCTGAGGGAAAGTGGTTGTCAGTCAGTCCCCTGTCAGGAGAACCAGACTCTTTCCCTCTGAGCAGCACCTCTGCTCTGTCCTGAGTCACCTGCATCAGCCGAAGGTCAGCCGGGAAGAGCAGCATCGTAATCTTGCTGCATAATCAAAGAGATGTGACTCTGCCGGTTATTTTTGACTGCAGCTTACTACCAGGTAACAGTACTCTCTTGGACAGCAGTTACTGTATGTGGAGAGATTGTTCTGTGTACAGTAGAGAGCACACTGCTCCATCCACCTGCTGCTGACCTGTGGTGCATTCGCTGGCAGGGGCCCCCTGGGCTTATTAGTGAGCGACTGCTACCAGATATGGGTTTGCAAAACCATGTGGCCATGTGACTGACAGGGAAACTGGAGACATTTCAAAAAGGGGCTGGGGGGCCGTGGGTGTGGGTCGGTAGGGAGGAAGTTTGTGGTTGTTGCTGTTTCACTCACAATCCATGTACTGTTTATGCGAGAAAAATCTTGAAGTTTTGCAGAAGCAGGTGAGTTACTGCTGGTTTTTAAGGGAATCTGCATGCCTTTCACCCAGACTTATGATATAATGTCAAGTCAAGGCTTAACAATGTTGAACATGCATGCCAAGGTGGAAAGTCCTTGGACCGATGCAGGCAGGGCGGTCATTCACAGTAAAATTCTGGTATTATCTTTTCTAATTTCACCTAATAATGGATTTTTCCACTACATCAGTTAATGAGGTTCCTGCTCATAATGGAAACTGCTAATAAAATTTCAGCAACGGAATCAGCTTTATTGCCTAGTAGGTTTTCACATGTGAGGAATTTGACTTGAGTTTTGGTACATTGCAGTAAACACGAACGAGCAGAACATTTTTTTAAAAAGAAGAATATGAAATACAAATGTTGCATGTCAGCAGACAGCAAGTTTTACCCGACACATAAGGAGAAAGTGTCAAAACTCATTAAATCCAAGAGATTATAGAAGTAATAGAGTTATTTCCATCATGCAGAGTGTGAAATTTATCGCCTTTGAATGTGCAAAATTACATAGTATGTAATGACAACATGAATACTGCGTCAGACACCCAGCAACAAGGAAATTCTCTGAGAATAAAGTTGATTCAGTATTATGAAATACTGAGCAAGCAAAGTGCATTCAACATTGTATTTAATGAAATAGGGAAATGCACAAAGCATCCATCCATTGCAGAGTATCTGAATTGAAAAAAGAAGCACAATTACCACACAAGCGCCTATGGAAGCGGTCTATAAGCAACATCAGCAAATGTAATGTAAATGATGTCTCTCCTTGTAGAAAGAGAAGGAGAACATGGATTAAAAAGCCAGCAGTGAATGTTACCCACCTCACAAAGCTGTAATCTCGTGAGCACACGATCCACAGTGAGGTATTAGTTTTAAAGATGTTCTAGTTTATATTCGGAAGCTGGAGCAGTGATCTCATTTAGCAACTGTGTATTTTAAGTGCATTGTGAATGTAGCTGAATCTCCTAATTCTGTCACAATTTCTCGCCACAAATTTCGATATTGATTTCAGCGAGAGGTACAGTGAAATTTGTCAGAGCCTCCAGAACTGCTGCCATGTTTGTCGTTTTTTTTTTTTCCACAGTTACAAAGCCTGAACTGAAATCCCAGCATTTCCCTGAAGTGCAGAAAGAGCTCTTGCGTCAGTGTGTGTTCAGCCTTGTTAAACCACAGTGAATGACACAAAATTTGTGGGCTGACTGCAAAAGGCTACGTGTCAGGCTGAGATGACGTGTGTGTTTTTGTGTACGTATCTGTGTGTGCGTTTGAGGTGGAGAGGGACTAAGACACCTCAGTGGCTTTGTTGTTATGACTAATGGATTGTCGAAAGTTTGACATTTTCAATTTTTATGTCATGTTTAACAATGTTCTGCTCATTTAAAGTCCTCCTGCTATCAGCGGTTCTGCTCACATTTTCAGATTCAATTAATTTTTATTCAGCAGAAACTTTGCTAATGGGGATTTTCATCTTTGAGCAAGACTGAAATGTAAATTAGAACATGTGTAGAGGTGAGGGACATTAAAGGAGTTGTTAAATCATCTGTGGTAGCAGGTGAGAATTTAATCTTCTGAGCCTTGAAGCAGTTTTCTGGGTTTTTTTTTTTTTTTTTTACTCCGGTGGGCTCATTTGTCACTGTAATATAAAGTTCTTCACCTCTATGACTTTTTATAACAACCACAGCTTTATTTCGTGTACTGTAACTTATTTTACAGAAATTGGAGTCAACTTTTATGAAATTGTACCCACAGAGAAGAAACGAGGGCTCAACATGTGATAGATGTTTAACTATTTACATTTTTTATTTATTTACATTGTCCAATATCTGTTGGATATTAATAATGCCTGCAGTTCATCCCAGTTTAACCGTGCATTTTTGTCATGTAACTATTGTCTGTCGAGTCACTTTTACTACAGTTGAGCCGAAGAGCACAGAATTTTTATCTATTAATTTATTTTAAAGTATTAATTTTATTTTGTTAAACAAGACATGTAGAATGAAGTCATTTTTGATGAAATGTCAGGATTTTAGGCTTAGATCTGGTTATTTTTCCCAGTCTAATGAGACATAACACACGATTGGTTGGATGACCTTCATGAAGTTTTAAAATCCAGCAATTCTTTCTGTTTTTACTATTTCTGACTCTGATTAATGGTGTCGTTTTGGTGATAACGTGCCTCTCAAACACGCCATCAGGTTTTGTGGTTCAGAGGGTTAAAGCCCTTCAACACTGTTAGTCCTCCGAATGCCAAAACCTTTCCCGTCTGTTTTGGTTGTAGCGAGTTGGTGCATGATTGTGTTTCTATGCAAGCTGTTCCCTAACTTTGTGAAACTTAAATTACCCACTCCTTTTGAAACAGAATATCTTATTTAGTAAATGACAGGCAGTAGCTGGAGGGGACGAAACAGGGTGATGTGTGCTTTTTATGAGTGGATATCTGTTTGTTTATGTGAGGCGCAGGAGATGAGGCTTTGAAATGCATTTTAACACGTGTCAGCTTCGCTATTTAGCTATTATAAAATTGTGGAACATGTTTTCCGGAATTGCTTTCCATCCGACTTATTTGGCATTTCACAGAGGGGTTTATAGAGGGATTACCACCCTGCATCCATCTGCAGACACACGCACTGGGTGGGAGAGAGAGGAATAGTGCATGTGTTTGCCATATGAAACCCAATGGCAGGTTGGACTCAGCAAGCTCTTCTCATGATCAGCCTCATGCCTCAGAGACTCATGCAGATGCAGGTATTGTGATGCACTGAGTCGTAGCCTCCTGCTGTGGTGAGCGACCTTGTCAAAGGCACGACAGGAGCTGGACATACTGTGCTATATGTCTTTCGATTGTTAAGTGTCAATTTGTCAATATTTATTCATCCCGTTCACATGCTGGTATTCTCTTCTACCAAGCAGTAAGTCTATTTGTTTCCTCACAATACAAAAATGAGCCATTGGAGTGCATTTATGGGGCTATTTGCTGTCAAAGACTTTTGAGAGCACACAATTATTTTAGGTTTTCATGCATTTTAAGATGTCTCACATGAGGTCCTGTGAATACAATGACTTCTCATTTCCCTATTTCCCTGTTTTCATTTACAATGCATGAGCTCGAGAGAGAGAAAGAGCAGCTAGAGAGCAATACAAGCATCAGATATAAAACTGACTCATAGCTACTTGGGGATTTTTTGGCATAATGGCTTATGATTTTAAAACCTGACAGCTCACAAGGCACAGTCGACAATTGTGGACCAAACTGTTTCAACTGAATACAGACTCAGTCCTTTGAGGATTATCTTGGAGCTCTAGCTTTAATTTCACTGCTGTGTCGGGTCAATTAGAGTTTGTAATTGTAATTCCGCTCATTTAGAGTGTTTGATCGCTGCTGTTTAAAGGGAATTGGGTTTAATTAATTTGTCTCACTGTCTGTCTTTTTGTCCCCATCTTTTCTGCTTTCTGTTCTCTTATCCCTTCTCTGTCTATTCTTTTTTTATTTATCTGTCCTTCTCTTTTCTCAGGTGTCTGGCCCAGTGATTCAACCCCAGACAGGTGACAGAGGAGAGGCAGAAAGGAGGGCCATGGGGGTGAGCCCGGGCCAGGATGTAGGCTGGCTCCTGCCTTTCCTGTTCTTGTTGCTTATGATCACAGTGTTGCCCACACAAAGCCAAAGTTGTCCCCAGCGTTGCGATTGCATTGCCAAGCTCAAGACTGTGTCCTGTTTTGGCAAACGTCTATCTGCACTGCCAGACGGAATCCCATCCGACACCAGGATCCTGGACCTGAGTGGAAATAAACTTCGCTGGGTCGAGCACGGTGACCTGCTCCCATTTCCACGTCTTGAAAAGCTGGACCTGAGTGACAACATGATCAGCGTCCTGGAACCAAATGCTTTTTCTAGTCTCCAAAACCTGCAGTCACTTTCACTGAGGGGTAACCAGCTGAAACTCGTCCCCATGGGGGCTTTCTCACGACTCTCCAACCTGACGTCACTGGACCTCAGTGGAAATAAGATTGTAATTCTTTTAGACTTTACTTTCCAGGACTTGAAAAGTCTAAAGAACTTGGAGGTTGGAGACAATGATCTTGTTTATATCTCCAACAAGGCCTTTTTGGGTCTAGTGGGACTAAGGGAGCTGACCATTGAGAGGTGCAACCTGACTTCAGTGTCCAGCCAGTCTTTGTCTTACCTGCATAACCTGGTGACTCTACGGCTCCGCTACCTCAGTATCTCCGCCTTAGAGGACCAGAACTTCCGGAAGTTGGGGAACCTAAGGGGCCTTGAGATTGATAACTGGCCCTTTTTGGAGTACATTTCCCCTCACAGCTTGCAGGGTCTCAACTTGTCTTGGTTGTCTATTACGCACACCAACATCACCTCCGTGCCCACCTCTGCCCTGCGCAGTCTGGCTCATCTCACCAGCCTCAACCTTTCCTACAACCCCATCTCTGTGCTGGAGTCCTGGGCGCTGCGAGATCTAATCCGGCTGAAAGAGCTACACCTAGTCAACACTAACCTGGTCGTGGTGCAGCCATACGCACTTGGTGGTTTGAGACAAATCCGCCTTCTTAACCTTTCCACTAACATCCTGGTGACCCTGGAGGAGGGAGCCTTCCAGTCTGTCAACACTCTGGAGACACTGCGTTTGGATGGAAACCCTCTGGCCTGCGACTGCCGCTTACTCTGGATCCTTCAGCGCAGGAAGACCCTTAATTTTGACGGCGCCTCCCCAGTGTGCATGACACCTGTTGAGGTGCAGGGACGGGCTCTCAACGCGTTCTCGGACTCAGCTCTCTTTGACCACTTTACTTGCCAGAAGCCCAAAATTCGCAACAGGAAACTGCAGCAGATATCTGCCCGAGAGGGGCAGGTGGTGTCTTTCATTTGCAGAGCAGAAGGTGAGCCGACACCCGTAATATTCTGGATTTCTCCTCAGCGCCGCCGCATCACCACAAAGAGCAGTGGCCGCCTAACTGTGTTGCCAGAAGGCACGTTAGAAATACGGTATGCCCAGGTGATGGATAGTGGAACTTACATCTGCATTGCTAGCAATGCTGGGGGGAACGACACCTATTTTGCCACACTTACAGTGAGTGGGCTGCCGCTGGATGCAGCCCTCATGGCCAACCGTACCTACTATGCCGGGGATCTTAATGACACAAATCTGAACGATACCAGAGTCTTCTTGAAGTTTACTCTGGACCTCAAGACCATCCTCATATCTACAGCTATGGGCTGTAT
Source organism: Acanthochromis polyacanthus (assembly GCF_021347895.1). Lineage (NCBI taxonomy): Eukaryota > Metazoa > Chordata > Actinopteri > Pomacentridae > Acanthochromis > Acanthochromis polyacanthus. The sequence goes on along the minus strand of NC_067116.1, from coordinate 39,396,336 downwards.
CATGTTTCTAGGAGTGGTCCTGTTCTGTTTCATTCTGCTGTTTGTGTGGAGTCGAGGCAGAGGGCAGCACAAAAACAATTTCTCAGTAGAATATTCTTTCAGAAAAGTGGATGGACCCGCAGCCAGTGGAGGACAAGGTGGAGCGCGCAAGTTCAACATGAAAATGATCTAATTATTCAGAACTATTTTCCTTTTTTAGCACTCTTTCCCCCGGTACTGTTTACAAGCAGTCACAACCTACGACACAAAGGGACATAGAGGACAATAAATCGGACTGTCATGCTATAAAAAAAAATTCAGATCAGTAATTTTTAGGACATTTTATCCAGACACAGTTTTCCTATTGAAAAACTATTGTATGTATTTAAAAAAAAATCCGATCTGTGACGCTTTGGTATATTTCTACTGCTCTTTATTGTGTGTTCACATTATTGTGCAGAGGAAGGCCGGATTATAGTCAAATATGTCTCCAAATTTCCAATAGACTGTTAAAAGACCAAGCAACAAAAGCACTCAGAGTCCCACCAGTGTTTAACCTTTAGAAAGCTCTTGCCAACTCCATTCTCCCCCCCGTACAAGGAACTCTGTCCTCTCCATCTTTAAAAGGACTTCACCTCTCTGCTTCATCTCAGATGATTCAGGCTCCAAACCGATGAATACGTAATAACAGGGTGGTGCTCAGTGAATGCCAAGTACTTGCCAATATGTATTCGAATAGTTCCAGCTATACACTGCATATTTAGACTCATTTATAGTCAGGACTTGAAAGTGCCGTTGTGACATAAATAGATAAAGGCTCTGTTTGAAGGTGTTTTGCCGATAGTTGATTTGTATAGAATAGATTACACCTAGACACTACACTCTGCAACACTGCCAATATGACCGTAAAGCACCATCTAATATCACTGTCAGTCCAATGGCGTGGTAGAGAGGAGCTACTCCTCACCGGACCCAATGCACAGTTGTGTGGTGACAAATCAGTACATGCAGATGCACATTTAGTTTGATTTTCCATTGTTGTTCAGTACTTCTGTACAAGAATCCTACATTCTAAAAAACAAAACTGTATGTAAAAGTGAATGCATGTACAGAGTCAACTTCTTCTTACTTTGAATAACTTGTAGTATTTGTAAATTGAACATTTGTTGGGGTGCATTCATCCCAAAACTTGTATAGGTAGGATATATACTGTATAAGATTGTATTATATATTTTGTAATCACTGAAATCCTTGTGGTTCTTTATAGTATTGTTGAGTAATTAATCAGATTTTACTGTTCTACTGTAATTAAACTGTTAAAGTCTCTCTTTTGAAAGCAGTGTAGTTATAAACAGAGCTTTTACAGTCTCTCTGTATCGTGTCTTCATATAGATCTGGTACTGAAACATGCCTGAGCTGTCACAACAAATCACAAAGGACATTTACATCCGGTTTCAGTTCACTTATTTTTGGGGGGTGTGAGTGACAGTGGGGAGGCTCAGCTGACCAGCGGATGAAGGAGTTAAGTAGTTTCTCATCAGGACCCCAATGTGTTGGAGACATGCAGGGAAAATGCAAATGTGATGAAGACCTTGCACAGAGGTCATAATGAAACTGAACCAGTGAGGAGAAGGTTGAGATATTTTAGGAAAGACTCACTAAGTATGAGAACAAATGACTGCATGCTGACTTTGGAAAACACAAGATAGGTGTAGAATGTAGTAGAAACAGAAGTGACTGAAGGTGATTGCAATAAGTGGCATTAGATGTAAACATTTAATTTTGGATCAGGGCAGTGATAAAACAAGCAAACTGCTCTTAGCATTCTAACTTTGAGGTGTATCTCTTGATTTGTGGGTTCACACTTGAGAATCATTACCATCATTTTAAACCCTTTTTCTGTTTAACCTCAACTACTATGTTTCTAACAGTGTTACTTTGTTGCCCTCTTATGGCTGTAAGTGGTACTGAATTTCCACTGCTTGTAGAGGAAAACATGGTGTTGACCTCAACTAACCTGCAGACTAAATACTAATGAACATTTTCATTTCCCAACAGACAAATGTGAACATTCAAAGATGGCTGACCTGAATCCAGCAGTGCTGGAAATGGAAATTAATTCAACATTTGTAATACAGCAAACCCTGCCTCTCTACTACTTAACTTTTGCAAGTTAAAATGAATGTTTATTTTAAAAAAAATGCAAATAGAATACAGTGTCCCATGTTGCCTCATTTAGGGTTTACCCAGATATACACTGCACAGGAAATTTTGCAAACAAAGTCACTAATAATGAACTGTGAATATATTCCTGTACAAACCTAACAGCAGTTAAGCTTCCTCTTTGTATTTTAGATATATAAGAAATTAAGTTACAGCTGTAATTTCTGTGTCCTTCATTTCATCCTGTAAAATGGAAACCATTGTGTCTGGAAATTGTGCAAGACTGTTTTGTATTGTATTGTTTTGTATGTTAAAAAAAAAAGAAGCACACTGTTTATAGAGCATGTGATATTATCTCCTATGATGATGTCTTGTCCCCGAATCCATTTTTATAGCAGTTATCTGGTCTCTCAGTCTTTATGGTGGCAGTCTGAGAAGTGTATTAACCATCGAGTCTACAATAGACCTGTGACCCCCCCACTGTGACAGTTCTGTTGCAAATTCTGTGTTTTTATTTAGGTCTGTTTCCCCAGAGGTTTGCCATATTTTAAATTCAGAAGGATGGGGATGTTCTCTACACTGCACATATACAGCTTAGATAAAAAAAATCCATGTCATAACCCACTTCAGTTCATGATAAAAAGCATGTTACACTGTATGAGAAGGGTTGTTAGTATTCATTTTCTATGCATTCATTAAAAGTTACAAAAATAAATGAAATTTTTGTGAGCAGACAGAAGCAGCTTTGCATTCACACGTCCATGTGTCGTCTGTTTCTAGATCCTGACTGTGACTTGAATTACTGTAACCAGGTAAATGAATAGATACTGTTCTGTTCTGACTGGTAAGTGGTCATGGTAAAGACAAATATAAACCAGAATGCACTTCAGGAGGAAGACAACATCTAGAACAACCGGTACACTTGAATTTATTCCTTATGATTGTTTAAGTTCACATGCTTTAAAAGAAATGTTCTACTTATAGTCACCAGGACCTTTGACCCTTAATGTGTCTCTTAGTTTGAATTTATGGGGCTGCAGAAGGGAGGAGTTTTCTCTGTGTTCACTTTAAATATGAGTTTAAGTTGTGCAAAACGATTTTTTGACATCAATACTAGTGTGGAAATCAACAGTCTAATTGCTAAACTTTTTTTCATGTTCAGTTATTTTTATTCATTTCTAACTAGGTAACTATTTGTAGGACTTTTTTTTATGTCATGTCTGGAGTTAATCCTTAAAATATCTTTTATTTTCACACAAAGGTAAGCTAATGAGATCATGAATTCTTACAAAGGTGCTCCACCATCAGGAGCCTCCAGAGCAGCCTCACTGAACTTTGGCACAGATGA